>NC_063991.1:425000-1060937 GCF_932276165.1 Plutella xylostella
TATCGGAACGCACAGTAGTACGTGATATGGTTGAAGAATTAGAAAACGCCGGAATAGTCCGCCCTTCGTCTTCCGAATATGCATCACCTATATTATTAGTAAAAAAAAAAACTGGTGGTTATCGTCTGTGCATCGATTTTAGGGCTCTAAATAAAAAGACTATTAAAGAACATTATCCGTTACCGAGAATAGACGGACAGTTAGATAACCTTGCAGGATTTAAGTACTACACAACTCTTGACTTAGCTTCCGGATATTATCAGATCCCCCTTTTAGAGACTTCAAAACATTTAACAGCTTTTATCACGCCTGATGGGCAATATGAATTTAATAGGATGCCATTTGGACTTTCAAATGCCCCTGCTGTCTTTCAGCGAACGATTAATAAAATATTAGGAAATTCTAGATTTAAAAAAGCGTTTGCTTATATGGACGACATCATTGTGCCATCCAAAGAAATTCAGGATGGATTTAAAAGTCTGCAAGACACGTTAGAATTGTTTAAAAATGCGGGATTAACGTTAAATATCGAAAAATGTAATTTTTTTATGCAATCTATAGAATATTTAGGTTTTGAAGTTGACGAAAATGGAATTAAACCCGGTGCGAAAAAAATTCAAGCTGTGGAAAAGTTCCCAGTTCCAACCAATCAACACGGAGTCAGACAATTCTTGGGTTTGGCAAGTTTTTTTCGAAAATTTGTTAATGGTTTTTCAGTAATTGCAAAGCCACTTACACAATTGTTGAGAAAGGATTCAAGTTTTAGTTGGACAGATAAACAACAGATAGCTTTCGAAACTCTGAAAAACGAGTTAATGAAAAGACCAATTCTCACGCACACTGATGCGTCTAAAATTGGTTTGGCTGGTATTCTATTACAAAGAAAAGACACAACATCACCCTTCAAAGCGGTTGCTTATTATAGTAAACAGACTTCTCCTGAAGAATCTCATTTTTCATCCTATGATCTCGAAACATTAGCAGTTGTATCATCGTTGCAAAGATTCAGAGTATATTTATTGGGCATTCATTTCACCATTGTAACAGACTGTAATTCACTACGATCCACTTTCGAAAAACGTGATATTATTGCGAGAGTTGCCCGATGGTGGAACATTTTGCAGGAATATGACTTTTCAATAAGTTACAAACCCGGTAAATTCATGTCACACGTAGACGCATTAAGCCGGAATCCAGTTGATTGTGGTAGTAATTCTCTAGAAGTTCGCAGCGTCGCCATAGATTGGGTAGCAACCGTGCAGCAAAATGATAATGAGATCAGACGTATTGCTGATATTCTTAGGGATAAACAAAATACTAATGCGGTCGAAATAACCAGAAATTTTAATTTGAAAAGAGGTCTTGTATACCGAAAAACAGATCATGGCGAAAAATGGGTGGTACCAAAAGGAGTTAGGTGGCAAGTTGTTAAAGCTAATCACGATGACATTGGTCATTTTAGCCTTGATAAGACATACGGAAAAATTAAAGAATCTTATTGGTTTCCGAAAATGAAAAGATTTGTAAAAAAAGATGTCGAGTCGTGTTTACAATGTGCTCACGCAAAAACCCCTGCCACAAAGAAAGCTGGCCAGTTACATTGTATAGAAAAAGTTCCTCAACCATTTCATACAGTACACGTTGATCATTTGGGGCCCTTTGTTAAAAGTAAACAATCAAACACCCACTTGCTAATGATAATTGACGCGTTTACAAAGTTTTTAATAATTGTTCCAGTAAAAAGCACTAAATCTTTACATTCAATCAAAGCTCTTAATAATTACTTTCATACCTTTGGAGTTCCGAGAAGATTAATTTCAGATCGAGGAACATCTTTCACATCAAACATGTTTCAAGATTTTGTAAGCCCATTAGGAATCAAGCATATTTTGAATGCCGTTGCAACTCCAAGAGCCAATGGACAAATAGAACGGTACAATAGAACGGTTTTATCAGCTTTGACAACAAGCACTCAAGGTAAATCTGAAAAATCATGGGATGAATTTATACCTAAAGTTCAATGGGGTATTAATAACACGGTCAATAAAGGTATAGGGAAGACTCCTTCACAAGCTTTATTTGGAACTAATTTGAATGGAACTTCGGATTCCTTTTTGCGTTTAGAAGTTGTGTCTGAGGATGAATTAGATAGAACCGAAATAAGAAATGAGATATCACAACATATAGATAATAATCAACAAAAACAGAAGGAAAGGTATGATAGAGGAAGAAGAATTGTCAATTATAACGTAGGTGATCTTGTAAGAATTGAAAGGGAAATTCCATCAACTGGTCAAAGTAAAAAACTTATTCCAAAATTGAGAGGTCCGTATCGTATTTGTAAAATATTAGGGAACGACAGATATGAAGTTGAAGACACGCCCTTATCTCGCAAAAATAACAGACCATTTAAAAGTGTATTTGCTGTAGATAAGATATATCCTTGGCTTGTGTTCAATAGGGACGACAGCATAAATGATTCATCTAGTGAAGATGACAACGATGAATGAGTTCATTCTGTAACACGAACAATGTAGATAAGTTGCTTAAATGAAACAAAGATCATGCTTGTTAATACTATGTATTGAGGACATGTAAGGGGATTCAATACATACAAAATTTGAATTAAAGAGATGTATTGAAGACATGTAAGGGGCTTCAATGCATACAAAATTTGAATTAAAGAGATGTGTTGAAGACGTGTAAGGGGCTTCAATGCATACAAAATTTGAATTAAAGAGATGTGTTGAAGACATGTAAGGGGCTTCAATGCATACAAAATTTGAATTAAAGAGATGTGTTGAAGACATGTAAGGGGCTTCAATGCATATAAAGATTGTTATTAGTTAAGATTATAATATGTAATAAAGTGAAAACATGTAAATAGGTTAGTTTTATAGTCATTGGCTAGATTGTAAGAAAAATTGAATCATTGTGTACTTCATACAATATTTTTTTGGTACAATATTGTTTCACGAGACGTGAAATATTCAGGACGGCCGAATGTTAGCAATGTTTCTGTCTGTGAGACAATGTTGTTACAAATATTGATTAACTTATTCAATTGCTCATTGCATTTTAGTGGCATTAGTAATGTTTTAGGTAATTATGTAATAATTAATGTTATATAATAGATGAATTATATATATTTCCACCTAAATTGTTCAATAAACTAACATTAAAAGCTGTATGTTAAACAGCAAACTCAGAACGCACAAACGGAACATAAATTGCCTACACTCGGCTTTAGTATAAAAACGGTGCGTTCTGAGTTCGGCTGGCAGTCTTGTTCGAACCTTTGAGCTGTGAACATCAAATAAACGACTTTGAAATTTATCATTGGTATTTCATTAAGTAGTCCAACACTATATATTACGGAATAAAAACTTCCTGCATAACAAATATAATGAAGACCCGTTCGGTTATTTAAGCGAGAAAGAGGAACAAATAATATACATTGTAGGCGTACACGCACCATGTAGCGACACATGTTGTAGTCACGTTTTGCATTGTATGCCTTTTGGTAACTTGATCAATGCGCAGACGCTAGTCGTCTCGCGCCCGCCACTTAGATAACACACTTAAGAAATGTAATTTGGTTATGGTAGTTGTATTTTATCGATACTAAAGGACTACTTAATTTTAAATCATTTGCCCATCACTACAGCCACCTCACTCTCCCTCAATTTGTCAACAAATTCAACAAAACATATTTTCGAATTTCGTATTCGATTTCTAGTGCAATGTGAAACAATTCACACACAATTAGCTTAATAAAATCCTAATGCATCACAAAACACATCACAAGCGCCATGGCTGACCCTTTAGTGCTGCGACGGAAGGGCTTCCTAGTCCAGCCACATACTGATGATTATTACGAAGAAACCAGCAGTTTCAACAAGTACTTCCTGTGTGATACGTGCATGAGAAGATTTGCGCAGAAGTGTAGTCTCGCTAAGCACTTCTCCAGGTGTTTGAAACAGTACGATGTGAAGTGTAAATGGTGCAATATTTCGTTCAAAAACCATGGCAACCTCGCGTCGCATATCAAGTTTTTGCATAGTAATACCAAGTAAGTTGCATATTTGTTATAATTTGCGTCAAGCTGCGTACAGACCGGCCCAACGAACGGCCAACGAATGCCCAACTATGGATATTTATCATACATAATACAGGGCAGATTGCAGCAACGAAGGTCAACAAAACCCGTTCGTTGATGTTCTTTTGTCTGTACGCAGCTTAATTTGCACCAGAACATCTGTATTTGCTTGCATGTTATGTGCAGTAGTAAGCAATTCTTTGCTGATTTAGATATTTTGTTGTTACTTTAGGAAAAAGTTCAATTTCATTTCAATTTAAAAGTGTGATATATTGATTAAACAAAAACACACCTAGATCTAAGCCACAATACTAATAAATATTAGTTTGATTTGTGAAAAAAAACATTTATTTTTAATTTCTTAGCCTAGTTTTAACCTATTATTTATAATTTATTAATATTTCAAAGGCGTCCACATTTTTCTTCAACACCCTTCAATACTTAACTACAGGCCAATTCTTAGAAAAATTGAAGGGTTGGTAAATATTTAACATTTAGCATCTGATTGTGGCAATATTGCAGCAAAAAAAACAAAAAATCAACTGGTTAATGTCCATGTTTCTCTTTTCAGTATAGAGGAAGGCAAGATCAAAAAGAAAGTAGCGCAAACGAAAAAGTATTACTCATGCACCGTCTGCGAAGAGCGATACCAACAGAAGTGGAGACTGGTCCGTCACATCCGCCTCGCCCACTACAACCTCGAAGCCAAGACGCTCTCCTGCGAACTGAAGAAAGTCAACCAAGTGTGGTTCGAGAAAGTCCTCAACTCTAACACTGTCATGGAAATGAAGAAAACTGGGCAAAACGTCCTGGTTATGCGAAAACTCGGTCCAAACACGGCCATCAAAGTTCACGATACAAATAACCCTGTCACTGATCTTAGCGATCTGTACCCTACAAGTGCGGACGAGACTGTTGAATGCAATTTCTGCAAGAAGCGGTTCAACAAACGGTGTCTCACTAAGCACATAGAGGAAAGGCATTTGAGTGTGCAGCGTCACCACTGCAACAACTGCAATAGTTCGTTCAAACGCCACTATCTGTACATAAGACACGTTTGCAATAAGACTAGAAAGAGGCGGAGACGGCGGGTTAATGTTGAACCTGCGGAGCTCGCAGAACAGCTGAATGCAGTCAGAGAGAGGATTAAGAAGCCAACAGACTTTCGAAGTAGAATATTGAAGAGTTTTGGTAAAATACACAGGCATTAAGGTTATAGAGGAAAAGGACTGGTTTTAGTAGAGATTGCAGCGAAAAAACCTCAGCTATTGCTACACGGGTTTGTTATCGTCATAGATTAACGTCACCATATCGCGATTCGCCATAAATACGGCTCTGTGATTGGTGGACCGCGCAGTTAACGAGTTTATCGACGTCGATAACGAACCCGTGTAGCCGTCACTAAAAAGGAATCAGGTTCTTTCGCTCAGACTGTGTACGAAGGGGGAGGCCACAAGAGCGTAATTTAAAACATTACGGTCGTGTGGCCTCACCCTAAGGAGTAGGATGGAAGAAAGATGTCTAGAATCTGTTGTGGATAAAAAGTTTAATAGCTTCATCACAAAAACTAGACGCAGGTAATCACAAGTTCAACAGATGTTCAAACACTGTTGAACCTTGAGCTTAACTTTTTTGTGGTGAGTAAAGGCCACTTGCACAAACATATTAAATCTAGATTTAGTGTCAAATATCGATTTAAGAATCGTCAATCCATACAAATTTATGGCTTAAATCGAGATTTAACACTAAATATAGATTTAATATGTTTGTGCAAGTCGCCCTAAGACCAAAAGAATATACATGATGTTGCAAAAAGGGTAAGTATGCTAAGCCGAAAAGGGGTGACCCAGGGGTTCATCCTGAACAATTTTTGTTCTACGAGTTTTGAAAATTCACGAAATTGTTCAGAATTACCCCCTAAGTCACCCCCTTCCGGCTTAGTATACCCTTTTCTATGTACATAATTAGTATTAATTAATTGAGTGACGCTTTGTTTTCGTAGTGTAATTTATATTTTTCTTTTACTTAAGTACTTGCAATGGAATTATCTAATCGTAATTTACAATCTATTTCGCCTACTGTGCATATTTAATTACAATTTATTTAGGTTGTAACCTACTGTTATTAATTAATTACTTAAAGCATTGAAGTCCAAGCTAATTCGTTAGTTTATGTGGTTAATATATCATTCAATCATCACATAATTTTACCTACTCTGTAACATAATAATATTTGCAATATAATTTTCATCACACAAAATGTATTTATTTAAATGTAATATTTTTATAGGTAATAAATAAATAGTGTAGGATATTTTTATAGCTGTTTTAATTTATGTGAAATGCATTGGAACACTATATGCTAAAACTACTGTGGCTAAACAAAACTAATAATAATAATAATATGTGGGGACATCTCACACACGGCCATCCGACCCCAAGCTAGGCAGTGCCTGTGTTATGGGTATCGGACAGCTGATATATCTACACAAATACATAGATAGAAGATACATACTAAATATAAATATCAACACCCAAGACCCGAGTACAAATATTTGTCTTTAAACAAATATCTGCCCCAACCGGGAATCGAACCCGGGACCTTCGGCATAGCAGTCAGGGCCACTAACCACTACGCCATTCGACCGTCAAAACTAACGAATGTGAGCTGTCATGCAATCTATACGCTGGCAGCGTTCGATTTTATCTAATGAGTGATTTTCCTTGACAGTTTAAAAGTTCCAAAATCGTCCGATAGATGGCCACCGGCCTGTCGGTTTTTATGAGCTGCATTCTTCGTAGGCAACGGAAGATATCTTAAATGATACAAATGTTACAGTCCTACCATAAAGCAATATTACAGCCATGTACCTAGTAGTTATCGTTATCGCATATTCATACTCATCATATAGTTGAAGTCACATCCATTTGGTTTCTGTAATGGCTGACGACTCTCCATGCCGTCTATAAATAAAATACCGTGCTGTTTAGTATGAAGTTTTACTAGCGCCATCTATAATCGGTTTTTGTCTATGGTTATAGTCTATGATGGAAAATCTCCCACTAGTGTAATGTTTAAAATCATATTAAATTTTACCTATAGTGCCTCTTAACTTCAAAGTAAATACCATTATCATGAAGGATACCGGTTTAAGGGCCTGTTCCACAATGTCTGGTTAGTGGCTACCTGTCGGATAAAATACATACTGTCACTGTCTAAAAAATAATGACAGAGAGTGACAGCATGTATTTTATCCGACAGGTAGCGACTAACCAGACATTGTGGAACAGGGGCTAAATATTATAAAGTGTGGTCATTTTTCAGTGCTCCATATCTTGGACACCCTGACACTGACCAATAGGATAGATTTAAGGGAGGACACTGATAAATTTTCACACTGTAGGCCACCTTGCTTCCTTTATCTTTCTGACAAAGAAAATAAGAAGTATGTATGTTAGTATTAAAATAAATATAATTATGTTCCTTATCAAAGCAGTTTTTCTTTATAGGTACCACCTACCACCAGCTTTGATAAATAATATAGGAACCAGATGTAATGTCACATACATAAACAAAGGGAAATACTGACCGCATTTTGTTAATTGTCAAACCGTTTTAAGTTCAACCTTATGACAACCATTGTACCAATGAATAAAGTCACAAATCTTCTAACCAAACTTATTCGAAATAAGAGCTTAATGGTAGAAGTGGAGTGTTAGTTTCTTTTGCACTGAAATTCCATCTTGTTCTTCAATCGTGTGAATGCACTAAGCTAACTTCCTCCAGTGTTTTGCTACTCTTATTGCGAGATCATTGGCCTTCATCAGGTCTCCTTGACTGCACTTTGGGGCATTAGGACACTCTAAAAGATGTGACGTAGTCTGGAGGCTTCCGCAACTGCATAGAGTGCTGGCATTGGCTGGGAGCATATACCATCGCCTTAAATTGTCCTTCGTCCGGGCAACGCCCATCTTCAACATCCCAACTCCAAATTCCATCTATTTCGTATTATTATTTATCAAAGACCAACATCAAGTATTAGTTTTAAAAAATGTACCACCTAAAAAGGATTAGTTAGATTTGTTGTCAGTCGCTGAATACCCATAGTACCTACGCTGAAAGTAGGTTTATGTCAGGAAAAATAAGTAATTCATTGTTTACAACAAATATAATCATAATTAGTGTACTTACAAACATTTGCCGGCCTCGGTGACAATTTAACCATAGTGGATTAGAGCATAACCAGTCGACACATCTGTCAAGAATTTTATGTGGACATATAATTGATGAACCAACCCTGGTTACGATCTAACTGACTATTGTGAAATTGGAGCTAAACCTATTTTAAAGAACTTTAAGGTAAAATCTACCGGATGGTTCCTAAACAAAGGAGTAAGTATATTCACAAATGCATTCATTCAAACTTGGCAAAAAAATTAAAAATAATCTTTGAGTGTCTTTTTATTTGAATTTATACATACATACAGGGTTACCTAGTTTGGGAGTCAGGGTTTTCATGTTGTGTGTTTACTCTACTTGTTTCTAATAAATATTTACAAAGATTTTATATAATACTAGCTATTCCCGCGAGCTTCGCTTCGCTTTAAAAAGTTTTTTTTTTGTTCTTTGTCAGGGTCTAGACCAGCTATACTCATCCTGCGGCCCGCCAGGCCTTTCTCCGTGGCCCGCGTGCCATGAGAGATAATAGGGAATATGCGTGTGTTTTTTTATATTATATTCGATAGTTTACATCGCTTTATAATAGTTAAAAAAAAAACAAAAAAACCGGCCAAGTGCGAGTCGGGCTCGCGCACAAAGGGTTCCGTAGCAGCAAATATAATAACCAAAATTACAGTTAAATCAACCTATCTCAAAAACTATAAGAGATACTTTGATCAAACCAAAAATCGTTGAAAGAGTTAATTAGCATGCATCACCTCTATTTTTTTTAGAATTTTATACCCCGTAGTTATAAAAATAGAGGGGGGGGGACATACTTTTTACGACTTTGAGAGCTGATATCTCAAAAACCGTTCACTTTAAGAAAAATGTTTTTTAGAAAACTTTATATCATTTTAAAAGACCTTTCCATTGATACCCCACACGGGTATGTACATCGAAAAAAAAAATTTCATCCCTCAGTTACATGTATGGGGGGCCCCACCCCCAATTCTTTTTTTTACTATTTAGTGTCATATTTTTGTAGCGGTTCATACAGCACATATTCCTATCAAATTTCATCACTGTAGTACTTATAGTTTCCGAGTAAATCGGCTGTGACAGACGGACAGACGGACATGACGAAACTATAAGGGTTCCGTTTTTGCCATTTTGGCTACGGAACCCTAAAAATATTGCTTGTGGCCCGCGAAACCATGACTTAAACGTTTTTGAGGCCCGCGAAAAAAAAAAGGTTGAGTACCAGGGGTCTAGACCATCTGTAAGTATACTAAATTTCATTCAAATCCGTTCAGTACTTTTGGCGTGAAAGAGTAACAGACAGAAAGACAGACACAGTTACTTTCGCATTTATAATATTATGTAGTTAGGATATTTTTTTTTAAGTAAGTATATTTTTCATCTTTTTCAAGTTGTTCTTAAAGTGTCCTTCCTATCTTTTCCTAGTAGTCTTCTTCTCAGCCGTCGTCCCAGCGTGTCTCCGTTTGTTGTGTGTGTACAGCGCCGCGCGGTGCGCGAATGTATCTCCGCAGATAGCGCACTCGTGCGGCCGCCGGCCCGAGTGCGAGTTCATGTGATCTCGGAGGCTGGTTAACCTCTGCAAATGTAACAATAAAGAGTGTTGCAAAAAGGGTAAACTAAGCCGAAACCAGCATGTGCAGCATTTTATATCTAAGCCCGAAACTGAAAATTCATTTTCCATACAAACTTAGTTGGGCACGTGAGTTTTTAGTATGGAAAATGAATTATTTTTTTCACGAATTTTGAAATTCTGATTTCAGTTTCAGGCTTAGATATAACATGCTGCACATGCTGGTTTCTTTATACCCTTTTTACAACACCCTGTATAAGTATTTATTTTTTTACTTTTTTAATATCTTACTGGGGCACCTACTTTAAAATAGGACGATGTTCTTAATTTATCTGTATGTTTTTTTATATCTAGAAAAATCAATGAAGGAAGGGTTTTAGGCCTTAGTCCACCACGCTGGCCTAGTGCGGGTTGGTGGACCCCAACACAAGCAAGCTAGTTCTAACAGAGTTGTCGGGTAAGTGGGCAACCCGACTGTCAGATGTTTTCAAGCTGCCTGAAGGCCTCTGACTAGGCTTAGGGCTGATTTTTCAACGGTCAGATAAATGTTATCTGAGGAATAAAATTGTTGCTGTCACTGTCTAATACAAACAATCAGATGCGACAGCATCAGAATTATTCCTCAGATAACTTGTATCTGACTATTGAAAAATCAGCCCTTAAGGACATATTTAGAGGTTTTTACCTTGAATTTACTCCCGCACTCATGGCACACGTGCCTGCCGGGCGCGCGGCGGTGGCGCGACAGCACGTGGCGGAGCATGTAGCTCTTTGTTATGAATCTCTGTAACGTTATAATGTTTCAGTTAAAAAAAAAATTGACCGCTACGGAAAAAAAGGTGTTATACGTATAATGTGTCTGTGTGTGTGTGTGTGTGTGTCTGTCTGTGGTAGCGTAGCTAGCAAACGGCTAAACCGATATTTTAAGGTAACAGGCAATGTTACCACGAGTGTTCTTAGCTATGTTTCATGAAAATCGGTTCAGCCGTTCAAAAGTTATGTTACTTTTAGGTATTTACCTGTTGGCAGGTTTCACACTCGTACAACGGTCGCTTCACGTGCATAGACTCTATGTGCAGTCGTATTTCTGACTTTGTTACAGTCCTCCTGCCGCAGTCAGCACACTCGTATCTGGTGTAGGAGCACGTGGTATTATTGTACTTAAACTCCTTAATTGAAAACACAATTGAAAGAATTCATAGGTCTTCTTCGATCGTGTGAATGCACTAAGCTAACTTCCTCCAGTGTTTTGCTACTCTTACTGCGTATTGCGAGATAGGTGAATTCATAGGTACAGGCCAGGATTTGAACCCGCGGCCTCTCGATTGAAAGGACGAGGCCTTAAATCCATTACGCCACCACTGCTCCCTATTTGAAAATAATTTAATTAAAAAACAATACATACTTGGCGTCCACGTGCTTTGACGAGTATGAAAGGTGGTGCCGGTACGCGTGGCGGTCCCTGAACGTGTGATCACACGTTTCACAGTACACCGTCTCGTTGCCCTGCAAGAATAATTAGATTAACATTGAAAAGAGCGATGGTAGCTCAGTCGGGTAAGCGCCCGCTTCTCACGCCAGAGATGCGGGTTCTAATCCCGGCGCTAACATGTATCAATGAGTTCTTTGAATTTATGTACAATGTATACCATCGCTCTTATAGTGAAGGAAAACATCGTGAGGAAACCTGCATATCTAGATCTAGCACATCTAGATATTATGTGAACCCACCAACCCGCAGTGGACCAGCGTGGTGGGAAATGGTCCAAGCTTAGGAAGGCAGTTTAGAGCCAGGTGCAGGTACTTACACCCCACAGAGAATATAATATAACTTACAGAGTCGCTGTGCATTCGCTTCATATGAAACTTTAAATTGCTTTTGCTGTGAAATCTTTTCTGACAAACATCGCACTCGGCCGAGGGGAGGTCACCTTTGTGAATTCTGCAATAAGTTGACACATTATGCATACAATAATATAGTGTGACAAACTTATTTGTTCCGGTGAGAGTTAACTAAATTGATCCATATCTCATTATTTACTAATGAATTATATATTGATATAATAGGTTAAATGGTTTTATTAAAACCACAAGAGCGAATTACTACTACTGGCAAACTTAAAATCTTATAGAATGAAGAAATATTACACATTTACGTGAGCTGTCACCGGAACAGATAAGTTTGTGGCACTGTAAAGTAATACACTAATGAGACATGAAAAAGTCCCGCTAGCGAAATGTCGACACCAACTGACCCTAATTTTTAAAAACATAATATTTATAATTAATCTAAATATTATTTTTATTTGTTGGTAATATTCTAATATAATATGGAGCGCAGTATTTTGGGAGTAAAGCGAACAGATCGCATTCGCAACACCGACCCGCGCTCCAAAACTCAAATAGCTGACGTGGGTGCCAAGACTGCTAAACTGAAGTGGGACTGGGCGGGGCATGTCTGCCGTATGCAGCCGGAGAGGTGGGCAAAAAATGCCACCAAATGGATACCCAACAACGGCCGCCGGCGCAGAGGCAGACCAAGAAGGAGATGGCGGGACGACTTGGACAATTTTAACACGGAATGGTGTGAGCAGGCCCAAGAAAGGGATAAATGGAATGTTCAGGGAGAGACCTTTGCCCAACAGTGGGACACTAGAGGTTAAGAAAAAAAAACTGATTCGCTGTTGTACTTCAAAATTGCAAACGGCGTCATTAAGCTAGTCCTTTCCGTTTTGGAATAATTTGGTGTATGTCACTGGAACTTATTCATTGCTCGTGAGTGTAAGCAAAGTTCGTTTACAACTGTATATTTTATTTTATTTTGTTACATTTGGTTTTTTCAGAAGCACGTCATATAGAATACACCCTGTATAATCAATTTCGGAAATGTACAAGAAGGGAGAGCACCCTGTATAAGAATAAGGCTGCTCACTTCATGTGTTTGCTGTAGCTGGCGTTGTTCGCTAACATTTTCTTGCATATTTCACACTCGAGTCTGCTCCTGCGATCGTTCGCCCTGTGCTCTTTCAACCGGAGGTAGCCGCTGCAAAATAATAATAAGAATATGCACAACATAGACGGTACAAATGGCGGCCTTATTACTATGAGTAATTTCTTCCAGACTACCTAGGAGAGAAATTATACAAAAGAAAAGGGGAAAGTGCAAAAAAATACAAACATAACTTAATACAAAATAGTATTTTATTATCTCTATTGCAAAAATATAGAATTCAAAGGGGGGCTTAGTGCTAAAAGCATTTTCTGCCAGCCAACCTACAGGTGGTACAGGAAAACTAGTAAAATAAAAATAAATAAATAAAAAGTTGCAAAAATAATACAATATAACTGTATTGATAGAATACACAACAATGGGAGGTTTTCAACCATAGACAAACAACCATAGATTATAGAAGACTTCATACTCGGCACTGTATTTTTTTTAGATGCCGGCTAAAAAAAATGCAGTGCTGTTGAGTATGAAGTCATCTATAAAAAGTACCTCTCTTACCTTATTATTATTAAAACACTTTATTGCATACAAAAACAGTATTTTACAAAATAGGTAGGTATAGATGATTACATAAAGAAAAAAATTAGTTTAAAACAAATAATAAAAAGTATACAAACTTATCTGTTCCGGTGAGAGTTCACGTAAATGTCGAATTTTTCTTAATTCAATAAGATTTTACGTTTGCCAGTAGTGGTAATTCGCTCTTGCGGTTTTAATATACCTATCTAATCTATATCAATACATAATTCATTAGTAAGTAATGATATTATATGGATCAATTTAGTTCGCCGTCTATTCTATTCTATTCTCTATGGGGGTGTAAGTACCTGCACCTGGCTCTCTCGAGTGGAACCTTTGTGCATATCCCCAGGGTCTAAACTGCCTTCCTAAGCTTGGACCATTTCCCACCACGCTGGTCCACTGCGGGTTGGTGGGTTCACATATCTAGATGTGCTAAATCTAGATATGCAGGTTTCATCACGATGTTTTCCTTCACCGTAAGAGCGATGGTATACATTGTACTTAAATTCAGAAAAGAACTCATTGGTACATGTCAGTGCCGGGATTCGAACCCGCATCTCTGGCGTGAGAAGTGGGCGCTTACCCGACTGAGCTACCACCGCTCTACACACATAATTCATTAGTAAGTAATGATATTATATGGATCAATTTAGTTCGCCGTCACCGGAACAGATAAGTTTCTCGCACTGTAGTTGATTTTGAAGCGAAAACGAACTTAGCATCTCTGAATCAAACGTCATTTGAATCATTCATGCTATACTTTACAAATTATAATAGCTTCAAAATATGTACTCACTTGAATTTAGTATTGCAGCTTTTACACCGTTGTTCTGTGTGCATATTCAGCACATGTGTTTTGATCTCTTTAAGTGTGTGATGCCGGAAATCGCAATCGCAGCATTCGTAACATCTGTCGACATAAATATTGAGCATTATAGTAGACTAGCTGTTCCCGCAAACTTTGCTTCATCTTAAAAAGTTTTCCCGTGGGAATTCCGCGATAAAAAGTAGTCTTTATGTTAATCCAGAGTATCAGCTAACTCCATATAAATTTTTATTAAAATCGGTTCAGCCGTTTTGTTGTGAAGAAGTAACAAACATAGACACACACATAAACTTTCCTCTTTATAATATTAGTGGGATTCATTACAGTCGTCGAAATATAATAGGCCCGTTTGGTCAGCTACACAAATTTGCTATTTACTCTTGATTTTATATAATCTGGCTTATTATTTAACGGCCGAAAGAAAAAAGAACTTTTAAAACACCAAAAGTTACTTATTGTTTAGATTTTTGATGATTTAGGTTTGACACCAGCTGTCATCCCATACATTTTTAAACGGGCCCCTTATATTTTGACGACTGTAGATCAAACTCACGTGTAATGTTTCTCGTGATGACTGACAAGTGAAGTCTGGTATGAAAATCTTTCTTCGCAGATATTACACTGATGCGGGCCTTTGTCCTGAAACGAATGATAAAAGAATCGTAGTGTTGTACCGGATAAGGTGTCGGTTTGCTTGTAGATTCTAGGAACCGGACCTACAGTCCAACTATAAAGTCGACAATAAAGAGTGCGATTTTTCTAAGACTTTTTATAATTATCAGTTATTTACTTACATTCACATACATTTTAAAAATAAAATACCGTTTGGGTATGGCTTTTTAACGGATTTGTCCTTAAATAAATATAATACATCGATAAAATACGGTCTCTAATAAGGAAAAAGGTCATGATGCTCGCTCTGGGTCGTTCCTGGTTCAGCGCATTTCGTTGGCGATACAGCGCGGTAATGCGGCTGGCTTGTTGGGCACTTTCGAGCCAGGAACGATACGAGGCGGCATCTTTGACTAGTTAGACTAAGTTTGAGGCGAATACTTTGAATTTTTAATTTTATCTTTTAGTTCAGTTTTCATAATTTTATTTACAATTAGGTTAGGCTTCATTAGTTAAATGTTAATTTATATTATAACCTTGAATAAATATTTTAGTCTCTAATAAGTAGTTAGAGTCCACTTCCGTTTTCAGGACTTTATAGTTTTACTGTACGGTCTATGTTTGTATTATTTTTTTGAGTAAATGCCTTTGTGTACTTCTTACTTTTTCTGTCTTCATGTTTTTGTCTGTATATGTTTTGTGTATACAATAAAGATAAAGTGTCTATAGATAAATAAAAAATAAATAAAGAAATGCCTTGCAGTTTCGAGGTGCATAATTTTGTAGTTTTTTTTTAAAATATTTTTATTTAAAAAAAAAAAGTCTCATGCAGCCAACCAACCTCCTTGTGCAAAGCATTATGCTTCTCCAAAAGGCTCTCCTTGTAAAATGTAAGTATGCACGTTTCACACTTGTATGTGCTGCCTCTGTATGTCTCCTCGTTCCTCTTCTCTTCCCTGAACTGGAGTAGTTCTGTTTCAGTTAATGTTGTTTCTCTGTACTTTTTCTTATCTTTAGCCGGGTTTGACGGTTGCACCACTTGACATAGGAATGACACAGGCATCTGGAAATGTAAGGTTTCAACAGTTTTAACCCTTAGTAATAATAGACCTGTTTTGCATTACAACAAAACAGATATTATGTGTATGAAGAAACACACAGCGTTGAGTGAAGAAGCAATTATTTGATTTCTTAGTATAAATAGGAAAAAATGGGTTTTTACATACCAATCTGCTGTATTTTCCTCTCTTTCACTTTAGCCAGTGGACAGTGCAGTCTAGAATCTGGATTCTACTCTGTGACGCGCTGTCAAATTTCTGACATAGTAGTCTTCAAAACTCACCTGCAAGCCGTTGCTGCAACGCTGTGTGTTTCTTCATACACATAATATCTGTTTTGTTGTAATGCAAAACAGGTCTATTATGTGTTCTTTCGAAACACACAGCGTTGAGTGAAGACTTGTTTGTTATCTGCTGGTGAAAGAGATTAGAAAATCTAAACGCTATGTGATCTCCTTTTTAGGTAAAATATACCTAAAATATAATAAAGATTCCTGTTAGACAACATCATAGTTGTAAAGGAAACATACTTAAAATGCACCTTCATCATAAAGGTACTTGCACCTAAAAGAAAGAAAATTAATTAAAAACAAAATTTATAAGTACATAGGTACTCTAGTTAATGATCAATAGGTGTGTATCCACTACATACCTAGTGTGATACACAACATGTCACATACTTACCTACACTTATGATCTGTAAGTATGTTGCTAATGGGATCATAAATCATACCATTATTAATTTAAGTAAGTAAGTATAACATAAATAAGCCAATTTCTTATCAAATTAAAGTTAGAACTAGTAAAGGACCAATCCAGGTGTGAGGAATACCTAATAGCATAGAAACAGACAATAGAAAATATAAAATTTTACATCATTGTCTTTATATAAGTACCTATCAATTTGTATTACATAGGCCCTCTAGGTAATACATAACCATAGGTAATTTGTACCTATTAGGTAGTCATACATATTATTAGGTAGTATTCCTTTTTAGTTGAAGTAAAATTGAACTTTATAAAGCACAGAAATATGGATTATATTAGACTTATGTCACTGCACCACCCTTGCTTGGTAGTTGAATAGCCTACTGAAATAGGATTACATGACAGCTGTCTATGTGTACACTATCATAATTTTCCTTTTGAGATATACATGGGTGATGACTAGTCTCTAGGTACACGGAAAAATTTATAGATTACCAATTTCAATCAAACATGACTAATTTTACCAAGATTTTACAGGACCAACAGTTATTAAAAAGTCAAGCCTGCATGTAGGTAGCAACCTACTTAAGTAAAGGGCCAGTTAGAATAGAAACAGATTTTGTACAGCTATTAGGCTTACACCCTTCTCTCAGGTTGAAATATATAAAGTTTCAGAACCGCACATCATCTCTATCTATACTTGATAAACAATTTACTACTGCAATATAATCCACCATAAATGCAAGTAAACACTTTATAGGGACTATTCAATAGCCCAACTAATATGGATAATTGGATAGGTATTGTCACAGCCATCAGTCATAGGCTCCACATGATGTAGGTATATGGTATACATTATAAAAATCAATATAATATAGGCACCTTACCAGATAGATCCTTAGAAAGGCTCATAAAGGCCAAATGTTAACACAACTTGGTGAACAAAAGTCCAGGACAATAATAGGCACTTAGACTTGTAGCTATCTCATGTTTGTACTCTCCAGAGACTACAAACTTGTGCAATGTGGGTAATAGAAAGCTACCTGGGCAAAATCATTTGACAACCACCTGCCATGTGGGTACACTAGATGAGGAGTACTCAAATCCGGGCTCAAACAATATCAGCCAACATAGTGGTAATATATGTGCTGAGGCATACACCTTGTATAGGTGATATTAATGCCAATGTCTACTGAATAAACATTCATTCTGAAGTCAACTTTACTGTTGTAATCACTGAGCTCTTCTTTATGGCAAGCCTGTGTTAGCTATTAAGACCAAATTAAATTCAGAAAAAATATGTAATGTATGCAATATTAAGTATAGGCACAATACAAGAGCTCACCTTTAAGATAGAAGATATGAGATCTGAGGTTATGTCTTTCAAGAAAAGATCCCTGAAAAAGTAAGCAAGTTACAACACAATATATTAGATTGAAAATGTGTAACTCTAGCTGCCAAGGCGCAGACGCTTCAACATCAACCCATCACGTCCCTACTGCTGGGGAACGGGTCTCCTTCCAATGAAGGAAGGGCTTGGGCCTAGAAAGCTGCTTCATCAGCTTTCATTATGTTTGGCCACTGCATATCACTAATCAAATGTCCCAATAGCACATGGCCTCCGCGGCAACAATCTTGTCATTATGGGTTTAGCCAGAAACCGTTAAGTGGAGTTATTTGTAAAAATAAATAGGGATGTGATGGTGGTCCCATGCTATCTCTACTGGAAAGGGAGGATCTCCCAACCTGTTTGGGCTGTGCTTTGTTCTGGCGGGCAGCTGCTTTGGTAAACAGGAGAAAAAATTGGCAATTCACCTTTTTATGAGTGGATTATGCCTATTATCAGTTTTAAACTGTAAGACTTATGGATGCAATAAATGATTGAGTATTAAGTATTGAAACTCCCATAAATTCTTGCTTAAAAACCCCAAATAGCTACAAAGTCAAGGGTATGACATGAACAACTTTGAAAAAGTTATAATCATGAAAATATATTACAGATAGCAAGTAAATAGTTAATTATCTTTATGTAATAATAAAATAAGTACAGTTAAGTTCACCAGAGCCCATGGCTTTTCGACTGGTTAAAAGCTATACAAATGGTTGTTAAACATCATAATATTTGCATATATAATTGCAAAAACTTGGTGGCAATGCATTTTAGTTTACCAGAGCCCATGGCTTTTCGACTGGTTAAATGCTATATAAAGCGGTTGTGAACCATCATAAACTTCGCATATATAGGTATCCCATGAACAATGTGTGCGAATAATTGCAGATACCATATAAGATTTTACCTCTCCGCGAGGAAGGTTCCAGCAATTATGCAAATATAATATAATACATTTTACTTCACCAGTGCCATAAACAGCATTTCGACTGGTCAATGTATTACAATGAACTTATAAGTTCAAACCTTCATAAACTTTGCATAAAATCCCCAATAATTAGGTACTTGAAGATGGGTCCGACACCACCAATGTGTGTGTCATCAATAATATTGCAGTTAGTAACTGCTACATTTAACTTTCCGAAAGTTTAATGAAATTATGCAAAGTTAAAATACATTATGAGATGATCCATGAGTTCATCATAGCCAGTGCCTATCAGCATTTAGACTGGCAATGTATTTTGTTGCTCTGTCCATTACACCCGCATGTAAAAGGACATAATATGTATACCTAGGTAATAGGTAAATAGGAATAAAAAGGCCACGAGCCAGTTTAAATCCTGTGGGTGAGCAAAAAACAACATATTTATATGTACACATACATGTTGTAAGAAGTTATTATGGTTAATAACTAAGTCAATATGGTAAATAGGGGCCCCGAGCCAGTTTTAAATGCTATGTGAGCATAAAACAACATGTATACATATAAGTTGTAAGAAGGTATTATGGTAAAAAACCTATAAGACAACAAAAGTTGTAAATATAGGGATAAATATTAGCCAAGAGATTTTATAAATTATAATCTCAACAACCCATCCGCTAGGTCAAACTATGCTACTGGCTTAAGCCATTGGTTGCAAGTCAATATTGTCAACCACAGCACTGCATGTCATAATTAATTTATTTTAAGATGACAGTCTCAATCGTGAAACTGCTAATATAAGTGTAAAGTTCTCTGTATAATATACACATGACTGCAAATCCCCGAAGGGGTAGTCAGAGGTGACCCACATAAGGGCATAAATAGTGACTTATTTTCATTGAGTCACCCTTCATAAACACTTGGTAAATAAATAATGTAATCAACAAATTACAAATATTTTGCGACAACACATCTATGCATGCAGCAATCAAAAGGTTGGTATATTATGTAGATAGGTAGGTACATGTTAACTAATTAATACCAGATGTGAAAATATTTTCAAACTTGTGAAACCAAGAATCAATACCATGTTTAGAGTTGAAACATTTAAATTCAAAGTAAGCAGTGTAAAGGTTATAAACCCAACAACCAAAGGTCTAACAAGCATCTGTAGCCCATCTGAGAGGCTTCCTAATGCTAGATAACATGGCATTAAATGAATAGGAACAAAATTAAATGTTCTCATATAAGTAAGCATTCTCTTATGAGAATTTTTAGCTTTACCAAATGGAGTTAAACTATGTAAATACAGTATGTAACAACGTAAATACTATTTGAATAAAGAAACACCATTGAACAGAGCTGGTTTCTGGTTTAAAGGTATAAGCACAAAGATAAAATATCATTTGTAAATTGCAATGTTTTTGTACCAAAAATGATTCATGCGTGAAATAGTTTTCTGACTTACTCAGTTCAGACTTCGAAGGTAGGTATGAATCCAATTGCTGGAGAGCATATTTCACACTATCACCGAGATTTATCATAATATCTTCATGTAATCTTGTGATCTTCTCGGTTTTCTGAAAAAAATATTAATACCGGCCCGCGGGCGGAGCGTCGGTAGCGGCGCGAAATTATTTTTTTGTACATTGACGAAAAGTACGATGTCTCATACAGAGTTTTTTATACATTAAGTGAATTAACACTTTTATTGATTGTTTTATTCCACAAACACGAATATTATCATGGATTATTAGTAAAAAATCCATTTTCAAAAATATATAAACGCGTTTGATTCAAGAAATCAAAAAGCTATGTCAGAAATTTGACAGCGCGTCACAGAGTAGAATCCAGATTCTAGACTGCACTGTCCACTGGCTAAAGTGAAAGAGAGGAAAATACAGCAGATTGGTATGTAAAAACCCATTTTTTCCTATTTATACTAAGAAATCAAATAATTGCTTCTTCACTCAACGCTGTGTGTTTCGAAAGAACACATAATAATAAATATGTGGGGACACCTCACACACGGCCATCCGACCACAAGGCAGAACCTGTGTTATGGCTGTCGGACAGCTAATATAAATATCTACACAAGCACATAGATAGATACATACTAAATATAAATATCAACACCCAAGACCAGAGTACAAATATCTGTCTTTAAACAAATGTCTGTCCCAGCCGGGAATCGAACCCGGGACCTTCGGCATAGCAGTCAGGGCCACTAACCACTACGCCATTCGACCGCCAAATAGTTCATTGCTAATGTGGTTAGGGAGAGCGTGCATGAACTACATAATGGCATATTTTCCCCATTTCCCCACATGAATGGCTAAATGGGAAAAATATACCAGAAAAAATAGGCTACAATCCACTAAAAAGTCCTTTCATTTCCTACAACACTAGGGCAACTTGCACAAGAATGTAAAATCTAGATTCAGGACGTACACTTGTCCAAAATTAATAATGCACATGCAGATCTTCATACCCGAATCATTCCCCCCCCCGCCGAGCGGTCAACTGAGTAGACGTGTTTTGTTTTGCTCCCAATATTTAATTTTGAAAAGTGGTTTAACTTCCGTGATTACACTACTGAACTGAACTAATACATTCAATAATCAAAGTTCTATCTGAACAAGTGCTTAGAAACTATTACTGTGCGTGATTTAAGTGTAAATAAATCAAAAATAATATTGCTAAGGTGATTACATTTTTTCTCACTACCGCACGGTTACAACCGGCTCCTAAGTGCCTGAAGAGAGGTGAATAGCAAAGTAGCACATCTTCAAACGCTGCCTGCTCCTTGATTATTGCTACTCAGCTAGAATAATATGTCCACCCTTCGTTCACCGCCCACCCTTTCCACTGCCACAGGCGATAACTCACTTCACCACTGTGAATCTGCGCCTGATTTGCCATCTCTTACTAAGATGGCGGAGCGTAAAAAAAGAAAGTTTGAGGGAGAGGAAGCGAACGACATAGCAATTATGATGAAAGACATGTTTAGTAAACTCTCTAAAGAGCAGAATCAACGTTTCCATGACTTGCAATCTTGTATAAACAACTTGAGTGAAGAAAATTCCGAATTAGTCAAAAGTATCGAACTCATGAATCATAAATATGACGAATTTTTGTCGCGGATTACTCGTCTCGAATCGGAAAGAAAAACTGATAAAGTCATCATATCTCAACTGGAAGACAGAATCGAGACTATGGAGCGTAAAGCACGAGCCTCGGGCATAGAGATCAGAAACATTCCGAAAACATCTGGAGAAACCAAAAATGAGCTCTGCGCTATAGTAAAGAGTCTAGGGAAAACCCTGAATGTCGACATCCATGATCATGATATAAGGGATATTTATAGGATTAAATCCAAAGACTCTACTAACCCAATTATCACTGAGTTCTCATCTGTCCTGAAAAAGGAGAAAATCCTCAAAGCGTCCAAGGACTTCAATAAAAACAAGAGTAAAGGAGATAAATTGAATACTAGCCATTTTCAAATAAAAACTCCGGTGAAACCAGTCTTCTTGTCTGAAACTCTTACCTACAAAGCGCAGAGATTGTTCTATCTGGCGAGAGATCTACAGAGAAACTACAACTTTGCCTTCTGCTGGACATCTCACGGCGTTGTGTACCTGAGACGAGACGAAAACAGCCCGCAAATTCGGGTCACTAACGAAACCGATCTTGAAGGCCTGCGTAAAGAATGACTAACAGTATTAATTAATATTATATTGCTATTTTATTTAACTGTATTGTATCTATATACTCCGTCTATCATCGTATTATATTATATTGTATACAACCCATATAAAGTAAATTACTCTCACTACTCCCATTTATACGCTTCACTCACATATACAAATATCATACACTGCATTATCAATTCTGTAGCAATTGTACCTGTCGTAACTTTATCACTGCTTGAACTTAACAGCCACCATAATGTTAGAAGCAATCCAACTTCTTATAAATATAACTTACTGGCCGCGTTTACTCATCAATTACAAAAATGAATCCCTCACACATGATTTATATTATTGATGGAGTTGATAGTATTTCGATTTCAAGGGCGCTGACTTGTGATGTCGACTCCTGTAACGAAAATGTTCCGCCTTCCTTGGATTGTCTTTCCTTACTCACGCAAAATATACGAAGTATAAACGCTAATATGTCAGGACTTGAGGTACTCTTGGCTAGGCTGAAATTTGACGCTGATGTGATAGTTCTTACTGAGTGCTGGCTACCCTGTGCTCCAGTAATCCCGCCACTGTTAGGCTATAACTCATCTGCAACCAATTCTCATCAATTCCAGAATGACGGTGTAGTGGTGTTCGTCAGGAAAAATGTAGCGTATACTGTAGAGGAACCACTTTTTCATGACGGTAACTGCCTTGTAATAAATATTGGCACTGAAACGACAATCGTCTGTATTTATCGCTCCCCGTCATATAAAAACACTGATCGCTTTCTTGCGTCACTTGATGACTTACTAAATAAGCTATCGTATGCAAAAAATATTATCGTTACTGGGGATATCAATATTCCGATCAATCCCGGGAAGATCGATACCTCCTCAGAGAATTATCTTACCCTCACATCGTTTCATGGACTACTTCCAGCACATACTTTTATTACGCGTGACCTCAGTGGCACCTGTCTAGACCATGTTCTGGTTAAAACTAAAAAGCCCTCTACTACTATTGTACCACAATCTACCTTGACTGACCACAAATGCGTACTTTTTTGCCTAAATCATAAAATAAGTAACACCGAGACCTTTTATCAAACTAAAGTAAATAATGAGAGCTTAGAAAAAGATATTTTGAATATTGACACTAAACCGATCTATCAACAAACTGATCCAAATCAGTCAATAACTTATTTAATAAAAGCTATTACCACAGCCATTAATAAAAATACAGAAACTAAAATTATACCTAGACGTAAAAAAATTATGAAACCGTGGATCACACAGGGATTATTACGTTGTATGCGCCACAGAGATAAATTACACAAAAAATCTAATCGAAACCCTAATGATGAAACATTGAAAATAACGTATAAGCGATACAGGAACTTTTGCAATGGACTACTTAAAAAATTAAAAAGACAATATGACAGAGACAATATTTCAAATGCAGGAAACGATTCTAAAAGACTTTGGAAGGCTATAAAGGATATTACTAACACCTCAAAAACTAAAAACTATCCCAAGGAGCTACTTTCAGCTGAAATTACTCCTCAGGTTGCTGTTAATAAGGTAAATGAATACTACGTTAAAGTAGGTGAATCTCTTGCGGAACGGATCCCCCAAACAAATGATGGAGAAAACGAAACTATAAATGACAAAAGTTCCAATAATAACTCTTTTTTTCTAGGGGACACAGATGAAAGGGAAGTAGAGCAAATAATAATGGGATTAAGGACTACCTGTGCTATGGGAGTTGACCAAATATCCAATAAAATTCTAAAAGACTTCAAAGATTTTCTTGTACCTCCGATCACTTTCATTTTTAATCAATGCTTACAGTTAGGAATTTTCCCAAGAGATCTCAAAGTATCCAAAGTACTTCCTATTCACAAGGGCGGGGACAGAGATCGTGTCAACAATTACAGACCAATTTCAATATTACCGTCCCTATCAAAAATACTAGAAAAAATAATTAATAAAAGATTAGTCAACTACCTTGAGAAAAACAATGTACTATCAAAAAATCAGTTCGGCTTCCGACAAAATAAATCCACTGATGATGCTGTTTTGTCCCTTACGGAATTTGTTGCTAATAAATTAGATAACAGTAAAAAATGCATTTCTATATTTATAGACCTTGCTAAGGCCTTTGACACGGTCTCCGTCCCACTCCTTATGAACAAATTAGAGAAGATTGGCATAAGAGGTGCCCAGCTGGAACTTTTTAAAGACTACCTATCTGAAAGGCATCAATGTGTCTCTATAGGAGAGCATACTAGTGCATTACTTCCCATACTTTATGGAGTCCCACAGGGCAGTATTCTGGGACCAACGCTATTCCTGATTTACATAAATAACCTATTATCTATGAATATGAAACTAATATCTTATGCTGATGATACTGCCCTGCTCTTCTCTGCTGACTCCTGGGAGGAGGCTTTCACTGAAGCACAGAGGGGTTTTAACGCTGTTGGGAGCTGGCTCAGACGTAACTTACTGTCGTTAAACGTTGAAAAAACCAAGTACATGACTTTCTCCATTCGTAGCTCTGGCCAACCATCAAATGACTTCACAATTTTTTCTCATACATGTCCTCCCGGCACAAGAAACTGTAACTGTCCATATCTAGAACGTGTCAGATGCATAAAATATCTAGGAGTCTTAATTGATAACAATCTAAGCTTCAAACCTCACATTGATCTCCTAACCACTAGAATAAGAAAATTAATATTCATATTTAAATCATTAAGACATATTCTTGACTCATCCAAATTAAAACAAATATACTTTGCACTATGCCAGTCTTTACTTAATTACTGCATTTCGTCTTGGGGTGGAGCTCACAAGACTAACTTGAAAAGCGTTGAAGTTGCCCAACGTGCTATCCTGAAGGTCTGCACCTTCCGGCCTTTCCGCTACCCTACTACTTTACTATATGAATACTGTGAAGTACTCACCGTCCGACAACTCTTCTTGCTAAGCATCATAAAGAGACAACACAGCGAGCTGATATTTAATCCTTCCATCCTAAAAAGGCGCAGAAAGCATACAATCTGCAAGAGTAGACGCTTCAACACAGTATTTATACGTAAATTCTTCTGCTTTCTTGGACCATTTATCTACAATAGAATCAATAAAACTAAATTCATATACTGTCTGAATGGAGGGCTTTGCAAAAGAGAAGTTACAAAATGGTTACTGACCCTTAATTACGTTGACACCGAGGACCTCCTCGCTGTAATGCAGTAGCTATTATGAATCGCTTTGGTACTGTCAAGAGAGTACTTATCTTATTTATTATTTATATATATGTATATATATATAATATTTATTTCTATATATGTATATACTGTATATATGTACCTATACATTATACACATACAAATATATATTATACTTTATCATTATTACTAATATTATATATAATAGTTATAGTATACCTACGTATTTATAAGTAATTAGTTAGATACTCAACTTAAAATCACCACTTTTTAATTAATTCTCTTTCATAGTTTCATAGACTACTCAAAATTACTTTGCATGAACTGTAAAAAATATTTACCTCTTAATTACCTACCTTTTCCTTGTAATAATTAGCAAACTAAAATATAAGTAATTTAATGTAACGGGTTGGGGCGCTGTGAGCTGAAACACAGGTTAACACCTAGTTTAGCAGCAGATGCTACTTACTTGCCATTGTTGTACACATGTTGTTCATAAAATATTAGCTAATAAGGTAAGTTTTAAGATATGTATATTTTTGGAAATAAATAAATTATTATTATTATTATTATTATTAAATCGTAAGAACCTTAAAAAAACACTTGCATTTTGCACCTTGTTCGAAAGAAATAGGAGTCAATATCATATGTCACATAATCGAAAACAACCGATCTGTCAAAGATTTCTATGCGCATTATCAATTTTGGAGCACTGTTTATTTGTATGAACTGACGTTTCTTAAGTCGAGATTTGACACTAAATCTAGATTTAAGATTCTTATGCAACGCGCCATAGGTTCAAGAAATATTTTTTTCTTCAATGCGATTAGGCATAGACAATAGACATAGACAAGACGTTTATTTACTAAAAAAATACACATCACAAATACAAAACAACATCAATTATAATAGGTACAGTGACATGAGGAATAACAATAATTGTGGTGTGTATTGAGTGAGTAAAATGGCTCGGACTCAGCATGTGCTGTACAAAAATTTATATTACTTACCTCAACTTCGAAATGATGACTATTATCTTCAATGTGTGGTTCACTTAATTCCTCTTGTTCCTCTATCTCGACTTTAATAACACAGTCAGTGTCAAGGTCTTCACATTGTGAATCTATTTGAATAACGTCAGACTGTGGTTTTTCCAACTGCGAGTCTATATGAATAACATCCATCTCTCGTTCTTCACAACAAGAGTCTGTTTCCTCACCATCCTCACAATCTAAATCCTCTGTTCTTTTCCCTTTATGTATATCATCAGAACCTATCACTGTACTGCTGGGGCACGGCTCACCTTCCAACAAAGGATGGGTTTTAGGCCTAGTGCGGGTTGGTGAACTATGCACATTTACTTCTTCTTCTATGAATTTCAGTGGTTGTAGTATGTGATCGTCGCCATATAAAATAAATTCTCTATCAAATGTGTTACATGCGTTAGAGCGAGTCAGCGATGACAAGCTTTTTAGCTGGCCGCTGTATTTGGAAATCTGCAATTGATAAAAATAACCTATGATATACAGGGTGTCCCCTAAATAATAATAATAATCATCATCATCAGTCTATAGAAGTCCACTGCTGGACGTAGGCCTCTCCAAAAGCACACCACTGGATGCGATCTTTATGTTTCCCCATCCAATCATTACCAGCCACCTTTTGCAAGTCGTCACACCATCTATCTAGCCGGACATCTAGCCAGACAGGCTGTGGTGACCACAGTCCGAATATTCCCAATCAGTGTTGCTGTACATTTACACTCAGTTTTAGGTCACAAGCTGTGTTTTTAAACAAGTACAATAATGCACTTAGGGTACATATCTAGAATCTAGACGTGCAGGTTTCTTCATGATGTTTTCCTTCATCATATTATACATTAACCACACGGAATTACTTAGAAATACTTACATAGTTGTTTACAATGTCTCACAATACTTACATTTTTCCCCAAAGATGATAGCATAGACATAGCATTAATAGCTCTCTGTTTGAATCTTAGAATTCGGTTCAACATTGCCTTGCACTCATAGCATATTCTGTGTTCTTCGGAAAACTGAAAAAAATATATACTTAACTTATACTTACAGTCCTCAAAAGCTATAGGTATACCTGGTGTTAATTAAGTACTTAACCATTTGATATATTTTGTAGCCCAAAAAGATTGTGGGTCATTCACATTCATCATTATTTTAGATGTCTATTGATGATTTCAAACTAAATATATTGGATTCCATGCATTTTCTAGCTGTCCTAAAGCTGCATACAGACAAATGAACACCAACAAACGGGTTTCATTGACTATCATTGCTGCAATCTGCCCCTGTATATGTGTGATAAATATCCATTGTTCAGCGTTCATTGGGCGTTCGTTGGGCTGGTCTGTACGCAGCCTAAGGTGAAACGAAAGGCAGCAGGTCACACCACCGATTGAGAAAAAATTATAACTTAAATTTGAAAGTATTTTTTTCTCAAAACTGCCACATTTCACTCCACATGCTGATTCCAATGAAGAAGCCACTTATTGACTAACAGGTCTTATAAAATAATAGGGTGACATCTTTACTTGCAGGCGTCATTAGGCGTCATACGCTGAGTGGATCCGCCATTTTGAATTTTTTCCTTATGTGTGCATGTTAAACTTACTGAAACTCCTTTGCAAAGATGCCTTAGTTCAGGTAGATTTACTATTGGATGTAGACGACGATCGGTGCTCAGACATGTATAGCATAAGTCTAGGGTTATACAGGGTGCTGTTGCCTTTTTAGAGGATGTTTTAGACATTATCACTAATTTTGAATAGCACGCAATGTAGCAAAATTATTGTTTTGTTTCACTCTCGTTCTCGCTCGTTGAACTGATTGTGAATGGACCACAGAATACTGACTGCAAAATGACACTGACAATCAATGTACTCAATAAAAAGGCGCCGACACATTAGAGGTCTACAAGCGCGTCCCAAAAGACCGTGCACACTATCGATCGTGACCGTAAGCCGCATCCGCTAATGTGTCGGCGCCTTAACTTCTCACACCCATCATATGTGAAACTGTCAGAGAAAAAGTGAATGTCAGTGAATGTTTACAAGTTGACGCACAGTACAAGTGGTGCAGTGGTCAAGTGCCATACAAGACAAGAATAGAAGTTAAAGTTCATGGTTTACTTCCTTGTTACTTGTTGTTGTTTGTTCTTTCTTTCACTTTCATGGTTTAATCCCCTGCTTAGTAAATAATAAAGAAATTTGAGTCTTCTTAGTTGTTTGCCGATACAATGCTGTATTGCTCTTCGTGCTTGAGTAGCGACAGATGTCTTCAGCCGGTTCACACTCTGCCCGATCTTAGAAGCATCTGTAATGGGGTTTCTGTGAGTATGAAATTATTTATATTACTGTTCCCGCGAGCTTCGCTTCGGCTTAAAAAGTTTTCCCGTGGGAATTCCGGGATAAAAAGTAGCCTATGTTCTTTCTCAGGGTTCTAGACCCTGAATCCATATGTATACCAAATTTCATTCAAATCCATTTAGTACTTTTGGCGTGAAAGAGTATCAAACAGACATACAGACAGATAGACACAGTTACTTTCACATTTATAATATTAGTTAGGATTATTAGTTATCATATTAGGCAACTACTATACAAGTAGTGGCTACATGATAAAAGAGTCATATTTTACCAGCTTTTCGACCAATAAGGCTTGCTACTTCAATTTGCTGGCTAGTATTTTATGGATCTAGTGGGAACACATTTCTTTATTGTCCCAAGATAACAATGGAAGTAGCTAGGTATATTTATTTATTTTCTATGGATAAACAACAGTAATAGACTATAAGTAACTTAAATTTAACATAAAAACTATTTTAAATCTATCACCTTAAAAGTTTATCACTAAAACATTTATTTATATTAAAAAGATGTGATACTTAATCTAGAGCTAACAACAAAATGCTATACCAATCAAATTAATACTAGTAACTACTAAAATGATCTCGAACTAACTATATCTCTAGCTATAGTTATCTCGCCAAATTATGAGCCATATGATTAATTAGCCTCTTGAAAGCTACTTTCTTTTGGTTGTAAATGTCTGCTGACAGAAAGGTATAGGTAGGTAATAATAAATTATTGTTTCAGTTCTCAGCTGAAGACAGCATATGCTATGATTGCAATATTAACCAAAACATGGAGATTCAAAGAGAGAGCTGTTAAAGCGATGGCAGTTTTATCCAGATTTCAAAAGTCAAATGCAAGTATTCTATTAAAGCATTTATTATAACCTAACCAACGGACTCAGCGCAAGCTTGCTTATGTAAGGGTACACTAACCCACACTAGGCCAGCATGGTGGACTAGGCCTAAACCCTACCACTTGTGCCCCAGCAGTGGGGATGTGATGCATTGTGATAATGAAATCTTTATAGAAAAATACTAAATATTTAATTCACTTACAGACATTAAAAAGCAGCCAACGAATAGACACAAACAGCCTCTCATCTCTCTCACATTCCAATGTTAAAAGCACGTTTGATGCCGTATACAACCTGTCTAACAACAAAAACGTACCACAGCTCAAAGTAGAACAAATCAAAATAGAAAATACGGATAAAATTGATGATTACGCTGTGTTTTTGGAATTGAATGTGGACCAATCAACAGCTGCTACGGATAATGAGATTTGTTCATGGAAACTAGAACCTTGTGAGGCAAATGAGAAGAGTATTGATGATGATGAGGTAATATAAAGTACAGGTGTTATAGTGAATTACCACTAAGGGCTCTAAACATCAGTTGTATGTGTGTGGCATTGATTTTGTTTATAACAAAACTTATCAAAAATTATGTAGACACGTAGTTGAACGAACAGCATTTAAAACTTTACACCCTTACATTCTGTGACTTTCTTTATAATTATGAGTATGTCAATGTCAACTGATTGTAATTCTACATTTCATAATCTCTTCAGATCCAGCATATGACATCCAAAGCTGAGACCAGCGATCATTTGGCTACATCAAAATCATCTGGCAAATCCTCAAAACAAGCACCAAAGAAAGTAGAATATCACCAAAAAACATTTGACGACGAAGAACTGATGCAATACAGGGAGAAACTGAAGATTGGCATTACGAATTGGCGAAAGTCTTACAAAGGCTATAACTACAAGTGTGAAAAGTGCGTTCTTGGATGGACGAAGCAGCCCGCCTGGGAGAAACACAAGGAGACACATGAGGAGGTAAAGAAACAGTTGAACAGAAAGTTAATGTATGAAATTATGCTTACAACTTAATAATGATATTGTTCATAGTAATTATGTTGTATTATCTCTTATATTGTCACACATTACCCCTTTCTTTAAACTTTATATTTCCTTTCAATGTGGTTGTCTGGAAGAGATTACTTTCAGTAATAAGGCCGCCGATTGTACTATTTATTTTCTTTTCATGTTTGTGAAACTGTTTCTGATTGTGTGCAATAAAGAGTATTTTATCTTTTATTATAAACTTATATAACGAAAAATTATGAAAATGACGGCTATTACAAACTTTTTATTTATTCAGAAAAGTGGTCGGTACGAGTGTCATATCTGCGAACAGAGATTCCCCCAGCGTAAAGCGCGTGACACTCACACCCTCGCGCACTACAGGTCAGTATTTATGGTCGAAACCGAGGACTATAATTGGAAACAGTCACTTCTATATACAGGGTGCTGGTTTTGGTACCCGCGTCAGTTCAAATTAATATAGGATACGTTTGAACAATATCTGAAAAACATCCTACAGTCGTTGAAATATAATAGGCCCGTTTGAACAGCTACACAAATTTGCTATTTACTCTTGATTTACTTGATGAAATACATAAAAAGGCATAAATTCTGGCGTATTAGTTAACGGCCGAAAGAAGAAAGAACTTTTGAAGCACCAAAAGTTACTTATTGTTTAGATTTTTTATGATTTAGATTTGACACCAGCTGTCATCCCATACATTTTGGAGCTGTCCATACCCGCATCTTTTATTTCGACGATTGTAATGTACGAAACATCACTATTGCTAAAATCGAATTATTTTTTTATTTTATGTCGACAGATATTACGAATGCCTGCAGTGCGCTTTCCGCCACCACACACTGGGAGTGCTCACTACGCATGTGCAGAGATGTCACACAGAACACGAGTGTAAAATATGTCATACTGTTTTGTCGTGAGTATTGATACCTAACTTATTTTACATTTGCGGTAGAACTTAGTAATTTTATTTTTATTTTATTTTTATTTATTCGGGTTGACAAACAGTTGTACATTGTAATAATTATAAATAAATATCGGTAAATCTTAAGATATAAATGTACAGCCCACAACGTCATCCACAGAATATTTACTTAATTACCTAGTTGGGAGTTAACAAACTTATAAAACTAAAACATCTAAAGAAATTAAATTATTCCTAGAACTTAAAAAGACATGCAAAATATGCATGCATAATAATGTGTATTTAGAGAGGACAAATAAATAAATAAATAATTTTAAAAAAAACAAGCGGGTATAGCTATGGAATACATGTGAGATATAAATCTATAGGTACCTAAATAAGTTAAATTAATATGCATGTATGCAAGTAATTAATCAAATTAAATTAAATAAAAAGTAATTCTAATTACTACAAGACAAATTACTGATAATATTCTTTTTGAATGTTGATAGAGGCTGGTGGAATATGTCAATTTCGTTAAAAAATTTATTGTACGTATCGACCATGCGATGGAGAGGTGCGCGCTTGCCTGCATTAGTCTTACTAGAAGTTGTGGAGAACAGTTGGTAAGCGCGGACCTCCCGACGGTGGACAGTTCGCGGTACGACAAAGCAAATTTTATTGGTCAAATCAATACAATCAAAGTTATTGTGACATATGCCGTACAGTGTCATTGCCTCCAGTAAAGTACGTCTATCTTCAAGAGTTTGAAGTTTATATTTCTCCAGAAGTTTTCTGTAAGATAGAGTGGCACGATAGCAACGAAAATGCATTGCACGCAAGAACTTTCTCTGCACTCTCTCGATTATATCCTTATATTTGGTGTAAAACGGATTCCAGATAGATACAGCATATTCCAATTGGGGCCTAATCAAACTTTTGTACAAATGCAGGTAAGTAGAAGGTTGATGGAAATCATGCGAGGCTCTCATTATAAAACCGTACATTTGATATGCTTTATTAACTATTTTATCAATATGTAAGTCAAGATGTAGCTTATGATCAAATAGTATTCCTAGGTCTCTTAGTGATTCGACTCTTATTAGCGGTGCATCGCAAAGAGAGTAGGTAAAGTTAACATTTGTAACTTTTTTTGAAAACGTTATAAAATTGCACTTTTGTAAATTTAGTTTAAGTTTATTTTGATGGCAATATTCACTCAAGCGGTTTAAATCTTCTTGAAATAAATAACTGTCATTAATACTATAAATAGGTTTAAAAGCTTTAAGATCGTCAGCATACATTAAAAATTTTGAATTGAGGAAACATTGTTTAATATCATTAATAAAAAGGATAAAAAGTAGAGGACCTAAAATTGAGCCTTGGGGGACGCCCGATGTAACTTTAATTGTGCTAGATTGAAACCCGTTGATCAATACTCTCTGACATCTTTCAGTTATGTACGACGAAAACCAACGGAGCAAGTCGCCGCGTATGCCATTAAATGCAATTTTATCAAGTAAAAGTTTGTGGTCCACCTTGTCAAAAGCCTTACGAAAATCTGTGTAAACAGCATCAACCTGTATTCTTTTGTCCATATTTTCAAACAAATTGTTTGCAAATAAAATAAGATTTGATGCAGTTGATCGTTTTCTAACAAAGCCATGTTGCTCTTGAATGATGGTATTGTGTAGGATGGGATATATGATGTCATGAACCAGTCTCTCAAATAGCTTCGACAAGGTGGACATAATAGAGATAGGCCGGTATTGATCAACATCGTTTTTGTGACCACCTTTGTGTACTGGAGTAATATTCGCCAGTTTCCAGATTGTAGGAAAAACCCCTTCCCCTATACATTTATTAAAAATAATGGCTAAGGGTAGACTTATGTAGTTCGCGATTCGAATTAAAAACACAGGTGGTAAACCGTCTGGTCCGGCTCCTTTAACAGGGTCAAGCCGTTTGAGCTCTTGTAGAACGCGTGATTCGGTGAAATGCAAATTGTGTATAAGGACATTGTTACTGTTACTGTGTGTGGGGATGGACCATTCTTTTGAATCTAAAGTAGAGGGCTCATAGACTGAATGAAAATAATCTGAAAACATATTGCATATTGTTTCTGGATCACTCGAAGAATGCCCGTCATACTTCATAGTGGACGGTATGCCTGACTTATTACGGCGATTTGCTATATACGTCCAAAAGTGTTTGACATCCGTAGTGATACTGCTTTCTACTGATTCAATGTAAGTAGAAAAACATTTATCGCACTCTGATTTAAATCTTTTACGATATAATGAAAATACTTCATAGTCACATAGGTTTCCATACGTCTTCCACTTAATCCATGCCTTGTTTTTGTCTTTAAATATGTGAATCAATGAAGGACTAAACCACACTGGAAATCGTGAAGACTTGGATTTAGTTAGAGGGATATGAGCTTTAATGAGACCATAGATTTTGTTATAAAATGTTTCTAGAGCGCTTTCAGCCGGTAACTCATCCAGTAATCCATGCCAGTCTATTTGGTCCAAGTCTTTGATAATAAGGTCGTAATTAGCACGGTAGAAATTATATTTTGGTATAGAACGTTTCTTCATTGGTTTATTATCAACATTGATGGAGAGAATATTGTAAAAAGGTGGATGTAGAGGGTCAATTTTAGATAGTTCGGGAATCGGTACTAATGTTTTGTTTAATCTGATGTTAGAAATGATTAAATCTAGTATTCTGTCATCCCTATTTTTAAGACTGTTATACTGAAAGGCGTTATTAATAGACATAAAATTAGAAAATAGTCTACAGACAGAAGTTGTGCCATTACATGTATAGCCGTTAGAATCAGAGTGAGGAACCCAGTCTAGGTATGGTAAGTTAAAAATAAGGGTAAGTAATAAATAAGGGATCGTTATTAAATAACACCTAAAACCTTAAAATTTACAGAAGCTACAATGAACTCAAAAATCATACCAAGTCAGCTCACGAGAAGAAGTTGAAGTGTGATATCTGCGATATTACATTCGCATCGTCATGGAGTCTATCTCAGCATATGAGGTAACTTACTCTTTATTTTCAATTACACCAAAAATAATAACAGGTTGTAACTTTATTACAGTAGAAAAGGTGGTCTTATCTTTTAAAGCGATGTATTGAGATTGGATGCAGTTCACAGGAATATAGTCTTACTAATATACTGATTCTTTTATTAATATAAGATAAAATACTCTATATTGCACACAAACAGAAACAGTTTTACAAACATGGAAAAGAAAATAAATGTAACTACAATTGTCGGCCTTATTACTGAAAGTATATTTTCCAGACAACCATTGATAGGAAATAGAAAGTATGAAAATGGGTATCGTGTGAAAAAAAGATAATTATATTTATAAAATAACCTCCAAATTTATAGAGCTTTTTGACACTTTACCATGGCTTTAAAATTGCCATTGGTGTTATTCGAATTGGGTGCGTATTGCGACGTATAAAAACGAAATGTATAATTTCACATTAATAACGTTTATTTATTTATTATTTATTTATTTATTGCCTTAAATCACATGTTACAAAATATAGATTTACATTATATAATTTTATAAAAAAGTTTCAATGCAATTTTACCCAATGGGTGTTCACAACATATAATGAACGTTACGTATAACAACAACATCTATATTTTCATAAGATATAAGATTCAATTGGTATAACATACATTTCATATAATATCAAAATAACTAACACTCACGAGGACTAATATCAATTCGTATAACATACATTATGTATATCAATTAAAATATATATTATCATTTTGTATTTATAAAGTTCTTCTCATATCACATAATCTGTGTTTGATTACCCAACGCCGTTAAACCCCCTAGCACCAAAACCTATAGATAGGTGCGACGACGAGCAAAGCGAGGAGGAGCGTGTTAGGTGCACATGTTCGTCGAAACCAAAGCGGAGCGCAGCGAAGCGGAGCGGAGCGTCTCCCAACATAGCTCCAATAATAATATATTTTTTATTTTTATTTATACATAATGATATTATATCCGTTGAATAATATATGTTATAAACGTTATATATTATGAACGTTATACATTTTAATCGATATATCAATTGAAATTATACTTTTTGAACGTTATTCTTTACAAAATTATGTATTTAGTAATTATACCTTCCGTTTGTTATACACAGTGAACGTTATACTTAATAAATTTATATAATATGGACGTATTCCTTGTCAATGTTATACTATTCGTTTTTATACCTCGTATTACTTACCCATTCGAATTTCAACTTTTTGACTGACGTAAAGAGTCGGAACTTGTATGTTTCTAAGTATATTTTAACCTTGTTGTAAATTTACAATAAGTTCTATGAATTCGATGGTAAATAAATACCTACATTATATAAATATAGCTATGTAGGTTAAAAGTATTTATATTAGTTCGTAATATATTTAAGTATTATCGTATGTAGTTATAGTTATTTACATATTGTTCATAGTAATTATGTTGTATTATCTCTTGTCTTGTCACAGGTTACCCCTTTCTTTATACTTTATATTTAATTTCAAAGTGGTTGTCTGGAAGAGATTACTTTTAGTAATAAGGCCGCCGATTGTACTATTTATTTCCTTTTCTATGTTTGTGAAACTGTTTTTGTCTGTGTGCAATAAAGAGTATTTTATCTTTATCTTTATAGGGTATCTTGTGAAAACATGCATAAACTAAATAAATATGTACATTAATATATTGTTACAGAAGACACGCGGGCCTGCTGCCGGTGTTCGAGTGCGCTGTTTGTCACAAGAAGCTCACCAGCAGGGGCTCCTTGAAGGCACACACGCAGATGATACACGCTTACAACGTGAGAATTACCTTGTGGATATTATAAAAAATACTCTTTATTTACACCCAAAAACATATCAATACAAAAAAGTATACTTAAAAAGAAAAATAGTACAAAAAGGCGGCCTTTATGCATAAATTATATTATGTACTTACGTGATTTATTGTTGCCCTTAAACCCACTTTATAATTTGGTTTATATTGCTTGTGTTAATCAAATATGCCAGTGGGTAGCTATAATACAGTACATACCCATATAGCAATAGTCGGACCAACATGTATACCTACCGTAACTTCATAACTCTGCGGTTAGGCTATTGCCTTTAAAATATCTTCTTGCGAATGATCTTATGGTTTATTTCTTCGTTGTCACGGATCGCAGCTAAACTTAGTAGTTCCATATACATAATTACTAAGGGACATGTAGCATTGTCATTCTGAAAAATGTCAGGTTTCTTCTAGATGTAACACACGCGGTCTTATCCCTTAAATCAGTTTCATCTCGTTCGTCCCCAGGGCTCGCAGCTCGACGAGGGCGCGTACTGTGTGGAGTGCGAGCTGCAGTTCAAAAGCACGCAGCGATACCGGAGACACCTGAGAACTAGCACTAAGCATACAGATGCAAGGTAGGTGTAATAGGTGCAGATACAGAAACATATCCAGGTTCATCATTTTACTACCTATTTTGTTGTCAATTATGTTTAATATGAAGGTATAAATAATTTTAGTGCTGCTGAAACCTCAAACCTCGCGATCACCTGAGTTACCTGGGATTAAACAAAACACACATAGAGTCGAATTTTAAACAAATTTTAAACCCTTCTGAATAGCTATCATTATGTAACAACTTACTTACATATTTTATCGTTGTCTTACAGATTCGAGTGTGCAGATTGTGGCCTCAAGTGTTCTTCTAAAAGCAACGTGCGGACTCACATCGAGGTACACCACCTGAGAATACCCAGATACGAGTGTAAAATATGCAATCAGGTAATTGAAGAAGGTATAAGAAGTAAACGAACAATGCCCAATTTTTTATGGTCGTAGAATGTATTAACTCTGTTTCTGGTTTTTCCAACTCCATCTAGTAGTCTTTCGCTTTTTTTTGTAGATAATTTAACTTAATGATAAAAATTAAAGTGTGTGTGTTACTGTAAAATGTAATTATATGCACAGAATCTTTATTTGAAATAATTATTTTAGTAATATCATGTAATAAAAGTAAAATTGTATTTCCTTTTTACAACACCCTGTATAATGTGTTTTTTTTTTAGAAATTCATCACAGCTCGGTTTAGAAGCAAGCACGACCGCGCCACACACCGAGGCGCCACGCCGGCGGAGCGGAAGCACGTGTGTGAACTGTGCGGGAACAAATTCACGGTATATACGTTACGCTATTTTATTTTCACTGTTATTACATTTACTATCCTACTAATATCATAAAGGCGTTTTTTTGTATTATGAGTGTGTGTGTTGTATGTTTGTTACTTCTTCACGTCAAAACAGCTGAACCGATTTTAATGAATTTGATATGGAGTTAGCTGATACCCTGGATTAACACATAGGCTACTTTTTATTGCGGAATACCCACGGGAAAACTTTTTTTTCAGTATTTGAGTGTCAAATAAATGTTTTTTTATCCTCCCACAGGTGGCGAAAACCCTCCAAGAGCACTTGAACTCGCACTACGGCCGCCGTCCGTACGAGTGCGCTGTTTGCGGAGACACATTCTCGCACAGCGGAGCGCTCTACACACACAATAAACTTGTACATTTGAAACGGAAAATAGTTAAATAAAATATATAAGAAAGCATTTTGTTGTATTTATTATTGATAATATTCATTACACGTCGAGAAAAATAAATTATAAAAAGTGAAAAATAAAAAAAAACATTTCGAATGTCAAAAAACCAATAATAATAATATAATAATGGACAGAGTATAACAAGACATTTTGTTGTGTACCGCGAGAAGCGGGTCCAATAATTCAGCTCCGGAAATGCAATCTTGAATGTTGTATCGCAAGACATCACCAATCCTTTTAACATAATAATATAATTGTATAATAATATTTAAACACTCACACCTTGAACTAATGTACTCCCTTGCGGGGTAGGCAGAGGTTCATTGCTGCACCCACTTTTCGCCAGTGTTTATGAAAGAAAGAAAGAAAGAAAGAAAGAATATCTGTGTTTTAAACATATCTGCCCCGGCCGGGAATCGAACCCGGGACCTTTGGCACAAGAGTCAGCGTTGCTAACCGCTGCGCCATCCGGTCGTCTTTTTTACAAGCATTGGATATCTGTTCATCAGGACGCGAATCGCAAATGACTGTCTTTTGCAAATAACTAGTATAACCCTATAAATTATATTAGAAATTATTGTAAGACCTTAGACGTAGATTTTAGATTTTTATTGTAGCTAGCTTTAAGAAGATATGGGTACTGCATTACCTGAAATAAATGACTATTTATTTATTTATTTTATTTTTAATAAACGAGTGCGTAATCAGCTATCATGCTAGCACGTTGTTTCTTTTAACCTCGCTTCCCATTTGTATCAAATATGACACATTTACTATCAGGATTCGTCATAATTATAATCTGTATAATTATACGCGTATAATTGTAAGCGTATGAGCAGACAGATGTATATAATTATATACATCTGTCTGCTCATACGCTTTATAAGGCAAAATGAGAATTAATTGGCAGTCTTCTTCTTCTTCCAGGATGGAGGTTTGATTTTCAAGTGCTTGAGCTTGTTGTGTGTGTAGAGTGCCGCACTGTACGCGAATGTATCTCCGCACACATTGCACTTGAACGGACGCAGCCCGGAGTGGGTGTTCAAGTGCTGTTCCAGACTTTTTTTGACCTGCAATAATACCGAAATGGTCACTGTACACCGATTTTTGAAAATAGGGTCAGAATGATCCATGTTCTTTTGTAAAAAAATCCGTACACATATAACTGTGAAGTGTGTTACTTACCGTAAATTCTTTTCCGCACACATGGCACACGTGTTTCTTGGCCGCTGCCTTCTTGCCTCCATGTACTTTTCGCTTGTGAAGTCTCAAGTAAACCATTGTTATAAACTTCTGTAACAAAAAATAAAATCATTTTATATTTATTCAAATGTAAAAAAAAAAAAAAAGTGTCAAGGAACATTGTGCTCTCAAATCTGTTTTGTTTTATTTTACTAAATACGAGTGTTTTGTGACTAAAACCATCTAAAAACATTAGATAACGCCAAGGATATTGCTACATAGTGTTATCTCAGTGCAAAACACAATATTTCAGTGAAATTCTAGCAGTGCATACCTACCCTCCAAAATTTTTTCCAACAACTTTTTCCGAAAGTTTAACGATTTCTTCCCTATTATGAACAGTGTAACCTAGATTACTTGTTACCTTATGCCAGCTAATAGCAATGACTTGCCGGGCATGGAAAACCAGGTGCCCGTGCAAGATAAACCCACTGGTTCGCCAAACAACAACAAAGGATCTCCAAAGAAACTTGTACAACAAGTATTCCACCCAGGCCTTTTTGTGAGCAATAAAAAGAATGATAACCCTCCTACTGCTACATCCAGTGTTCCATGGCAGAGAATACCTGAGCAGCGGAAAAGAATTATCTCACCAACATCTCAGACTCCCACTGCAAAAATTCTCAAACAAACAAACAAACGTCAGCCAAACCCAGTAAACAACAGTTACTCTAAAGAGACAACCACAAACAACAGCTTCACAGGATTGGAGATTGATGTGGAGGAACTCAACGGGAATACCTCAAACAATAACACTACACCGCGAATATCAAAGCCGCCACCAATCATCCTGTATGGAATTGAGGATCTGAAAAAACTCACAGAACTTATAGAACAAGCTGTTAGCAAGGATACCTATTCTTACAAAGTCATCTCAAAAAATGAACTCAGAATATCAAGCAGGTCAGTTGAAACTTACAAGCTGCTTATTGAACATATTAGAGGTGCCGGGCTGATTGGCCACACTTTCACTAGGAAAGAGGAACGAGCTTACAGAATCGTTATCAAGAACCTGCATCACACTACACCTAAAGAGGCAATTATAGAGTGCATAGAGTCAACAGGAAATAAGGTGCGAGGTGAGATTGTATTTGCCAAGCGCAGAGGCACGAAGGAACCATTGGACACATTCTTTGTCAACATTGAGCCCTCAGTCAACAACAAAAATGTTAAAACCATCAAGTATATCTACAATCAAAAAGTATCAATAGAGGACCCTAGAAAGACAACATCTATCCCCCAATGTATGAGATGTCAACAGTACGGCCATACCAAAAACAACTGTATGAGACCATTCCGCTGTGTGAAATGTGCAGGAGGACACAAAACTTCCGAGTGTACCAAGACTGATAGAAACTCACCGGCCACATGTGCCCTTTGTCTAGGAAACCATCCAGCCAGCTACAGAGGCTGTGGTGTCTATCAAGAAATGCTAGCTAGGAAGAAAAACAAAAAACAATTTGTGACAAAACAAGACAAAGTTAACTACATAAAGTCAAATGATACCCAAACACACACACAACATGATGATCAAGTAACCAAGGGGCAACCTAGTCTGCAAGCGTTCCCTAATAACAATCATGGCCGCATGCTGTACTCCAATGTGCTTAAAAACAACAGATACTCCAATGATGATCATCATCAGCCAACACAATCATACAACAAACCACAAATAAACATAACCCGTGAAGAAACTCCCACCACTAACATTATAGAACGAATGGAATCTCTTATATTAAAGCAATCAGAAGAACTAAGATCAATGTTACAACAGATTGGCAACTTAATAGGCCTAGTCACAATGCTTATTAGTAAAATTCAACCATAACTATAATTTGAGAATAGCCACCTGGAATGTTAATGGGTTGGCAGCTAGAAAACACGAACTAGAAATTATGATAAAATCTAACAAGCTAGATGTATTACTACTATCAGAGACACATTTAACTGATAGCAACAGCTTCAATCTGAATGGATTCTCTTGCTATGTCACTAACCACCCTGATATGACTGGCCACGCTGGGACAGCTGTTATTATCAAGAACAGCATTCAACATCATGAGCTACCAGAATTCAGACGTGACTATCTGCAGGCAACCTCTATTTCCATAGATGACTGGCAAGGTCCGCTAATATTGTCCTCAATCTACTGTCCTCCGAAACATATTATAAAAGAAGAAATGTTTGGCCAATATTTCAAAAAGCTGGGAGGCAGATTCATAATGGGAGGTGATCCTAATGCAAAACATACTTCCTGGGGATCCAGAGTCATAGTAACCAGAGGACGTGAACTAAAAAAGTGCATTGAAAACCATCAGTTACATGCTATTTCTACTGGAGAACCTACATACTGGCCAACCGATATTAACAAACTGCCAGACTTATTAGATTTTTACATTACAAAGGGAATATCAAACCTCTATCACAGTGTAGAGTCATGCTTAGATGGTTCATCAGATCATACACCAGTATTGATGACAGTAAGCACCACAATTATCCATAGGCCTATACCATGCACCCTTTACAATAAGAAAACTGATTGGAATGCATTTCAAGATTATATTGAAGATAAGATAAATCTCCGTATCCCGCTTAAAACCGAAGAGGACATAGACAGAGCATTGGATGACTTTATAAAGCTTGTTCAAGAAGCGGCATGGAAATCAACTCCTAGCTTGCCTAGAGAATCCAAATGTAACCTCTCTGTAGAGCTTCGAAATAAAGTGGAAGAAAAGAGAAGATTGAGAAGAAGGTGGCAGCAAAGCCGGCACCCATCTGACAAGTCCTTGTTTTATAAAGCAAAAAAACAACTCAAAAAGTACATCCATGACTTGCAGAATGAAACTCTTCAGGATAGACTAGAAAAAAGTGACGCTAATAGAAATGATGAGCACTCATTATGGAAACTCACTAAATTTCTCAGCCAACCACAAAAACATGTGCCACCCTTAAAACGCCCGGATGCCACATGGGCAAGAAGTGCGAAGGAGAAAGCAGACGTGTTTGCTGATTTTCTACAAAACGTATTTAAAACAAATGAGTCAGACGACCTGTCAACTGAAGAAGAAATAAACGAGTTCCTACAGAGCCCGCAACAAATGTCCTTGCCAATAAAACCAGTCTCCCCAAAAGAAGTTGCAAGACAGATCAAAGCCCTAGAAAATCTTAAGGCCCCTGGGTTCGACCTTATTACTGCAGAAATCCTAAAGAAGATAACACCTAAAGGAATAACACTAATAACAATAATATTTAACGCCATGCTAAGATTGCAGTATTTCCCACCATTGTTAAAAGTGTCACAAATCATCCTTGTCCACAAAAATGGAAAACCACCAAATGAAGTCCCATCATACCGGCCAATTAGTCTCCTGCCTATTCTATCGAAACTGTTTGAAAAACTTCTCCTGAGTCGACTTAAACCACTACTATTTCAAGAAAATATCATTCCCGACCACCAATTCGGATTTAGACCTCACCATTCTACCATTGAACAGGTACATAGAGTTGTTCACGAAATAAGACAAACATTCGAAAAGAAAGAGTTTTGCTCCGCTGTGTTCCTGGACATACAACAAGCATTCGATCGTGTCTGGCACGCAGGCCTTCTCTACAAAATTAAGAAGGCACTCCCAAACACAGTCTACATGTTAATCAACTCATACTTGAACAACCGCCTCTTCCAAGTGAAATTTGGCGAGGAATGCTCCGCATTGCGCGAGATTGAAGCTGGCGTACCACAGGGCTCTGTCCTTGGCCCGGTCCTATACACAATATTCACCGCTGATATTCCGCAGTCTGAAGATATCCTGTGTGCCACCTACGCGGACGATACCGCATGTTTAGCCAGCAGCCCAAATGCTGTCATAGCATCAGAAAAGCTACAAACTCACCTGAATAAAATAGATCAATGGCTGGACAAATGGCGCATCAAAGCAAGCCCAAGCAAATCTGTACACATCACTTTCACACTGCGCAGAGGTGACTGCCCACCTGTAACAATGAAAGGGGAAATCCTGCCACACAAGGCCAGTGTCAAATACTTGGGATGCCACCTGGATCGTGGTCTCTACTGGAAGACGCATATCCTTGCAAAAAGAGACGCTCTGAAAATCCGATACAGAAACTTGCACTGGATGCTAAATAGGACCTCAAGACTGTCCCTCTCAAACAAAATTCTTGTCTACAACAGTGTACTCAAGCCAATCTGGACTTATGCAAGCGAACTCTGGGGGTCCGCCTGCGCAACTAACATACAAATCATACAAAGATTTCAAAATAAAGTGCTCAGAAACATATGTGCTGCTCCCTGGTTTACCAAAAATGAAGAAATCCATGAGTACCTGGAAGTGCCAACAGTAAAAGAGGAGATCGAAAATCGCATAAAAAGCTACAAAGGCCGCCTTGAAAGGCACATAAACCCACTGGCAATAGAACTTTTAAACACAGAAAAAGATGTTGTACGCTTGAAGCGTCCTAACTTGCTCAACATAAAGTGATACTCGCATATTTAAAGTGAAGGTGTTGTCAGTGGACAACTCTTCCCCATCGACATGAAGTCATCACATCTGATAAAGGCTAAACAAGCTGATGGCAGATATGCATTAAGAAAAAAAAAAAAAAAAAAAAAAAAAAAAATTTATTCAAATACAAGTACGCAATTGACCTAAAATCAAAAACAATTAATACTAATAAATTGCAGTGGATTTAACCCTTTAATGGCAGAAAACTACTTTTGCAACACTCTATGCAGTTATTTACGTACAACGCAATGTAAAATGTACTCGGCATAAGTTTAGTAAGGAATAGTAGATACCATAGGTATTTACCTGATCGCACGTTTCACACTCGTATCTAGGAATCTTCATATGTGTGGAGTCTATGTGGTTCTGAAGAGCTTGTTTGTTGATGCTTTTAGCACCGCAGTGGTCGCATTCGTACCTGAGGAATGATTTAACATGTAAAGGGTAACTTAGTAAGTATAGGTACTTATATCTCTGTGTCTGGATTTATAAAATAACCTCTATGGCACTAAAATCATTTTAAATTTTTTAATGAGTTATTTTTCGCTTGAAAACAAACAAATGGATCCATTTTCAGTCATGCTTGGTGGACCACAGTGTACCTGGGTACCGCGTGTTTCTTGGACGTCTGCAGATGCTGTTTGAATATTGATTGCGTTGGGAAGTGTTTGTCACACTCCACGCAGTACGCCGGCGGTCTGCCGTCGTCCACCTGCAATGTTTGCAAGAATAGATTTGAGAAGATTCGTTTGGAGGCAGCAGTGGTAGCTAAGTGTAAGCGCCCGCTTCTCACGCCAGATATGCGGGCTCGAATCCCGGCGTTGAAATGTACCAATGAGCTCTTAGGAATTTAAGTACAATGTATACCATCGCTCTGTGAAGGAAAACATCGTGAGGAAACCTGTATACTTATCTAGATTTATGTGAACCCACCAACCCGCAGTGGACCAGCGTGGTGGGAAATGGTCTAAGCTTAGGAAGGAAGTTTAGACCTTGGAGATATGAACAAGGGTTCCATTCGAGAGAGCCAGGTGCAGGTACTTACACTCCCACAGAGAATAGAATGTCTGTTTATTAAAATTAGCATTTTTTTTCATCACAAATTTCTTTATTATTAAAAGGAGACTAAAGATAATTCTGCTTTAAAACTAGCTTTAGACTACTGATTTGTATGATATCTCTGGACGGTAAGCGATTCTAAACCAGAACTCTAATATCTTTAGTCCACGTTTTATAATAAGGAGGCAAGAAGATAGATAGATAAATAGAATATTCTTTATTTGTACATAAGAACAGAATTTATAAAGCTTATATACAAACACGTAGGTACAAAAAAGGCGGTCTTATCGCTAAAAGCGTTAAAATAACATTTTATTTAAGTAAGTATTAAGTAAGTATATCACTTACGTTGGTATAGTGAGTAGTCTTCATGTGAAGTGTTAATCCCTGTCTGAATTTAAATTTCTTATCGCAAACATTGCACTCGTACACTGGCGCGAGGCCCTGATGTCTTCTGTAATCATATATGTAATCATATAAGACGAATTAATGCATAAAACTGATTTTTATCCTATGTAAGGTACTATACTAAATCCCTGTAATTATAAAACAAAGACTAAATATAGTACTGGTTTAAATCCGACTTTAGGCTACTGATTTATATGAAATCTCTCGACTATAACCGGTTCTAAACCAGATCTTTAGTCTACGTATTATAATAAGGGACCATGTTGTGTACTTACTGCATATGTTGTTTGAGAGAGTTAGCAGAGTTTAATGTTTTATCGCACACATCACACTTGAGTTTCTTCACGTGAGCTCTCCGCGTGTGATTCACGAGTTCGTTGTAACAGCTGAAAAGAAAACAGAAGTATACTATAATACAGGGTGTGGCAAAAAGCGTACACTAAGCCGAAACGTTAATTATTTCTTGGAGTACCAATAAAGAGTAAGTACTCTATCTATCTAAAAGAACGGCTGAATAAAAAATATGTAATGTGGATTGTGTGTAAATAAGTACCTGAAACGATATAAAGTCTGTTTTTTTAATCTCAGATACCTACTAAATTGACATATTCTGAACGGTTCATCAACAGTCGATTGTCCCGCCAATAGAACGATACGTCACTTAGTCTATGCCTGTATACGTCAGAAATTGACCTATTGTGAGGAAATACTCACGGGAATTCATCATTGCACTTTTTACACTCAAACTTCTTGTGGTTCCGTTGCATGTGCCATCTGATTTGCTGCTCTCTGTGGTGGCGGTAGTCACAGTAGCGACATGCGTAATATCTGTCAAAATAGATTTTCAATTTCATTTAGATTTTTCATAGATAAAGAATTAATGTCAAGACACATGGTGCAACAGTTAGGAACTAGACGGAGACTGCAAATATAAATCATCATTATAATAATAATATGTGGGGACATCTTCACACACGGCCATCCGACCCCAAGCTAGGCAGAGCCTGTGTTATGGGTATCGGACAGCTGATATATTTACACAAATACATAGATAGATAGATATTAAATATAAATATCAACACCCAAGACCCGAGTACAAATATCTGTCTTTAAACAAATATCTGCCCCAGCCGGGAATTGAACCCGGGACCTTCGGCTCAGCAGTCAGGGCCACTAACCACTACGCCATTCGACCGTTCATTACAAATAACACCCCACTTCTACCACTGAGCTCTTATATCAAATAAGTTTGGTAAGAAGATTTGTGACTTAAGTCATTGGTACGATGGTTGTCATTAGGTTGAACTTAAAACAGTTTGACAGTAAACAATATGTGGACCTTTTTGCTGTGTTGGACACTCCGTCTTGTCCGTATATTGTTAATCTAAGCCACAGAGTGTAATAGTTTGGACTCGGACTGACCTGAAGTGAGATTGCACATGTGCTTCACACGTGCGCTTTTCAGGAAATCTTTGTTCACAGAATAAACACATAAATTGACCATTTTTCTGCAAAAAAAACAAAAAATATATCAAAACCTGTGGACCTTTCTAGAGATAGGGGTGGTATTTTACTATTCATTTTTTTCTAGACATTTACTTATATTATAATCAAATAACATTAAACACTCATTAATTATTAATTATACCTAATATTACCATATCATGCAATTCCATGTGTTTGTCAAATAATTCCTTCTTTGAAATTGAAATACTGCACTTTTCACATTTGTAACTTTTACCAACATACAATGCCGATTTCTTCATGGTCTCCCTGTACTCCAGCATTTCTGATTTGCTAAATATTTTTATGTCATACACATATTCATTCTCAGGTAGTGACGAAGAGGGCTGGTCGGTGTTGCTATAAATATAGCTATTGTTGACTTTTCTGGATGATTTGGGACTATCCTCTGTTGTAATAAGTCTACTGGATTCAGGAGGCATCTGTTGGCAAAGCGAGATTTTTATTTGAAGAACAAAAATGTTGTACAGCTCAGCTAAGGCAATTTACTTATATCATAATAATATGTGGGGACAGAGTAACAGAGTCTTTGTGACTAATTATGACTATGGACAAATAATTTTACTGTACAAAAAACAACAGTTCGTTTCATATATTTCATATCTACATGTGCATTATTACTCTGGGCAGTCAGTGACTGCCAACCATACTGACTGGCTAATCAGTTCACGTAAGTGATTGTATAGAACAGAAAATAAAAAAATATAATTATAAACGAACAAAAAACCCGACTGCAAGCTAAATAGATGAAAATAAGCCCCAATGTTAATGGAAAGTATCGCAGGCGGGGACCTCTAGAGGGCGCTATATTATTTTAATGTGACGTCACATAGCCTATAACTATCGCGCAATCAATACCCTTCTAACGATACCTCATACATCAAAATCTATCTAGCCGTTTAGGCTACAGGAGGCCACAAAGAAACAGACAAACATACATAAAATCGAAAAACATTACCCTTCTCCTTCCCAGTCTGGTAAAAATACCAAATTGCATAGTTGTATAGGTTTTATGGTGGGTTGTTGTTGACATTACCTCATTATCATCAGACTGTTCTTGTTCTGTATATTCTGCTGACACAGCTTCCACTCTCCACGGAGTCAGGAAGCTCTCCGCATCAACTGTCCCCTCCATCTTGGGCCCCGAGAGTGGTTCTCTATCATCATCATCACTGACGCCATCACTTGTATCTTCATTACCTACTTTAATACTTGTTTCATCAAATTCTATTTTCACTTCAGTGGGAGATATGTTTACGTCAGTTGTGTCATTGTAAGTCAGGTCATATTCGGCATCAAAAGTGTTCTTCACATTGGAACAAGTTAGCGGTGAAAGGGTGTTAATATTGATTTCCTGATAGAGTTGGATTGCCTGTAAGGATATTAAGTTGATTTTAAAATTAATAAATACTATTGAATGAGGAATGTAATAAAAAAATATTTTTTTTTTTGATACTTTATTGCACAAATATGAAATATAAGTGTACAAAAGGTGGACTTAATGCTAAAAGCATTTTCTACCAGCCAACCTACAGGAGGATTATTGTCTTCAACAAAGTAAAAATTTAAGTAAATGATACTTGCATTCTCTTGTCCCAAGCTGGATATTACAGCCATTGCTTTTAGAGCTCTCTCTCTGAACTTCAGCGTTTTAGTTAGTATTGCTTTGCATTCATAACATATTCTGTCTTGAACTAAAAACTGAAATATGGATATTATCACAGACCTGTATTTTAGTAGATAACGCAAGTGCATGTACTTCGCGTGTAAAAAGGAAGTGAAATTATCTTCCTTTAGTGCAGTGTCATTAGGGACGTTCCTAAACTAAATCATTCAAGTGACGTGACTGACGTGACAGTAGGTATAAAAATAATGGCATGCTTGGTTTCTATACAAGGAATGAGACAAGCATTGTCTATTCAAATACAGGTCTGTGGATATTATACATTTTAAAAATGGGTAAGTATGTGTGTGTGTGTCTGTGTGTATCTACACAATCAAATTCACTCATTCCTTTGAAAATTCAAGGAAGAATTACTTGTTATGACAAGGTTCCATGAAATTGATTGTTTTGTTATGATTTATGATTATGAATACATATACAAGAAATAGGTTAGCTTACTTACAGAAACTTCTTTGCAGAGATATCTTAGTTCAGGGAGATATGCTTTGATTGGATAGAGACGGCGGTCGCTGCTCAGACATGTGGTGCAACAGTTGGCTCTTATAAGAGACAGTATGCTGGGAGCTTGCAATACCTTTTCGCTTCTTGTGTTGAACATTTTAACGACACACAAAATGTAAACAAGAACCAAAGGACACGAGCAATTAACGAGTATTTATTTTGTCCTCTGATCACTTAGCTGACAGTATACTGTATCCTTTTTCGCTGAGTTTGAATAGAATATTGTGGATAATTTCTATAAATGCGAGCTTCTTTCAACTTAAACTTTATTTTCTATTCTATTCTTGTTTTGTATGGCACTGTAAGAGCGTTTGACTGTTTTCTGTTTTGTAGTTTAGCTGTCGGTTATCGCAAACTTTCAACTTTTGATTATACTTGTACGGTGTGTGTAAATTCAGCCAATGTCACGTGTGTAATAGGAAACATAGCAAAGTAATTTATTTATTTTACTCTGTGGTTCATTCATAAAGGCGCCGCCACACTAGCGGACGTGGCTTACAGACGTGGCTGTCAGCCGTGACTGATAGTGTGCACGGTTTTTGGGACAGTTCGTGCCAGATCACTCTCGGACGTCTGAAAGCTGGACAACTGACAGCGTCCGTAAGCCGTGTCCGCTAGTGTGTCGGCTCCTTTACTCTAGCGAGGTCTCTGTCACAGAAGAACACACTCTTAGGTCTGTGCACAGAGTAGGTAATTGGTCTGTGTGACTTCTGTTCTGTCTGTACCTCGTCTGTACAAACTTCTGTTTCGGTTCGTATGATTTAGTTTATTTGCTCAGTCTCAGTGGTTTGATGGTTTCGGTCTACGGTGTTCCTTCAATTTCTTCTTACTACTTTCTTCGCAAATTTAGATAAAATTACCTATCCACATCTTCTTACAACAGTTTTGAGACGTTATTTTCAGTGGATAGTACGTTGCTCGCGTTCTTAGGTTCATGTTTACATTTTGTATGTTGTTAAAATGTTAAACGCAAGTAGCACAAACGTATTGCAAGCTCCCAGCATACTGTCTCTTATAAGAGCCAACTGTTGCACCACATGTCTGAGCAGCGACCGCCGTCTCTATCCAATCAAAGCATATCTCCCTGAACTAAGATATCTCTGCAAAGGAGTTGTTGTAAGTAACCTAACCTGTTTCTTGTACCTACTTACACTGAGTTGTACAAAGAACTTTAAAACTTTAAGCTAATGTCCTTTTTACAACTCAGCATTATTAGTTAAAACAACAATTTCAATACAATATCATCAAACCCATAGAACAATGCGGACTCTGGTGCTGCCGGTACTGTCAATTGCCTGGAAATAGTTCTTTTCTAATCCAGGGTTTTCCTTTCATAAAATGCTATGAATGAATTTTCTAAAATGCGATGAGTGATGATGAATTTTTGTTAAAAACGTTCTTAAACCCAACACCTGATGATGTGAACGCAGGAATGAAGTCATGTTTTTAATTTACTTATATTCAGTTTTCAGCGGACAACAGAATATGTTATGAGTGCAAAGCTATCCTAACCAAAATACTGAAATTCAGACAGAGAGCAGAAGAAGCAATGAATGTTTTACTCAGCTTGGGACAAGAAAATGCAAGTATCATATTATTTTGAATATACAACTAATCACAAAATGAGCCTACCTAACCTACAGTTATTCTTACAGTCAATGAAAAAAAGTTCGGAAATGAATATTGACAGCCTCTCATCTCTAACTTGTTCCAATATTAAAAACACATTTGATGCTGAATATGACCTGACTTATAACATCATTCCAATTGAATTGAAACAAGAAAGTGATGAAGAAGCAAGTATTAAAATAGAAAATGAAGTTACAAGTGATGGCATCAGTGATGATGATGATAGAGAACCACTCTCGGGGCACAAGATGGAGGGATCACCAGTTGATGCGGAGAGCCCCCTGTCTCTGTGGAAAGTGGAAGCTGAGTCAGTATCAGCAGAATGTAAGGAAGAACAAGAACAGTCTGATGATAATGAGGTACTTAATGTCTAATCAAATAATTTTAACATTTAAACATGTCTACCACTATAAAATATTATTATTTTACCTCTTCATAACTGCCCGTTGTCCCCAGAAGCCTTCAAAATCTCTAGCCTCAGAAAATAAGCCCTTAGCTTCAAGAAAACTCAGCAATAGCTTCATTTATAGCTTTACCGACCACCAGCCCCCGTCATCACTAGCTGAGAATGAGCGTGCGTACGACATAAAACATTCAGTAGTGATGCAGAACTGACTGCATACAGGGAGGCCAGTAAGAAACCGACCTTGGCTGGCAGAGTTTACAAATGTGAAACGTGCATTATTGCATTTGCGAAAAAGGAATTATTTGACAAACACAAAAAATTGCATGATAAGGTAAAAATTTTATACATACATAGGTACATATGCTGACGACTGTAATCCTTAAAGGGGTGAAGGAAAACATCGTGAGGAAACCTGCACATCTCTAGATTCTAGATGTGTAACCTCAGTGCTTTGTGCCTGAGTACCAATGTATAGCGAAGAGGACTCTAATTACCCCTTCGGGATCACAGTCGTGAGCATATTTGCTCTAATTCTATTGAATAAAATTACATTAAAATTTTGTCTAGGTCCTTAACACTGAATATTTTGTAACCAAATGCTGAAACTCTGATAGCTTCACATAACACTAACTCAATCTCGAGAAAGTTTCCACAGGTTTCAATTTATGTATTTTAATATTATTTTTTTCAGCTAAGGGGTCCATTTATGTGTCGCTTCTGTGAACTGAGGTTTACATTGAGAAGCGCATGTGAAGAACATGTAAACTCTCACTACAGGTCAGTCTGATTACTAACTCTTATTATGAGTTGTGAGTCTTATTAGAGTCAGCGTCACAATAGCTGTAGGGTACACTTTTGAACTTTTTCAAATTAAGTTATCGTTTATTTTTTAATTAAAAATAAGACCACCCTTGAGGTAGCCCTAATACAACAATAAAAAACCGGCCAAGTGCGAGTCGGGCTCGCGCACAAAGGGTTCCGTAGCAGCAAAATTACAGTTAAATCAACCTATCTCAAAAACTATAAGAGATACTTTGATCAAACCAAAAATCGTTGAAAGAGTTAATTAGCATGCATCACCTCTATTTTTTTTAGAATTTTATACCCCGTAGTTATGAAAATAGAGGGGGGGGGGCATACTTTTTACGACTTTGAGAGCTGATATCTCAAAAACCGTTCACTTTAAGAAAAATGTTTTTTAAAAAACTTTATATCATTTTAAAAGACCTTTCCATTGATACCCCACACGGGTATGTACATCGAAAAAAAAAATTTCATCCCTCAGTTACATGTATGGGGGGCCCCACCCCCAATTCTTTTTTTTACTATTTAGTGTCATATTTTTGTAGCGGTTCATACAACACATATTCCCATCAAATTTCATCACTGTAGTACTTATAGTTTCCGAGTAAATCGGCTGTGACAGACGGACAGACGGACAGACGGACAGACGGACATGACGAAACTATAAGGGTTCCGTTTTTGCCATTTTGGCTACGGAACCCTAAAAATATCATCAAAATCGGTCAATAACTGGTGAAGATATCGGTGAAAATGGTTCTACCTTTTTTGGCATAAGATTTATTATATTGTGGCCCATGGCTTATTTTACGTACTTTACAGTACGGTACGGTATAGGTAGTCGTGTGGTTCTACCTTTTTTGGCATAAGATTTATTTGCCTAATCTCGTATTGCATAGTAACGTTTGGTCAAAGTCTCGTTACGCCGAAAATCGTATGGCATAAATCTTGTTTAGTAAAAAGTTATTTCGCATAACATTGTTTAGCCTAATAATGGTAAGTATGGCCAAATCTTGAATAGCCTAATAATGCTATGGCATAGGTTTATACAAAGTAATAATATTCGTTTGGCTTTAACTTTGACGGAGCGTCTCCCTACATAGCGCAAACTGGTGCCTTGTATTGTTTCCGCTGTTTGGAAAACGCTCCGCTCCGCTTCGCTGCGCTCCGCTTTGGTTTTGATGAACATGTGAACCTAACACGGTCCTCCTCGCTTTGCTCGTCGTCGCACCTATTTTTAGGTTTCAATCTCATGGGGTTTGTAATAATTATATTGGTCGTTAACTTTTGATTTTTTGATCATACATAATCGTGATTTTCGGGATGTAGGAGAAAAATACCACAATTTGTACATTTACTACATACTTAATATATTATTTATTAAGATAACATTACGAGAAACAAGATTATACATAGGTATAGACGAACATAAATTTGAGCAAACGAAACTTAGGTGTTTAAAGATTGTGCCTAAAGAGTTTTAGACGAAACGAGCCTTATGCCACATAAGTCTTGGCAAAGTGATGGTTCGGCCAAAAAAGTTTAGACCATACGAGTTATGCGAAATGAGTTTTGGTCAATAAAGAATATGCGAGATGAGCGGAACCCGTGAAAATACATATATATACATATACATTATACAAAAAATATACACAGACGAATTGAGATCTCGTATTTTAGAAGTCGGTTTATAAAAAGGGGTTCTTTGAGTTTAGAAATGTACAACAGTGTATAACTAGTTAGTTATAAAGCTGACTGCTCAATCAAAAAATCAATATGAAATGGAATATTTATTTTGACAGACATTACACATGTCGCTTCTGCGCCTATCGTCACCACAGCGAGTCGCAAATGCAATGGCACATACGTCGATACCACAAGGCACACGAGTGTAGAGAATGCAATATTAAATTTACGTGAGTATTTGAACGAAGAAGAAGAAAGAAAATGTTTTTAGTTCGTAATATTCCGATTAGGGTTTCGTTTTTCCCGACCTTTTTCTGTTCCCGGGAAACGGGAATTTTTTTCAAGATTTCCCGGGAATTCCCGGGAAACGGGAATTTATTTTAAATGCTAGTTTTCGCTATTTTCGGGTATTAAAACACTTACAATTAAATCAAATATACTTTTATAACTCTTACTTTTATTTCTCGTATAGGTAGAAAAAAGCAACAGTCAGATAAATTAACAACCAAAATTATAATGATTTGTTTTACATGCAAAATTATTTGTTTTTCTTTATTGTAAATTAAACCAAAGGTATTATGATTAACAGTTTGAAAATAATATTATTCAAAATTAATTACACTTGAGGCAATGTTTTAGAAAAATTTAATTCATTCAGCGATTTATCGCTCAACCTACTTCTTATTTTAGTTTTTTCTCTGCGTTAGTAATTCTATAAAAATAAACGCGGACACAAAACCGGGACATAAAAAATATATAATAATAAACAAACAAAAACCCGACTGCACGCTAAAAAGGTGAAAACAAGTCCTAATGTTAATGGAAAGTATCGTGGGCGAGGACCACCAGAGGTTTCACCATTTAGGTGAATGTTACTTAGATACTTTACATTCACCTTTTTAGCGTGCATTCGGGTTTTTGTTTGTTTATAATTATATTTATTATTTGTAACTTTTTAGTTGTTTTTATTTTATGAAATTTTACGTCAGTAGTCGGGTTTTAGTTCATGAACATTTTTTATTTCAATAATTTTGGTGTTGTTAATTAAATACCTACAATATGCATATCTTTGGAATGTGCAAATCAAGCTCATTCATTTGATACCCCACACGGCATAGTTGAAAAATATTATTTTTTCGATCATCACGTTATGTCCTCTAGAGGGCGCTATGTACATTTTAATGTAACGTCATCGCGCCATCAATACGCTTCTAACGATACCTCATACATCAAAATCTATCAAGCCGTTTAGGCTACAGGAGGTAACAAAGAAACAGACAAACATACATACATACATACATACAATCGAAAATCATTACCCTCCTCCTTCGGCAGTCGGGTAAAAAATATGACAGGCGTCACACTACCGTTAGCTTTTACATACTCTGGTCACATATGTAAAAGTCGATATTTTTTTTGATAAATAAAGATGAAAATATAGCATAGAAGCGATAAAAAATAATACCCGGGAATTCCCGGGAATTATATTTTTTTTCCCGGTTTCGGGAACACGTCAACACGGGAACGAAACCCTAATTCCGATGCACTTTTAAATGTAGCTGTAGGTACCTCAATATTGCAGACGGTGACATTAAGCTACTCAAAGTATGTTTTACTTATATTAATAATAATAATAATATGTGGGGACATCTCACACACGGCCATCCCACCCCAAACTAGGCAGAGCCTGTAATATGGGTATCGGACAGGTGATATTTGTACACAAATATATAGATAGATACATCTTAAATATAAATATTAACACCCAAGACCCGAGTACAAATATCTGTCACTAAACAAATATCTGCCCCAGCCGGTAAGCGAACCCGGGACCTTCGGCATAGCAGTCAGGGTCACTAACCACTACACAATATTCTGACAATATATTATTCTAATATTCTGCTGCCAGTAAGTGTAATAAATGAGTTCTGTTTTGTTTCCAGCCGTTATTATATGTACAACAAGCATTTGAAGAGAGTCCACGGGGAAGTGATACAATGTGATTTTTGCAGCAAAATCTTTACCGCAAAGGAAGCGCTTAAAAGACATATTACTAAGTAGGAATTTATTTATTTGTAAACGCTTTTTTGTGCACATATACAACATTACTAAGTACGAATATATTCATTTGTAAACGCTTTTTTGTGCACATTTTACCATTACAGATCAACACATTTAAAAACACAGATAATGTATTGCATCTTTCTTACTTAGCACAAAAGGTAAACAATCTTTGTGTGTCTCTTTATTTGAATTTATTTAGAGACTAGTTTTTTTAAAATAAACCTTGTTTTACAGTATATGGATATAAAGAGACAGATATAGATTTAATGCCGACATTAGCTTAATGCTCCTTTCTGTAACTTCATATATTATATATTACAGCATTCATCAGGGCCTCGCGCCTGTGTACGAGTGCAATGTTTGCGAGAAGAAATATAAATCCAAAGTAAATTTCAAAAATCACACAAAAGCTGCCCACAGTACCAACGTAAGCATAGAATACATGGAATATTTAAAATATGTATAAGAAAAAAATATTATGCAATTTATTAAACAGAATCAGAATCAGAATTTATTTAATAAAAAGAGATTACAACACCAATTACAGTGGTCTCCACACTAGGGTAAATAAACATTTGATTAGCTATACTTACTTGGGTTTTTAAAATTATTTTTCTTTGTGTCACCTAGGGCTAGTTTCACTATACTCTGCTAGAGCATTAACACCCCTGTTAACGGACTGTTAAGGTTAGTCCACCATGCTTTAACAGCACGTTTATTCCCTCAACAATAATTCGAAGAAGCCTGATTAGACTGTAACTAACAGAGTATGGCGAAACTACGCCTTAAAAAGTAAAGTTATTAGATTTGTTTCGGTTCGGAAAACTATAACTATTATAACAATGCATTTACATTTTAAAGTAAACAATAGTAAGCGATTAAAAGTTGATAAGTACAACTATTATTAGTGTACGTACCTCGTTATAAAGTGAGTGCGGGTAAATCTATTGTTGCAAACATTGCAGGACGACGCCGCGCCGCCGGCGTACTGCGTCGAGTGTAAACAACATTTCAAAAATGAATCTATATTGAAACTTCATCTGCAGATGTCCAAGAAACACGCGGCGCCCAGGTACACTGCGGTTCACTAAGTGTGACCTTTGTGAAATGGTGGTACATTATGACTTTTGACAAGTAATTCTAATATTCTACGTCCAAACAATAAACGATTTCATATCATTTCATGACCAAAGGTCGTTTATTCACCAGGGGGTCTAGTATAGGTTTGACAGCTTGGCGAAAACTATAAAAGTTTACGTTTTCTAGCATACTAAGTGGCGCCTCTTGCGGAAACTACCGTGAAACTTTTGCATCTGCAATCAAACGTCATAGGACTCACGTTATATTTTACAAAATAATACATAAATTACGAATAGCTTGTACCTACATAACTTTGTAACTCCGTTATATCATTCCTCAGGTACGAATGTGACCACTGCGGTGTTAAAAGCGTCAACAAAGCAGGTCTTCAGTATCACATAGACTCCACACATATGAAGATTCCTAGATACGAGTGTGAAACGTGCGATCAGGTATATTATACCTATGGTACTATTGCTTACTAAACTTATGCCGAATACATTTTTCATCGCGTTGTACCTAGTACCTAAAAAGTTAAAAGGGGTTCAGTCGTCTGGGAATTTATTAATACATACTTCTACTCGTATGTACACATATGAATAAATAATAATTGAGTTATTATTTCTTACAGAAGTTTATAACAATCATTTCCTTGAGGCGGCACAAACAAAATGCCCACGGAGGCAAGAAGGCAGCGGTCAAGAAACACGTGTGCCATGTGTGCGGAAAAGAATTTACGGTAAGTAACACACTTCACACTTATATTCTAAAGGAAAAACTTTATGAGTGTGTACGAATTATTACAAAAGGACAATGATCCAATCTGACCCTGTTTTCAAAAATTGGTGTACAGTGACCATTTCGGTATTATTGCAGGTCAGAAAAAGTCTGAAAGAGCACTTGAACACCCACTCCGGGCTGCGTCCGTTCAAGTGCAATGTGTGCGGAGATACATTCGCGTACAGTGCGGCACTCTACACACACAACAAACTCAAGCACTTGAAAATAAAACCTGAGTCCTGGAAGAAGAAGAAGAAGACTGCCAATTAATTCATTCTACCGCGCAGGTATCTGACCATCCCTGAATTTAGGGCGAAACAGATATCATGAATGAACAAGTTTATATAGCATTATTAGTAAGTTCATCTCAGCAAAGTTAACCTAAATTCGTGGGGGGCAGATAACTGCGTCGCAAACAATAAATCTTAAATAAATAATTTTACCACAGATTTATACCTACACTGTTTTTTTTCTTTTTTGCTCCTTTCGTTACATGTACAGACACCTAAAGAGATATTTATACCACCCCGCAGCATAAACACTTTACGATCTACTGAGGGAATCTGATACTTGGCATGAAAAAATGTAATTTGTGTGTACCTAACTGGTTACCTGGCTATTGATAACACAAATCAAAGCTTAGCGGCAAATCATCCTAAGGTGAGCTGGGAACGTCCCATCCGTACCTTGCTATCATGCACCTGTCCTGTAATCTACACTGCAAGCAAGTATCAAGAAAGCTGTTTGGGATGCCATGTGGCGCTCCTAGTCTACTATTTCTTGCCAGGCCGTAATACAAAGTCCTTATACGTTTGTGTACGTTAAAAAGCACAGAATATATACTCTGTAAAAAGTTTCAATGTCAACCATAGAGTATATAAAAACTAAAATGTCAGTGTCAGCTGTGCTCCTTATATCCAAATTCACAATATTGTTTTCTATAATTGTGTATTATAATTCAGTTAAAAGAGAATCATATATAACTGATATAACGAAGTGATAATTCGTGGATATACATACTTAAATACTCGTTCATTTCTTTTGTTTTCTGGCATGTTTTTGTAAGTAAAGTTGTTAAAATGTTAAACGCAAGTAGCACAAACGTATTGCAAGCTCCCAGCATACTGTCTCTTATAAGAGCCAACTGTTGCACCACATGTCTGAGCAGCGACCGCCGTCTCTATCCAATCAAAGCATATCTCCCTGAACTAAGATATCTCTGCAAAGAAGTTTCTGTAAGTAACCTAACCTATTGTATCTAAGTACTGAGTTGCACAAAGGAACTTTAAGCTAATGTCCTTTCTACAACTTGGCATTATTAGTTAACACAACAATTTCTATACAATATCATCAAACCTAATCATATTAAGTAAGTACTTCATTGTACTTCAGTAAGTCATTGGGTTGGATTTAAATGCCGTTACATAGATTTGATTAAGTATATTGACTGTGTGCGAGCCTGGAGGATACCCACTAAGCCAGGTACTTACGTTTCACTGATAATACATATACTTTTTCATCACTCATGCTCTGAAAGTAGCTGTGAACTGCCTGAAAACAAGCATGAAAATAGCTCTTTTCTAGTCCAGGTTTTTTCTTTCATCTACAATGAGATGAATTTTCAGTAAAAGCCTTCTTGAACCAACACCTGATAATATGAAGGTTAGGAATATGTTTTGTTGTTAATATACTTGGTCATAATAGTAGAAGAAGAATTTTAAATGATTGCATTGACATGTTTTTTTATTTGATGTAAAATTTGTCGATAATTTATTTAAAATTTACTGTCAATAGTAATACTCTTCCACTGTTTCACAAAATTTTCGATAATATTTCATGTTTTATTTATATCCAGTTTTCAGCTGACAACACAATATGTTATGAGTGCAAAGCTATCCTAACAAAAATACTGACATTCAGACAGAGAGCAGTAGAAGCAATGAATGTTTTACTCAGCTTGGGACAAGTAAATGCAAGTATCATTTTAATTTTAATACGTCTATCCACAAAAAGAGCCTATCTAACCTATAGTTATTCTTACAGTCACTGAAAAAAGGTGCGGAAATCAATATTGACAGCCTCTCATCTCTAACTTGTTCCAATATTAAAAACACATTTGATGCTGAATATGACCTGACTTATAACATCATTCCAATTGAATTGAAACAAGAAAGTGATGAAGAAGCAAGTATTAAAATAGAAAATGTGGATATATGTGATGGCATCAGTGATGATGATGATGATAGAGAACCACTCTCGGGGCCCAGGACGGAGGGATCAGTTGAAGCGGAGAGCCTCCTAACCCCATGGAAAGTGGAAGCTGAGTCAGTATCAGCAGAATGTAAGGAAGAACAAGAACAGTCTGATGATAATGAGGTACTTAATGTCTAATCAAATAATTTTCACATTTAAACATGTCTAAATTTACCAATATAAAATATTATTATTTTACCTCTTCATAACTGCCCGTTGTCCTCAGAAGCCTTCAAAATCTCTAGCCTCAGAAAATAAGCCCTTAGCTTCAAGAAAACTCAGCAATAGCTTCATTTATAGCAATACCGACCACCAGCCCTCGTCATCACTAGCTGAGAATGAGCGTGCGTACGACATAAAGACATTCAGTAGTGATGCAGAACTGACTGCATTCAGGGAGGCCAGTAAGAAACCGACCTTGGCTGGCAGAGTTTACAAATGTGAAACGTGCATTATTGCATTTGGGAAAAAGGAATTATTTGACAAACACAAAAAATTGCATGATAAGGTAAAAATTTAATACATACATAGGTACATATGCTAACGACTGTAATCCTTAAAGGGGTGAAGGAAAACATCGTGAGGAAACCTGCACATCTCTAGATTCTAGATGTGTAACCTCAGTGCATTGTGGCTGAGTACTAATGTACAGGAAGAGGACTCTAATTACCCCTTCGGGATCACAGTCGTGAGCATATTTGCTCTAATTCTATTGAATAAAATTACATTAAAATTTTGTCTAGGTACTTCAAACTGAATATTTTGTAAGCTAATGCTGAAACTCTGATAGCTTCACATAACACTAACTCAATCTCGAGAAAGTTTCCACAGGTTTCAATTTATGTATTTTAATATTATTTTTTTCAGCAAAGGGGTCCATTTATGTGTCGTTTCTGTGAACTGAGGTTTACATTGAGAAGCGCATGTGAAGAACATGTAAACTCTCACTACAGGTCAGTCTGATTACTAACTCTTATTATGAGTTGTGAGTCTTATTAGAGTCCGCATCACAATAGCTGTAGGGTACACTTTTGTACCTTTTCAAATTAAGTTATCGTTTATTTTTTAATTAAAAATATCCCGACGAATTGAGAACCTCCTCCTTTTTTTGAAGTCGGTTAAAAATAAGACCACCCTTGAGGTAGCCCTAATACAACAATAAAAAATATCATCAAAATCGGGCAATAACTGGTGAAGATATCGGTGAAAATACATATATATACATATGCATTATACAAAAAATACATACAGACGAATTGATATCTCGTATTTTTGAAGTCGGTTAATAAAAAGGGGTTCTTTGAGTTTAGAAATGTACAACAGCGTATAGCTAGTTATAAAGCTGACTGCTCAATCAAAAAATCTATATGAAATGGAATATTTATTTTGACAGACATTACACATGTCGCTTCTGCGACTATCGTCACCACAGAGAGTCGCAAATGCAATGGCACATACATCGATACCACAAGGCATACGAGTGTGGAGAATGCAATATTAAATTTACGTGAGTATTTGAAAGAAGAAGAAGAAAGAAAATGTTTTTAGTTCGTAATATTCCGATGCACTTTTAAATGTAGCTGTAGGTACCTCAATATTGCAGACGGTGACATTAAGCTACTCAAAGTATGTTTTACTTATATTAATAATAATAATAATATGTGGGGACATCTCACACACGGCCATCCCACCCCAAACTAGGCAGAGCCTGTAATATGGGTATCGGACAGGTGATATTTGTACACAAATATATAGATAGATACATCTTAAATATAAATATAAACACCCAAGACCCGAGTACAAATATCTGTCACTAAACAAATATCTGCCCCAGCCGGTAAGCGAACCCGGGACCTTCGGCATAGCAGTCAGGGTCACTAACCACTACACAATATTCTGACAATATACATACACATACATCCATCCTGACGTCCCTCAGCAGGGACAAAGGGCTTTGAGAAGATTTCTCCATCTGACTCGATCTTGGGCAGCGGCTGCGAGATCCTCCCACTCCATCCTCATAACCTTTGCCTCACTCTCCACAGAACGTCGCCAGGTTGTTTTTGGGCGGCCTCTTTTACGGCTTCCAGGTGGCTGCCAGGTGAGTATGAGCTTCGAAGGAGTTTCTCCAGGTCTTCTAAGGGTATGCCCCAGCCACCTCCATTTTCTAATGAGGATTTCTTGGTCGATAGGTTTCTGCTTGGTCAGTCTCCACAGTTCCGCGTTCGAAATGGTTCGTGGCCAGTAAATCCGCAGGATTCGCCTTAAGCATTTGTTGACAAATACTTGTAGCTTGCTGGATAGGTCTTTCCGAACGAACCATGTCTCGCAACCGTATAACAGGACTGACTTCACGTTAGACTCGAAAATCCTCACTTTTGTTCGCCGGGTGATGACGCTGGAGCTCCACACTGGTTTCAACTGGGCAAACGCGCCTCTTGCCTTGTTCAGACGACTCTCTATGTCCAAGTCTGTCCCACCTGTTGGATCTACTACTCCCCCTAGGTAAGTAATAATAATAATAATAATAATAAGTTTATTTGCCAAAAAGAAGAACACATGTACAAACAGTAGGTATATAGGTACAATGGCAGAGAGTCTACAGTAGAAATATGGGGTAGTAACCCCTAAACTAGGCAGAGCCTGTAACTTAGGGGATACTTAAATATCCTTAATTGCTACCGGTATGCAACACACATTACTACATGGATTTACGTAGGACATTAATTGGATTGAATTTTTGGGAGAAACATAATAATTTAAATTTAAAGTTAACTTATGTTACTGAAATAAATAAACAATGAACAATGATATTATATAAGCCAAGATATAACTAAATTTTACATACAAAATACTACTTATCTAAAACTATTACAATAAAGTTTTGAGCAAATCCTCAATCTCTTCATAGGTTAAGGTTAGCAAAAGTGTTGTGACCTTTCTTTTACACTCAAAGTTATTTGTGTGATAAATATTGATCATTTTATTTATCTTATTATAGAGTCGAGAGCCTTGAATATCGTAATTTTGACTGGAAAACTTCAACCTGTGCTTAACAGTCGGGAAAACATTTTTGCCTATACGCGAATTACTTATGGCAGTGAGATGTTCAGATGTAATTGATTTGTGTTTTCGTAATACTGTTTTTTGAATATATAATTTCCTAACTGACAACACGCCACATTCTGAGTACAGTGCAGCAGTTGGATATCGGAATGGTTTAAACATCAACACTTTTAGAAGCGCGCGTTGAGCACGCTCAAGCTTCAGTAACAGTGTTTTCCCGGCTCCTCCCCATGCACTTATACAATAGGTAAGATTAGATTCTACTAGGGCAAAATATACCATTTTTAATGTAGAGAAGTCAGCTGAGCGACGGAGATTTTTAAATATGGCTATTAGTTTTCTGACCCTGTTTGTAAGAGCTTCTATGTGTGCATGCCATTTAAGTTTCTCGTCAATATAAACGCCGAGGTATTTGGCACTAGTAACCTTAGTTATGGGAATACACGAACATATAGTGCCGTTATTGCATCTATGGGCTATGATGGAATAATTTGGTGGTGGTTGTTGGGAGTTCAATAATGCAAAAGCGACATATTGTGTCTTCTTAATATTTAAAGTGAGCAAGTTGGTAGATAACCACTGTTGTACCCGTCGAAGGCTGATCTCCGCACTCTCCTTAAGTTCCGACCAATCAGTGCCGTGGATGACAATAGCTGTGTCGTCGACATAAGTGAATATTTCAGAATTTGACAGTTGAAGGTTACATAGCTGATTGATATAAAGTTGAAAGAGAGTGGGGCCGAGAATACTGCCTTGTGGGACACCATAGGAGATACCTTCTTCGACACTTATAAGAGACTCAATCTGAGATACCTGCTTTCGGCCATTAAGGTAGTCGCAATAAATATCGACGCCTCTAACTCCTGCTTGCTCAATCTTTTCCACAAGGAGCGGGATAGAGACAGAATCGAAAGCCTTAGACAGGTCTAGGAATACAGCAAGACATTTACGTTTCTTATCGATATGCTGAACAATTGAGGAGGTCAATGCAATAACAGCGTCTTCGGTAGACCTTCCAGACCTGAAACCGAACTGTTTATCAGAAATAATACTGTTTTTATTCATGTAGTTTACGAGGGTGTTATTAAGAATTCTCTCCAATATCTTAGACAGAGCTGGGAGAACCGATATTGGTCGGTAGTTGTCGACACTGCCTCTATCTCCCGCCTTGTGGATTGGGTGAACAATCGCCTTTTTAAAGGCATCTGGAAAAACTCCAGAATCTACTGCCAAGTTGCAGATATATGCAATAGGTGGAACAAGAGTAGCTCTGGAGGCCTTGATAATTCTTGCTGAGATTTTGTCCCAGCCCACAGCGCAGTCATCCCTAAGATTGAGTATCTGGGTTTCGATATCACTGTAGTCGGATTTAAGTATTACCAGAGAGTCTTTAGGGGTACAGCAGGATGGAGGATCTTTAAATTTACCTAAGTTAGGAATTTTTGATGCAAGATTTCCGCCTACATGTGCAAAGAATTGATTTACGGCATTTATAGAGAGTGAAGGATCGGAGCAACACTTAAGCAATTCTTTTGAGGATTTAAGTGTTTTTTTCAGGTTAGCAATTGATTTTATTGTTTTCCATAGAGCTTTACAGTTGTGTTTAGTTCTTGCCAATTCGTTTTTTTCATAGTTGGTTTTAATTTTTCTTAGTAAGTTAGTACAAAAATTTCGATACCGTTTGTAAGTGATGCTTAATATGATATCATCCGGAGTTTTTTTTAGTTTGCTGTGCATGTTATCGCGATTTTTTAAACAACGTAGAAGGCCCGCAGTCATCCATGGTTTCAGGAGGCGGTATTTTGTTGGAACTATGCTGTATTTGGTGTTCTGCTCAACCACGTTGGATATAATGCTGATAAGGTTGTTTGTAGCAATGTTGACATCCGAAGTATCAGTTACATTGGAAAAATCGCAAGCAAGCAGGTCCCTTTGTATCGCCTCATAATCTATACAGGTTTTGTATTTGCCCGTCGCCGTTTTCGTTTTAGCACAGTCGATACTTAATAACACCGGGGCATGATCGGTTATGCTTGTCTCAATAACCATAGTAATTGATGAGATGGGTGATCGAAGAATGACATGATCCAGACAGCTTTCTTCACGAGTTGGGTACAAATGGGCAGGCAAGAGCCCATGAGATGCAGTTAGGTTTAGGTAGTTGTCGCTATGAGAGTCTTGTTTGTCATTTATTATGTTGATGTTTAAATCACCCACTATAGCTAGAGTTTTATAAGACTTTAGATTGTTAAGGACTGTATCTAGGCTGGCTATGAATTGATCTGTATTTTTGTATGACGGAGATCTGTAGATAAAGACAAACACCATATCTAACCCAATTTTAACAGTCATACAACTTCCCTCTACAAACAGAGGTTCAGATACACAGCATTTCAGATTCTCTTTTATGTATATGACCAAGCCATCGTTTTGATTGCTATGAATTTTAGATGAGTGAGTTTCATAACCGTTTATTTGTGGAATGATGGAGTTAGTGTTAGCTTCGAGCCAGCATTCAGTAAGGGCAATTATATCATATTCTAGTTTGTGCTGTGATAGTATCGTAAGCAGCTCATAAAAATTCTTGTTGATGCTTCGAATGTTGAGATGTAAGATGTTCAGAGGCGATTTGTGTTGCCCGATTAAATTAACACAATTTTCTAATGTACAAAGGTATGAGTTAGACACGGCAAGATTGTCAATTTCTGACATAACATCATTATTGTTAATCATTTATGACAATGGTATCGATTCTGAAGGGCACATTCTAATTTTAACGCTGTCAAAAAACGCTTACATTCTCTCTAAATTTATTTGGCATTCTGAAGGCACCGTTTATCTCCAAAATTAGAGACGTCACTTTAAATTTTGAATCTGACAGCGTTAAAACTATTCAACTTAGGTTAGATGGTCGAATTGGTATTCTGAAGGTGCCATTTTTAGCGCTGTCAACTTAAAATTAGCAACTTTCTTCCTAATTTTAAAAGGGGTCTAAACAGGTGCCTGTTAAAATTATACTAAAATTTCTAAAAGTAAAACCGTGAAATATATGGGAAATTGTTGTTGTAGGTGCATAAATATGGATTTAACTTAGAGCTGATGTGTTGATTAAGCATGTAAAGCTAATTGCAACGACGCTAACTTATTATTTTTTGCGAAACTACGATGTGAAAGTGACTCTGTTTTGTCATATTATTATTTCTGATCTTTGGACTGAATGACTGAAAAACGTGTTACTGGCAAGGTATGCATGAACCGGGTTGCTTAAAACAACTTAAGTTATAGTTCTAGGTCTAAAAATTAATCAACACAGCTACCGATCTACTTCACGAATAAACTAGCCCTAACACCTCGGCTTTCCTTTTCCAAACGGACCGGCTCTACATACATGAGGAACACCTTAACCTTAACTCACCTACCTGTGTACCTATCTAACTCTCTACTTACTCCTTTCAACTTGTAAGAACATTTTACTCAAAGTGGTCTCTACATAGCTCAAATATTTAACTACCTATTTTGTTACAGGAAAAAACAAGTTATACCTACCTACCTAGGTTACCTTTTATCTGAAAAATATGCCTGACTTTAAGAAACTATATAGGTACTTACTACCATACTATTACTTTTTATGAAAGAAGAAATACATTTTATGGACGTAAAACTTTATTTGGGTGAACACAAACACACACAACACACACTGGTTGAGTAATTTTTCTGACACCAATACTTATACACAATTGCTTGATTTAATTTCTGTATTTTATTTCCATTATCCTTCTAGTTAGTAGGTAGGTAACTAGGTGGTCTGATGATCGTTTTAGTATTGTTGTCCTGGAATTAATACCTTGAATCCAGCGTTTCATGTTTAGTTTATGGGTGTGGTTGATTTTTCATTTTCTTTGTTGTTGTCACTGAAAAATAAAGTAAGTATAGGTAAGTTGTATGGATAGTTGACAGAATAAGCTTATCCTTATAGGTACCTATTTACACAAAACTTTAAATAATAGAAACGAAAACACTAGAACACAAACATAAGTAACCAGATAGTAGTCCAGATGCCCAACTGATAAAAATATTTCCTTAGATTTTACGTAGGTAACTTCCTAAAATAAATCGTAAACTTGCACACAAGCACCTTATCGATTTTACAATTGCATATTGCAAACACAAACATAATAATTTATAATAGATGTTTGTTTTGTATTGTAAAGACGTAACAAAAATACTTTAAAAAAATAGCGGCAAACTTTTCGGCGGAAAATTCAATATGGCGGTGGTGGCGCGTGGCGCCGCGCCGGCGGCGGCGCGCCTCTCTTGCAGTCCAGCGCGCAACGCGCATGCGCCATAGAGATGTACCTAGTGCAATGTTACTTGCTTCCGAACTATGCTTGAATGAAAAAATAATCGATGCTGGATCGATTCCTGGGTAGGTACTTTTATTATAATCATATGCGTTTTTGGTAAATATAAATACGTACACATCGGAAATACACTTAAGTAAGTACCTACTGATAAGGTATTTGTGCTTTTGTAAGTAGGATACCTATTCGATACTTTTCATATTCTTATATGAATATCATCCCTTACACAGTCATCTACTTAAGTATATAACGTAACATCATCATCAACTATTAAACATTTAAGTAAGTAAGTACTTACATTAAATATCGTGGATAACACATAGATGTAGAACTTAGTACCTACTTACATACTTTACTGAAAAACTATTGTTTAAAATATTCTAGTGCAATAATCGATTATATTCGATTATTCTCACTATTTTTTCAACTTACCCCATCTCTACTCTATTATATTTTTTTAAATCACTCGGAAATGTCCATAGAACATCATAGAAGCATTTTCTAGCCAGAGTTACCAGTTGCAATAATGAATTATGAATATGTTACATAAATAATTGAAATTATCACGAAAACCAATATTAATGAAGGGTATTTAATCCTTTTAATTATTTTCAACTAATATTTAGTATAATTAAATTTATTTGGAGTACTTTAAGTTTAAAAAAGTTAATCGATATTTTCGATTGTAATATCCTTAAGTACATGGCCACACTCATTTTAAAGACGTCAAATGAGCCTTCTAAATTTAGTTGGCCGCTAAAATCGTTGCCTTCAGAATAGCAAAAATTAGCGCTGTCAGTTAAATTAAGAGATTTTAGCTCATTTTAAAATTAGGAAGTGCGCCCTTCAGAATCGGTACCAATATATAACTCCAGTGACAAGCTAGCCGTTCACATATACGAGTACGAGTTGGGTTACTGACTACTATAACTAACCGTTTAGATGCAATATGAAGCGACAGGAAAGTAAAAAATAGAGTAGGTACAAAAGTAAGGTCACTGTTTTTTGAAAGAAAATAAAGATAATTTATTCTACAGCGTGTTATGTTTGAGCTAACTTTCAGCAGTAATGTAAATTGAGAAGTAGGATCGCTCATCTTATAATTATTTTTTTTATACAATAAAGATAATATGAATATGACATGTACAGTGATTATGTTGATATTTTTAAATAAAGTTATTGCAAACATTATGAAAACTGACCGATTAATGTAGAGTGAATTTATTAACCCTTTCAACGTCGACGCCATTGATTTGGAGCGGCTGGTCATCAAGGGACCGAAGGCGCATCTCCTTGGTTTTCCCAATATTGATGCGAAGACCTTCTTTCGCCGCTTCCGTGGCAAGGTCGTTTGTTTTGGACTGAAGGTCAGAACGACTTGTAGAGAACAAGCACAGGTCGTCTGCAAAATCTATGTCTTCCAGGTGCTTATTCTCAGACCAGGGTAAGCCCCTTTGACATTTGCAAGTCACTCTACACATCACGTCGTCTAGAACAATAAGGAACAGAAGCGGAGACAGCAGACACCCTTGCTTAACACCTGAAGTCACTGGGATGGGATCAGTGAGACGGCCTTTATGCATCACTCTACAGGAGGACCCTTCATACAGACACTTGATGAGTCCGATGATCTTCTCCGGTATTCCTCTCTTTTTGAGTATGCGCCATATACTGGACCACTTCACTCGGTCAAATGCCTTCTCAAAGTCGACGAACAATGTGAAGATCTCACATTGCATTTCGTTGCATTGCTCGAGAATCATTCTGACAACGTTTACTTGGTCTGTGCATGATCTGCCTGGTCTGAAACCACCCTGCTCTTTTCTCAAGTGTGTGTCCACTGCACCCGCCATCCGACTCAGCAGTATTTTGCACAGGATCTTCGAACACACCGGCAACAAGTTGATACCCCGCCAATTCGCACAACACGATAAATCGCCTTTCTTTGGTAGCTTCACTAAGACACCTTCTTTCCAGCTGTCCGGTACTTGTTCTTGTTCCCATATCGATGTCAGTAGCGGAAACAACACGTCTGCAGAAACTTCTGCATTGGCTTTCAGAGCATCGATAGGTATAGCGTCGATGCCAGGTGCTTTTCGGTTCTTTAGCGATTTTATTGCTGAAGCTATTTCAAGCCGTGTTGGAGGCTGGATATTTATGTCGAGACAGTATTGGTGACTGTTACTGTCTATATCCTCCTCTGCCACATCTGCGTGCGACGGTTGTGGAGCTTCAAAAACCTCGCTGAAGTGATGCTGCCATCTTAGAAGCTGGTCTCCCAGTGTTACTAAGAGCTTACCGTCCTGGCTCTTTATGGGTCGGTCTTTACTGGGTTTGCGGCACAACTCTTTCCCTGCTCGGTACACTTCTCTGGTGTTCCCAGTCATGGCAGCTTTCTCTGCTCTACGAGCGATAGACTCAGCCCAGCGTCGCTTATCTTTTTTAAGGCTACGTTTGATGTCGCTTTCGCATAAGAAGTATTCGTAGGCTAGCGCTTCTTTAGCATCGTGATCCTGCTCTGCGTTCAGCTGACCTTTGATGGATTTGCGATTTTGGATTTTATCCCACGTCTCGTTTGTGATCCATTCCTTCCGAGAATACTCCTTATACCCTAACACTTCCTTGCAGCAATTTTGTAACACGTCGCTAAGCTGGCCCCAGTGCTCTTCGATCGGAGCTTCGTCTATGGCTAGAGAGAAGTATCTGTTGTGGAGCTCAACGCCAAATCTTTGTTTTACGTCGGGATCCTGAAGTTTGTCAACGTCGAAAGGTTTGTTTGTTGGTGTTGATCTCTGTTGAGCGTTTGCTATCTTCAGCTTGATCTTAGCGACGACAAGGTGATGGTCACTATGCACGTCCGCACCTCTTTTATTTCTAACGTCTAACAACGAGTGCCTCCACTTTCTACTGATCATAAAGTGATCTATCTGGTTTTCTGTTCGCCGATCTGGCGAAACCCAGGTCACCTTATGGCAGTTCTTGTGCGGGAACACTGATCCACCAATAACAAAATCGTTTTCGCAGCAAAGCTCCACAAGCATATCTCCATTTTCGGATCGATCTCCTAGAGCATGTTTTCCTACCCATGACTCTATGCCTCTGTTGTCACAACCTATTTGAGCATTAAAGTCACCCATGCACATCACTATATCCTGCTTTTTAATGGCTTTCAATGTGGAATTCAACTGACTATAAAAAGTTTCCTTTTCTGCCATATCAGCCTTGTTAGTGGGAGCATAACATTGGACAACCGTAATTTTCCTCACCCTTGACATAAAGCGGGCTGTCATTATGCGCTCAGATACCGGGTTCCAGTCTAATAAACTCTTCTGGGCATTTCTGCTAAGCAATAATGCTACTCCTGCTTCATGCTTGTCCGGTTTGCCGGAGTATAGGAGAGTCATGTCACCCACTCTTTCTTCTCCGAAATCCTTCCATCTTGCCTCTGAGATGCCCATAATATCAAGTTGGTATTCTGTCATGTACTTCGCTACTTGATGCACTCTGCTCTCTTCGCGCATTGTTCGCACATTCCATATGCCAATCAGAGTCCGTTTTTTCGCGCCAAAAGTCTGTTGTTTAGAATCAGTCCGTTTATTTCTTCTCAAAGTTTCAGTAATTTAATGGATTTTCAGCTATATGAGTAATTAGCCCATAGTAGCCTAGTCTGCTAGTAGGGCTGCTACTTTACAAGCGTACAGACACGCTTTGCAGAATTTTTAAGGGCCTTTTGCACCCCAAGGCCTATACTGCGTGGCCTCATCCAGCGATAGCTAGGTGAATGGTTATCCCGCCATTGTCTCGGTCGCCATTGCCCCGTCCGTAATCTAGCAGGGAGCACCACGGCTGTGCAGCGCGAGCCGCAGAGCCGCCGCCAGCAATTCGTACGAACCACCAGCGCGTGCAGGTGGGGATGACAATTGGGTCGGGTAGATGTTGATCCCGTTCTCCCCTTACTCCCCTTACTGACAATATATTATTCTAATATTCTGCTGCCAGTAAGTGTAATAAATGAGTTCTGTTTTGTTTCCAGCCGTTATTATATGTACAACAAGCATTTGAAGAGAGTCCACGGGGAAGTGATCCAATGTGATTTCTGCAGCAAAATCTTTACCACAAAGGAATCGCTTAAAAGACATATTACTAAGTAAAAATTTATTTATTTGTAAACGCTTTTTTGTGCACATATACAACATTACTAAGTACGAATATATTCATTTGTAAACGCTTTTTTGTGCACATTTTACCATTACAGATCAACACATTTAAAAACACAGATAATGTATTGCATCTTTCTTACTTAGCACAAAAGGTAAACAATCTTTGTGTGTTGTAAGCCTATTTTCCACTGTGTAGTGGGTGGTGAAATTACAATGAGGTGGAAAATAAAAATATCAGAATGTTGTACAGTTATTAATATTTATTTATCAAAACCCTGCCTCACACAATATTTTATAACTCAAATAGGTCTAAAATGAGACCAGGGATTAAGTCCTTATAATTGTCTGGTTGAAGTATACAAGGTATTACAAGGAGATTACATTAAAGTGGGGAAACCAAAGGTTCTACCCCTGTGTTTCACGCCACAGGGATAGGAAGATGGTATTAACCCCAGAGAAACTTCTATATTACTTCAATGGGATAGCAGTTTAACGTTAAGGCCCCGTAACCGAAGGACGTTGATAGCCTAGCGCCTACAAAAGGTTCAAAGTGCAATTTAGATACTACTGCCCGTTCTAACGGGGCTCCCTACGAAGTAAAAAAAAATAAAAAATAAAGGTTTTAACCCGCTAGAGTCCACCCGGGTTCTGCCTTTGCAATCCTACATTCAGCAGCGGCGTTAGAAGGCTGATGCCGCTGAAGATTAATAGAAATCCTAAGGAAATTCCTCAGTATCCGCTCAACGAACATACAACGGCCAACCTGGACTGTCGGACGGGGCCAGGACAGGAGCTCCGGACGGCTCGTGGCTCGCTGACGGCTCTGGTCACCAACGACACCTTCTGGAATCGCGAGAAACAGCCTTGGGTCAAGGATGGGTCGGTAAGGACAGCGAAGGCCTAGCTAACATGTCTCAAGTGACGTGTCTTGAATGGCCCCTGGGTATTTCTAACCTAAAACCTACGGTCAATCACTAATCAAACGATTATGGGAAGGTTAGATCTCGTCTCAAAGGCGGTAGCTTTGCTGTTTAAACGTGACACTTGCAAAATAACCTAATCGACACGTGGAAGGTCATGGCGCTTACCTTGGGGTTGGGTCAGGTGACACGCGTCTGGCAATCGCACGCTTCACCGGGCAGGATTGAAATTGCTGTAAAAGAAATACGCGGGGTTAGACGTTGCTACGTGTAGAAATAAAGACAAGGCAGATGGCTTTCGAAATCCAAAGTCATCGGAAATCGAATAACAACGAAATGCTAGTTTACTTACTCGGCAATTCAGGTTAGGTACACATGGTGTGATGCTGCGTGGGTGTCTGTGACACGTATCTGGTAACTGCAAAGAAACAACTTAGTCAGAATCTATCTCGTAGACCAATCAGATAACCTGAACCCACGATCGAAATACTCACCAGGAAATATGAAGCAAGGAACTTGGTACCAATACGGCCTGCGCCACGCGGGCGGGAAGAAAAATCTAACCACACATTTACTCGAGACCTTCTGACAGAGAATGGTTTGCCTCCTTGCCAGTTCCGAAAAAAAGCCGTCACCGGGGATGTCAGCTCATCGTCACAAAACTACTCTGTGGCTAGTCAGCACGATCATTGTTCTGAGCGTCATGTCGCCACTGACCACTGTCCGATGACGATCTAGCACGAGTTTTCTCAAAGGACCACAGACAACAACTGAAAATCTATCCTGTGTGTCGAATTTGACAGCTGATACTTGACAAGACTAACAAAGTAAACAAACAGAATGTAAACAATAAACGAAATGTTAAGTTACAAAAATAATGGTGTTACAGTGTCTCTTTATTTGAATTTATTTAGAGACTAGTTTTTTTAAAATAAACCTTGTTTTACAGTATATGGATATAAAGAGACAGATATAGATTTAATGCCGACATTAGCTTAATGCTCCTTTCTGTAACTTCATATATTATATATTACAGCATTCATCAGGGCCTCGCGCCTGTGTACGAGTGCAATGTTTGCGAGAAGAAATATAAATCCAAAGTAAATTTCAAAAATCACACAAAAGCTGCCCACAGTACCAACGTAAGCATAGAATACATGGAATATTTAAAATATGTATAAGAAAAAAATATTATGCAATTTATTAAACAGAATCAGAATCAGAATTTATTTAATAAAAAGAGATTACAACACCAATTACAGTGGTCTCCACACTAGAGTAAATAAACATTTGATTAGCTATACTTACTTGGGTTCTTAAAATTATTTTTCTTTGTGTCACCTAGGGCTAGTTTCACTATACTCTGCTAGAGCATTAACACCCCTGTTAACGGACTGTTAAGGTTAGTCCACCATGCTTTAACAGCACATTTATTCCCTCAACAATAATTCGAAGAAGCCTGATTAGACTGTAACTAACAGAGTATGGCGAAACTACGCCTTAAAAAGTAAAGTTATTAGATTTGTTTCGGTTCGGAAAACTATAACTATTATAACAATGCATTTACATTTTAAAGTAAACAATAGTAAGCGATTAAAAGTTGATAAGTACAACAATTATTAGTGTACCTCGTTATAAAGTGAGTGCGGGTAAATCTATTGTTGCAAACATTGCAGGACGACGCCGCGCCGCCGGCGTACTGCGTCGACTGTAAACAACATTTCAAAAATGAATCTATATTGAAACTTCATCTGCAGATGTCCAAGAAACACGCGGCGCCCAGGTACACTGCGGTTCACTAAGTGTGACCTTTGTGAAATGGTGGTACATTATGACTTTTGACAAGTAATTCTAATATTCTACGTCCAAACAATAAACGATTTCATATCATTTCATGACCAAAGGTCGTTTATTCACCAGGGGGTCTAGTATAGGTTTGACAGCTTGGCGAAAACTATAAAAGTTTACGTTTTCTAGCATACTAAGTGGCGCCTCTTGCGGAAACTACCGTGAAACTTTTGCATCTGCAATCAAACGTCATAGGACTCACGTTATATTTTACAAAATAATACATAAATTACGAATAGCTTGTACCTACATAACTTTGTAACTCCGTTATATCATTCCTCAGGTACGAATGTGACCACTGCGGTGTTAAAAGCGTCAACAAAGCAGGTCTTCAGTATCACATAGACTCCACACATATGAAGATTCCTAGATACGAGTGTGAAACGTGCGATCAGGTATATTATACCTATGGTACTATTGCTTACTAAACTTATGCCGAATACATTTTTCATCGCGTTGTACCTAGTACCTAAAAAGTTAAAAGGGGTTCAGTCGTCTGGGAATTTATTAATACATACATACTTCTATGTACACATATGAATAAATAATAATTGAGTTATTATTTCTTACAGAAGTTTATAACAATCATTTCCTTGAGGCGGCACAAACAAAATGCCCACGGAGGCAAGAAGGCAGCGGTCAAGAAACACGTGTGCCATGTGTGCGGAAAAGAATTTACGGTAAGTAACACACTTCACACTTATATTCTAAAGGAAAAACTTTATGAGTGTGTACGAATTATTACAAAAGGACAATGATCCAATCTGACCCTGTTTTCAAAAATTGGTGTACAGTGACCATTTCGGTATTATTGCAGGTCAGAAAAAGTCTAGAAGAGCACATGAACACCCACTCCGGGCTGCGTCCGTTCAAGTGCAATGTGTGCGGAGATACATTCGCGTACAGTGCGGCGCTCTACACACACAACAAGCTCAAGCACTTGAAAATAAAACCTGAGTCCTGGAAGAAGAAGAAGAAGAAGACTGCCAGTTAATTAATTCTACCGCGCAGGTATCTGACCATCCCTGAATTTAGGGCGAAACAGATATCATGAATGAACAAGTTTATATAGCATTATTAGTAAGTTCATCTCAGCAAAGTTAACCTAAATTCGTGCGGGGCAGATAACTGCGTGGCAAACAATAAATCTTAAATAAATTATTTACCAGAGATTTATACCTACACTGTTTATTTTATTTTTTGCTCCTTTCGTTACATGTACAGGCGCCTAAAGAGATATTAATACCACCCCGCAGCATAAACACTTTACGATCTACTGAGGGAATCTGATACTTGACATACAAAAATCTTATTTGTATGTAACTACCTACCTATTGATAACACAAATCAAAGCCTAGCGGCAAATCATCCTAAATGAGCTGGGAGCGTCCCATCCGAACTTTGCTACCATGCACCTGTCCTGTAATCTGCACTGCAAGCAAGAATCAAGAAAGCTGTTTGGGATGCCATGTGGCGCTTCTAGTCTATATATTTCTTGCCAGGCCGTAATACAAAGTCCTTACCTTTGTGTACGTTAAAAAGCACAGAATATATACTCTGTAAAAAGTTTCAATGTCAACCATAGAGTATATAAAAACTAAAATGTCAGTGTCAGCTGTGCTCCTTATATCCAAATTCACAATATTGTTTTCGGCTTTTTCTTTCCGGGGTTCGCGTTGGTTGGTGCTCACGTGTTCCTCAATTTTCGCGTCTTTGGACCCCTTTTTTGGGTCAATTTAGCAGTTAATTCTTGTTATTTGTAGTAATTGTGGTGTTGGTAAGTGTTTAGTGTTGTGTTCGTCCATCCATTAAAAGTGTTTGTTCCATTTTAATAAAAATGGAGCATCATTCGGATCCCCCGATCCGGCTGCCGCCAGATCCCCCTGATGGCGAAATGCAGAGTATGCAGACGCCCGAACAACCCCCGCTATCCCCCATATTGTTCACCGAACCATCCCAGGAGACGCGAAAGCGTCCCAGGGATGATCAACAGTCGCAACCGCAAGGTAAGCGCGTTATTGTTAGTCCCGATCTGGCATCCGCTAGCATCCAGACTATCTACACCCACCCAAGCCTCGACGCCGTCAAGGTGTACGATGATTTAGACGCAGGCCCGTTCATTGTTAACGTCAGCCAGGAAGTCCCTTCTGGAAATCCTGCCTCTGGTGCCCCACTTAGGGCTATCAAGTTCGGCCAATTTTTATATCAAAATAAAATAATGGATATTACCCGAGATGGTGTAAAAATGACTGGTAGAAACAGAGTCTCAGTTGAGTTTAAGACCGCAAAGGCAGCCAATGAATTTGTCCATCATCCCGCACTTGCGCAAAATAAGTTCAAGGCTGTTATCCCCACATATAACATCACCCGTATGGGTGTTGCCAAAAGAGTCCCGGTGGATCTCTCACTGGACGATTTTGTCAACTCCCTTGACCTCCCACAGGGCTGCGGTATGGTGCTGAAAGCCCGCAGATTTAGCAGAAAGGTGGTCAATGATGGCGTTACAACTCATGTCCCAACGCAAAATGTAGTGATTACATTCAGGGGACAATATCTCCCCGAGAAAATATACTCTTTCCGGGCTGTGGTAGAAGTTGTGAGGTATACATACCCCACAATTCAATGCTACGCCTGCTGTAGATTTGGACACACCCAGGCTCAATGCCGTTCAAAACCAAGGTGCTTCAAGTGTGCTCAACCACACTTGGGTGAATCGTGCAATACTCCCCAACCAACTTGCCTTTACTGTTCTGGTAATCATCCCTCAACAGACAAGAATTGCCCTGAACAGTCAAGGCAAAAATCAATTAAAGTATTAATGTCGCAGGACAGCATCTCATTTGCTGAGGCAGATGCTCGCTTACCCTCAAGCAAAAAGTCTTTTGCTGAAGTTGCTTCAACCAAACCAAATGGCCAGTCTCCCAACCGTTCCTACAAAAAAACTGTAGTCACACAACGCAGGCCTAGGTCTCCCCTTCGTCCTGGATACGACAAACTTGCCCATCAGGCTATCATCTCTTCTCCATCTTCTTCACTTCCTAATGGAAGTGCCCTGAGTGTAATCACTCCCAACGACAATTTGCTAGACCACCTCTTGTCTCTGGTTGTTAGTCTGCTGGCTAAATTCAGTGACACCTTACCGCCCAACGTTGCCCAAAAATTACAAGTTATCTCGTCCCTAATTCACAATGGCTCTGAACCCACCCCCAATGGCTGCGAACCCGATCCGGGTTCTTCAGTGGAATACGCAGAGCATTAGCAGCAAGAAAAGCGAACTGCTCACATTAATTGATGACATCAAGCCCGCTGTCCTTGCCATCTCGGAGACATGGCTTGTGCCGGGGTCCCGTTTTCGGGTTTCTGGTTACTCATGTCTGCGGGATGACAGGGATGACGGGTATGCTGGGTGCGCTTTGCTAGTAAAGCGTTCCCTTACCTTTTCTTCTATCCCTATCCCCCCCCACGGGCAGGAGTTTAACGTCGTAGCTCTTAGGGCTATAGGCGTTACATTCGTGTCCGTCTACTTCCCTGATCCTCACCCTTCTCTTCTTCCTTCTTTTTACAATATAATTTCTTCTCTTCCACGGCCTCTCCTGATCATGGGGGACTTTAACGCCCACCACTCCTCTTGGGGCTCTTATCGTACTGACTCATTTGCTGTCGCCCTTTTAGACGTGCTTGATACCTTAGATGTTTGCATTTTAAATGACGGGTCTCCAACCCGTCGAGTCCATCCTCATCAAAACCCTAAAAGTGCAGTGGATCTATCCTTCTGCTCTCCTCTTCTCTCATCATCTATATTCTGGAGGGTCCTTCCAAATACTTTTGGAAGTGATCATTTTCCCATTGCAATCACCATACCCAACAAGACCAGCATTCTCACTGACAGATGTGCCTTTCCAAGGTATATGGTTGGTGAGAAAGACTGGTCCAACTTTATCTTTTCAATAGAAGATAAACTTAGCCTGATCCAGCCCTGTTCTAGAGATAATTTCCTGGCGAACTATGACATGTTTGAGAGAGCATTAACATCCTCTGCAAAAAACAAAAAAACCCGCAAATGCCAAAGAGTCTCACCGCCTTGGTGGGACTCCGACTGTACCACGGCCATTGACGAACGCAATAATGCAGAGGGTGTTTATCTCTCAAACATGAACATGGACAATTTTATTAATTATAAACGCATAGCGGCCCGCACCAAAAGGCTTCTTAAAAAAAAGAAGAAGCAGGGCTGGTTCAGGTTTTGTGAACGTCTCTCCCCCAGATCCCCCCCTTCCTTAGTGTGGAGATATATACGACGTTTCCGCGGATCTCTGAACGTTGAGGATATTACATGTAACGATCCCTCTATATGGCTCGAAGGGTTCAGTGATAAGCTGGCCCCTCCATATGTCCCACACTATGATTCTTTTCCTCCTCCCCCATCTATTATACAATCTTCAGACAGACTGGATTCACCATTCTCCATGGATGAACTTCAATCTGCTCTATCAGGTCTATCCGATTCATCTCCAGGTATTGATGGCATCCCGTATTCTTTTCTTTCAAAATCAAGCCTAAGGATCAAGCGGGTCTACTTGGAGCTGATAAATTACTTCCTTGAGTATGGAGTTACTCCGAGCTCATGGAGAAAGCAGATAGTCGTACCTATATTGAAATCTGGCAAAGACCCTCGTGATCCAAACTCCCGACGACCGATCGCCCTATCCTCCTCCTTGGCTAAAGTTTTAGAACATTTAATAAAGTGCAGGCTTGAATGGCTAGTCGAGAACAAAGGCATCTTAGCCAAAACCCAGTTTGGGTTCAGAAAAGGTATGAGCACTTTGGACAGCCTCGCGATTCTTACTACTGACATCCAAATAGCCTTTAAGAGGAAAGAATACCTGGTGGGTGTCTTTCTTGATGTAGCATCTGCTTACGACAACGTACTTCTTCCTGTGCTCAGGCAGAAAATGCGCCAGCTGAGTATTCCAGTGAAGGTTACCCGTCTGGTTTGCAGTCTATTGATGGAGAGATCCATTTTTATTAAATCACCTACATGTTCCGTAGACCATCCCAAATTTGTTTGGAAAGGCCTCCCTCAGGGTTCAGTCTTGAGCCCTCTCCTGTACAGCCTCTACACGTATGATCTTGAACGGTCCGTTGACTGCTTTTGCGATATTCTACAATATGCTGACGACCTAGCACTCTACTATGCTTCCTCTTCATTAGCAGAGACCAATGTCCAGCTGAATCTGGCCTTAAGATACCTCTCGGACTGGCTGACTCGACATGGCTTATCCTTATCCACCCAAAAATGTACAGCAGTCGTATTTACCAAAAAGCGTACCATCCCTGACGTGGACATCGTTATTGGAGAAGATACAATTGCTGTATCAAGTGAAGTCAAATTCTTAGGCGTGATATTGGACTCCAGGTTATCAGGTACCCATCACATGAGCTATGTGGCTCGGAAGTGTGAGAGGGGTGTCAATGTCCTCAGATCACTGTCGGGTGTTTGGTGGGGTTCTCACCCGTACTCACAGAAACTGCTCTATAATGCTATAGTCCGGAGCCATTTCGACTACGCTGCCTTCATAATTGATCCGTGCAATAAAGCAGCTCTGGAAAAAATAGACAAAGTGCAGTATAAGTGCCTTCGCATAGTTTCGGGAGCGATGAAATCCTCCCCCACTAATGCCCTCCAGGTTGAGTGCGTTGACCCTCCTCTCTCACTTCGGAGGCAATACTTATGTGATCGATTTTTCTTCCGAATTTGGCAATCGACTTCCCACCCTTTATTGGCCAAACTTGATACCCTTAATCGCCTATGTAATGCTCAAGAAACCCATGGACTTTCCTATCTACTAAAAACTTATATCTTTTCTGCTAACCTCCCACACCCTACATCAAAATTTAATATTAACCCTCTGTTTGATGTTCCTTACGACGCCTTAGTTTTTCAGCCCAATGTAGTCATGGATTTAGGTATCCGCAAAGACTCTCCTGCCGCTGAAAAAGCTCTAAGTGCGAAACTCAATTCAGAGTGGCCAGGCTGGCTCCCCATTTTCACTGACGCTTCCAAACTCTCTGAAAACAGCAACGTGGGTTTGGCCGTATGGCTGCCAAAGTACAAAGTTGCACTCAGTTTTAAGCGTCCCCCTGAATCCTCGGTCTTCACGGGCGAGGCAACAGCTATTCTCGAGGCGCTTCTGTACGCTGAGTCACACAAACTTAACAAATCTATTATCCTTTCTGATTCGGCCAGTTCCTTACTAGCAATTATTTCCTTTCCCTTTAAATCCAAATCCAAATTCCCTATCATTTTAAAAATTAGAGAAACCCTATTCCGGTGCATGACTCCCCTGAGTCATGCACCGGAATAGGGTTTCTCTAATTTTTAAAATGATCATATATTGAAGTAGCTATCGCTTGGATACCTGGGCACAGTGGTATCATTGGTAATGAGTGTGCAGATTCCTTTGCTAAGGATGCCGTTGGCTTGGGCCTGGATACTCATTACCAAAATTTTGCCCACGACCTTGCCTCGCTCGCAGGATCGAGGCTGGACAGATCCTGGAATGTGTCTTGGGACACTTCCAGGAACATCAAAGGTAAGTTCTACTCCCGTATACAACCTCATATTCCCAAAAAGCCATGGTTTTTTAGAGCCAAACAATTAGATAAAACCACCACTTCAACTATTTGTAGACTGCGTCTGGGCCACGCGTGCACCCCGGTGCATTTGGCTAGGATTCGGGTCCGTGATAGCTCTGTCTGCGACTGCGGTGCCAGTGAAGGAACTGTTGATCATCTCTTCTTCGAATGTCCCAATCTTCAATCTTCTTTATATGATATCCTCCCTCCCACTATCCCCAAACCTGTAAATACTAACTATCTTCTAACCCTTGTACATACTCCCCTTGTTAATATACTGTACAAATTCCTTAAGACTAACAATATTAAACTGTAAATGTGTTTGTACATATATACTAACAAATCTAACCCTTACTTGTGATGTCTTTTTGTACATATATTGTGTTCGTCTGGTTGTTTCAGGTTTTAACTGTACATATAGTCTAAAATAACCGTAACGACTGCTTTTCAATACCGCGAGCATTGGTCACGTGACTCTGGCCCAGTTAGCCGTGTCACACACGGCAAAGAGCCATTCATCCAAAATTGATTGATTGATTGAATATTGTTTTCTATAATTGTGTATTATAATTCAGTTAAAAGAGAATCATATATAACTGATATAACGAAGTGATAATTCGTGGATATACATACTTTACTACTCGTTCATTTCTCTTGTTTTCTGGCATGTTTTTGTAAGTAAAGTTGTTAAAATGTTAAACGCAAGTAGCACAAACGTATTGCAAGCTCCCAGCATACTGTCTCTTATAAGAGCCAACTGTTGCACCACATGTCTGAGCAGCGACCGCCGTCTCTATCCAATCAAAGCATATCTCCCTGAACTAAGATATCTCTGCAAAGAAGTTTCTGTAAGTAACCTAACCTATTGTATCTAAGTACTGAGTTGCACAAAGGAACTTTAAGCTAATGTCCTTTCTACAACTTTGCATTATTAATTTTTTTTTTTGTAGGCACTGTAACATGCAATCGGTCTTGAGTGACCATAAGCAGTTGTTTTGAGAGTTTTTATGGCGTTTTAGGCACTCCCTCCCATCGTTGGGTTGCCTTCTTATTCAATTGGTCCTAGACCGTCCCAAATGTGCTTTCTTTTCAATCTTCTTATTGGAATACAACTGGTGAGGTCAGTAGCCAGCTTGTTGGGGTGATCAGCAATCCTATCTCTGTAGGCTCTTGACAGGTTTTCCACTTCCGCTTTAACTGTGGGCATTTGTAAGTATTCATGGACCTCATCAATTTTAGTGAACCATGGTGCATGGGCTATGGTTTTTAGAACACTGTTTTGGAACCGCTGCATTATTGCGATGTTGGAGGTTTTTGCTGATCCCCACAGTTGTATTCCATAGGTCCAGACAGGTTTTAATACAGCTTTGAGAATATGCAGTTTATTGTTCACTGATAGTTTTGACTGTCTCCCAAGTAACCATGACAGTGACCGATACTTTTGCTTCAGCTCGTCTCTCTTCTTCTGAATGTGAGTTTTCCAGATCTGCTTCCTGTCCAAATGGAATCCGAGGTATTTCACGACCGTCTGATGCGGCAGGACTTCACCACCGAGTTTTACAGGAGGACAGTTGTCACGTCTAAGGGTGAAGGTGATGTGGTTGGATTTGGCTGCACTTGCCTTGATCTTCCATCTTTTCATCCAGTTATGGACCTGGTCAAGATGTCTTTGTACAGTTTTTGAGGCTGATACGGGGTCTTTGTCCGATGCCAGGATGGCAGTATCATCTGCAAATGTGGCAGTTAGAATATTTCCTGATTCTGGGACGTCAGAAGTATAAATTAGGTACAGTGATGGACCCAGTACTGACCCTTGTGGTACTCCAGCCTTGACCTCATGAAAAGATGACGTTCCCTCATTTATCTTCACATAAAAAATGCGATCTTCTATGTAGGATTTCAGCAGTTGAAACAAATTGTGAGGAAGCCATAATTTTAATTTGTATAGGAGTCCAGCATGCCAGACCTTATCGAACGCTTGTTGCACGTCAAGGAATACCCCTGAACAGTACTCTTTTCTTTCTAGGGTGTGCCTGATGTGATCGCATACTCTGTGTACCTGTTCAATGGTAGAGTGCTTCACTCTAAAGCCAAACTGGTGCTGTGGTATTATTCTGTTATCCTCGAGCCATCGGTTAAGTCGTCGACTGATGACTTTTTCGAATAATTTTGATAACAAGGGCAGAAGGCTGATTGGTCGATATGATGAGGTTTGATGGGGTGGTTTTCCAGCTTTCAGGATCATCGTTATTTGAGAGACTTTTCACTGGTTAGGAAAGTATCCAATCCTTAACATACTGTTAAAAAGTGTTGTCAGAAAGACGAGCACTTTTGTTGGGAGTTGCTGTAGGACTTCAGCAGTGATGAGGTCGTATCCTGGTGCCTTTTTCAGCTGTAGTTCTCTTATGATTCCCTTTAGCTCTCGAGGTGTGCAACTTTTGATAGGTGGGCTTAGCTGTAGGTCACTTTGTAAGAAGGATTTAACTTCCTCTTCAAAGGCATTGTCTGCAGTGTCTGTGTTAGGAGTGAATACATTTTTAAGGAAGGCTCCAAATGCTTCCGCTCTTTCTTCATCAGTTTTGGCCCACATACCATCTGGGCGTTTCAATGGGTACTCTATTCTATTCTATTCTATTCTCTGTGGGGGTGTAAGTACCTGCACCTGGCTCTCTCGAATGGAACCTTTGTGCATATCCCCAAGGTCTAAACTGCCTTCCTAAGCTTGGACCATTTTCCCACCACGCTGGTCCACTGCGGGTTGGTGGGTTCACATATCTAGATGTGCTAGATCTAGATATGCAGGTTTCCTCACGATGTTTTCCTTCACCGTAAGAGCGATGGTATACATTGTACTTAAGTTAAAAGAACTCATTGGTACATGTCAGCGCCGGGATCGAACTCGCATCTCTGGCGTGAGAAGCGGGCGCTTACCCGACTGAGCTACCACCGCTCCGTCAATCAGCTGTCAATGGGTACTCAATCAGCTGTGGTTTCTGTGAAGACTTTACAGTTTTCCACAGGGAGTGTTCATTGTTGGAAGTAGCATTTAATAACTCCAATCGCCGTTGCAGTGTGTCATTTTCAGCCTCAGCCAAGAACTTCTTCAACTCAGCAGCTGCTTTGTTCAGGGCCTTTTTGTCCTCTGGGTGTCTACTACTATGCCACTTTCTTCGCAGACGTCTCTTTTCTAATATCATATCTCTGGCTTCCAGCGGCAAATTATTTTTATTTGACATATTTCTACTGTCGGGACCTTCATAATCAGGTGTGCTCAGCCATGCTGCTTGTTGAATTAGGCTTGTTATATATTCTGTAGCACAGTCAATGTCGTCTTCCGATTTCAGAGGCAGTTTTAGGTCAACGATCCTGCAAGTATTTTTTGAAGCCAGGCCAGTCAGTCTTGTTGTTGTATAAGCACGGTTTTTTCGATCTTTCTATGACTGTAATGCTCATTGTAGTTATTACAGAGGTATGGTCAGATGTACTATCAAAGTTACTTTCAATTTTGTAGTAGTAGCTCTGCAGGCCTTTATATGTAAAGAAGTCCAGGAGGTCAGGTAGTTTATTAGGGTCCGTTGGCCAGTACGTGGGTTGGCAGGTAGTCAGCACACGGAGTCCATTCTGGTCAAGACTCTTCTTGAGTTCTCTTCCTCTGGTGACTGTGAGACGTGAGCCCCAGAATGTATTTTTGGCGTTCCAGTCTCCGCCAACAATGTATCTTCCTCCAAGGGTACCAAAAAAGTTATTGAAGTCTGTAGCTGATATTTTATGTTTAGGAGGACAATATATGGATGAAATAGCCAAGGCACCTTGCTTATCATACACTGCAACTGAAGTAGCTTGAATGTGGGGTGTGCGGTACTCAGGGAGCAGATTATGTTTGAGGTTAGTCCTGATTATGACAGCTGTCCCTGCATGTGATGTGTTGTCTGGATGGTATGTTGCATAGACCATGTAACCCTTTACAGTAAATGCGCATCTATCTGTAAGGTGTGCTTCCGATATAAGTAGTACATCTAGTCTTTCCTCTATTAAGAGTGTTTCTACGCTGTGTTTATTACTCAAAAGACCATTTACGTTCCATGTAGCTATCCTGAGGGACTCCATTTATGGTATAAGCTTTGTAACGAGTGTTGTGAGAAGCCCCATTAGAACTCCCATCTGATCAATGAGCCGGTCGAGCTTGTCAGCTTGTTTTGAGAGTATTGTTTCTAGATTGGAACAGTTTGTTGGGTTTTTGTTCCCTATTGTTGCATCGGCATAAGATCTATAATCTTCTCTAGGTGGGATATTTTCTTTTGTTGGGAAGTTAGTATTAATATCTTTACCAGTGATACTTGTCTTATTTGTCTCGGTTTCTTGCCTTTTCAGTTGAGGGCGGGACATCTTCCTCTTTTGGATTTCTAGGCGCACCTTGCATCCATGGTAGTTGGCTGGATGGTCCCCCAGGCAGAGAGCGCACTTAGCAGGTGTAGTCCTATCCTTCTTTGGGCAATCGGTTGTGTTGTGGTCTTCTGCACATTTCACGCATCTATACGGACGCATGCAGTAATTGCGAGTATGCCCATATTGTTGACACCTTTTGCATTGAGCGATAGTGCTTGTACGTTATTATATTATTAATTAACACAACAATTTCTATACAATATCATCAAACCTAATCATATTAAGTAAGTACTTCAGTAAGTCATTGGGTTGGATTTTAATGCCGTTACATAGATTTGATTAAGTATATTGACTGTGTGCGAGCCTGGAGGATACCCACTAAGCCAGGTACTTACGTTTCACTGATAATACATATACTTTTTCATCACTCATGCTCTGAAAGTAGCTGTGAACTGCCTGAAAACAAGCATGAAAATAGCTCTTTTCTAGTCCAGGTTTTTCTTTCATCTACAATGCGATGAATTTTCAGTAAAAGCCTTCTTGAACCCAACGCCTGATGATGTGAAGTTAGGGATACTTTTTATTGTTAATATACTTGGTCATAATAGTAGAAGAAGAAATTTGCAATGAAATGAATTGAAATGTTTTTTTATTTGACGTAAAATTTTACAATTATTTATCGATAGTGATACTCTTCCACCATTTCACAAAATTTTCCATAATTCATGTTTTTATTTATATTCAGTTTTCAGCTGACAACACAATATGTTATGAGTGCAAAGCTATCATAACCAAAATACTGACATTCAGACAGAGAGCAGTAGAAGCAATGAATGTTTTACTCAGCTTGGGACAAGTAAATGCAAGTATCATTTTAATTTTAATATGTCTATCCACAAAAAGAGCCTATCTAACCTATAGTTATTCTTACAGTCACTGAAAAAAGGTGCGGAAATCAATATTGACAGCCTCTCATCCCTAACTTGTTCCAATATTAAAAACACATTTGATGCTGAATATGACTTGACTGATAACATCATTCCAATTGAATTGAAAAAAGAAAGTGATGAAGAAGCAAGTATTAAATTAGAAAATGAAGATACAAGTGATGGCATCAGTGATGATGATGATAGAGAACCACTCTCGGGGCACAAGATGGAGGGATCACCTGTTGATGCGGAGACCCCTCTGTCTCCGTGGAAAGTGGAAGCTGAGTCAGTATCAGCCGAATGTAAGGAAGAACAAGAACAGTCTGATGATAATGAGGTACTTAATGTCTAATCAAATAATTTTAACATTTAAACATGTCTAAATTTACCAATATAAAATATTATTATTTTACCTCTTCATAACTGCCCGTTGTCCTCAGAAGCCTTCAAAATCTCTAGTCTCAGAAAATAAGCCCTTAGCTTCAAGAAAACTCAGCAATAGCTTAATTTATAGCAATACCGACCACCAGCCCTCGTCATCACTAGCTGAGAATGAGCGTGCATACGACATAAAAACATTCAGTAGTGAAGCAGAACTGACTGCATACAGGGAGGCCAGTAAGAAACCGACCTTGGCTGGCAGAGTTTACAAATGTGAAACGTGCATTATTGCCTTTTCGAAAAAGGAATTATTTGACAAACACATGGAATTGCATGATAAGGTAAAAATTTAATACATACATAGGTACATATGCTGATGACTGTAATCCTTAAAGGGGTGTAGGAAAACATCTCTAGATTCCAGATGTGTAACCTCAGTGCATTCTGCCTGAGTACCAATGTACAGCGAAGAGGACTCTAATTACCCCTTCGGGATCACAGTCGTGAGCATATTTGCTCTAATTCTATTGAATAAAATTACATTAAAATTTTGTCTAGGTACTCAAAACTGAATATTTTGTAAGCAAATGCTGAAACTCTGATAGCTTCACATAACACTAACTCAATCTCGAGAAAGTTTCCACAGGTTTCAATTTATGTATTTTAATATTATTTTTTTCAGCAAAGGGGTCCATTTATGTGTCGTTTCTGTGAACTGAGGTTTACATTGAGAAGCGCATGTGAAGAACATGTAAACTCTCACTACAGGTCAGTCTGATTACTAACTCTTATTATGAGTTGTGAGTCTTATTAGAGTCAGCATCACAATAGCTGTAGGGTACACTTTTGTACCTTTTCAAATTAAGTTATCGTTTATTTTTTAATTAAAAATAAGACCACCCTTGAGGTAACCCTAATACAACAATAAAAAATATCATCAAAATCGGTCAATAACTGGTGAAGATATCGGTGAAAATACATATATATAAATATACATTATACAAAAAATACATACAGACGAATTGAGATTTCGTATTTTTGAAGTCGGTTAATAAAACCGGCCAAGTGCGAGTCGGGCTCGCGCACAAAGGGTTCCGTAGCAGCAAAATTACAGTTAAATCAACCTATCTCAAAAACTATAAGAGATACTTTGATCAAACCAAAAATCGTTGAAAGAGTTAATTAGCATGCATCACCTCTATTTTTTTTAGAATTTTATACCCCGTAGTTATAAAAATAGAGGGGGGGGGGGACATACTTTTTACGACTTTGAGAGCTGATATCTCAAAAACCGTTCACTTTAAGAAAAATGTTTTTTAGAAAACTTTATATCATTTTAAAAGACCTTTCCATTGATACCCCACACGGGTATGTACATCGAAAAAAAAAATTTCATCCCTCAGTTACATGTATGGGGGGCCCCACCCCCAATTCTTTTTTTTACTATTTAGTGTCATATTTTTGTAGCGGTTCATACAACACATATTCCCATCAAATTTCATCACTGTAGTACTTATAGTTTCCGAGTAAATCGGCTGTGACAGACGGACAGACGGACAGACGGACAGACGGACATGACGAAACTATAAGGGTTCCGTTTTTGCCATTTTGGCTACGGAACCCTAAAAAGGGGTTCTTTGAGTTTAGAAATGTACAACAGTGTATAATTAGTTAGTTATAAAGCTGACTGCTCAATCAAAAAATCAATATGAAATGGAATATTTATTTTGACAGACATTACACATGTCGCTTCTGCGCCTATCGTCACCACAGCGAGTCGCAAATGCAATGGCACATACGTCGATACCACAAGGCACACGAGTGTAGAGAATGCAATATTAAATTTACGTGAGTATTTGAAAGAAGAAGAAGAAAGAAAATGTTTTTAGTTCGTAATATTCCGATTAGGGTTTCGTTTTTCCCGACCTTTTTCTGTTCCCGGGAAACGGGAATTTTTTTCAAGATTTCCCGGGAATTCCCGGGAAACGGGAATTTATTTTAAATGCTAGTTTTCGCTATTTTCGGGTATTAAAACACTTACAATTAAATCAAATATACTTTTATAACTCTTACTTTTATTTCTCGTATAGGTAGAAAAAAGCAACAGTCAGATAAATTAACAACCAAAATTATAATGATTTGTTTTACATGCAAAATTATTTGTTTTTCTTAATTGTAAATTAAACCAAATGTATTATGATTAACAGTTTGAAAATAATATTATTCAAAATTAATTACACTTGAGGCAATGTTTTAGAAAAATTTAATTCATTCAGCGATTTATCGCTCAACCTACTTCTTATTTTAGTTTTTTCTCTGCGTTAGTAATTCTATAAAAATAAACGCGGACACAAAACCGGGACATAAAAAATATATAATTATAAACAAACAAAAACCCGACTGCACGCTAAAAAGGTGAAAACAAGTCCTAATGTTAATGGAAAGTATCGTGGGCGAGGACCACCAGAGGTTTCACCATTTAGGTGAATGTTACTTAGATACTTTACATTCACCTTTTTAGCGTGCATTCGGGTTTTTGTTTGTTTATAATTATATTTATTATTTGTAACTTTTTAGTTGTTTTTATTTTATGAAATTTTACGTCAGTAGTCGGGTTTTAGTTCATGAACATTTTTTATTTCAATAGTTTTGGTGTTGTTAATTAAATACCTACAATATGCATATCTTTGGAATGTGCAAATCAAGCTCATTCATTTGATACCCCACACGGCATAGTTGAAAAATATTATTTTTTCGATCATCACGTTATGTCCTCTAGAGGGCGCTATGTACATTTTAATGTAACGTCATCGCGCCATCAATACGCTTCTAACGATACCTCATACATCAAAATCTATCAAGCCGTTTAGGCTACAGGAGGTAACAAAGAAACAGACAAACATACATACATACATACATACAATCGAAAATCATTACCCTCCTCCTTCGGCAGTCGGGTAAAAAATATGACAGGCGTCACACTACCGTTAGCTTTTACATACTCTGGTCACATATGTAAAAGTCGATATTTTTTTTGATAAATAAAGATGAAAATATAGCATAGAATCGATAAAAAATAATACCCGGGAATTCCCGGGAATTATATTTTTTTTCCCGGTTACCTCATACATCAAAATCTATCAAGCCGTTTAGGCTACAGGAGGTAACAAAGAAACAGACAAACATACATACATACATACATACAATCGAAAATCATTACCCTCCTCCTTCGGCAGTCGGGTAAAAAATATGACAGGCGTCACACTACCGTTAGCTTTTACATACTCTGGTCACATATGTAAAAGACGATATTTTTTTCGGTTTTAGGCAGGAGAAACAGATAAATAAAGATGAAAATATAGCATAGAATCGATAAAAAATAATACCCGTGAATTCCCGGGAATTATATTTTTTTTTCCGGTTTCGGGAATGACATATTTCCCGGGAATTCCCGTTCCCGTTCCCGTTTATAATTATATTTATTATTTGTAACTTTTTAGTTGTTTTTATTTTATGAAATTTTACGTCAGTAGTCGGGTTTTAGTTCATGAACATTTTTTATTTCAATAATTTTGGTGTTGTTAATTAAATACCTACAATATGCATATCTTTGGAATGTGCAAATCAAGCTCATTCATTTGATACCCCACACGGCATAGTTGAAAAATATTATTTTTTCGATCATCACGTTATGTCCTCTAGAGGGCGCTATGTACATTTTAATGTAACGTCATCGCGCCATCAATACGCTTCTAACGATACCTCATACATCAAAATCTATCAAGCCGTTTAGGCTACAGGAGGTAACAAAGAAACAGACAAACATACATACATACATACATACAATCGAAAATCATTACCCTCCTCCTTCGGCAGTCGGGTAAAAAATATGACAGGCGTCACACTACCGTTAGCTTTTACATACTCTGGTCACATATGTAAAAGACGATATTTTTTTCGGTTTTAGGCAGGAGAAACAGATAAATAAAGATGAAAATATAGCATAGAATCGATAAAAAATAATACCCGTGAATTCCCGGGAAATATATTTTTTTTTCCGGTTTCGGGAATGACATATTTCCCGGGAATTCCCGTTCCCGGGAATTCCCGGGAAATATGTCAACGCGGGAACGAAACCCTAATTCCGATGCACTTTTAAATGTAGCTGTAGGTACCTCAATATTGCAGACGGTGACATTAAGCTACTCAAAGTATGTTTTACTTATATTAATAATAATAATAATATGTGGGGACATCTCACACACGGCCATCCCACCCCAAACTAGGCAGAGCCTGTAATATGGGTATCGGACAGGTGATATTTGTACACAAATATATAGATAGATACATCTTAAATATAAATATCAACACCCAAGACCCGAGTACAAATATCTGTCACTAAACAAATATCTGCCCCAGCCGGTAAGCGAACCCGGGACCTTCGGCATAGCAGTCAGGGTCACTAACCACTACACAATATTCTGACAATATATTATTCTAATATTCTGCTGCCAGTAAGTGTAATAAATGAGTTCTGTTTTGTTTCCAGCCGTTATTATACGTACAACAAGCATTTGAAGAGAGTCCACGGGGAAGTGATACAATGTGATTTCTGCAGCAAAATCTTTACCGCAAAGGAAGCGCTTAAAAGACATATTACTAAGTAGGAATTTATTTATTTGTAAATGTTTTTTTGTGCACATATACAACATTACTAAGTACGAATATATTCATTTGTAAACGCTTTTTTGTGCACATTTTACCATTACAGATCAACACATTTAAAAACACAGATAATGTATTGCATCTTTCTTACTTAGCACAAAAGGTAAACAATCTTTGTGTGTCTCTTTATTTGAATTTATTTAGAGACTAGTTTTTTTTAAATAAACCTTGTTTTACAGTATATGGATATAAAGAGACAGATATAGATTTAATGCCGACATTAGCTTAATGCTCCTTTCTGTAACTTCATATATTATATATTACAGCATTCATCAGGGCCTCGCGCCTGTGTACGAGTGCAATGTTTGCGAGAAGAAATATAAATCCAAAGTAAATTTCAAAAATCACACAAAAGCTGCCCACAGTACCAACGTAAGCATAGAATACATGGAATATTTAAAATATGTATAAGAAAAAAATATTATGCAATTTATTAAACAGAATCAGAATCAGAATTTATTTAATAAAAAGAGATTACAACACCAATTACAGTGGTCTCCACACTAGAGTAAATAAACATTTGATTAGCTATACTTACTTGGGTTTTTAAAATTATTTTTCTTTGTGTCACCTAGGGCTAGTTTCACTATACTCTGCTAGAGCATTAACACCCCTGTTAACGGACTGTTAAGGTTAGTCCACCATGCTTTAACAGCACATTTATTCCCTCAACAATAATTCGAAGAAGCCTGATTAGACTGTAACTAACAGAGTATGGCGAAACTACGCCTTAAAAAGTAAAGTTATTAGATTTGTTTCGGTTCGGAAAACTATAACTATTATAACAATGCATTTACATTTTAAAGTAAACAATAGTAAGCGATTAAAAGTTGATAAGTACAACAATTATTAGTGTACCTCGTTATAAAGTGAGTGCGGGTAAATCTATTGTTGCAAACATTGCAGGACGACGCCGCGCCGCCGGCGTACTGCGTCGACTGTAAACAACATTTCAAAAATGAATCTATATTGAAACTTCATCTGCAGATGTCCAAGAAACACGCGGCGCCCAGGTACACTGCGGTTCACTAAGTGTGACCTTTGTGAAATGGTGGTACATTATGACTTTTGACAAGTAATTCTAATATTCTACGTCCAAACAATAAACGATTTCATATCATTTCATGACCAAAGGTCGTTTATTCACCAGGGGGTCTAGTATAGGTTTGACAGCTTGGCGAAAACTATAAAAGTTTACGTTTTCTAGCATACTAAGTGGCGTCTCTTGCGGAAACTACCGTGAAACTTTTGCATCTGCAATCAAACGTCATAGGACTCACGTTATATTTTACAAAATAATACATAAATTACGAATAGCTTGTACCTACATAACTTTGTAACTCCGTTATATCATTCCTCAGGTACGAATGTGACCACTGCGGTGTTAAAAGCGTCAACAAAGCAGGTCTTCAGTATCACATAGACTCCACACATATGAAGATTCCTAGATACGAGTGTGAAACGTGCGATCAGGTATATTATACCTATGGTACTATTGCTTACTAAACTTATGCCGAATACATTTTTCATCGCGTTTTACCTAGTACCTAAAAAGTTAAAAGGGGTTCAGTCGTCTGGCAATTTATTAATACATACTTCTATGTACACATATGAATAAATAATAATTGAGTTATTATTTCTTACAGAAGTTTATAACAATCATTTCCTTGAGGCGGCACAAACAAAATGCCCACGGAGGCAAGAAGGCAGCGGTCAAGAAACACGTGTGCCATGTGTGCGGAAAAGAATTTACGGTAAGTAACACACTTCACACTTATATTCTAAAGGAAAAACTTTATGAGTGTGTACGAATTATTACAAAAGGACAATGATCCAATCTGACCCTGTTTTCAAAAATTGGTGTACAGTGACCATTTCGGTATTATTGCAGGTCAGAAAAAGTCTAGAAGAGCACTTGAACACCCACTCCGGGCTGCGTCCGTTCAAGTGCAATGTGTGCGGAGATACATTCGCGTACAGTGCGGCACTCTACACACACAACAAGCTCAAGCACTTGAAAATAAAACCTGAGTCCTGGAAGAAGAAGAAGAAGAAGACTGCCAATTAATTTAGTTAGTCTACCGCGCAGGTATCTGACCATCCTTGAATTTAGGGCTGAACAGATATCAGGAACAATTTTAAGCATTATTAAAGTTAAGATAAGCGTGGCAAATTGTAATATCTTAAGTGCCAATTTCTCCATAGTCGGTTAGATCATAACCAGGTATTAGTGGTTGACTTTTGACACATCTGTCAAGAATTTTATATGGAGATGACGTATAATTGGTGAACGGTCCCTGGTCAGATAGATAACCGACAATGGAGAAATTGGCACTAAAATAAATAATTACCTACCAAAGATTTGATTTCTAGGTTTATTAATGTACTATGGATCTTGTTATCTGAAAATAAATGTATTTATTATTATTTATATTATTATTAAGTTACATCTCGTTTAAAAAGTAGGTAGTAATGGTCCATCCGTTAAATTTAAAGTACAGACAGCTAAAGATATAACTACCTAGTTGGAACATGGTTCCTCATCCTAAGGTCTTCAATAGGCTGGAGGGGGGCGTCCGATCCTTCTAAGTAGTCTGTGGTCCGATCCTAGCCATAAATGTCTACAGGCGCTGACACACTAGCGGACGCGACTGATAGTGTGCACGGTTTTTTGGAACAGTTCGTGCCAGATCGCTCTAGCACGTCTGAACGCTCAAGGTCAGCTTAAGGTTACGTCCGATAGTTTGAACAGCGTAGTGTAAATGTAGTACCCAGATACCTTTAAGTCGCGGCTGTCAGCCGCGTCCGTTAGTGTGTCGGCGCCTTTACTCTATGGTGTCATTGTTGGTCTGTGGCAAAGACACAGAGTACTTTAATAATACTCAAAATACTACAGATTAATCGGAAATGGAATGGTCTGTCATCTGTGTCTATCTATGTAAATGTAAATAAAATAAATAAATAAGATCAACTGTGCTCTTATCCTATTTTATTTTAATTTTGTCCATATATATATCCATAACACTGTTTCCTACCTATAATAATAATTCAGAGAAAAGAGAAGCATAGAACGATGTGATAATCTGTTGCCGTGTTATTAATTTTTTGGTTATATTTTGTAATTTGTTAAAATGTTCAACACAAGAAGCGAAAAGGTATTGCAAGCTCCCAGTATACTGTCTCTTATAAGAGCCAACTGTTGCACCACATGTCTGAGCAGCGACCGCCGTCTCTATCCAATCAAAGCATATCTCCCTGAACTAAGATATCTCTGCAAAGAAGTTTCTGTAAGTAACCTAACCTATTGTATCTAAGTACTGAGTTGCACAAAGGAACTTTAAGCTAATGTCCTTTCTACAACTTGGCATTATTAGTTAACACAACAATTTCAATACAATATCATCAAGTCCAACCATATTAAGTACTTACTTGGGGTTGGATTTTGATACTGTTACACAGATTTGATTAAGTATATCAACTATATGTGCAAGGCTGGAGCATACCTACTAGGTCAGATACTTATGTTTAACATACTTTTTCATCACTCATTCTCTGAAAGTAGCCTGAAAAGAAGCATGAAAATATATCTTTTCTAGTAGACTGCGATGTCTACAATGTGATGAATTTGTTTGTTTGTTTTAGTAAAAGTCTTCTTAAACCCAACACCTGATGATATGAAGGTTAGGGATACATTTTGTTGTTGATATAGGCATAATAAAAGAAGAAGAAATTTTCAATTAAATGAAATGTAATTTTAATTGACGCAAAATTTTACAATTATTTGGCAATAGTACATAGTACCTAATTATTTTACTCTATACCACCATTTCACAACAATTTGATAAGTCATGTTTTTATTTTTATCCAGTTTTCAGCTGACAACACAATATGTTATGAGTGCAAAGCTATCCTAACAAAAATACTGACATTCAGACAGAGAGCAGTAGAAGCTATGAATGTTTTACTCAGCTTGGGACAAGTAAATGCAAGTATCATTTTAATTTTAATACGTCTATCCACAAAAAGAGCCTATCTAACCTATAGTTATTCTTACAGTCACTGAAAAAAGGTGCGGAAATCAATATTGACAGCCTCTCATCTCTAACTTGTTCCAATATTAAAAACACATTTGATGCTGAATATGACCTGACTTATAACATCATTCCAATTGAAGTGAAAATAGAATATGATGAATCAAGTATTAAAGGAGAAAATCAAGATACAAGTGATGGCATCAGTGATGATGATGATAGAGAACCACTCTCGGGGCCCAAAATAGAGGGATCAACAGTTGATGCGGAGAGCCCCCGGACTCCGTGGAAAGTGGAAGCTGTGACAGTACCAGCAGAATTTAAGGAAGAACAAGAAAACACTGATGATAATGAGGTACTTTTAATACAAATCGTTTGTTAGTTTATTTTAACTTAATTAAAACAACTATGGTAATGTTAGAATTATCAAAAAATGTACATAAGCAGAGCGGTGGTAGCTCAGTCGGGTAAGCGCCCGCTTCTCACGCCAGAGATGCGGGTTCGAATCCCGGCGCTGACATGTACCACTGAGTTCTTTTCTGAATTTAAGTACAATGTATACCATCGCTCTTACGGTGAAGGAAAACATCGTGAGGAAACCTGCATATCTAGATTTAGCACATCTAGATATGTGGACCCACCAACCCGCAGTGGACCAGCGTGGTGGGAAATGGTCCAAGCTTAGGAAGGCAGTTTAGACCTTGGGGATATGCACAAAGGTTCCATTCGAGAGAGCCAGGTGCAGGTACTGACACCCCCACAGAGAATAGAATAGAATAGAATAGAATGTACATAAGCTGATTAAGGATAAGCTGTTGTCCTAGATAAGTTTACACAAAACCTGTATTAAGGAACAACAGGCCCGACCCTGTGTATGGGGTTTGCGGAAGAATAACAAAGAATTGTAATAATTACACTGATCTAAAACTTACTAGGGAAAATTCCTTTTCTTTGTCTCTAAGTTAACTTTCAGGCTAGGGATAATGTGTAGTAATTGTACTGTTAATCCTAGCTGTTGTGCCAAAGATCCTAGATTCGAAGCAGATATTTGCATAGACCAATATTAGTGCTTGCGTCTTATGCAATATATTTTTGTGTTGTTTGATATCTCCAAACACACACAGCCCCTACAGTTATCCATTGCCATAATCTTTTTGCTTGGCAGGTGGATTTGCTAGACCATTCTACTTTTAAATGTTATTGCTTCATAACCGCCGTTGTCCGCAGATGCCTTTTGAATCTCTAGCTTCAGAAAATAAGCCCACATCGTCTAGAAAACTCAACAATAGCTTAATTTATAGCAATAGCGACCAGCCCTCGTCATCACTAGCTGAGAATGAGCGTGCGTACGAAGTAAAAACATTCAGTAGTGAAACAGAAATGCTGGAATACAGGGAGACTATGAAGAAACCGAGCATGTATACTGGCAGAAGTTACAAATGTGAAAAGTGCATTATTGCATTTTCAAAGCAGTATCAATTTGACAATCACATGAAAATGCACGATGTGGTAAATGTTTATTTTTTAAAATTTAATTTATTATTATACTCTGTCCATTATACAGGGTGTTGCAAAATTGGTATACTAAGCCGAAAGCCAGTTTCGGGCTTAGATATAACATGCTGCACATGTAGGTTTCGGCTTAGTATACCCTTTTTGCAACACCCTGTATTACTGGTTTTTTGACATTCGAAATCCCATACAGTATATTTGATGACTGCAAAGGAAAATCAACTTTACTTACCAGTCATAAGGAAAGGTCAAAAATACAATAAAATAGTGGAAGCTCTATAAATTATGTGATCGTTAAAATTAAAAAGAATAAAAAAACTTATAATACATAATTTTATTGTATACAGTGCCATTTAAATCTTATTTAGTAAAAATTATGGTGTTTATTCACATTAAGGAGTATACAGGGTGTTAACTTGATTGCGTTGGAGCGGGAAATGGTAGATACAGCTGATGATACTGAACACGATAAGACATTAAAAAACGTATTTTATTTGCTTTAAGCTGACCAACATAAAACAGTTTTATTTAGTTCATTTTAAAATTTCATAGTCACCCTATTCATGTTTAGGTACGTTTGACAGAATGACCATGAAATTGAAAGCCAAGGTCAAGGCCAAAAAAATCAAAGCCAAGGTCAATAAAAAAGTATGCGTGCATCAGCACCACTCTTGGAGCCACATCGTCAAGGTACCTACCGAGATTTTGGGTACTCAAAGTACCCAATCCATTGTAGACATTTCATTTTACTCCATAAGTATCACTTTATTGATACACAATAATTATCTTTTATGAATACAGAACAGTTTCATTTTATGCTTCATAACATAGGTCACACGTATTCACAGCACAGCACAGCACAACATAAAACGAGATGAGGAACAAGGCTTGGTAATCAAAAGATAGAATTGTAGGTACCTTTTCCCTTTTAGGTAATAATTGTAAAAAATGATTGTAAACAAGTAAACAACAATGACTGACTGACAGACTAGATCCACAGAGAAGGTAATGACTATCATAAATACTCGATGGTTATGATACGCGAGATTGTTATTATTCTACTGGTATTCAAAGTCAGGCCATACTTATTATGAGGATTTCCGTACTATTCGTCATCAAAGACGTCTCAATCGCGATCAACACAAATCGAGATGAGCGAGTGTAAGTAAACCAATTCGTCATTGAAGTAGACCCTGTTATCATCCTGTTATGCATTGTGGTCTTTTATCTTTAGCTGCGTACAGACCGGCCAAACGAACGCCAACGAACGGGTTTTGTTGACCTTCGTTGCTCAATCTGCCCCTGTATTATGTATGATAAATGTCCATCGGTGGGCGTTCGTTGGGCCGGTCTGTACGCATCTTTAGGTAATAAAAGAAAAATAAAACGTGGTGAGTATCAAGGGTGAATACTAAACGCTTACCTTATTCTGAGTAAAAAGGTTTAATTATTGTTCTGAGCTCCTAGAAAGTCATAAATTATATTCTGTACGATCTATGAAACTTTATGCACATCAGCTGTTTAATTGTTGATTAGTATGTCATTAATCACCATGAATAATTTCAATTTTATTTAATAATTGTTATTACCTACTGTGTAATTAATTACAATCATAGTTACATCAAATAAATTATGAAAAGTGAAGTTGATAACAAATTTACAGTGTGTGTTCTTTTGCAATCGAATGTCTCATTGGTTATGTGTTTGTGTAGGGTGACCATGTTTTTGATTAAGGTAAAACTTTCCACTTTACTTTAGACTTTAAACATAAATATTCGAGATTCTGATGTTTTTTTTCTTAGAAACGTGCTTGGTTAGACTAATACTAACCCCCATTTCCCGCTCAAACGCATTCTAGTTAACACCCTGTATAAGTACAGTAATACCATATGCTCTTACGTTGATGGAAAACCTCGTGAGGAAACCTGCACATCTAGATCCTAGATGTGTATCCTAAGTGCATTGTACTTATTCCAAAACGGCGATATGGTTCACAACCTATCACGTGAGTACAAATGTGCTGCGAAAAGTGGGTGGCTCGCTTGTGAGCCACCTCTGACTACCCCTTCGGGGATTACAGTCGTGAGTGCATATGTATATTTGTGTATGTATGTTATTCATAATGAAGTCGTGTTAGAAAAAGTGACGCACTTGACTGAATATTTATAAACAAATTAATAGTACTCATTTTTTTTTACAGGAAAGGGGTCCATTTATGTGTCGTTTCTGTGAACAGAGATTTGATTTGAAAAGGGTGTGTGAAAAACATGTTTACTCTCACTTCAGGTCAGTCTGAGTTCAAACTATTACTAATCAGCTTCACACATTAGCTATACACTTTTTTCTTGTGATATTACACTCACGGGCAATGAAAAATTCCACTCAGAAAATTGCAACATCAAACGACCCCTACTTTTTCATAGATTACCGGACCGGACGATCGAATGGCGTAGTGGTTAGTGACCCTGACTACTGAGCCGAAGGTCCCGGGTTCGATTCCCGGCTGGGGCAGATATTTGATTAAACACAGATATTTGTTCTCGGGTCTTGGATGTGCCCGTATAATGGCAATAGGCCCGCCCCCTATTACATTGGGACTAACATAAGACTCTGGCGAAAAGTGGGTGCAGCAATGCACCGCTGCCTACCCCGCAAGGGAGTACATTAGTACAAGGCGTGAGTGTGTGTGGGATCTTTGAGCTTGAAAATTTACAAAAGTGTTATAGGTAGCTGACTGCACAATCAATGGTCGTACAATTTATCATCATCATCATCAGCCAATAATCATCCACTGCTAGACATAGGCCTCTCCCAAGGAGCGCCACAACACTCGGTCCTCGGCCTTCCTCATCCAGCCACTACCCGCCAATTTATACAGAAAATTTATATGAAATGAATATTAATTTTGACAGATATTACGCATGCCGCCACTGCTCCTACCGTCACCACACAGTGTCGCTAATCAAACTACACATGCAACGCAACCACAGGGAGTACGAGTGTGGAAAGTGCGATTTAAAATTTTCGTGAGTATTTCTGGCATTATCTTTTGAAAAAAGGGACGTTTTAATTTTGTGTATATGTGTTTCTGTCTGTAGTAGCGTAGCTCCCAAATGACTAAACCAATTTTTATTTTTTTATCATTTTATTTTTACCCTATGTGTTTTAGCAATGTTTCATAAAAATCGGTTCAGCCGTTCAAAAGTTATGCGTCTTTTAGTGTTTAATATCGGGTGTTTTTAACGTTGCTAGGGTTATTCTATTCGGCTGTTAAAATAAATTCGCTCTGTTTTGTTTTCAGCTGCTACAGAGAGTACAATAATCACACGCAGAAGGCGCACGGGGCGTTGGTCAAGTGCAATGTTTGCGATAAAACACTCGCGACGCAACACAGCCTGAGAGATCATATGCAGTAGGAATTTACTAATTTATTAATAAACGCATTATTGTACACACATACAGATACACACACACGTACAGTCAGCTGCATAAGTAGCTGTACACATTTGTACCTTGTCAAACTCACAAACTGTCTATTCAAACATTTACAGTTGGTTAATGTAGGTAGTTTAACAAGGTACAAAAGTGTATAGCTACTTATGCAGCTGACCATATGTCAACATATTATAATAGAGTAACACATAGAAAAACACAGAGCATGTATATGAAAGAGAGCTGGCGGGTGTATATTCACATGAACTCACTTACGCAGTGCTATGTATTAATTTGCCTAGTTATATTGTTACAGAAGAAGACATCAGGGCGTCGCGCCGGTGTACGAGTGCAATGTTTGCGATAAGAAATATAAAGGCAGACAAGGATTAGCACTTCACATTAAGACTACTCACAATACCAACGTAAGTAATATAGATAGATAGGTACTTAGATAGAATACACTATATTTGTTCACCAAAAAATAATAATGCAATGAACAAGTTGTAACTTAATTAAAATATACAAAATGTTGTACAAAAATCGTAGACTAAAAATAGTTCTAGTTTAGATATTTTATTTATATTTTGCACCACAACTACCTCACAATCATATAGACTCACTCTCTTCCATCCAAAGGTCGTCTGGTAGAGATTGCTATAAGCAATAAGACCGCCTCTTTGTACAGTTTTATTTTTAAGTTTTCTTTTTTGTAATTTTTGTTCTTAGTGCAAATAAAGTGTATTGTTCAAAGATTTCATAGAAATCATTAGTCGTATATGCTGATTTCTACAAAAAAATAATCATTAGCCGACTTTAATGATTTGATTTTGATTTTTAAAGTTCTTTATTAACATAAAAGGTTGATACATTTTTAAAGTCTAGTGTACATTTTATTCCTAGGCTAAAAATATCTTAAAATCTAATGTTTTACAAGACCTGTCGGTCTTTTACAAAACTTATGGCATGAGGTAAGTATATATCAATATAATTAAGATTTAATTTATTTATTTATAAGACTACATACGTATTATAACAGCTATGCACGTTTTGGTTAAACGATACATTTTATGGGCATTATCGAAGTTAAATATTATTATATAGAAAAGATACATATTGTTTACGTACTTACATAATGTAACTGCTTATAACTATTTTAACATGCATTTAACTGATTAGGTACTTATATCTAGGTATCATGAACAAAGCAATAAGGCATTTATTAGTACCAACTCACTCGGCTTTAAAACGTAAAGTTGAGGGTAGATACGCAAACAACGCAGTGAGCGAGCGTCGCCGCGCTGGCTGGTGCCGAGGACCGCGCGTGACGTCAGAGAGCGTAGTGATGGGGTAGCTTCGTTACATATTTATATCGATTACTTAGCTGAGGTCGGGTTTTACCTAACTTTGCGATTAATTTGTTATCATTATGGTCTGCATTTATATAGAACTTTTTTGTTGTCTTAGTTATGAATTCTTTAATGGAGGGAAATTTAATTTTTGTATGAAGTTTCATTAAATTGGTTCGGAATGGCGTATTATAGGCTATTTTTATTGCCTTGTTCTGCAAGACCTGAAGTTTATTTAGGTTTGATTTAGATGTGCAACCCCAGACTGGACATGCGTATGTAATGCAAGGTCTAATAAGAGTCGAATATATGCATAATTTTGTATAGCTCTTGAGGTTGGATCGTCTGTTAAGTAGTGGTTTCAGGGCATTAAATGCCTTGATGCCTTTAAGGCGGAGGTTGCAAACGTGATCATTCCAGTTCAGTTTCTTGTCTAGAATAACTCCTAGGTATTTAACGGAATTACTCCATGGGATAGGGTGTTTGTTGACATGAAGGCTCCTTTTCGGGGTTTCTCTTTTCCTTGTAAATATAATTGCTTCGGTTTTAGTCGCATTAATCTGTAATTTCCAGTTTCTGAAGTAGTCAATGAGTTTGTCGATAGAAAGCTCGAGTCGATCGATGATTAAATCGATATCGTTTGATGTTGTAAAACAAGCAGTGTCATCGGCAAAACATGCTAAATTGGTTCGTGTTTGCCTTGGGATGTCATTGATGTAAATCAAAAACAGGTGTGGACCAAGGATTGACCCCTGTGGGACTCCAGCTGGGACAGAATATGAAGTAGAGGAAATTTTTCCAATGTGGACTTTGAAACTGCGTTGTGAGATGTACGATTTAATTATTTTAATCAATGATAAAGGTACGTTAATTGCCATGAGCTTGTGAATGAGACCTTTATGCCACACGGTATCAAAGGCCTTTTCCATGTCTAATAGGAACATCCCACTGGATTCACCCTGATTCAATGAGTTGGAGACATGCTCAGCTAATCTGGCGAGTTGATGAGTAGTCGAGTGAGCAATCCGAAAACCAAATTGCTCATCTATAAGTTTGGAGCAAGTGCTTTTAAGCAAGCGGACGTTGATAATTTTTTCAAGTAGTTTTGCCAGGGAAGGTAAAAGACTTATTGGACGGTAACTGGTTGGTATGGAACCGTCCTTACCAGGTTTCTTGAGTGCTATGACTTTAGCTACTTTCCATGCAGAAGGAAAGTAGGCTAAGGAGAGGCATGCATTAAATATTTTTGTTAATACAATAATAGCTTTTTGCGGTAAGTTTTTAATTAGACAATTGGCTATATCGTCGTTACCTGGGGCTTTGTGAACTTTTAATTTAAGTATTTGTTTCCATATTTCTTTTGGATAAACTGGTTTAAATGAATTACCTGTTTCAAGTTCGTTCAACGCTGATATTGAGGTTTCAACTTCTTTGTCCATGCTTTGGTTATAGCACTGAGATGTCAGTTCCATGTTTTTTTGGAAAGCATCAGCTAGGGTCTCACAATGGTCAACTGGGGCAATTGCTGTAGTGCCATCAATACGCTGGAGGGGTTGGACTGATGACGTTGTGGATTTTAATTTCATGCTCTTAGCTAGTCGCCACAGATCGGAGCTTGGATTATCAACTCTACGTAGCTTATCATTCCAGATTTTATCGTTGTGCTCTTTGATGCCAGTTTTTATGTTTTTGTTTAGGTAATTTACTTGGGTACGAATGCTTTTACGAGCAATGGGATCATTTTCAAGCTGATCGTATCGGCGGAGTTTGTTTTTAAATTTGATGAGTCTTTTGATTTTACGAGGAAGTGGTTTAGGGGTATTAGATAGTGTTATCAGTGGAACGGCTGAGTCTCTAGCTAGGATTATGTTTTCAGAGAGGGTGTCTATCGCGATATCTATCTCACTTGTATCCTTAAGGATTTGTGATGAAAGGTGTATGTTGTTGTTTAATATAGAACGACTTTAATTAAATAATGAACGAATCTTCTCAAATCTATTCTTGCAAACATTGCAGGCGGACGACGGCAGACCGCCGGCGTACTGCGTGGAGTGTGACAAACACTTCCCAACGCAATCAATATTCAAACAGCATCTGCAGACGTCCAAGAAACACTCGGCACCCAGGTACACTGCGGTCCACCAAGCATGACTGAAAATCGAGCTATTCGTTCGTTTTCAAGCAAAAACTAAATCAAACGTCATGGGACTCATGCTATACAGGTGGTGCATAAAGGGTATACTTAGCCGAAAGGGCAACAACCTGTATATTTAACAAAGTTAACTATATATCTTTCGTTTTTTTTGTGTGTGTTTTTTTAATTATAATTAAATTCTTTATTGCACAGAAAACAAATAAGTACAAAGGCGAACTTAATGCTATTTAGCATTCTCTAACAGTTAACCTTTGGCGATGTGGAGAAAGTGATTGGTAGTGCGATAGGCTGAAAGGAGGGAAGTTTATCTAAATCCACACACAGAGAAGATATATGTACTTACTAAGTTACCCTTCATAACTCCGTGAAATCTATCCTCAGGTACGAATGTGACCACTGCGGCTCTAAAAGCATCAACAAACAAGCTCTTCAGCACCACATAGATTCTACACATATGAAGATTCCTAGATACGAGTGTGAAACGTGCGATCAGGTAAATACCATTAATTGTTTTAGATTTTAGGTCAGTAACTAATATTTTTTTGTACATTTAAGTAAAAATGCCTAATTTTTTGTTACAGAAGTTTATAACAATTCTTTACTTGAAGCGGCACAAGCAAAATGCACACGGAGGCAAGAAGGCGGTCAAGAAACATGTGTGTCATGTGTGCGGAAAAGAATATACGGTAAGTATCTATGGTATTATTTATATGAAAGGAACATTGTTCAAATCTCACTCAGTTTCTAAAAAGTGGTACATGCAGTGGCGGCTGCACCTTAAGTGCGCCCGTGCAACGCACTACCATTTAAAAACCCTCTAAATATGTACCTTCCTTCTTCCAATACCATACTAGGTACGTCTAAAAAAACACTTCACAAAAAATACCAATATAACAACCGTAATACCTACCCTAAACAGAAATTACATAAATCTGACTATCGTTACGAGTTAAATTAAATCGAGCTGGCCTATTTTGATTTCTACTGTGAAAGAATTAGATCTTATTTTTGCTTGAACAAAAACGGACCCGTGCGCTCGGATTGTCGCACGGGGCGAGCTCCTACATGTAGTATGAAACAGGATGGAAATCGCCTGGCACGTGAGACGGAAGATGCTCAGTACAAACTGTATGCAGTTCTAGGATAAATTCGTGCGCCGCACGCGCGACCGGAAATTGCCGAAATAATACGAATGACGACACGGGAGGCGCGGGCGGTGGCCTTGACCGGTGGCGTGACCTACGAACGATGCACTTGTCATTGTCATCTCATTGTCACAGTTTGCAGTTTCACCTTTCGCGCGCGAATACGTAATTAATTTGTTACTCTAATTATTTATTAACTAAGATAGTAGTAAAGATTTCGTGAGTGTGTTTTCGTGTGTGAGTGAAAATGGGTGCAAAATACAATACTGACCTCATAAAAAGCAATAGGTCATTTCAAAATAGACTGGACATTAAATCTGCTGGGTCGCCTTGGCCTTTTCTCATCTTAAAACAGGAGTGCAAAACAACAAATAAAACTTATAAGTGTATTTTCAAAAGTGAAATGTACAATATAAAGAAATGGTTATGTGGATGTGAGAGACTAATGCTTTATTTTGCTCTCCGTGTGTTGATTTCGTTTCGGCGGAGAAGCAATTTCGCGTCTAAAAAGGATCGCAGAATTGATTTCAAATATAAATAAGGTAAAATATACTAATATTTTTTTTAGGTCTAATTGTAATAAATAATCTATTTTTCTTCCAAAATTTACTACACCCCAAAGTGCACCACCGGGTATCTGAGGCACCAGCCGCCACTGGGTACATGCAGTGATAATTTTGTTATTATAACAATATTTTTATTACTCAGTAACAATTTACTATTAAAAAACGATATTAACATCTCAAAAACTCATTGGCCATGTGGATAGAATGAGTTTGGAATTAACCCTCTCACAATGCATATGTTGCAGGTCAAAAAAAATCTAGCAGAGCACATGAACACCCACTCCGGGCTGCGTCCGTTCGAGTGCAATGTGTGCGGAGATACATTCGCGCGCAGCGCTTCGCTCTACACACACAACAAGCTAAAGCACTTGAAAATAAAACCTGAGTCCTGGAAGAAGAAGAAGAAGAAGACTACCAGTTAATTTAGTTTACCACTCAGGTGTCTGACCACCCCTGAATTTAGGGCTAAGCAGATATGAGAAACAATTTTAAGCATTAATATAAGTTTATCTCAGCAAAGTTAAGATATATCCGTGGCATCGGCAAACTGTTATGTCGTTAAATAAATCTTAATAAAATGATTATTTTATCTATGCATTTGTACCCACTCTGTTTAATTTATTTTGTGTTTCGTCTCATTCTAGGTTTATTAAGTTAAAATCTGGTTATATAAGTAGGTAATGTTACTTCCGTGTAGTTAACAGAAGATATGACTACTTGGAACATGGCTACTCATTTCAATTTCTTCAATGGGCTGGATGGCGTCCGACCCTTGATATAAATGTCTACCTGTGCTGCAATGCAGGTTTGTCGCGGTAGCCATGTTCTTTCTTGCCAGTCCGTACGTAGTAACAGTCTGTGTGCGTGTAATGTAAACTAGCCTGCGTCCACGACATCAGCGGGTAGCGCGGCGGCCACAGACTAAATACTATTAGTCTGTGGGGTTTGTACGTCATTCTCAGCCATAGAGTAAATAATTCTAGTGCGGTGCCGTCGTTTCGCTCTTTCGCTCCGATGCTTAGAGTATATATTTGTCTAGAGAAGAAATGGCCGTGTTCTGAATTCTCCTTCTCACTCAAATCATAGATGTTTCTACAAAATAAAAAAAACCTAATTATGGGGAATTTTATCTTACGATTATTATAAAAAATAATACTTGACATATCGTCGGTTGATAGGAAAAACACACCAAGGCTGATTTTTCTTACATAATACTTTATTTATATTTGTTTTAAATATAATTATTTATTGTACACAAACTGAGTGGATTGTATGATTGATTGATCCGAGCGAAACAACCCTCTTCAAAATGTGCCGAACACAATTTATGTATGATTCTTTGGTTCCCAATTTGTAGGTCTGGTAGCGTTTACTCGTATCCATTTTCTTAATGTTTTTTCTCCTGTCGGAAACCTATGAAGCAGAGATAAATGGGTGAGTATGAGCATTATGATTGTGGGCCAAATATGTGATGGAGGTTATTTTTAAAGGAAACACCTAAGTATTTTATAGCTATACAATAAACTTAATATGCATATACAGAAGAAATCACACATTTATTCAATTAGAATTCCCAGAATCTAAGTTATTCATCTTCTACCCATATCAATTATGGCCAGCAGCATCGAATTCTTATATTATAAACTTAGTTACAATTTCTAGTATTTTCTTTACATAATATTATATTGTTTCTGGGTAAAATAAATTTTCAATAACTGGTAACACCATAAGATTTGTTATTATATGGTACCTCGTAATTTTTACTTAAAATTGATACTAAAAGACCTTACAGTATTAAAATTGGTATCGTTTTATATTAAAATCAAGCCAACAGATAGTACTGTAGGGAGGTGAAAGTAGTATTTTTGCCTAAAGCGGGTAAAGATGACTACACCTCTCCGAAAGCCTATAGACCCATTAGTCTGTCATCATTTCTTCTAAAAACTTTAGAACGACTGTGTGACAGATATATACGTGACGGTGCACTTTCCGTGAAACCTGTCCATCCTAACCAACATGCATACCAACCGGGTAAGTCAACAGAGTCGGCCTTACACGCAGTGGTAAGCAAAATTGAAAATTCAATATTGTTACAACAATCCTGCCTTGCAGTTTTTATCGATATTGAAGGAGCTTTTGATAAAACTATGTTCAATAGCACAAGTAATAATCTTAAAAATCATGATGTAGACCCGGTCATCAGTGCCTGGATAACAAATATGCTTAAATCAAGAACAGTATCTTTTACTTCAACAAATACAATAAGATGCAAAGTAGCAAAGGGATGTCCGCAGGGTGGAGTGTTATCTCCATTGCTGTGGGTTTTAGTTGTGAATGATCTACTTTGCGATCTAAATAATAAAGGTTTTACAACAATAGCCTACGCCGATGACGTTACAATTCTCATTGGCGGTCTGTTTGTAAATACCTTATGTGAAAGGATGCAACTTGCACTGAACATCATAGAGGAATGGTGTCACAAACATGAATTGTCAGTGAACCCAACCAAAACGGAAATGGTTCTATTTACCAAAAAGACTAAGATAGGTAATTTAAAGCTACCTAAACTTTTTAATACAACCTTAAAGTTAACAAATGAGGTAAAGTATCTCGGCATATGGCTAGACCACCGCCTAAGCTGGTCTAAACATGTGGAGAAAACCCTAAGTAAAGCAACAATATCCCTATACCAAACTAGGAAACTTGTTGGATCCAAATGGGGACTCAAGCCAAAGCTGTGTAAATGGTTGTACACAGCGGTGGTCAGACCTATAATAACATATGGAGCAGTGGTTTGGTGGCAAAGATCGAACCTCATTACTGTGAAAAACAAACTACGACAGTTTCAAAGGCTCGCATGCGTTTCAATCACCGGATGTATGAAGTCAACCCCAACAGCCGCCCTAGAAATAATTCTAGGACTTCCACCACTCGATATTATCATCAAGCAGGAAGCTAAAGCGGCGGCGATAAGGCTAAGTAACATGGGACTATGGTCAACGAATACTACTGCACAGGGACACAGTCGCATACTTGACATTGCCAAGTTGTCGGCTCCCGGGTCCACTGAATGCAGCGACACTACTATAAAGACGTTTATCTTCAACAGAAGCTACACTATCCAGCGAGATCAGTGTGGCACATCAGACGAAAACAATTACGACATCAATATCTACATTGACGGAGCCAAGAACAAGAAGGGCAGCGGTGGAGGTGTCTTCTGCCCGGAACTTAATTTACAATACTCTGTCAGCTTCGGGAACAAAGCTACTGTTTTTCAGGCAGAAGCTGCCAGCCTACTTGACGGAGCTACACAAATAAAAGACACAAAAAATAGCAATATCTGCTTCTACACAGACAGTATGGCTATTTTAGGTGCCTTAGGCAGAACTGTAACAAAATCTAAATTAATTTTAGAATGTCACAGAACACTGGAAAACCTAAGCATTTCAAATAATGTAACAGTACAGTGGATTAAAAGTCATAACGACAACATAGGAAATTGCGAGGCTGACCGACTAGCAAGAATGGGATCAAATACCCTACCAATAGGGCCAGAACCATTTATTAGTCTGTCATCAAAGGCAATAAGGCAATGTCTCACCGATAAAACACTATCTGAACACAATCAGGAGTGGAAAAATCGTGTAGATTGCAGACAAACTAAAGCGTTTATTGTATCACACAACCACAAACTTACACGCTACTTACTCAACCTGTCCCGTAGTAATATATCATTAATGGTAGGACTAATAACAGGACATTGTTGCGTGAATAAACACTTATATACCATAGGTAACTCAACTAGTCCCTTATGTAGGACATGTAAGGAAGTAGATGAGACGGTTGAACATATTCTGTTAGCTTGTCCACCTACTACAGAAACAAGATTATCTATTCTTGGACCAACAGAGCGCCTACCTCAGCTATTACAACACCCAGGCCTGCTACTCCAGTTTACCCGGGAGCTAGGCTGGCTGAGCTGAAACCAAGGGGATATGTACAAAGGTTCCACTCGAGAGAGCCACGTACAGGAACTTCACCCCCTATGAGAATAGAATAGAATAGAATAGTACTGTAGTGAATGCAAGCTTGTAAAACTTGATATTATCTACTTACATGTGAAAAGATATCTCATCCATAGTTCCATCGTGTTTTCGTTCACTATGCTCTGTACAACCGAACAAACTATACCCACCCATGTCTCACATTCGTTAAGTGGTAATAATATTCTAATAAACTTAATAAACATCCACAAACCACTAGCAAATTAACAATAAATAAATAAATAAATAAATAAATAACTTTTAGAAATTCTTTGTTGTAACTGTCAGCCTTTGTTTGTCATAGTATTCATTGTTTGGCAAAGAGAACTGCCAAAACTGACGTAAACAGGCGCCAGAGCAAAAAGGACAAAAAAACCTGTACAGCTTAACGTTTCTCTCTTACGCTTTAATGTAGCTAAGCGTCTCTTTTTCGCAATGTCACAACTGTCACGATTATACCCCTGTGCTCCGATGGCATCGCCGCCAAAGATACATTCGATTCGATTATAAGAATCGAGAAACGGTAAAGTGTGGCAGCACCGGAAGTCAGGCGACTGACGTGCAAGTGACAGATGTCAGAAAAAAGGAGGGAGATTTTCGGGTGGGGCGAAAACATTAAAAAGTTATGGGGGGATGAAAAAATAAATGTACGATGGTATAAATAAAAATCAATGTCAGTGTTTAACTTCATGCGACCCGAACGTCGCAAATATCACAAAATGTCTGATTTTACGTAGGTAACTCAATTGAATACCTAAATCTATTGTTAGGTACTTACGTTTGTTGAGTAATACATCCTACGTGAGTAGTGGTAATTTTCGTGTTGTTTTAAGCCGTGGAAAATGTATAAATTGTGTTTGTTCTATCTATAACTACTGTGTATTCGTGTAGGTAAAGTTTTTGACCGTTGAAGGGTTGCAACCAAAAATATGGATGTATTTTGGGGGCATTTTGTATTGTTATGGTGAGTTAATACCTACCTATTTTTTTTTAGTAGTTATACAAAATATCTGTGTTAAAATACTAAGTTACATGCTATGAATATTCCTTAATTACGTAATGACGGTCGCGGATTCGATTCTCGGCCAGAGCGAATAATTATTTAAACACAGATATTTTGTATAGCTGATTGACTTTTATTGTAGGTATTTAGATAGGTATAATTTAAGTAACTAATGTAGTACCTATAAATATTAAGATATTATAAAACTACCTACCTTAATGTACTATTTTAGTTTAGGTTGATTAGTCGTAGATCACATTTTATTCTGTTTTAAGTAAATAAATAAGTATTATAAAATAAATAAATAAATAATATCATCTGTAATTTTTCAGCATTCTACCTACCTCACTAGTAGCGCACTCGCCTGACCTTAGCGAGTACTACCATGGCTGGGCCGAACCTGACTATGGTACGTAACTAAATACGTATTTGACGTGTGTAGTGGTTAGTGACCCTGACTGCTATGCCGAAGGTCCCGGGTTCGAGCCCCGCCGGGGAAGGTATTTGTTTGTTAAAAGGCAGATATTAGTAACTATTTGGGTATGAGGTGTTAATACCTATATGACTGTAGGTATATACAATATACACATTGAATATCATTCTACTTATATCATCATCATCATCAGCCAATAATCATCCACTGCTGGACATAGGCCTCTCCCTCTCTCATCTACTTATATACTTAATGAAATATTTTTAATCGACGTAAAATTTTACAATCATTTTGTCAATAGTATACATTGTGCTTAAATTCAAAGAACTCACTGGTACATGTCAGCGCTGCGATTCGAATCCGCATCTCTGGCGTGAGAAGCGGGCGCTTACCCGACTGAGCTACCACCGCTCCCTTTACGTTTTTACATGAATTAACTAAGTATTATTTTAAGGCCGCCTTTTTTGTACTATTTTATGTATAGAAGTTGTGAATTGTAATGTGTCTTTAATGGTGCAAAATAAAGAGTATTCTATTCTATTCTATTATGATTATTTCCAGCCGCGCCATCATATCCCATCGTCAAGGTGGCCACACGGGAGCGCGTGGCGACCGCGCGTGAAATCATGAGCAGTTCCGTCCTCGCCGCGTACATCGTACCTAATGCTGATGCGCACCGGGTGAGTATAGCTCTTTTTAATAAGGCGAAGTAATTTCAAATATTTTATTTGTTTAGGACTTTCCGACGATGGGATAAAGGAAAAAAAATATGATGGTCAATGGTCATATAATGCCCATGAGTCTTAGTTATAAAGGATTAAGTACTTAGGCTTTGTTCTCTTGTTGCAAGTTTGCACTAGGCTAGTACCTAGTAATTCAGGCAAGTGTCTGTGTTTGTACCTACTATCTGTCTGTGGTAGGGTAGCTCCCAAATGGCTGAACCGATCTTCGATTTGTATTTTTTGGATCATAGGCAATGTTATCCCCCATGTTTTATAAATATCGGCTTAGCCCTTCACACGTTACGCGACTTTTAGTTTTGAACGTCGAGGGTTTTGAAACTTGGGTAAGTAAGTACCCTACTGGGTAGGTTATAATTTTTTTTATCCAAACTTCTAAACCTTAGACAAGTAAACCTAAAGTATTTGCGGGTTAGCAATCCTAACTATCCTAATATTATAAAAACTAACTGTGAACGAAACGTGTAACGAAAGTAACTGTGTCTGTCTGTCTGTCTGTCTGTCTGTCTGTCTGTCTGTCTGTTACTCTTTCACGCCAAAACTACTGAACGGATTTGAATGAAATTTGGTATATATATGGTCTAGACCCTGAGAAAGAACATAGGCTACTTTTTATCCCGGAATTCCAACGGAAAATCTTTTTAAGGCGAAGCGAAGCTCGCGGGGACAGCTAGTTAATTATAAATAATAATACATACTTACATTACATTTGTATACGTGTTTATCAGTTAGCGTGACAAGAGGTAACCATAGACTCATAGACTCCATAGAAGATGATCATAGACACAAACACATCAAAACCACTATCTCCGGCCTAAACCTACAGACGTCTCTTCCAGTCAACCTACCTATCGGAAGCGGATGCCCGCTTCCAGTGGATCTGTGGCCTCTCCGTCCCGTCTGGCACGGCGGTGGTGACAGCGACTGACGCCCTGGTGTGGACTGACAAGAGATACACCGAGCTGTTTCACCAGCAAGTGGACACGGAACTGTGGACGCTGATGACACAGGGTAAGAAGGGAGAATGTTGGCTGTGTCTTTACAGCCAGGCAATTATTATGTAGGTTCTATTCTCAGTGCGTTTGTCTGGCTTTCTTGAGTGGAACCTTTGTGCATATCCCCAAAGTCTATATAAACTGCTTTCCTTAAGCTTGGACCATTTCCCACCACGCTGGTCCACTGCGGGTTGGTGGGTTCACCTAACTATCTAGATGTGCTAAATCTAAATAACTATTAAGCAGGCTTCCTCACGATGTTTTCCTTCACCGTGAGAGCGATATTGTTCGTTTCTTTTCCGTTTAGAAGTAATTTCGTGCTTTTCTCACTGGCACTAACTAACTTTAATTGCTCGTAAATGTACTGTTTTACCCCCTTATTCATAGAAAAAGTTACTAAACGTTTTGCTATTGAACTGTTTTGTCCCTCTCTCTCAAAGAACAATTTTATTAGCTCTTAAACAGAACAGTTTAATAGCCAAAATGTTCTGTCACTTTTCTATGAATAAGGGGGTTAATGTTATTACATTATTGCTAAACATTTTAATATTATTATTCTTACAGACAACATAACGCTCGCGCAATGGCTGTTAACGATGCCGGGACACCCCATCATAGGGCTGCACCCCACCACCGTCACCTCAGCCGAGTGGAGCGAGCTGGAGGTCAGTTGTTTTTGATATATAATGTACGAACTAGATGGAGTCTTAGATTAACAATATTCGTACAAGATTGTGTGCCACATACAAAAACAAAGCTTTTTCTTATTTTGAAGTAGGTACAGTCAGCTGCATGAGTTGTTATACACTTCTGTACCTTGTCAAACTGACGAACCGTCAATGCTTCAATGAATGGATAGGCGGTTTGTTAGATTGACAAGGTTCGAAAGTGTATAGCTACTTATGCAGCTGACTGTACCTAACTATACTTCAGTAAGAAGATTAGTCTTATTTTGAATTAGTTAGTCCATTTAGTTAGATTATCGGTGATTTTATTCATTGGTTTTCAATAGGTTGGACTTAAAACGGTTTAACAGTTAACAAAATGCCTTTTTGCTTCGTTTTTTATAAATATGTTTCACATCATCTTGTTCGTATATTGTTATCTAAGACAACCACTTGCCAAGTATGTGTATAAACTAGTGTTGCCACGAATAGTGAATTGGCCGAATACCGAATACCGAATATTCGGCGACGCTGCCGGCCGAAGCGCCGAATATTCTGCCGCCGAATATTCGGCGCTACAACTAGTTTTTTTTTCTTCCTGGAACTGCTCGTTCGCTACAGATTATATGAGAAATGCTAATTGTTAGGAGGCAGAATGCTGTGGCAAACGAGTTGAATTTTTATTTGATAATAGTTCGCCTAGATCGGATGGCCGATCCTTACAAGTGGTGGTCAGCAAACAAAAAACAATACCCAAACCTTTTGAAATTTGCAAAAAATTCTCTTTCTTCACCTGGAAGTTGCGTTTATAGTGAGAGGTTATTTTCTGAGGATGGTTACAATGAAAAGCGCAATCGTGGGCTACCAAAAAATGCTGAAATGATCGTTTTTATCCAGCACAACTTACTACTGATTAATTTTAAGTACTAAAATGTGGTGATTTGGAAATAAAATACACAATTTTGATTAAAATAACAAGTAATTTTTTACATGATTTACTATTCGTTATTCGGCCCGAATAGTACGCACTATTCGGCCGAATACCGAATACTGAAAAAACTGGCCGAATAGGCCGAATACCGAATAGTTGCCGAATATTCGTGGCATCACTAGTATAAACATAACTTTTTTTTGGTTGGCAACCCCAAAACTACCACGTTTCACACCATCTTCATGGTAATAAAAAAATTTAGAACCTACCTCCCAATACCCAGTACCTAGAATGAAGAAGCATATGTAAAAAACGCTAGAAACGGCAATTTTTGGCGGAAACGTCATAAACTTCTACATTCTAAAAGTTTTCTCAATAAACTTCTACATTCTAAAAGTTTTCTCATACCTAAGTTTCTTGTGAACCGATATTAACTCCCTCACCCATTCCAGTCAGCTCTAGCCACAGGAGACAGCTTCATTCTACTGGGCACGTCGCTCGTGGACTCCGCCAGGAAAAGCTTCGGGGAGCTCCCCCCGCGCTTCCACTCACTGGTGCCTCTGGGGGTGGAGTACACTGGTTAGTGTGATATACAGGGTGTTGTAAATAGGGTAGGTATAGGTATACGAAAGGCAAAACTCGTAGAACAAAATTTGTTCACAATGACCCCCAGAGTCACCGCCTTTCGGCTTAGTATGCTTTTTACCCTTTTTGTAACACCCTGTATAATATTAGGTATGTATGTATTCCACCCGCTGGTGCCACTGGGGGTGGAGTATCCTGGTGAGTATGTAGATATACAGGGTGTTGCCAAAAAGGTAGGTAAACTGAGCCGAAAGGCAAAACTCGTAGGACAACAGTTTTTCAGAATGACCCTAATGCCTTTTGGCTTAGTAACAAACCCTTTTTGCAACACCCTGTATATTATGTTACTATTCAGGTTCATACTGGGCACCCTGTATAATATGTAGGTAACTATTCAGCTACATGCTTCTGCGCACGTCGCTCGTGGACGCCGCCAGGAAAAGCTTCGGGGAGCTCCCCCCGCGCTTCCACTCACCGGTGCCTCTGGGAGTGGAGTATACTGGTTAGTGTATACAGGGTGTTGCAAAAAGGGTATAGGTATACTAAGGTGAAAGGGAAAACTCGTAGAAATATGTTGTTCTGAATGACCCCGCCTTTCGGCTTAGTAGGTATACCCTTTTTGCAACACCCGGTATAATATGAGTGTATCTAAAGCACGATCGCGAAGCACAGCGAAAAACTGGCATTGCAATTTTTATATTTATTTGTCTCTGTCGCACGCGAACAGTAATAGTGCCCTCACGCTCGCACTGTTACCTTGATGGCCGGATGATGATGATGATGATATGAGATGCAATGGTCAACGTTCGATTTTCTCTGTGCTTGCCGACCGGCCTATATCTATGTATCTGTGTAGATATAATTATCAGCTGTCCGATACCCATTATTACAGGCTCTGCCTAGCTTGTGGTCGGATGGCCGTGTGTGAGACGTAACATACAAATTATTATAAATGGAAAAAGCTAGCTATCACCGTCTGCAATGTTAAAGTAACTAACTACATCTAACAGCCCATCGGAATATTATGAAATAAATAGTTATGTTACTATTTTGTTACAATTTTAAATTAAGTAGTTACCTAATAGGGAATATGCAAGTGGTTCAAATAAAGGTCAAATATTATTTATAATAAACTTTGTTGTTTCATAACTACGACTCCATCATTATTTTTGATTATAATTTATTTTTGAGCAAGTAGGTAAATGAAGTTGAAAAGTACAAAAAAACTTCGGTAAATTCTAACTTCCGAGAAACGTCACCCATTTTCTTAGGGCGGATGTGACGTCATAATTCTTTATATATCAATCTCAGAATAATAACTTCTTTGCGTTTGCGTATAGTTAAATAAATGTCAAGTGTAAACAAAGAAATGTTAATGTCACCGAGTATTTGTGATGCTCGTTGTGATCAGATACGATGGATCACATAAAAATTCTTCCAATAGATCCTAGCCTCCTATAACCTCTCCACTTCTTGTTTGATATGCTTGTTTGTTTGCAAAGTTTAGGACTTTTTATATTTTTTGTTGGTAGTGTATGGACTGTCACTAGTTGTTCTATTGTAATGAGGCGTAAACAGCCATTCGCCAGTCAACGAGCCACTAAAATATGCTCCATATTGCAACACAATAAAATTAAATTTGTATTGTAAGTATTATGACATGAACATGACACAAGTTGCTCTTTCTACTTTTAGGTTATAATGGCAGTCGTTAGTATATTTCAAAAGTTGTTATTTTTTTCTAAATTGAATTATGGAAGAATTCTCGTAATCAGAAGAACTGGACACATTAAATTTATTACGCAGTATGAACGAGTAAACTGTGGCCGGCTGCGGAAAAGGACAGCAAAGACTATTGAAAAGTCGAGAGCCGTGTGCCCAAATATTAGGGAATATGCATATATTTTTTATACTATTATTCCATAGTTTAGATAAGGGGGTTTAGACCTTTGAGATATGCACAATGGTTCCATTCAAGAGAGCCAGGTGCAGGTTCTTACACCCCCACAGATAATAGAATAGAATGACCCACTAACCCTAGTCTCTCTTACTGAGAACCAAAGTTACAGTAAGTACTTACATACAATACAAATATTACTTTATATTCATATTGCCATAATAGCGTAATATTGTGTACAAAGGTCCTCTGGTTTGCGCGCTCCCATTTCAAAAGAGCTACTAGCAGCTATTTACGAGCTGCCATTACAAAACAGCCACTGGTCACACTTTATTACCATTACAAAACAGCCACTGATCACACTTTATACACTTCCTTTTTCGTTTGTTACCATGACAACATTGGTTTGTTGAAAATACAAAAGTACTCTGTGATTAATTGATTAGGTAAAAAATCTATGCCGACTGACGGGACTCATTATTCTGAGCCGTGAAATTAAACGATTATGACGTCACGACAGCCCGCCATCCTGACGGGAATTTCAAAGTGGTCGTGATGGTTGTAATTTTTTAACTTTCTTTAAAATACCTTAAATTACTTATTTTGGCGTTGAATTCAGCGTTGCCAGAATGTTACAAAAGTAACATCTTACGTTACTTTTGACCCTCTTGTGTTACCTCCATGTTACACGACTCAAAATGTTATATTTGCGTACATTTTTTTGTTTTGTTACGTTGGCTTGTACTTGATTTTGTGAATTGACTAACGGTGTGAAAATCTTTCAACTTCATCGTGCCGCATATTCACTCACTCGCGTGAGTCGAGTGTATTTCGCAATCTTCCATCCCGGTTTCTTGGCGTGCGAACAAGTGAGTTCTGTCTGACTAGCAGCGAATCGATCAGTCGGTAGTTTTTTCAAAGTACCTACATATGTGTCGTTGTTATTTTTTTTTGTAATTTGCGTTGTGATTTGTTAAGTAAATGTTGCATTTATTATTTTAACCCAATAAAAATAAATGAGTATGGAATCAGTAATTTAATAACAAGTCGTGTTTGCAACTAAAATAAGTTTTGACTGACATTGACTGTATGTTTTTTTTTTTTTAATTTTACCGAATAGGAAAAGAACATTATTTTACTTTATGTATAATAAACTGCCATAATAAGTATTGTGTCGTTTTCCTTATTTAAAAAGGTCATGTTACTTTTCTCGGGAAAATGTTACTTTTTGATCTGATTCGTGTTATATTTGACTATCTGCCACTGGCAACACTGGTTGAATTTTTTTTTACTATAATAAAGTGATGTAAAACTATCCAATAAAAGTATAAAAAAAAATTACGCATATTCCCTATTGTGAAAAACATTTTGGTGTCGGCATTTTGTAAGTGGAACTTATCCATTGCTGTCAAGTGTATTATTAGCTTTTAATAAACATACCTACCAAATAGCTAAACCTTATACCTACCAACGTCTTTCTTACCAGGAAGGCGAGCCAGTGACAAGATATCCGATTTGATGACACAGATTAGGAATAGAGGAGCCAAAGCCTTGCTTATAACAGCTCTGGATGATGTTGCGTGTAAGCTACCATTTTATTCTATTTATTTATTTATAGATACTTTATTGTATACACAAAACATACACATACAAAAACAATAAGACAGGAAAAGTACATAAAGCAATTTCTTTCAGCCAACCCTTGGTTGGTGGAAAACTAAAGTAAATATACGAAACTCTTTTAAACAATAAAAAAATAATAATAAATAAATCTATTCTATTCTATGGTGTATTAAGTTATGTTCTATTCGATTCTATTTCTATATTTCCTGCCACACTGGTCCAATGTGGGTACACACATATTTAGATGTGCAGGTTTCCTCACGATGTTTTCCGTCACCGTAAGAGCGATGGTATGACTGTAATATAAGATAAGATCCTTAATTTGTGCACAAAAAACATGGACAAAATTACAAGAAACCTACTCTAACACATATTAGGTACAAATGGCGGTCTTATCGCTTTAAGCTCCGTACAGACCGGCCCAACGAACGCCGAACGAACGCCCAATTATGGATATTTATCATACATAATGCAGGGCAGATTGCAGCAACGAAGGTCAACGAAACCCGTTCGTTGGAGTTCGTTTGGCCGGTCTGTACGCTGCTTAAAGCGACTGTATGACATTGGGACTTTGCTTTTTGTCCAGACACGCTGAACCTCCGTGGCTCAGACATCCCCTACAACCCGGTGTTCTTCGCGTATCTCATCATACGAGTGGACGTAAGTTGCTTAGTTATTAACTAACTAAAGTCTGTTTTTTACTGTGAACGTCCACTGCCGGCTAAGCTAAGTTAGTTCGCATAGTTGAGCCACTTTTTCATACATCGTCCACCGCAAACTATGCAGTTATGCACTAACCATGCTACTTTAACTAACTACAAATATGCAGTTAACTACACTAAGTGCCAATTTCGCCATAGTGGGCTAGAGCATAACCAGGCATTATTGGTTGACTTTTGACACATATGTCAAGAATTTAGTATGGAGATGACGTATAATTGATCAATACCTGGTTACTATTTAACCGACTATTGTGAAATTGGAGCTATGTTATGTATGAAAAATTGACCAGCCCACGCTTACTAACTGGGTGAGCTATTAGTCCAGTCAATAAATGACTCAAAATGAGGTATAGAATAGAGTGCGTGATCAGGTAACTAAACGATTCCTTCAGAAACTTGTTCAGGGGGCTTAGGTTTTTAACATACCAAAAGTCCTGACTCCTAGGTGATGAGCGGGGGGGAAGAGGGGGGGTTAAAGGTATGAATTTTTTGTTTTTCGCTTATATCTCAAAAACGGTGCATCGGAGAGAAATATTTTTATCTAATAAAATTGAGTTCCTAAAATTATCTAAAACTTTTATATCTGTGGCGGACTCCTAGCCACTAGTTCAGACGAAGATCAACAGATGGCGCTCGGAACGCAATACAGAGAAGATGTATGGGAACTACGAAATTGGAAATTACTATGAAAATCCTACATCGCGCATTCGAAGTTTCTCACCTACTCTGCAATATATAGAAATCCCCAACGCTAACCGTGGGGCAGCTGCCCGCCAGGCCACACCACCCGGCCTGGTCGGAGGATCCTCCCTTTGCATGGGGATGCTCTACCACCTCCAGCATCTCCATAGTGCCATAGTGGTGACCCCGTGAAGAACATCAGCGCAGCCTTCTGAAGACCCGCAGAGCAGCCTCCACGCCATCTTCCATCGACTTTCTCTCCTCACCTCAACAGCCGTGCAGCAGAACTCTCAGCAAGCAGCCCCTGGAGCCAACCAGCCAGCATCCGGTCTCAAAGGGCATCATGGCCACCAGCATGCAGCGAACGCGCAGGCCTGGTCACACCCTCGACCCACACCAGCAACTTGGCACAGCACCACTGCACTTCGGCCGGTCAGCAAGCAGAGCCATCCTCTCCTGGTCGACGCAGCACTCTGCCACCATGCTCCACTGCAGGCTCATCCCGACTCACCGTGGACATCGCCACTGCAGCATCACCCCGACTCACTGGGGACTCCTCACCGCACTCACAGTCCCGACTCACTGCGGACTACGCGGCACTGGCTGGCAATCAAGACTCTCGGCTGCACTGAAGACTATCGCCCTCCGGTCTCGGTGGGGGAGTGATGTGGCGGCAAAAATTCGTACCTTTACCCCCCCTTCCTCCCCCCCGCTCATCACATAGGAGTCAGGACTTTTGATATGTTAACAACCTAAGCCCCCTGAACAAGTTTCTGAAGGAATGTCTTAGTTACCTGCTCACGCACTCTACACCTCATTCCTTGACTGGACTATATTGATGTCGGTGACTTTAGTTTTCTGTCGGATGACTTCGTTGCGGATGCGATCTTTCAGCATTCTAGGATGCACTGTAAAGCTGGGTACAGACCGGCCCAACGAACGCCCAACGATGAATATTTATAAATCATACATAATACAGGGCAGATTGCAGCAGCAAAGGTCAACAAAACCCGTTCGTTGGCGTTCGTTTGGCCAGTATGTACGCAACTTTATAAAATTGAATAAGTGCCTATCGCAATATTTTCAGACTGAAGACAACGTAATCCTGTTCTGGTCACAAGGCGAGCTGGCCCCCGACGTAATTCAACATCTGGCCGCGGAGGGCGTTGATGATCCATTCGTGTTGGACTACAGAAATATTAACATGTACATATATACATACGCTGTGAGTAAAAAAAAACTTGACTAGATACTTACCTACTATATTATATAATATCTGTCCATTATATTATTGGTTTTTGACATTCGAAATCCCATACATATTTGATGTTTGCAAAGGAAAACCAACTTTACTTACCAGACATACGGAAACGTCAAAAATGCAATAACATAGTGGAAGCTCTATAATTTTACAGATTCTGAACGGTTAATCAACAGTCTATTGTCCCGCGATTAAGTGATGTATGGTTGGGCGAGACAATCGACTGTGACCACACTTGTACCTAGTGGGTGTCCCACGTGCTTCGTTTTACGGCGATACCACCACCGAGCAATTAACAATCCACAATCACCGTCCGTCGCTCGCCTGTCAAACATCTATCAGTGCAGCGATCACAGGATTCGATACTATATTCGAATCTACACAAACACTGAGAAAAAACAATAAATGTCACTTTTGGAACTGACAAATTTGCCTTACATTTTGACAGTGACAGTTGACGATACTGTTCTTTTTCCATATGTTTGTGTAGTTTCGAAAATGGTATCGAATCCTGTGATCGCTGCACAGACGCCATACAAGTAACGTTAGATTTGACAAGCAAGCGATTCTGCTTAAGGATTGTTTATCGCTATGTAATAGTCGGTGGTGGTAACCCCACTGTTTCTGTTTGCAGTCTATGCTGGAGGAGGGTGAGCTTGTTTGGTGGTTGTCAAACGACACCAACCGTGATCTTTACGAAGAAGCCGAAAACGTGAGTGACTACCATCGCTTTTAGCAATAAGGTCACCCATTTTAACATTGCTATTTGTTGGTGAAGTCCAGCTAGCTTCAGTGATCGTAACTGATCATTGAAGTTAAGCAACACATTAATAAGTTAACCATTTAACTGACAACTCTCTCAGCACTAACTAGCTTGCTTGGGTCCACCAACCCGCACTAGGCCAGCGTGGTGGACTAGGCCTAACCCTTCCTTCATTGGAAGGAGACCCGTGCCCCAGCAGTGGGGACGTGATGGGTAGTGATGACTTGTAGGTGGAACTTTTAAATAATTTTTGTTCGCAGGATGGAAAAAATAAGATAGCAACCTTTACCAACTCACCCGTCGCGCTCATGAAAATGGTCAAGAATGAAGTGGAACTGAAGGTAACCATACAATTTTGAACCTATGTACGGTGGCCTGCGCCTAAAAGTATACAGGCGGAGTTTTTAAAATAGCGATCCCTGATGATGAAGGGACCAGCTACATCTGTTATAAATCCGGGGACGTGTTGTGTGTGATGTGTGTAGCAGTGGTGTTTATGTGGATGTGCTTGAGCAGCATGTGAGCTTGAGATCCCTATTTTAAAAACTCCGGCTGTATACTTTTAGGCGCAGGCCACCGTACTTAGGTATTGATTATTCGGGTTTAGGTTTGACTAAAAAAACATTAAGTATTTGAAATATCAAGCATCGTATATCAAGAGTGCCTACATCCGTGGTAACTCAGTCGTGTTTGTAAGCGCCCGCTACTCACTCCAGAGATGCGGGTTCAAATCCCGGTGCTGACATGAATTCTTTGAATTTAAGTACAATGTATACCATCGCTCTTAAGGTGAAGGAAAACATCATGAGGAAACCTGCATATCGTTGTTGCAAAGATAAAAACTCAGAAGGGGTAAAATAATAGTGGTGTTATAAGTTTGACGTGTAACTATGTGTACGTAGATCTGTCTGTGGTGTTTTTGATTTTGTTTTTTAGGTTATCGGTAATGTTCTTAGGTTCTTAGCCATATTGTATTTTGTCTGTTTTAAGTTCTGTTTGGTGACCAATAAAGATATAGGTAGGTATATTCTCTATTATATTCTTGTCCTCAGGGTTTCCAGTCAGCGCACATCAAGGACGGCGTGGCGGTGGTGCGCGCGCTGCGCTGGGCGGAGTCCCAGGTTCGATCCGGGGTCCAAGTTACTGAAGTGGAACTGGCTGACAAGCTGGATGAGATGAGGGCGTATGTATTGTGATTGTGACGGTTACCTACGGTATAAAAGCATCTTTCTGTCTTGGTAAAGTTAAGGCTTTAAGGTGGATGTTGTATTTCTGAACGAATGATAGGAGAATCCGTAGCATCCTTGCCGTATACGGCATATAAATGAGCTGCTGGTTCATATATCCGGCTCGTAGGACCATAAATGTAGGGGTAATCATTTTTTACCAGCCTACCTGCGAACCGAACACGAGTAACTAAAAAGGTGTGCAAATAAAAAGATATAGTCAGGTAAGAAAAATAAAAGTCCTTTGATAATAAATTAAATATTCACCAGCTTATGTTATTCCAGAGAAGAATCAGACTACATGGGTCCCTCCTTCGCTACGTCAGTCGCGGCGGGCGCTAATGCAGCCATCTTACACTACATTGCATCGCGTGAGGGCGAGCAGACTGTTATTGGAGCTGATGACATGCTGCTGGTGGACTCTGGGGGGCACTACAAGTGAGTTAAATAACGTACAGAAGGCCTGGCGTAGGTTATTCTCAGAGAAAGCAAATTAGCATGGTGATAGTACCTAAGTGCAGTGCTTGAACCGCTAGGTGGTGACCACGTGGCGTGGTTGTTAAAATTATTGCCGAATTTGCCTAAATTCTTGGTAGGTTTTGGCAAATACAGCAAATATGCAATAACTAACAAACTACGAATTAATTAATTACGAATAACCAAATGTTACCAGCATAAAGTTAAGTATACGTTGAGTAAATGATGAATCTATGAATAAGATGCCTTTATTGGTATTTTTCTCCCACAGACACGGCACAACAGACATCACTCGCACGCGGCACATGTCAACTTGCAGCGCGGAGCAGCGCGACACGTTCACTCGCGCGCTGCAGGGGCAGCTGGGACTTGCTGCTGCAGTCTTTCCTAGGGGGGTTAAGGTAAGTCTTCTGTCGGTCAATATTGGCCTGGCAGGGCTACACGGATTCGTTGTCGATGTCGATAAACTCATTTAAATTTACGTTCTACGGCTATGGGAGACCCGTGCATACCTGCCTGCCGTCATGTTATATAGTACATACTCACAACATACGACTGTAATCCCCAAAGGGGTAGCCAGTGATGTAACTCGCTTGCGCCGCATTTCTCTGTTACATTTCTCTATTTGTACCTAGGTACTCACGTGATAGGTCGCGAGCCGTATGACAGTTTTTGATTGAGTACAATGCACTTGAGGTATAGTATACATCTAGATAGAGTTGATATTTATTTGTACATCTTCTCCACCAGGGCAATGTATTAGACACCCTCGCCCGTCAACACCTCTGGCGGCGCGGGCTGGACTACGCGCACGGCACCGGCCACGGCGTGGGGCACTTCCTCAACGTGCACGAGGGACCCAACCGGATTGATGCTGTCTCTAGGGATAGTGATGTGGAGGTGAAGCCTGGGATGGTGTTTAGTATTGGTGAGTTTGAGTAGGTAAATGCATAACTTTCCATAGTGTGACCACTAGATACATTCTACATCGCGGTATGGCTGTGTTTATAAACCACCGTATAATAGTTACTATCTTTACAAATAGTTATTCAGTGTGAAGAACCGATAGGTACCTATCTAACTTACAGTGAAACTATAAAGTCCTGAAATTAAATGAGGGCACTGCTATCTTTCATGTAGCAACCCTATATAGCGAAACATATCTGACTTTGATACTTGAAATTTTGCCTGTGAACTTCCTACCTATTTATGTATTTAAATAAAACTTACCACCTACAAAAAAGCTCTTATACAAGCTAGAAGGTGTTAATATGAATTAAAATGAAGGCTAATAGTGAAACCAATAAATATTTATTTAGATAACGTTATTACAACTGTATAAAAAACTGGATCTGTTGACGAAGGGCACACATAGTAAAGACATCAATTTTTCTTTTTGGACGGCCAGTTCTGTTTCTTCCAGGAGTTAGAAATATTCTATATTTTGCCCTCTTTGGCACGCTGGCCCTGTAGCACAGGGCGCTAATAAGACGTGACAAAAGTTCTCCGTCACGCTCGCTCTTGAGGCTGTGTGTTGTGAGTGAGCGCGATGCAAAACTTTTGTCACGTCTTAAATGCGCCGCGTGCTAGCCCTTCTGGTCCGATAAAACTATAAAATAAAATAAAAAATAATTTTGAGTTACACAATGCCCCCCAAATTCACACAGTGTGAATTTAGTAAGTAAACAAAAAATATATCTTCAAGGATCAAAATCTTAAGGTTTGACTCAACTGAAACCCGATGAAACCTACAATCAGTGGTATGTAAACAATGTTCGACTTGGGCTCTAAACCTAGGTTTATCAATAAATGAAGCGTTGGTACTAATAAAAAATGAGTTATTACAATTTGTACAATGTTACATACCCGTCATAGACGCTTTACGAGCGTAAACATCCTCCAAATTCGACAAAATGTGTCCAGCTTGATGTTCCGCTAAACATTGTATAAAAACTCGATAAATAACTTCCCTAGCTTGACTACGAATATTTTTCTTCATTTTCCTAATTGCAATCATGCGTAAATGGTTACTTTTATCTAGATTATCCTTATAATTAATAAGAAAATTCAAATAACAGCCAACCACCAATTGCCATAAACAATTGTTATGACTTTTATGTTTCTTTTCTAATGGTGCCAGGCTCCTGAAAATTTTAGTTCCTCAAACATTAATTTCATGAATTAATAGTTTCACTGTATATCTAGCTCATTGAGTTACGGCACTACTTATAAGCTTCTTGGCAATAAGCCCGCCTCTGTATATACTTACTACTTTTAAGTCCATCTTTGTAACTGTGTCTATCATTATACAATAAAATGTTTATATGTAAATAAAAATAAACAAATATAAGCCTATGCTTGAGGACCGAATCGGATTAGTGCTGCTAGTGATGATGTGGGGGTGGAAGCTGGGATGGTGTTTAGTATCGGTGAGTTTCCATAGAGTGACTACTAGATGGCCCTGACGGATGCGTTCTACATCGCGGTATGGTTGTGTTTATCACCCACTGTATAATACTTCAAGCTTTTCTATTGGGTTTCCAACCACATCAACCCTGGTAGTGATGATGTGGGGGTGGCGCCCGGGATGGTGTTTAGTATTGGTGAGTTTCCATAGACTGACCACTCGATGGCGCTGCCGGATACATTCTACATCGCGGTATGGTTGTGTTTATCACCCACTGTATAATACTTCAAGCTATTCTATTGGGTTTCCAACCACATCAACCCTGGTAGTGATGATGTGGGGGTTGAGACTGGAATGGTGTTTAGTATTGGTGAGATGGTGAGTGGTGAGTTTCCCTTGTGTGACCACTAGATGGCGCTGCCGGATACATTCTACATCGCGGTATGGTTGTGTTTATCACCCACTGTATAATACTTCAAGCTATTCTATTGGGTTTAGGTTAAACACTAGGTAGGTAGGTTCTAGAACAGATAGGTACCTAGCTAGTAATTAATCATCGAATAGAACATTATTAATCTAGCCTAGCTATAGGCAGTAGGCACGGCGTGGGGCACTTCCTCAACGTGCACGAGGGACACAACCGCATCAACCCTGCTAGTGATGATCTGGGGGTTTATGTTGGATGGTGTTTAGTATTGGTGAGTCTTTCGTGGGCGACAGAAAAGCTGCCAACTTAACTACCTTACCCTATTCACAGCACAAAAGTTCGCTCGTTTGTGTATCGTAACGATCTAAGAAAATACGTCGAGAAATCGAGAGGCGACACAAATCGCAATATACTTAGTTAGATCGTAAGAATACATACCAAAACGAGCGAACTTTTGTGCTGTGAATAGGGTAGCTGGTCTAGTGTTTGAGGTCGCAGTGAAGGATTATTGTTCCAAGCTTAGAAAGGCACTTTATAGGTACCTTATTGGGATATGCACTTAACAGACTTACAGAGAATATAATAGAATAGAAGTGGTGTACAAATAAAGAATAGGTAAGTAGGTTGGTACTCTAGGGGTCAAGTTGCATACCGAAGTAAATATTGTTGTTTGTTGCAGAGCCTGGTTACTACAAGGTGGGCGAGTACGGCATCAGACATGAGGATATGGTGGAGGTCATCGAGGTCACACCAGACTCCGACCATCCCAGGGTGAGACTTCACAACTTGAATGATTGTACCCACACTCAATTAAATTTTGTTTTTGTGGCTCTCTGAATGTGTGTGACTAACATACCCACACTCTTCAGTGTCAGTGTTGTCACCATGTTATCCAGTGGCGGATTAAGAGCATCGGTGGCCCTAAGCACAAAGCCTGTGTAGGCCCCTAATTTAGAACAATTGGTGCCTTGACAAAGAGTGACAAAACAGTTCAATAGCTAAAACGTCCTATAACTTTTCTATAAAAAAGGATATAGGTAAAACATTTAAAAAAAATTGCTTGCCTTAAAGGCCTACGACACGCGCAAGTATCACCACCGTTACAACTGCGCAGGTACGCCGAGCTATCACACGGCACCTTAGAGCATTGGTACTCAACCTTTTTTATATAAGGGCCACAAACTCGTTTAAGTCATGGTGTCGCGGGCCGCAAGCAATTTTTTTAAAACTATTGTATGTATAGCGATGTAAACTATCGAATCCTAACTATATATTATATAATATTATAAATACGAAAGTAACTGTGTCTGTCTGTCTGTCTGTTACTCTTTCACGCCAAAACTACTTAACGGATTTAAATGAAATTTGGTATACATATGGTCTAGACCCTGAGAAAGAACATAGGCTACTTTTTATCCCGGAATTCCCACGGGAAAACTTTTTAAGGCGAAGCGAAGCTAGCGGAAACAGCTAGTAATCATTTAAAAAACACATGCATATACAGTGCTCCAAAATTGATAATGCGCATAGAAATCTTTGACAGATCGGTTGTTTTCGATTATGTGACACATGATATTGAGTCCTATTTCTTTCAAACAAGGTGCAAAATGCAAGTGTTATTTTTAAGGCTCTTACGATTTAATGATTCGGATGTGAAGATCTGCATGTGGATTATTAATTTTGGACAAGTGTACTACTCTGTGTAAAAAGTATCGGGATTAGATCAATAAAACAAAAAAATTTTGTTATTCATCCAAATTTATTTTATCACCTTCAAAGTATGCTCCTTCAGAAACGATAAACATACGCCAACGAATTATCCAATCATCACAACATTTTTTTAAACGCTGTTTTCAGAGTTGTGTTTAGTAGTACTCGCGGCGATTTTTCCTTATTGTCTTCTATCGATTGAAAACAGTGCCTCGAAGTGGTAATTTGAGATTAGAAAAAAAATTATGTGTATCGTTTCTGAAGGAGCAAATTTTGAAGGTGACAAAATAAATTAGGATGAATAACAATCATTTTTTGTTTTATGGATATAATCCCGATACTTTTTACACAGAATGTATATTCACTATTATCTCTCATGGCACGCGGGCCACTGATAAAGGTCCCGCGGGCCACATGCGGCCCGCGGGCCGCAGTTTGAGTATAGCTGCCTTAGAGTATACATGTTGTTTTTCGAACCCGACAAACTTTAAGGGGGGATTCTACGAGTAATTTCATCGAGAAAAAACCCCCATATGTGGGGTCAAATCTCAATATTCCAGAAATGGCGGTCATTTTAAAGTTTTACATACTTAGTTTTCATAAAAAATCATATCTCGAGATTTAAAGGCCTTACGGCCATGAAATAAAATGATTTCATCCGCAAAAAGTCATCTCTATTCAATAAAAATATGCACAACTGCTAAAAAGTTACATAAAATAAGTTACAAGCAACTAATCGTTAGGTGTGTTTTCTTCTTCAACTTCAATAATTCTTGACTGTCTCGACGTACAGATACGGTTTTGGTATCATTGTTTAGCTTATAAATTTCAAATACTTTTAAATACTTAAATACAATCAAAGGGGGCTTTTTTAAAATTATTCAAGTAAATGTAAAATTTGCTGTTTTTTTTGTCAAAAAAACTAGATTAGGTGCTTGTAACTTATTTTATGTAACTTTTTAAGCAGTTGTGCATATTTTTATTGAATAGAGATGACTTTATGCGGATGAAATCATTTTATTTCATGGCCGTAAGGCGTTTAAATTTCGAGATTTTTTTTATGAAAACTAACGGTCTTATTCATAAAAACCGGCCAAGTGCGAGTCGGGCTCGCGCACAAAGGGTTCCGTAGCAGCAAATATAATAAACTTTAAATCAACCTATCTCAAAAACTATAAGAGATACTTTGATCAAACCAAAAATCGTTGAAAGAGTTAATTAGCATGCATCACCTCTATTTTTTTTAGAATTTTATACCCCGTAGTTATAAAAATAGAGGGGGGGGGACATACTTTTTACGACTTTGAGAGCTGATATCTCAAAAACCGTTCACTTTAAGAAAAATGTTTTTTAGAAAACTTTATATCATTTTAAAAGACCTTTCTATTGATACCCCACACGGGTATGTACATCGAAAAAAAAAATTTCATCCCTCAGTTACATGTATGGGGGGCCCCACCCCCAATTCTTTTTTTACTATTTAGTGTCATATTTTTGTAGCGGTTCATACAACACATATTCCCATCAAATTTCATCACTGTAGTACTTATAGTTTCCGAGTAAATCGGCTGTGACAGACGGACAGACGGACAGACGGACAGACGGACAGACGGACATGACGAAACTATAAGGGTTCCGTTTTTGCCATTTTGGCTACGGAACCCTAAAAAACCTTAAAGTAGGTTTACTGAGCTCAGTAGCTACGGAACACTTTAAGCCTATTTGAGGTTTCATAAAAATCTCTATTCATAATCGTTCCGTAAACCTTCAATAACTATAGTGATGATGCTAATAGATTTCACAGACCAAACATTTTGACATTTACCCTATTAAGTTGCCGGTCTGACGAAACCATAAACAAAAATAGCGAAAACTTTCATTCATTTATCAATCTCTATTATCTATGTTAGCCACGGCGCGGCACTTTAAAAAGTTTACATTGGCTTAAAGGCGCAGTGGCCAAGCCAAAACCCACAAAAAAAATTTAAATTTTTACGTTACCATGGCAACTTATTTTCAGCAAATATTAACTCACAACAAATGTCAAATCGTCAATAAAGCTGTTGACCGGCCGCCATGTTTTTGTACAATAGGAGGTTTACGGAAGGTGTATAGTAGGGTTCAGCCAACTTTAGCATATCAAGGTTTTACGAATCAGTTGGAGAGTTCTTTAGCGCTATTGATCGTTTATGAATAAAGTTTTTTTGACATTTGCTTATACCTAGCAGGCCTATAGGTCTCCCGTAACTTTTTATGAATAAGACCGTAAGTATCTAAAACTTTAAAATGGCCGCCATTTCTAGAATATTGAGATTTGACCCCCCATATGGGAGTGTTTTCTCGATGAAATCATTCGTAGAATACACCCTTAAAATTTGTCGGGTTCGAAAAACAACACATTGTATAGGTATGCTATGCACGGCACAGCTAAGTACGCGCAAGCCTCATTTTTGTCAAAATCATCGGCGTGGAAACTAGAAACAAGTTTCCCAATGAGGAACTATTTCTTCTACTGGTATATTTTGAATGTTTGCAAACAACTAGAATTTTTTCACTAGAAAAAGTCTAGTTGCCTACTATTCCCAAAAATCAAACCGTACACGATCGAAGTGGACAAAAAAATTGCTGTAAAATTTAAAAAATCATTCACATGTTAAACTACTCAAGGATTTAGAGAATACTCTAATGAATGGCAAAATTATTAAAATTTCAAACATGTCGAAAAATGCGCAAGCCGCTCTTCGGGGTTGGCGCGGTATACAGTTTTACCACCCATTCGCACAGTATTCCATGTACAGTGCAAGCCGGCCTGCGCAGGCAAAACTGTGGTACTTAATACTTACGCGTGTGGTAGGCCCTTTACCAACCACACGCACGGTATTCCGTGTTTAAGTCGGCCTACGCAGGCAAAACGGTGGTGATACTTACGCCTGTGGTAGGCCCTTTAATCAGAGCAAACTCATTACATCGGACATATTGTGGATGAATAAAATGTAGGTATAAAATGAAACAGCAGCAGAGGATGGGGGCCCCTGGAGGCCCGGGGCCCCAAGCACGTGCTTGTCGTGCTTATAGGTTAATCCGCCACTGATGTTATCTTACGACAGACGTTCAACGACCTTCTAAACCTAACCTGGTGTCATTCATAGAGAATGTATGAAAGTATAGTTACTTATCACTTTATTCGGATCTGTGCCGGAACTGTGACTTCCTTCGCTGATGATCTCTTCTCCTTAGATTGGAATATTGACCCTATTATTATTAATTTTCTATTCTCATAAGTGCCGAGCTTAACCTTCCCCTAAACCTCTCTAAATACAATACAATACAAAACACTTTATTTGCACCAAGAAAAAAAAATTACAAAAAACAAAACTTAAAAATAAAACAGTACAAAAAGGCGGCCTTATTGCTTATAGCAATCTCTACCAGACAACCTTTGGATGGAAGAGAGTAAGTCTATATGATTGTGAGGTAGTTGTGGTGCAAGTATATTATATACATAAAATATATACTACCTAAACAGTACATACACTAAATAAATAAATAAAACAACAAATAAATATCTAATAACTATACATATTATATATATATATATATATACACCTATAATATACTTACATAAATAATACGACACATTACATAATATTATATTCAACTAGTTAGTCAGTGACTGTAGGTAGTGCAATTTGACCCTTTCTTTGAAAGAGGCCACAGATGGTGCACGTCTAATTTCTTCAGGAAGAGCATTCCAGAGAACCACTGATTTCGTCGTAAAGGAGTCACCGTAGAAGTCAGTTTTGTGCGGCGGAACTAGCAGTCGCAAGTTCTGAGCAGACCGAAGTGTGCGATCGTGTGAGCAGTGCCGAAACTGAAAACGCTCTTTTAAATATTGAGGGGATGCCGGGTTAAACAGTATGTTGTAGAGAAGCGTTAAGATATGAGTATTCCGTCGAAGGCGAATAGGAAGCCACTTGAGTTTTATACGATAGTCATACTTTCGTAAACCAAATATTAACCGTATACAAAAGTTTTGAAGTCGCTCAAGCTTATTAAGTTGCTCCTCGGTGAGATCGAGATAGCTGGCGTCGGCGTAGTCAAGAATCGGTAATAATAGAGATTGAGAAAGCGCAATCTTAGTGGATGTAGGAAGGAAATTACGCAATCTCCTAAGCGAAGCAGCTGAGCCAAACACTTTTCGGCTGACTGATTCAATTTGTGGTCCCCAAGACAAGTGATTGTCGATGAAGATTCCCAGGTTTTTGACCGTACTCGCAAATTGTATCTGGACATTATCAAAAAGCACTGAAGGGAGATGAGCAAGGTCTACATTGCACAAGAGTCTAGAACTGCCTAATATGATGACTTGAGTTTTAGTAGGATTCACTCTAAGTCCATGTCGTTTGCTCCAGTCGGATATGCTGTTCAAGTCACTGTTAATTAGTGAAATAGCCTGAGGTAGATCAGAAGGAACTGCATGTGTGTAGATCTGAAGATCATCTGCATAAAGGTGGTAGGAAGAAGACAGATTTTCAGAGATACTATTAATGAAGATAGCAAACAGGAGGGGGGACAACACGCCACCTTGCGGTACGCCAGCTGAGGTACTGCACCATTTAGAAAATGAATCATCGATACGGATGCGTTGCTGGCGCCCGTGCAAGTAACTTTGAAACCAGCCAATCACCGTTGGAGATATGTTGAGAGAACGAAGAATAAATAAATAAATAAAATATGTGGGGACATCTAACACACGGCCAACCGACCCCAAGCTAGGCAGAACCTGTGTTATGGGTGTCGGACAGCTGATAAATTTACACAAATACATAGATAGATAGATACTTAATATAAATATCAACACCCAAGACCCGAGTACAAATATCTGTCTTTAAACAAATATCTGCCCCAGCCGGGAATCGAACCCGGGACCTTCGGCTCAGTAGTCAGGGTCACTAACCACTACGCCATTCGGTCGTCCCCAGAATCCCCAGCAATATATCGAAATTGACAGTATTAAAAGCATTGCTGAAGTCAAGAAGGGATAGGATAGTAAGTTTTCCATTTTCCATACCCTGGCGAATATCATCAGTGATTTTCACAAGAGCAGTGACCGTGCTGTGGCCAGGGCGGAAGCCGGACTGGAAGGGATTCATGAGATTGTTGCGAATGAGAAAACCACTTAATTGGCGATGAACAAGTTTTTCAAGGACTTTGGAGAGGAAAGGAAGAATGGAGATAGGTCGATAGTCGGAAAAAGACGATGGATTGTGTTTTTTGGGAAGAGGGATAATTTGGGCTTCTTTCCAAAGGGTGGGGAAAGTACTAGAGATAATAGAGGAGTTAAGGATGTGTGTGATGATGGGAAGGATTATGTTAAGTATAGGAACTATCATATTTCGACTAATGCTGTCACTCCCAACAGCGTTGGAAGTAATGGAAAGAATACTCTTCTCAACATCACAATCGGAAAATTGGCGAATATTAAATGAAGGGAAGTCGGGTGTTGGTATGGAGGAAAGATGATTAAGAGTTTTGATTTTAGTAGCAGAGTCTAAATCAGAGGTAGAAGAGAAATGTGAATTCAGAGAATCTAGATCAAGGTCTTTCGGGACGACGTTATTACGGGCCTTACCAACACCTAAAGACTTAAGAAAATTCCATACTTTGGCTGGTTCGCCATTTTCAACAGATTTATGGATATGGCGTCGTTGTGCGTCCCTACACACCTTATTGCAGTGATTTCTTAGAGCTACAAATTTCAGTTTATTCCCTTCAGTAGGCTGAGATTTATATCTTGATTTGGCAGCATTTTTCTGGGAAATAATCTTCTTAATGTCATCAGTCAGCCATGGCGCTGGCAAGTGCTTTAACTTGATCGCCCTGACCGGGGCATGCACGTCATAAAGATTGGTTAGTAGTGAATTAAAAAGAGACACCTGTTCGTCGACGCTGTCTGCATCTAGAACAACATTCCAATCAATATTCCGTGCATCCCTTCTCAGTTTATCCAAATCCATTCCACCAAAATTGCGCTGAAGAAGGATTCTTGGCTTAGCCTTGGGGGGACGAATTTTATAAGAAAGAAAGATGAGGTCATGATAAGAAAAACCATCAGCCCCACATTGACCGTGCTTAGCAACATGATTTGTAGAAGATACTAAGATAAGATCAAGAAGAGAGGGAGTAACGTTGGGAAAGTGATGGGTGGTACTAAGAGGAAGGATATTCATGTTGCTAGCTTTAACAATAGATTGAAGGCAAGAGGATCTAGAATCATTCTTTAATAGACACGTATTAAAATCACCCATTACTATACTATGTCTATAATTAGGCGTGAAGTCCGCAATGAGATTCTCGAATGATTTGAAAAAATTGACTTTACACGAATGGCTATAATACACACCAAGTAAAACCTTGGTGTGAGAAAGAGTCACTTCAATAAAAAGATGTTCGCCTGCATCAGACGGAGGTGGTTGAGTTGACAAACTCAATATAGAGTAGGGAATATTAGAACGGAGATAAATGGCAACTCCTCCACCCCGAGAACCGGTGCGGTCGTTGCGAAGCAGGTGAAAACCGGGTAATTGGTAAGAAGAGGAAGGGAGACACGGCTTGAGCCATGACTCGGAAATTAAAATAGCATGTAAGTTTTTGTTATCAAAAGAAGCCAGCATATCCGAGAAATGAGACGGAATACTTTGAGCATTTATATGAACAACGTTGAAATTTTTAGGGACATCACGGAACTGACAGTCTAACACCTCGGGTAAGGAGGCCAGACTCAAAAAGCTACTACAACTGCTACAACTACTGTTTAACTCATCCGAAGAGGCACAAGAATCAAATTCTGCACTATCCGAATCGCAATCATTACTATTGTTGAACATAATAATATATACCTAATAATATATATATATATATACTATATCCCACTTAATAATCAAATTAAAAAAAAATATCTAACTTATTAATCTAAAAACAAAAATTCCATCTGCCAGCAGTAAAGTTGAGAGCTCGGAAATAAATTAAATCTACTATCATACGCAACTAAATATTCGCTTATTAAACATCAACTAGGTATAGTTTCCATGTGACCGAGGATAGATGTCGCTACAACTCCATCATAACTCTAACCTCATTCCCTCTTTCAGGCTAAAGATCTGATGGGTGACTTCGACGGTCGCGGCGTGCTCGGGCTCCGCACTCTCACGATGGTGCCGCATCAGACGGCCTGTGTGGATGTTAAGCTGTTGGATGACTTCGAGGTATGTAGTGTGTTCTAAGTACATAACGGGCCTTTCTTCTAGTACCGTTTCCTCATGAGGGTTGGCAATGATTTTCGTTACCCAAAACTGTTTCTGAATGACTTTGAGGTAGGTATACATAAACGTAACAAAAGTGCACAGCCCGTAAAGCTTTGACTTGACTAAATGATTTAGTAAATTGCTCGACAAAATTATCGTTGTTGAGACACGTTTAGTTATTAACTACTTACTAAATTATTCTCCACTTGACTAAATTACTAGCCTTGTGCAAACAGACATTTAGTTTGTCCGTATCTCAATCTCTTTTCAAGACGCTAGGACTTATGTAGCAAAGAAACCTTATCCCTCTTAGGCTCAGCGCACACCAAGAGCAGAGCAGAGCAGAGCATATTGTGAAATCATTGAAAAATTAATCTTATGATAATTCCATACATTTCAAAATTTAATACACGTCCCAACTTGATGCTCGACCATGCTCGAGCTTTCTAGTAAATGTTCGAGTATGCGTTCTACATTTTGCTCGACCATGCGCGAGCATTTTGCAGTTCGGTGTGCGCTGACGCTTATGTAGCATTGCACGTTGGGAAAATAAAACTGACCCCTCAGACTTTTTTTTCCTGTCTATACAATTGATTTTCCTCCCACTCAGCTCCAGTAATAATCCTTTTTTTATGTACTTATTGGGTTTACCTCAGGGGTGGTCCCATTTTAAGGTCATTCTTATTACAGTTGTCCTACCTCAACTCGTACCACGCGCGTGTGCTCGCGACGCTGGCCCCCGTGCTGCGCGCGCGCAACCTTATTCAAGATTTGGAGTGGCTGCAGGAGGAGTGCAAGCCTATTACTAGGGGGTAGAAGTCAGTTTGCGATGCAGTAAGTAGGTACTATGTCGTCATTACTATATCGTTGAGGTCAGAAGGGCAAAATTAAGCTCTTTGCGCAGCCTCAAGAGCGAGCGCGACCGAGAACTTTTGTCACGTCTTAAATGCGCCCCGTGCTAGCCCTTCAGTTTACTCTAATTTGTGACTGTTTATCACTTATTTGATATATTTTTTTTGTTTAACTAAAATGTCCTTTTTTCAGACTAGCTGATGCCCGCTAGTTTTAGCTTCGCCGCATCTTTTCTCAAAAGTCTTTAGGAAGTCTTGAAAAGTGACCTGTAAGAGATCGCTCTTAGTGATAAGTCCGCATAATATAAATTGATTCTAGTCTGTAAGTATATTTTTTGTTAGTGTTATTTATGTCATATTCAATAAAGATATACTTACCTAACTATTGTATTATTTTCTATTCTATTCGTCCGTTGGTAAACCTACCCACAGTATTATCCGAACGGAGAGTAGTTTGTAAAAATTTACGTTCATCCGAAAATTTTATATTTATTTAATAAAAACATTTGACTTTGATTATCGAACTTTTTTATTTTCTACACTTTTACAATAATCTGGTCTTACAGTTACATAAATAATACCTATTAAGTACGATATTTTTTGTACACTTTTATCTCAGGTTTTAGCTATACATAATTCAGCCAGTCTTCTTCTTTCTCTTAGTCCGCGGCTGTTTCAAATGGACCAGCTTGTTGTGGTTGAACAGCGCCGCGCGGTACGAGAATGTGTCTCCGCAGATATTGCACTCGTGCGGGCGGAGCCCGTAGTGAGAGTTTAAGTGGTCACGTAGCGTTTTGGCGGTCTGTGAGAAAAAAATGTTTTGGAGGGAGATACACAGCGAAAGTAACGTCTAACAAAGAATTTATTTTTGAGGAACAAACACAAAAAGTAATGTCTTTGTCAAACAAGGGACAAACAACAAGCGTTATAATAGATACTTGAAATCTAGTGTCTTTTCACAATATTTCATGCATTTTTTTGTCTTAAGAGGCGCGACAGTATTGGTGAGCGATAATATGATTTCTTGATAATAACTTTACAGAAAGCTGCCACTTTAGTCAATGACATTAATATTACAATGGCGAAAGTTTGTCAGTATGTGTGTTAGTATGTTTGATACGTTTTCACGCCGAAACTACCACAAAAATCCTCCATTAAAACCTTTTAAATCGAAGCAAATCCTACAGGAAAAGTAAGTAAACACAATTTACCGTGAATCCATTCCCGCACACATGACACACGTGCTTGCGCGCCGCCGCCCGCCGCGCGCCGTGTGCGTCTGCGTGCCGCTTCAGATACACCGGAGACACGAACTTCTGGAACGGATATACTCATGTGCAACCGCAAAAAGATTAGATATTCTTTATTTGTACCTATACAAAAAAACAAGGACAACAGATACATAACTTAATACAAAACATAATTGTATAAATTCAGGTATTATCGCTTAAAGCTATTTCTTTCTTTGGGAGGTTATTACGATAAAAAGTAGTAAAGTAATGAAAACCAAATAAATAAATAAGGGTAAGTAATAACATAATTCATAATGACCAGTGTTCTAGAATTTCATTATATCTTGTAATAAACTTAGAAAACAGAAACTAGTGCCAACACTTAAAATTGACTACTAAAACAACAATTATTATTATTCTTGGTAATTTCTAACATTTTATGAAATTTTCCTCTTCATTCATTTACCTGTTGGCACGTTTCACACTCGTATCTCGGTATCTTCAGGTGACTGATTTCTATGTGCAATTGTATTCGATACTTGGATGGACATCTTTTGCCGCAGTACGCGCATTCATATCTGAGGACAAATAAAAAAGGTCAAATGACTAACATAGTTTTAACAAGAAGCAGATTTTTATTTCGTGAATTTTAAAAAGTATCACAAAACGCACCTTTGTTCCAATATTGTCACTATGTGCAATGTTTGGTTAAATTTTGTCTAGCGACTGTTTGGATTGGACGCCGAATCTGATAAAACTTCAGTAACTTATACATTTTGTATTTTTTTATAGTGACTATGGAAATAAGGATGCGAAAAGTTGTTCAGTGTGTCGATCACGAATGTTTTGAACTCTAGTCGATAGGTAATTTGTATGACATCTTGATGATAAAACTCCACCATGTATAAGACTGCACTGCAGGTACGTACTTGCCATCCGCATGTCGCAGCGACTTCTTGAGGTGCGTCTCATAGTGTTGTTTAGACTTGAACTGTTTCTCACACTCCACGCAGTAGGCGCCCTCGTCCACTTCTGTAGGCTGTAAATGTTATCTATCACACATTATGTTCAGTTGTCGAATAGCTTTAATGTACTCAAATAGATGCCAATATCCCAGAAACTACGCGGTATTCAGTGATCTTATATACTTTGTAAAATATAGCATGAACCCTATGACGTTTGATTAATAGATCCTTATGCCTGGTAAATAAAGTTATTTTTCTCTTTATTAAAACCAACAAATGACAAACAAAATGTATGGATTTGATAGCTGTCATATATCTCATACTATTTTACAAAGTTATAAAAATCGATGTCATAGTAGAAAACTAAGTAGAAACTAAACTATCAATGAAGAAACAAACATCAACTCACATTATAAGCATGTTGCAGCTTCACATGTGATCTCAGCGTGGTGGAGCTGGACAGTTGCTTGTGACACACAGCGCACTCGTGTAGCGGGACCAGGCCTTTATGCCTTCTAGAACAACAGAACACTCAAAATACTATTACACACTCACGCACAACACACTCACGAGCAATGAAAAAGTTCCAATGACAGAGCACCAAATTACTCCTAAACGGAAATGGCTAGCTTAATGACGCCGTCTGAAATCGGAGTAGTTACATTATTTTATAATCGCAGTTTACCAACTTAAAAAAAATGGGACCATTTAGAGTCTGAATCTGAATGAAACTTTTTCGTGGAATTCGGCCCAACCGATTTATATCGATATCTAAGAAAACACGGTTAACATTATCTTAAAAACAAAAAAACTAAACGGTTCGTCCGTTTCGGAGCTACGTTACCCCAGACAGATACGCAAATACAAAGACACTCGTGTCTTATAACACCCCTTCTTTGCGTATCTATGGTTTATATTTACCTCATATGTTGTCCGTAAGACATAGCTGACGCTAGTGTCTTGTCGCACAGATTACATTGTATTCTTTGTCTGTGCACCAATTCATGACGTTTTAATTGGTCGTAGTTCCTGAAAAAAATATATCGTTAAAGCGTCCTCTTTTCAGCAACAAACGCATCGCATTAAGTATTCTTTGTATAGAAATTCACACAAGTGCGTTCACTTCATCGGCATTGCCGACGCCGTTTCACCATACATTTATGACAACCTGTTTAATGCGATACGTACGATACCAATACGTGGACAATTACCTCAAGTGTGACATAATTTATGCGAAAGAAAATAAGATTTCTTGTCTAAAAAGAAAGTTACTTACCTAAATACAGAGTTACATATTTTACACTCGTGCTCTGTGTGGCTGCGCTGCACGTGGACTGTGACCACTCTCAGTAAATTGTGGCGGAAAGCGCACCGGCGGCATTCGTAATATCTGCGAACATAAATATTGTGGACAGACGCACGAGCAATGAAAAAGTTCCAAAGACAAAATGTCTTATTTTATTTAGAATTTGATCAAAATATTTACGTTTTTAGTTTTTAATATTCTGACGCGGTGTTGAAGTTATTGTTGAAATGAACTTCAATATTGCAGACGGATTCATTAAGCTAGTATTTTCCGTTCAGAAGTAATATGGGGCTATTATCAATGGAACTTTTTCGTTGCTCGTGAGTGTAGGTTCACATAGAAAATACATAACTATGTCTGCACTTACCTATAGTGAGTCTCAACATGTTTGTCTCGGTCGTCCTTCAGTGGGAACCTCTGTTGACAAAGGCGACACAAGTAAGGACCACTTTCCTGAAACAGAATAATCGGAAACATAAAGTTAAAATATATAATTACTTTAGCGTCTATCACCGTCAGAAAGTTTGAACCAATATACCTACTATGCGTTCAAAAGTTTATAGATAGAAAAGTTAAACAAAGTAAGCTTAAATTGGCACAGATTATGAAGGCATCAATGAGATTTAACGATTTCAAAACCAAGAACTCTTTGTTGAAGAATGGAATTATACTTATACAGTTTTTGTAAATCTCATTTACCCATGGCAAAGTTTACAGTTTCACATTGCTAAAATTAGTTTTAGTGCTATCAGAATAACTCTTTCTCTTTACCTCATCGTGTAACACATTATGGTTCACCCACATGTGCCGCTCATTCCATCCTGTTATACACATTTCACACTTGTAGTGTCTGTTTCGGTAAGTTTTCGCTTTTTTCATTTCTTCTCTGTAATCCAACATTTCTGCCTCACTGAAGGTTTTTACGTAATAATCTGATTGTTTTCTTGCATCTGTAGATGTGGGTTTGGTTAGAGGAAGAATGCATTCGGTTAAATAATCTTCGGAATCGAGATGGTGGTGCTGGAAAATCGTTTTTATGAAACATACAATACATAATAATAATAATATGCTTATGACTATAATACCCGAAAAGCGAGTCAGAGGTGACTCACAAGCAAGGTACCCACTTTTCACACATTACACTTGTACCCACGTATTGGTCGCAAGCCTAATCGCCATTTTTTTATGAGTACAATGCACTTAGACTTCACATCTAGGATCTAGATGTGCAGGTTTCCTCACAATATTTTCCTTCTCCATCATCCTAATATATTAGTAAAAATCATTATTACCTCATCATCATAACTTTTATTGCATCCTTCCTCTATTGCAATTATTTCCTCTTTTACATCAGTTGTGTCTTGATTCTCTACCTTCAACAAAGCTGGATCAGACTCAGTCGCTCCGGTGGACTCTAGATATATTTGTACTGTAGCTATGCTTATATTTTTGCTTTCTTGTGCAGGTTTGTATTCTTTTTCACATTTTAACGGCTTGTGATTTTTTTCTTGGGGAAATACACACTCTGCATCATACATGTTTTTCGTGTTAGAAATAGCTAAAGTAGAAAGACTTTTTCTGATGTGGTGTTTTCTAGGCATCTGTAAGGTATTATAAAATATGGTAATACAGGTTAATTAAGAATAATTTATTTGAGTATGGCACAAAACATAATTATAAACCGAACCCCTTATTCATAAAAAAGTTACTGGACCCTTAGTTAGTGAACTGTTTTGTCACTCTCTGTCAAAGAGCGAATTGTTCTCTGTGAGAGAGTGACTAGTTCTTCAAATCATAACTGATACCTACTCACATTTTTGTGCTGCAAGCTGCATAAAATGTTCATTGCTTTTTCAGCTCTCTTTTTAAATTTCAATGTTTTATTTAATATGGCTCTGCACTCATAGCATATTTTGTCTTTAGCTGAAAACTTTTAAACAAAAAATAACATTGTGTTAAAGTAATCATGGAAATGGGCAAAAATAAACCCAACACTAAAGGAACTCAACTTATTAAAAAGACGATTTTGATAAACACTCGTGTTAACAATAGCTATGACCCAAAAACAACAAATCGAAAATCGGTTCAGCCGTTTGGAAGCTACGCTACAACAGACAGATACACAGACACATTTAATTTATAACACCCCTCTTTTTCCGCTGTGGGCTAAAAAGGAACAATTCTACTGTATGTAGGAATTGAATAGTTAGGGCTACCTACTTATTTATTTTATTTATTTATTTAAACACTTTATTGTACACAGAAACATATAATATACACAACAATTCAAAAACACTGAAAGCATACAATGGCGGGCTTATTGCCAAAAAGCAATTTCTTCCCTCCAACCTTTGTTGGTGGATGAAAGAGTTACTTAGGCTACTATTTATAATACCGGAATACAGAAACACTGGGCGATGCCGAAAGCCAATATTATACAGTAAAAGTTCACTTACCGATATTCCATTGCAAATATTCCTGAGATCTGAGGGGACACACTGAAGGCGGCGCTCGCTGCTTAAACATGCACAACAGCATTTTATTCTCACTGTGGAACCTTGTTTAATACAGGGTTTCTTATACATTGTGTAGAAATTCAATTATCAGTAAACAAAACAGGAAACACTTGTTTTCAGCTTTGTTGATGTGTTGTTTTTCTCAGTCTGGCGAAAGACAGTCTGGGAAAAAATAAGTATGGAACACGTACGAAAAATAATGGCGAGCACCGCTCACAGAGTACTTTTTACGCTATCATAGACATCTTTGGCTTTTGTCATCTGTCAGTGTCAGTCAGTCAATCGTTTAGTTTGAAAAATAATTTTAAATCATAAATAAATTAAGATTTAACAGTTATTTATATATTATTATTACTGTGGATAAGTGCAGTGTTTGTGTGAAGGTACCTAACTATTAGTGTTGCTTGATATTATTGATAATAATTATGTTTTATAAAACTTGTGAAATATGTGGTTTAAGAGCCGCTAGCCGGTCGTATAGATGGCCAAAAGAGAATTTTCATGGCCAAATTTCCACTGGATGAGGAAAGGTAAGCTACAATTAAAGGCTAAAGCATAGGATTTAGATTATTTATATGTATAAAAAACTTAAAGTCTAATAAAATAACTGGAGGGTCAGCACCAACCAACAATAGTGTATGAATGTTTTTTTATCGATATCGATATTTTTATTTATCATTAGTACGCACAGCTCATCAATCAGAACAACTTTTGTCTACTAGTTTTGGAAATTAGCGAAAATCAAATTCGGATCTCCATACAAAAATTACCAGTGACTTTTATTATACCTACTTAAATAACATTTTCTTTACCCTATACTTTTATTAGTTATTCGGAAAGTTTATAGAAAATTAGTGGACCCGTATTTTTTTATTTTGTATACAGGGTTATTGGTAAGTAGACCGGATCCTTTTAGGAGGTGATAGAGGAAGGCATTTCCAGTCGATTGAACCCAATAATGCATTATCCTAAACTTAACCATTTTTGAGATATTTAATATTTAAGGTTTTTTAAAATTTTTGCCAAAATTTGATGCTTAAAACCGAAAATAAAAAGAACTAGCCACAATTCAATAATTTTTTTGGTTGTTTTGCATAAGTAACACCTTAATAAACTAATTAAAATAATCAAATGTGCACTATTCTTCTTAAATTAGACATAATACCTCAAAATAGTTAAACATTTTGAAAAAACATTCAAAACGCAAGAACAAATAAATTAAATTAAAAAAGATTTTCATATGACATTTTTTTGTGCACTTCAGCTTAAAAACATGGTCAACTAATAAGCTTTCAAACAAGATGATTCAATACCAATTCGATTAAGGTATCACTAAGATATGGCCAAAACAACCAGAGAAAGCGGAGAAAACTGAGCAGGGGTTTCCATACTAAAGTTAACAGGACTGAAAACAATCACACTTTTTACCTTTAAATTGGGCTAATTTTGTTAGTTTTCCTGTTGAATTTTGTCCGTCTGTGCTGGTTGTTTTGGCCATATCTTGGTGATACCTTGATCGATTTGGTATTGAATTATCTTGTTTGAAAGCTTATTAGTTGACCATTTTTTTAAGCTGACGTGCACAAAAAAATGTCATATGAAAATCTTTTTTAATTTAATTTATTTGTTTTCGCGTTTTGAATATTTTTTCAAAATGTTTAACTATTTTGAGGTATTATGTCTAATTTAAGTCGAATAGTGCACATTTGATTATTTTAATTAGTTTATTAAGGTGTTACTTATGCAAAACAACCAAAAAAATTATTGAAATGTGGCTAGTTTTTTTTATTTTCGGTTTTAAGCATCAAATTTTGGCAAAAAATTTAAAAAACCTTAAATATTAAATATCTCAAAAATGGTTAAGTTTAGGATAATGCATTATTGGGTTCAATCGACTGGAAATGCCTTCCTCTATCACCTCCTGAAAGGATCCGGTCTACTTACCAATAACCCTGTATACATAAATTTTTGCATGTTATTTTGAATTTTAAAGTTAATTATTAAAAAACCGGAAGTGACGTCACATATTAGGCTCAATTTTTATTTTTGTCTATTGCCTGAGTCTCGAAAAAAAACATAAATGACACTGACAAGTGACATTTAAACTTTGTTTACATGCCAACCAACAAATGGGTCATTTTCAAATGACCTTGATATTTCTAATGATGAAAAGTAGGTACTTATCATGTAAAAAAATAAGCAGAAGCATTTTTTCAGCTGTGTAGGCGGTGGCATGCTCTGGGACATATTATATAGAGGTCATCTCTTAATAATAAATTAAAAAAATAGTCAGAAAGTGTCAGAACAGAATTAATGAAAATGACCCAAATAAACAACAACGTCACGATAAAACGTCAACGTCAATCAAAAATGAAAGTGACAGTTACTTTGTTTTTAAATCTATAGGCTTTGATCATCAATATGCATCGCACCTGATGCATGACGTCATCAGCACTTTTTTACTATTTTATGATTTTCTCGAAAATGATACATCCAAAAAATACAAAAACATTTTTTTTTGTGGCCTTTAGAGCTAAATCTCGAAATGGTTTTCGATTTATAGCAGCTTTAGTTTTTTGAAATGTTGTCCATTGTTTAATAATAATTATAAAAATGTTGTTTGCAGATGTAAACAGTGGGTTAAGATGACCGGTAAGGAGGATCTGGTTTATGTGCCTATTGAAAAGCTACATCAACTTAAACGAATTTGTGGCAATCATTTTCTACCACAACATTTTAAGAACACAATTGAAAAAAAAAACAATTCCATGTGTGGGACTTACTGCAGACACTTTATTTTATAATAAATAAATATAATTATATTTATCCACTTTTATTTTATTTCAACATTATATCATAGCACTTACGTCAACGGAAAATCTCGAGTTTATTTTATGGATTATATTTTTGTGTTCAAATAGGAACATAACATAACGTTGAACCGAGACTTAACGTTGGTGTCATTATGTAACACTGAAATCCTATTGTGTAAAACTGAAATTAAAGTAATACAGTATACACTCGCACTTTTTTTTTTTACTAGTTATCGATAAAAAATATCCATAAGAAGCACATCGCTATTTCAGCGGGGCTATATTGGCAGTTTTGTACGTCACAATTTTTGTTTTGTTGGTACCCTCTGTTAGTACGTGTGAATAAAAAAAAATAATACAAGTATTTTTTTCTTTTTTTTCCCTTGTACTCCCATCTCTTAAAACGTAGTGTTCTTTTCTCTATGGTTTTTCTCGTTTTTCTGGCATTGGCAGAATGGCAGATGATGCCGGTGCCTAATCTATTCTGTGAATAGTTGTACATTTGAAGGCGCCGACACATTAGCGGACGCGGCTAACAGCCCCAAAAGACCGTGCACACTATCGCGGCTGACATCCGCGTCCGCTCATAACAATGTAATGCTACTCGTACTACCCCACCCACTAGCCTGCAGCCTTACTCCCAGCGATTAATAGTCGCTATCCAAAAAAGCCAATTAAAACTCAGTTGAAAAATTTAGGCCGATTCAGTTGGTACCACCACCTCGGTTTTGACTGAGCCGCGGACCAGGGACAACGTAGAAAATATATCAAGAAACGACTAGTGATTATTTTTGAAACGGTAGCCGAAGTAAGCCGATATCAGGCCGATGTTGCGTTCCGTATTTCAATAGAGGTGAAAGAAAGAGATGTCGCTCTATAAAATTGTATAAGATCTTGTGTTTTTTCTCGCTCTGACAAGGAAAAAATTGGTGTGCGTTCGAAGTACTAGCGAAGCTTGAAATAAGAAATCCGGTAATCATCAGTCCATATTATGTTTTTATTTTTTCAATGTTAGTAAAATATTAATTAAAATACTTATTAAACACTAGGTTAAAGTCATCACTCATGCCATTTTTTACTTATTATTCACAAAAACTTAACTTTGTAAACGTTAAAATATGAAATTAGGGGCTTTTGAACGCATTCAAACTAAAAATCAAAATACTCTGTGAACCTGTGAAAACACTCCCTCAGTGTTGCCATTAGCGTACATTTTACACATTTGACGTACTATTTTAGCCTCCCATGTGTAATGTGTATATAATTGGTCCATGTAATGTACCATTTAAACTTAACTTCCAATATCATGATTATCATGTGTAAAATCTTTGTTAATGGACTATTTTACGTATTTTTTTTGGAATCGCAGCAAAAAAATTATTAACCACAATTAGTTACGATTTTGATTTTCTTGTATGATTATTTTCTCAACCAATATGATTATTACATGATTACAATGAGTATTTATAAGTATATCATACATAAAACTGCGGGGTACCTACTCTGAAGGTTTTAGGACATTGTAACACTTTTTAAAATGCTATAATAAATATAGGTACGTTTCTCACGACTAAAATCTATTAAAATATAGTACTTCTGCTGACGAGCAGGTACGAAAGAGCTGGAAAAGCTAAATTGAGTGATTTTAGTAAAAAAACAGCTCATGTACGGTTTTAACCCTAAATGTACGTTTTCAGCGCTGGATATGTGCGTTTTGAGAACTCCGTTGCGGCAACACTGCACTCCCTCCACTTCATTCCGACTTCCTTTTTTGGCGGGAACTGGAAGGGCGCCTTTTTTGAACAAATTTTTAAATAAATTCAAATAACTTGGTAAACTTACAAAATACCTATCTGGGGCTCATCGTAATGGAGCCGGAGAGCGGCGGAGATGACGATGGGTGTATGGCGACACCGCGGACAACAAAGAAGCGGAAAATGAAGGAGCAGCTTCCAGCGGCGGCTTCGTCACCGGACGATAAGTACAAACCCTACTTTAAACCTGAATATAAGAGGTCATACCCGGACAACAGCTCTAAGGAGGAATTCCCGATCTATGTTGAAGGAATTAATGAGAAAATTGGGAACAAAAACCCCTTATATCTCTCAAAATTTTTCAAAAATGTAAAGGGCATAGTTGAAAAGCGTAGATTGAATGCGAACAAAATTATGGTAGTCTTCAAACAGGCGGTAGCAGCAAATGACTTCCTAAGCCATAGTTGTCTTAAGGAGAACAATTTGAAGGCGTACATACCAGCGGCGTCGGTGGAGAGAACCGGCACCATTAGATTCGTCGATAAGGAGTCGAGTAATGCAGAACTGTATGAAAAACTGATGGCTGATGCTGAAATTATAGCTGTGAGACGGTTCACCAAGAAAGTAGGTCAGGAAATAGTCCCTCTCACTACGGTGAGTGTAACATTTGTAGGCACTTCCCTCCCACAGTATGTTTTTTTGGACAAGTGGAGGTACAGGGTTTACACTTATGTGCCACCACTGATGCAATGTTTCAAGTGCATGAAGTTTAGACACAATGCAAAAATATGTAGAAATGATGAGGTATGTTCAAGGTGTTCAGGTGCACATTCCTACAAGGAGTGCACATCAGATAACTTGAAGTGTTGCAACTGTGGTGGGGACCACCTAGCTATATCGAAGTTTTGTCCCATTAAAATAGAACAGCGTAAAAGGCATGAATCAAATTACCTGACTAGGATGTATTCAAAAGTAGTATCAGACAAAGATTTTCCGGCGTTGCCCAAACCGAAAACAGACAAATCAGTGACATTTGCATTGAAAACCAAGTCTATCCCAGTTAAGAAAGTTGAAAATAGTCATGAGTCCCCTATCACAACACCGGTTTCAACCGTTCCAACACCGACTACTAACTCCAATACCTTGTCCTATGACTACCTTGTAAAAGATGATATCTTTTTACAAAAAATAATAATGACCTTAGTTACGTTAGCTAATTCAAATAAAACAAACACAACCACACACATTAAAGATATATTGATTCAAAATCTTACCAAATAATGGCTGTTTTAAAAATAATGCAACATAATATTCAGAGTGTCAATAATAAAAAGGCTTTACTTAAATCATCATTAATTCAAAATAATATAGATGTGTGTCTTCTCAATGAAACCTGGCTAAAAGATTCAAACCCCTATTTATCAATATCTGGTTATAATTATATAGGAAAAAATGCTAAAAATGAACATGGCGGTGTAGGTATTTTAATCCGTAACTCCATTAAATATAAACATCTGAAGACTAGTTTTTATCAAGATATTCAATCCATAGCAGTTTCTTTGTCCACAGCAAACGGTCCACTTTCAATCCTGTGTGTATACTGCCCACCTAAAACAAAAAACACCAATAGTCTCATTAGGATAAATAAACTAAGAAACATTGTAAAACAACTACCGAAACCTTGTATAGTATCTGGTGACTTTAATGCACATCATATTACTTTTGGATGTGAAATTACTAATCCTAGAGGTAGGGAATTATTAGACCTTTTTGATGAGTGCAACTTATGTTTACTAAATACTGGTGCACCGACCACTGTTGGTAGACCTGGATGTAATGCATCAGCTATAGACGTGACCTGTGTCAGCCCAGACCTTGCTCCATTATGTGAGTGGCGCGTGGGTGATGATGCTATGGGTAGCTATCACCTACAGACATTTACAGACATTATTGTATCTACTACAAACTATCAAGTAAATGATGATATTGAGAAATTTTTATTTAATAAAACAAACTGGGAAAGCTACCATAACTTATCAGAGACATTGTTTACAGATTTTAATTCTAATTCAGACAGTCCGTTACAAAAATATGATGAAATGTGTAAAATACTTAATACTTTAAGGAATGTGTGTGTACCTGTGTATAGGTGTCATGCAGGTAAAACATGTAGGGCTCCGGCTCCGTGGTGGAGCGAGGACTGTGCTGATGCTGTAAAGAAATCAAAAGATGCGTTAGCTAAGTATAGGAATGATATGACAATTGAAAATTATATTGATTACAAAAGATTAGATGCTAGGAAAAAAATGATTATTAAAGAAGCTAAAAGCTCAAGTTGGAAAAAGTTATGTTCATCTTTTAATAGATATACACCAATTTCTAGAGTGTGGAACTATATACGGAGATTTAAAAGAATAAATACCAATAGAAATATATCTAAGAATGACGAATGGATAGGTAATTTTATAGACAAATTGGCACAACCTGCAAATAATGCTACAGATATAGATTTAGAATATATCTTTAACTCAGATAGTAATGATGATACAGCATTATTTTTGTTACAACCATTTACAGATGAGGAATTTAATATAGCATTGGCTTTAAGAAAGAACACTACTCCAGGATTAGACAGTTTTCCATATATTATGTTACAAAATTTACACATATCAGCTAAAAATAGTATATTACAGATCCTAAACTCACTATGGTCACAACAACTGATTCCAGAGTCATGGAAAACTCAGTGTGTTATACCTATACTGAAATCAGATAAACCGGATGATGATCCTAATTCATACAGACCTATCTCTTTAGCCTCATGTATAGGAAAGTTATGTGAGCAAATGATAAAGATAAGACTAGACTATTATGTTGAAAATAAGAATATAATTCCTTCATGCCAGTTTGGGTTTAGGAAAGGAAAAAGTGCAGTCGAAAGTTTTACTACATACCTGATAGATATGAAGAACTGTTTGTTGTCTAAGTCAACAGCAGTGTGTGTGTTCCTTGATGTGCAGGGAGCTTATGACAATGTCAATCTCCATCAAATGGCAAAGGTTCTTCATTCGTTGAAACTACCTGGAAAATTAATAAAGTGGCTGTTTAACTTTTCATTTGGTCGTACATTATATGTTAAGTATAATAATATTTTACATGGCCCAAAAAACGCATACAAAGGTCTAATGCAAGGTGCCTCCTTGTCTCCAATACTCTACAATTTATATACTTCACAAATTCTCCATCATTTACCCAAAGATGTTAAAATATTACAGTTTGCTGATGACATTTTAATATATTGTGTAAATAGTAATGTACAGGTTGCTCAGGGAAACATTAATTTAGCTTTAGATAAGCTTAATTCTTATTACTCAAATGAATTAAAGCTAAGTATTAACTCAAGTAAAAGTTCAGTTTTAGTATTTGGTAGCAATAGGTCTGTAAATATAAAATATAATAATATCCAATTACCACAAACAGAAGAAAAAAAGTTTCTAGGTGTAATTTTTGATACAAAATTAAAATTTGAAAAACACATAAATTATATTTGTAGAAATGCAATGAGGGGTATAAATATTATGAGATCATTAGCTGGTACATTTTGGGGATCAGACCCTAAAGTCCTAAGTATGTTATACAAAAGCTTAGTTCGCAGCCACTTTGATTATAGTGCAATTGTATACATGAACATAAGCCCAGTTCTATTGAAAAAATTAGATGTAATACAAAATATGGCGTTACGCATTATTAGTGGTGCTATGTGTACAACTCCTATAAATAATATGGAAGCAGAGACTTGTATACAACCTTTATGTATAAGGCGTTTATTTGCTACAGAGAAATTCTGTTTAAAAGTCTTAGCAATAAATAATGATATAGTTAGTAGTAGGATCTGTTTACCTGAGGTTCTGCAATTGTCCTTACAAACAACTCCTTATGTTTCGGCAGCGGATATCCTTAACAGTCAATATCCTTTAATCACCCGGGTTATGGGTTTTGTCACTGATTTGTCTGGAAATATGCACAAGAGTCAGTTATGGCCAGTATATGAATGTAAATATGAAGCATTAATATGTAAACTAAATGTGGATACTAGTTTTATTCTAGATGAAATAGATTTTAAAGAATATTGTTCTAATAAAACTAATAGTTTATATTTGTACACAGATGGGTCAAAGTCTTTGAATTCTGTAAAGTCTGGTTATTATGACCCTCAAAGAAGCTTATTTATACAGCAGAAGCATATGCAATTTATCAAACTCTTATGTATGTACAAAACTTGAATAATATTGAACAATACAATGAAATAATAATAGTTTCTGACTCTAAAAGTGTACTATTATCATTACAAAATTTCAGTTTTAATTATAAGGTCAATTATATTGTGTATAAGATTAGAAATATTGTATATAATCTCAATATAAATGTGACTTTTAAATGGGTACCGTCTCACAGAGGTATCAAAGGCAATGAAGTGGTTGACAAAGCAGTCAATTCTAATCACGATGAAGATCATAGCAACATATGCAAGATTCCTTTTACTGACCTATACACGAATTTAAAGAACGATAAAAGACGACTATGGAATGAATATTACAAGGATGTTTCGAAAATGAAAGGAAGATGGTATGCAGAGATCCAAAAAGAACTTCCAATCAAACCATGGTATCATAACCATAAGGATGCCAATGAGCGAAAATATATAACCACAATAAATCGCCTGAGATTTGGACACTGCCAAACGCCTGCCCATTTACATCGCATGAAGATAACTGACAATAACAAATGCACTTACTGTGAAGCTGATGGGGCAGACTTGACCCATATTGTTATGAGATGTCCCAAATTTAATATGCAGAGACTAGCTCTTGTGGCTGATATACGAGAAGCTTTGAATACAGAGGAGGAGGAGAACGAGACTTCGGCTTCGGATGCCTTGGAAGAAACCGTTGAATCGGTTGATTCAAACTTGATGTCAATGCCTGATTTGCCTGCACAGATAATGACAGCTGACACCTGTCATCCTCGGAATGCTGTACCCCGCCGCGTTCAAGATATTTTAGCAAACCAAAAACTGTATAAGTGTTTATTTAATTTTATATCAACTACTGTTGAACAAATTTAATGTTGTTGTGTTTTTATCTGTAATTATTTTAGTTTAGTTTATTATTTTCTGTTTTTATTGTATGTTTGTATGCCTATGGACTTGTTTCCGGCGAATAAATGATTTAAAAAAAAAAAAAAAATCCACTTCATTCATACAACATACAATAACAATGATAAAACAAAATTACAAATGGAATTTCCTTATTTAAATAGATATTTGTGCACTAAATACATAATAATATGACGTAAGTATAGTATTCTGATGGAGTGGTTAAGTTGCAGACTCAGATCGACTCGATTTATAAAATAGACCGATAAAATATTACGATAATTTGTTACAAAGTTATAGATATTAAACTATCAATTATTGTTTACAGAAAGAAGAAGAAGACGTTGCGTGTCACCGTATAGCCAAGGAAATATCTTGTGAAAGTTTTAACTCAAGGCGGAAATTTATTGAAAAAATACTCAACATAACCTACAATTACAGTGAAATACTGACAATATATTGTACCGTGATAATATTTCTGAATAATAAGTGCAAACCTATACTCTAAGATCGTGCTTTCAACCATATACTTAATACAATTCCATAATCATATCGAAATCCAAAAGTTCGTAAGTCGTAAGTGATCATAGTTTAGGTATGTACTTATTAGACTCATGCATTGTAAACTCTATAAACGATTACTCGTAATGTATTAATCATATTAAAAGTTGAATGCGGCTGTTTTATTTTTTATTCTTTATGTTTAAAGCAGTTCTAAGAAAAAGCAGTAATAAGAGTTGTAACATTATGCATGGACCAAGTGTCTGCTTATGTAAAAACACAATGTTATCATGTAAGTAAACCCTGCTTTAAACATAAAAAATGTATCTACCTAATCTTAATAAAGCAGATAATGCTAACACCCTGATTACACCACCAAGTAGAGCGGCCCGAGACAGTGTCCTCCGCTGAGCACTCGGTTAAAGAGTACTGACTTGCCACTCTGCTCAGTTGGTGAAATAGCAAGGGTATAACATTGCAACAGGTAAAAGTTAGTATACAGGGCCTCAAGTCTATATCCATATATTAACCCTTTAACTGATGATGGCAATATACGTGCCACCATCTTATAGACCTGAGAATTCTAAAAGTTTATTCGATCTTGCTACTGGAAACGTCACTAATACACATCAGTATTTTTTTTCTTCAATCAAATCAATTAGTAGTGCCAACATTTAAAAAAAAAATGTCACTTGAAAAAAAATTGCCTCATTTCAAAAGTACAAAGTTTATTTAAAAATATCTCATCAATCCTGCAGATAAAAATGTGAGTAACCTTCTTTTTTTATATAAACATGTAGTATAGAAGACGATATGATCACTATTTATAAAAAAAAATCGTCATTTTTTATTCGAATTTCCATTTTTTTGTGGTGGCCATATATATGCCACTATCAACTTGTAGGTACCTACATGGTGGCAATATAATGTACACCGCCAGTCCAAACCCCGGCAAAGCTCCGCTCCCTCCCTGCTTCCTCCAGACAACGATCCACAATGAAGCGGAACAAAGTCCCACCAGATGATGCCACCGCCCATGAGCCGGAAGACATGCCCGGCACTCCAGATGGCACGACTTCCGAAGATGACCCGGAAGAACCGGACCCAGAACAAGCTTCCACCCAAAACGATTCGGTGAGGGCACCCACAGGCGACGACGCTCCACCCAGCTCGACGGCACCACCGTCCCCACCCCCACCAGCCTGCCAATCTCCCCCACCCACCAGACCCCCAAGCACCTCAAGACCAACACCAGAGAATCCACACCGAAGTCCCCCAGCCACAAGACCCCAAAGTGCCTCAACATCTGCACCAACATCAAAGCCGCCCAGCTGCAAGAGCACCAAGCAACGCAGAACCAACCGCATCCTCCAACACACCAGACAGGCCAGACGAAAATGAACCCCCGGACCCCCCGTCCCCAGACCCAGACTCGGACGAAGATGAGACCGACTGGAAAAAACAAGAATGGACCCAGAAACCAGATCAGCCACCCTGACACTCCGAAAGTTCAATCCCCAAAACAGCCTCCAAACAGAACGAAACCTCCGACCCACCCCTCTCCACTCTTCAGCGATGACGCACCAAACACCACTGTGGACCAAACCAATTTATACCAAGCCATGATTTCTTCTTTAGTGGTTGGTGTATAATTTCTCGATCCTACTTGTACAGCGTATAAATTAGTTTGGTCCACAACAATGTCCAGCACGTCATCACCAAAGAACAAAGAAAAGCAGGTCAGAGGCCCCGCTCCGCCCGGAAGCCGCTCCGAAGACCGAACCCTCGGAGCACCAAAGCAGCCGAGATCCGGCCCCCGGGTCCACTCCTGCTCCCCCCAACCAGTCCCATCCTCACCCGAATACGAAGACGAGAAATCCGAAAGCTCACCCCCATCCAACCCATCCGGCATGCTAGAGGATGCAACCGGCTCCGCGCCACCCGGCACTCCCGCAGCCGAGCGGCCCCGACGCCGGGCAGACACCAGTGCAGACACCGAAGCACCCCTAGGTCCTGCAGCCGAAAGACCTCGACACAGAGCCTCCGGTGCCGATCTCGAAGCGCCCGGAAGTCCAGCAAGTGAAGGAGACCGACAAGCCGATGAGGACGGAGACGACAGCGCCGCCGAACCAAGCAGAACGCCACCACCTGCAAGCACCCTCACCAAACCACCCCGGGCAGAAACCCGTTCCGAATACGACTCCCCCAAACCATCCCCAGAAACCGCACCATCCGGAACACCAAACGCGTCCCCCAACTCATGGGCAACAGCATCATCCGACAAGACCCCACTCCGCCTCACTCCACTCATTGCAGATCACTATCCAAAAGAAACAAAGAAAAAACAAAACTCCACCAAAGTTCAAACCGGCAGTGTACATTATATTGCCACCATGTTTTTTTCATATAAAATATATATATTTTTTAATTTTTTTTTCGAATTTTAATAAAGCTATACATATATAACCCATACCCAAAGTTTCATTTTTCTGCTACACTTGGATCCTTCTGCTGGTTAAAGGGTTAAAAGTACAACTTACAATGTTACTTATACAATTCCTTCCATGTTGCAATGTTATCATTGCCGGACTCTTTAAGAAGGAATACTTCCTATCAAGCCTTTATAAATCAATAGTATCATGAATGACCTCTTAGTCAAGTGCAACATCAACAGGTAAATAATGAAATGAAACATGGTTTTTGCTGTATTTTGTGTTTATTAAGTATCATATATTAAATCACATCACAATCATTATTAGTGTTCTGAAATATCAAGCATAAGCTTCTCTTCTATTAGCTAAAAAACTGCTTTCTGATTATCTGAAATAAGATAGAAATATAGATTAATAGTAATTCTACAGGTTAGGATATAATAATAATATATTGTACAGTCAGCCAAAGAGATATGTATGCCACCCCAACGCAAGCCCTTAGATATTATGACAATTGATAGGTAATATTTATGTAACATGAAAAATAAGGATAACTAATATTAAGGTAAGTAATACTTAAGTTAGTAAGTATTGATAAAATATTATTATTCCACCCATGAGGATCAAATTTTTGTTGCTGTGGTGGCATAAATATCTATTGCTGACTGTACTATCAAGGTATTGATACAACTTTATTTAGTAGATTTTCTATTCTATTCTGAGAGGTGGCAAAGCTCCTGTACGTGGCTCTCTTGAGTGAAACCTTTGTACATATCCCCTTAATTTTAGCTCAGCCAGCCTAGCTCTCGAGTAAAATGGAGCAGCAAGCCTGGGTGTTCCAATAGCTGAGATAGGCGTTCTGTTGGTCCAAGAATAGATAGTCTTGTTTCTGTAGTAGGTGGAGATTGAGCCAGCATAGGTATATTTTTTTAACTACAAAAGATACCCACCGCAGCACTACAGTTTAATCCTAAGGTACTTAGAAAACAGATGAATCAAATAATATTTTATAGATATACGGTCTTATTCATAAAAAGTTACGGGAGACCTATAGGCCTGCTGTAAGCAAATGTCAAAAAAACTTTATTCATAAACGATCAATAGCGCTAAAGAACTCTCCAAGTGATTCGTAAAACCTTGATATGCTAAAGTTGGCTGGACCCTACTATACACCTTCCGTAAGCCTCCTATTGTACAAAAACATGGCGGCCGGTCAACAGCTGTTCTGCTTTATTGACGATTTGACATTTGTTGTGAGTTAATATTTGCTGAAAATAAGTTGCCATGGTAACGTAAAAATTTAATTATTTTTTTTGTGGGTTTTGGCTTGACCACTGCGCCTTTAAGCCAACGTAAACTTTTTTAAGTGCCGAGCCGTGGCTAACATAGATAATAGAGATTGATAAATGAATGAAAGTTTTCGCTATTTTTGTTTATGGTTTCGTCGGACCGGCAACTTAATAGGGTAAATATCAAAATGTTTGGTCTGTGAAATCTATTAGCATCACTATAGTTACTGAAGGTTTACGGAACTATTATGAATAGAGATTTTTACGAAACCTCAAATAGGCTTAATGTGTTCCGTAACTATTGAGCTCAGTAAACCTACTTTAAGGTTTTTTTATGAATAAGACCGATAGAATCTAGATAAGCAAGCCAAGTAAATTATTTTTCATACTGTCAGTGCATCATAAAATTAAAGTGTTTGTGCTAGGGTAGTATTTCATATCTTTTTTGCTACAAATAAATTGAAATCAGCTTAAGTGACTTACTCAGTAGCAGAATGATATGCCAATTTAGTTTCTTATGTAGGTATTAACTTCATAAGATCTTAATACAACTTGTTGTTAAGTAGGTACTTCACATAGGCACTTGAATATTTAGTCTTGGTTATAAATTCCAGTCTGGAGCCAGTTGCAACGCAGTAAAAACCTACAAATACCAAAATTCTGGTTAGTAGATATCATGGGGTTTAGGTTACAGACATTATGATAGTATAGGAAGGTTTATCTTATTAGTATTATTAGTAGGTATATATTGTTAGCCACTGGACTTAGCTGGAGCGAGACCAGACATAGGTGGTTTAAACATAGATAGGTGGCAGATTTTATGACACCTCTGGGGTGCCATAGGACTACAACAATGGTAAAAGAAGGTTTGTCTTTGTTTTGAAGGATATTTCCTTTAAGGCTTCTTCTTCATGCCTTAAGAACATGAGAGTTAAGGCGGTCATCCACTGGCGAGGCGACGGTATAGATTGTTGGCTTGTCGAATCTCTTTGGTGATCCATTAGCGAACCAAACAGTCTACTCTCATCATTGGCAAAGTCGTGGCGTGCTTTTTGTAACATCGTTGGAGGTTTTTTAGACCGCGGACTTAGAGGTTATTGGAGGTTTTGCTCGCGAATGGATCACCGCCTTTAGTTGAAGAAACTTTTACATGTACCTCTATTATGTTCGTGGATACTCACCTTATTTGTTACGCTCAAATCAGCTAGTTTCATGAAGCTAAAGTCTTCAATCAAATTGTCCGTCAACTCCTTTAAATATGCTTTAAATATCCAGGGAGACTGGTTTGCAATCCTCACGTATCCTCAGTTACTACTTTCACATCACTTTGTAGGTGTAATTACAGGCTCTTTTTCTTACAAAAATAGGAAAAATTAGCCATTGTAATGGCTTTGCGTTGCAAGAATAGGAACTTTTTTCAAAGAGGCGTTGAGTCGCAACTTTGACATATAATCTACTCTGTGTGATGAGCTCATGATGAGCTCGTGGCATGGGCGTACCCAGGTAGGGGCAGGGGGGGGCAGCTGCCCCCCCCTAGCCCTTTCGAACCTGAGATTTTTTTCTATGATATGTTTAAAAAATTGCATAATATCGCCTTGCAGCAGCCAACCTCTGCTCGCAACCGATTTAGTGTCTTCCAAATGTGCCAGGGAAGACTGTTACCGGGAGCAATTTTTTCCTCAAGAGGCAGGAAAGGATCCTGGGGCTGCTTTTCCTCCCAGAGCCTTATTCTTTGTGGGTTTTCATCCGTTAAGGACACCTAACTATTTAGAAACGCTTTGCGGCTCTTAAGGCGGGAAGGTGCGGCAGTATGTATGTGAGTAAAGTGGATGTCTGGAGTCGCATTCTTGTTTGGGTTTATCAACTGAACATGCAACTTTTCGCCGTATGCTAGGGGGTGCTATCCCAACCAGAGAGTAGACTTTGTAGAGCGATGTCGGTTTGAGGCATACCGTTACCTTACGAACTGTGTCGTTAAGAGCAACATCTACTTCTCCAGCATATGCGGACCTTGCCCATATGGGGCAGGCAAATTCGGCAGCTAAGAAGCAGAGTGCTAAGCTACTTATTCGTAGAACTTGCGGAGAGGCGTCCCAGCTGGTAGACGTAAGCCATTGCAGAAGGTTGTTTCGGAGTTGACTTTCTTCTTGGTGTTTTGGCAGTGGGTATTGTACGTGAGGGATCTATCCAGGGTCACTCCGAGGTATTTTGGTGACGAGCAGTGATGGATTTTTACCTCTTCCCACGTTATGTCCAGCTTTCGATTTGACTGGTGGTTGCCGAGGTCGAAAGCACACGACTGAGTTTTTGATGGGTTTGGCATCAAAGCATTTTAACTGTAGTAGTCACCCAGCTTCCGCAAAGCTGCAGTCAACGTGCCTTTCATTTCTTTGAACGTAGCTGCCTGCGATGCCAGTGCAAGGTCGTCAGCGAAGAGGAATCGAGCTGTTCCTGCATCACGGGGCTGGTCGTTGGTATATATGTTAAAAAGAGTTGGCGCTAACACACTTCCCTGAGGTAATCCATTTCTCTGAGAGCGCCATGTACTTTTTTCTGAGTTAATGCAGATTTGGAATTGGCGGTTGTGGGGCATAACACTTAAAAGTTTGACGTTGTTGGGCATTAGGGACATCAGATTCCAGAGGGAGGACCCCTGTTCCTCATGGCTTGCCTTTATTTTGGTGTCCAGAACACTGAAGAGGAACAGGATCTCCCACCTTTTGCTTGACTAGCTTGACTGGTGTTTCACTAGAGCAAAAATGCTCATAGAAGGATGTGTTACCCAGTAAGGTAATAAGCAACATTCGTATCACTCAGGTTTGAAAGAGCTAAAAGATAAAATAAACGTACGTTTCCTGCCAAGTGGGAAATAAAACCTACTCTGCGCAAAATTAAACAGGTATGAGCTGCCCCTCCCTAGCTGAAATCCTGGGTACGCCCTTGGCTCGTGGTGCGAATTTCTAGCTTAGTAACGCTATAATTTTCACTGAACGGTTTGCGTGACGTCATAACACAATGAGCCGCAAAAATGTGCGGTGGGAGTACGAAATCAGCGATCTTGTTGAAATCGATTCAGCCACTCATCGCTGGGAGTAAGGCTGCTGTTCTAATTTGCGTAGTTGCAACTTATTACTTCCATGCGCATTTGCCAGAACTGCCATGTGATAGGTATATTTATGTGGTGAGTAGGTCAGTATATTCGCCGTTGGCATGTATTTGGCAAATATAGCAAACATCCAATAACAGCAAAAATACAAATAGCCAAGTGTGATGCCCGCATAAAAAGTTTGTTCCACAGAGAAACACTTACATGTCTATGTTCGCGCTCGGGTCTATTTTAACCATAGAGTATATTTTTTTTTACAACTGCCTCAGCTGTTGGCCTCTTCTCTACTACTTATGTATTATTTTGTTATACGAAAAGTTTGTATCCTCAAGTATCCTGAGATAAAATACACTTAATTTCCAACTCAAAACTCATTCATTCATTAATTTTGAATAAAAAGTCGATATTGTTATAAATAATATCACTTTGTATCCGTACTTTAACTGCTTAATCGATTCAAACAAAATAAACAAACTACATAATCAGTCACACAGGATCCTATCAGAATGGAAGTTGATGTTAAAGCAGAGGCTGAAGCTGAAAAAGATTCTGGTGAGTCACAACATAAAGTATCCAATACCAGGGGATGCAAGTTATTAGTAATTCTAGTCCTTAGCCTCTTTAGACTAAGCTGGACTAGGGTTAGTCACAGTACTATTGAACGTGGGTAAGCTATTGGTAAGCTACATTACTCACATTAACTGTCAGTCAGTCACTGATATTATACTTAAGCCTTTCGGAGCTTTCGGACTATCCATTCCCATAGCACCAAAACATTCCCTGATCATCTTGATGTAGCACATAATTATGTGTCAGAACTGTGCAAACCTGACAACTTGAAGTGGATCAGTGTGGTGTAAATGATCCAAGCTACTGATCCATAACTAGGCAGTTTAAACCTTAAGGGGATATGCAAAAAAGTTCCATTCAAGAGGGCTAGGCGGTACTCACACCCTGCAGATAATACAATAGAAGCTTTAATAAATATTTAATAAGTACTAGCTGTTCCTGTGAGCTTTGCTTTGCCCGAAAAAGATTTTCCGTGGGGATCCCAGGATAAAAAGTAGCTTATGTGTTAATCCAGGGTGTCAGTTAACTCCATAACCCATAAATTTAATTAATATCAGTTGAGCTGTTTTCATGTGAAGAAGTAACTAACATACACACTTACAAACTTTCGCCTTTATAAAATTAGTGGGATTTTCAGGTATGCAGTTGCAGTGTAATGGTCAGAAGCAGGGTATGCCATTTATAACATGTAAAATTGAACCAGAAGATGACCCAGTCACTGAGGAGCAATTCACCACAAACACTGTAAGTACCTACATTCTTTAACTACCAACTGAAACAGTGATATGATGGTGAAATGCAGAATAGATGTACCATAATGACACCAGAAAACTATTTCTCAGTTTTTGTTTAACATTACCGAAAGAGGCGTCCCCATAAAAACATCAGCAGCACATGCTCAATTGCTCAGTTTCAGTTTTGTTATGGTTTGTCTATTCTGCATTTCAGCCATAATATAAGTACACAGATAAACATACATAAATACATAGGTATATTAAATAACAAACAAAATTAAATATTTGTAATAGTAAAATACCTATCCTTCCACCCTAAGGTTGTCTTGAAACATCCTTTAAGCGATAAGACCGCATTTTTTGTACAGTATATGTGTTAGTATAAGTTAAGTTAAGTAAGTTTATTTTATGTGTGTATAGGTACAAATAAAGAATATTCTGTCTATCTATCTATTTAAAGATAATCATTTCAGGTGATAACTGAGGATGATAAAGACGCCATCCCTTCCCTTGGTTGTGATGATAAAGCTGTGTTACCCGGGCCTAGTCAGAACATCATGGATGTATGTTTTGTTAAGGAAGAAACAGTGATAAATCCTGGTAAGGAATTTAATAAAATATGAATTCTAATTAATAAGGAAAAAAGAAAATTACAATACAATACAAAACACTTTATTTGCACAAAGAACAAAAATTACAAAAAACAAAACTTAAAAATAAAACAGTACAAAAAGGCGGCCTTTTTGCTTATAGCAATCTCTACCAGACAACCTTTGGATGGAAGAGAGTAAGTCTATATGATTGTGAGGTTAAATATTAATTCATGATTGACACATTTTGTTAAGTATTCATATTACATCTAGCTGGTGAGCCTCACCGTGTCGTGTGTAATATTACAGAAGCACTGGAAGATACTTTTGACCCCCTCATAAATCAAAAACTAATAATTATCAAAGTTGGCTCATATATTAAGATTTGCGAGATACATAATTATAATAACAATAAGCGGCAGGGCAGCTTGTGGCTAGCTGTTGGGCATTAGCGACCCCACCCACCCGATGCCAGGGAGAACCTCTGTTCCTCAAATAAGACTGAACAAAGACGTCCGAGAGTGATCTGGCACAATCTGTCCCAAAAGACCGTCCGGCTGACAGCGCCGCGTCCGCTAGTGTGTCGGCGTCTTTACGGAAGGTGTATAGTAGGGTCCAGCCAACTTTAACATAAATATCAAGGTTTTACGAATCAGTTGGAGAGTTCTTTAGCGCTATTGATCGTTTATGAATAAAGTTTTTTTTATATTTTGCTTATAGCAGGCCTATAGGGCTCCCATAACTTTTTATGAATAACACCGCAACACTCTAACCCAGTCCTAGATGATCTAGCTAGAGAGTTAAAATTTGGTATGCATTTAGGTGATTAGATAAATATACAAAGGAAGAAATAAAAAACTATCATTTTTTTAATTAGTAATTAGATTCTATTATGAATGCTTAACAACACCCGAGTCCGCGTTGTTCTATGGCTTAACATAAATACCTAATTTGTGTCTGTACCTACTTACCTAAGAATAGATGTACCTGTAAGAATTAGATGATTCTAATTCTATAGATGATTCTAATTCTTACAGGGGCTTACTTACTGATGTAATCAAAATTTATGCTCTTTACAGGAAATCCTTCGGGCCATTCTGACGTATGTGTTCCAGTGGTACAAGACATTAACGACGTGCATAATCCCAATACAATCACTCCAGACACGGACGGACTCCTTATAGAGAGAATAAAAACGACAAAAAGCGGTCGTCCTACAAAACGTAAACTAGGTCGACCAAAAACTTCTGACAAATCCCGTGCAGAGCAACAACGTGAAGCTAGGAAGCGATACAAACAAGCACATCCAGAAGTAGTGCGACAGGCTCAGAAACGTTATGCAGCCAAGCACCCTGAAGTGAACCGGGCAGCAGTCAAACGTTATACAGAAAAGCATCCTGAAGTGAACCGGGCAGCTGCTAAACGTTATGCAGAGAAACATCGCGAAGTGAATAGGGCAGCTGTAAAACGGTATGCAGCGAAGCACCCTGAAGTGCACCGGGCAGCTGCAAAACGTTATGCAGCCAAACATCCGGAAGTGAATAGGGCAGCTTCAAAACGGTATGCGGATAAAGTCAAAGACAAAGTCAAAAATGAAATGCTTTTATTCAACGGATATGGAGTGCAAGATCTGCAAGAAACGTTTTGGGTGGATGTACCTGACGAGCTTGAGATCACATACGAGCAAAACGATCCTTTGCAATGTAACAAATGAAAGCCGACATCAGCTGAGGCAGCACCAGCTGTCCCATGAGAGTTATGTTGCAAATGCAAAGTCATGAAAAGCCATTTGAGTGTAAACTTTGCTATAAAAGATTTAAAACAAGACATACCTTGGAGAAATATGATCGCATCCAAACCGGTGCGTTCGCGTGTAACTTGTGAAATAAACCATACTTATACACACGGCTGAAAAGCGATACATGAGTGATGTCTGCAGTAGCACATTTGCGAAATATAATTAGGTAGAGAATCACATCGTAATCAATCATAGGTTTATTAAATAAATAACGATAATTTAATAACAAACATTACAGTCGTTTATTTTTAATTTTAGCATCTAATTATAGTTCAGCCATGAGACTTTTCGCGTGTACATGCACTGGAAAATCTATCATTACAAATATCACTCTTAAAAGGTTTTTGCCCAGTATTTTGTTCTCAAGTGTTTCTATAAATAATATACTACAAATATTTCGTTATTATAATATTCGTATTTTCGTTTATTATTTAATAACCAAGAGCATTTGGTCAAAAAACCCACTTTAAAATCCATATGAGAAGGCACACCAACGAAAAGCTATATAGGTACTTGTAATGTTTTTTCTTGTACTTTTACTTTAAATTAAACTATGTAATTTGTGTATACAAATAATTAATTTAAAAAATCTTTGTGTATATAAAGTGTTATTTTATTTTATTATTTATACCAAACATTGTGTAACATAGTTATTTTGTTGAAGTTCACGTGCCATTAAACCTGAAGGGTTTGTCTTGACACTAAATACAATCGTGGTCGACAAATCAGTAACATGAATATAACAATAGGTATTAATTATACATAGGTATTAACATTACTTATTTAGATACTCATACAATTTCATTTTTAAGGTAACATACATAGGTTAACATTATTTGTGGACAGAGCGGATTACTAAAAGATGCTAAAAGTACATACTAGGTGTCATACAGAACGCGTCATCTACGCGTTTCGTACAAAGGCTCGCTTGTCCATACAAGTAGGTATTGTCACGAAATAATAATTAGTTTGACAACATATCACCACAGCACAGGCATCGCTCGCCGCGCCGGGCGGCCGCGAAACCGGTTCGCTTCGCTCCCTACTCCCCGCAAAAAATATGCGACGCACTATTACAGTTGTTTACGGGTTTTTAACTACGAATATCATAACTGCATCGCAAGATTCACACATTTATATAACAAGGATCGACACATGCGAAAACACACGAACGAAATGCCGTTCAAGTGTGAAATCTGCAATAAAGTATATAGAGATTCGACATACCTGAAAAACCACATGTGAGAGTGTGCCGTTCAAGTGTGAAATCTGCAGTAAAGTATATAGAGATTCGACATACCTGAAAAACCACATGTGAGACCATACTTATGAATAGCCATTCGTCTGAAATATTTGCGAAAAAGCTTTTCCTGCATCTAACAGATGTTCCTTGATCACATGATAGATCGCAAGCGATATAGCCACTGCAGATTTTATAGTGCATTAGCACATTTAGAAAATAATAGAAAATATGGTGGTGGTGGAATGTGCGCTTTTGTTACGGTCTTTACGGCACCGCAGAAGTGCGGTTTTAAAAACGCAACCGCTCTAGTTTGGTAATAGTTCATCTTCTGAGAATTGACTTTTTATTCTGTTAACCATTATCATTCGTTCAATTTTCGTTTTGATGTTGGTTGCACTGAGACCGAACGAAACTAAAAACGTCAAAATTTTCGACGACGTCACGCGTCAATCAATTAAATTTATTATTTTTATTTTGTGTATCAAAAATAATCTAAAGTAACAAAAATACTTAGCGGGTTAATCTAGAATCAAGATGTCCTGCCGCAATGCTTCGCACGCTGGTAGCTGGTACACGGAAAATGGTAAGTAATCATCAATTGATCATGGAATTCATGGAAGTGTTATGTTAAATGTTAGAAATGGAAGGAAAATATCTCCTCCCCGTATGTATGATCGTATTCTACATTATTTTGCAGCTAATTATAAAATTATTTCACTGAAATAAAATATTTATTGCATTCGTAATGCAAAGTTTATTGACCTTTCCGAAAAAACGGGATTCTTTGTTCTATTCCTGTTCAGGAATAAAGACATTGTAAAATTATTAAGAACGAAATCATTGTTGAAAAATAATTAATAGGTTTTATTATAGCTTTCCATTTCTAAAAACTATTCGGATTAGTACTTAAAATTAATTTTACTTCGATTGATAATATTATTTATTTTGTAACAATAGACGTCAGCGCATTTCCGAACGCTGCCGGATCCGTTTTGTCTATGGTCGGTTGCCATGACAATAAAAGTGACAGTTCGCCATTTAAAAATATCAACGGCAATACGGCAAACGAAGAATCGCATCACAAACCATGTCGGACGCTAAAAAGAAACCCTTCACGCCTCCCGTACCCAAAGCGATGTCAAACAAGACGAAAAGAGCTTCAACAAGCTCTGCGCCGCCATCGCGGGTGCTCCCACCGGCAAGAGTACCACAATCCGTCATGAAAGACCGTTTAGCAGCGTCCCGGGCTAAAGTGAAACAAAACACTACAGTCCTAGCCGACGGAGACACCACCCTGGCTGGGCTAGACCCTTCGCTGCCAGAATTTGAGGAGTTCAACCGCTCTGCAGCTTACGGAAAGTTTCTGGGTGCTTTGCTGCAGGATTGCCTTCTGGAGGAAAAGATCGCTCGGGAGGAGACAGATATGGATGTTCAGATGACTCACCTGGCCAATCGCATGCAGGCCACTGTGGAACTGCTGGATAAGACCAGTAAGAGGGTCAAGGAGGTCACATTTGCTGTGGAACAAAAGAGGTTAGTTGTGTTAATGTTTTTATTGTGATATCCTAGATAGTGATAGTGATAGCTAGAGTGCCCTCGAGTTTAGAAAGTGAGGAAATTACAGTGTAAGTTTTATTACTGCCAGACCCAATATTGTTTACAATTGCTATTATGATGAAGGAATATTTTTAAGGAAACCCATACATTTAGTTGTGTGAATCAACTAACCTACAGTGTACCAGCATGGTAAAAATAGTCCAAGCTTAGGAAGGCAGTTTAAACCTTGTCTATTGTATTATCTATTGTGCCAAACTGATTTTCCACATTTATGGGGTGACTAGCTAATAAGGCACCTAAGTTCACGCCATAAAGCCTATATTGTGTTGTAGTAAATATTGTCTAAGGTTCCATACATGTAAGACCGATGCAGGCACTGACACCCCCATAAAAAGTAGAATACCGCCTCACCCACATTTCCTCTGTCTTTTCCAGATTATTAGACCTGAAACAGCAAGATTGCGTCAAATTCCAAGAACTCTCCGAGCAATCCAACACAGACGCCATGCTACAACACCTCAAGAATCTAGAACAATCATCATTGGACCAACTACAGACTGTCAACGTCGACTTTGGCTTCAACAAGTTAACGGGACACCAGCAACTTACAGACGCAGTGACAGACGCAATACACGGATTGGACGAGATAAAGAAACATTCTGATCTAGACTTAAATAAGTTTAAAGAGTATGAAAGCTGCAAAACGACGTTGGAAGATTTGGACAAGGAAAGAATGGACTTTGAAAGCTTAAAAAGGAATTTTGAGAAGAAATTTCCGAATTACAGCGAGAGGCTGTTGAAGCAAATATCGGATACTGTTGCTAAGATTGCAGACAGTGATTTGGACGATGAAGAGGACTGATTGAGTTGTTTCTTTTGTATAATATGCGTATTAAATGTTCCTACAGGGTTGTATTAATGTAGATATTCTATTCTATTCTTGTTTTGTATGGCACTTGTACTGTGCGTGACTAGGACAGTAAATTCCGCCAATATCATGTGTTGAAATAGGAAACAGTAGAGCAAGTTGAAATGTACGGTGGTATTTATGACTACATTCTAAATAATCGCGTACCTTGGCTTGATGAAGTTATTAACTATTAATGGAGATAGATAAAAGAGAAAATAAAGTAAATTAAATAACGAAACCCAGCTGGTTGGGTCCCATGTAAACAACTTTTATTCACACTTATTCATTGACTACTGAAAAAAATCTATAAGATAGTTAAATAATGGAGATATCGTTGTTTTATTATGAAATATAGTTTTTTTCTAAATAAACGTTGTTTTTTTTATCAAAACTTATTTTTGAGAAAATTACATATCAAACCTACATTATACTCTGTTTGCTGTCGCGAGAGTCCCGGATTCAATCCCCGGCCAGAACAGATATTTGTCTGGTATTGTCTATGCCCCAAGGATGGGTAGCCCTAGCCCTTATTACACTCATGTCTACTCAACGAAGTAGTTCGTTGGTATACTTATAGTTTTTTTTTTCAAATCTACGTAATATATTACTGCATTGCTATTGGTAGGTAGGTATTAACAATGACCCATCTCACTCAGTCAATATCAGAAATGTGCGACAGACATACTCAGTATTCGTTTTTAATAAAAAAAAAACACCATTTACTGGGTTTGCGCCAGGCATGGCTTTTGATGAACAAATTCTTAATTATTCATTCGTTTTAAAAAAGATAACCTGCTCCATAGGGTTTATTCATTTGTTAAAAAAAGATTACCAAGTACTCCATTGGGTTTGCAGCAGGCATGGCCTTTGATGAACAAATTCTTCATATTTTACGTTGATTCTCTGCAGGTACGGAGCTATCCCGTCAGCTGGACATGTGGCTGGCGAAGGCGGACCTCACACACGGTCCGGCCAGGGCCATCATCGCTCCGTGAGTATTGTCTGTGGCGTGGGACGCCCTCTGAACCGACGACTTTCGAATGGCGTAGTGGTTAGTGGCCCTGACTGCTATGCCGAAGGTCCCGGGTTCGATTCCCGGCTGGGGCAGATATTTGTTTAAAGACAGATATTTGTACTCGGGTCTTGGGTGTTGATATTTATATTTAGTATCTATCTATCTATGTATTTGTGTAGATATATCAGCTGTCCGGCACCCATAACACAGGTTCTGCCTAGCTTGGGGTCGGATGGCCGTGTGTGAGATGTCCCCACATATTATTATATTATTATTATTATTACTTTAGTCAGTCGTAAAGCTAATTTAGCAACTGAAGAAAAGTTTATTAGGGCAAAACAAATTAAATAATTTTCCAAATTTTACAAGTTGCAAAGGTAGCATTGTAGTAGCGGATAGTGGCTGGTAGAGGACTAAAGACTGAGTATTGTGAGCTTGGGGAGATCTGTCCTACAGTTAAATGTGACGAAGGTTCTGGATTCGATTCCCTTCGCAATACTGACCCTGATTCGTAATGTCGTCGTGATAACCTCTTATTCAGGCATTCATTTGAAAAGTAGTAGTAGTAGGACGACCGAATGGCGTAGTGGTTAGTGACCCTGACTACTGAGCCGATGGTCCCGGGTTCGATTCCCGGCTGGGGCAGATATTTGTTTAAACACAGATATTTGTTCTCGGGTCTTGGATGTGCCCGTAAAATGGCAATAGGCCCGCCCCCTATTACATTGGGACTAACATAACACTCTGGCGAAAAGTGGGTGCAGCAATGCACCTCTGCCTACCCCGCAAGGGAGTACATTAGTACAAGGCGTGAGTGCGTGTGTAGTAGTAGGTTGCGCTGGGTGCACGAAAGCAACACCTTTTATTTCAGATTAATTATAGTATTTTGTTACATAAATACATAATAGTTTGTTTGTTTACAGTCACGCGGGCTACTCTTACTGCGGGGCTTGCGCAGCCTTCGCCTACCGACAAGTCAGCCCCGTCGTCGTGTGAGTACCTACTTATACACTTGTAGGCACACTGCACCCTGAAGGCCTAGCACAGGACACAAGACGTGACAAGTTTTGCGTCACGCTGAATCATGTCGCACGGCCTCGAGAGCCAGTGCGACGAAATACTTAAGTCACGCCTTGACGTGCGCCCAATGCTAGGCCTTCTCGGCTACTATTGTTTCGACAGAAAGTAAAAAACTTTTCAAAATCTAACATTAATAGAATACCTCGTTACAGCTAGGATGATTCCATTCCAAAGAAATGAGGTTGGCTTGAGTTAGCCAGGCCAGCATAAACGCTCTAATACAAGTAATCCCATACTTCCGTATTTCTTAAATTGTACCTAATTGTCGTAATATCCTGACTATGTACTGGGAGATTCACTTCACTTTCACTATGACTTTATTTATTTGTGTAATTTACACTATATAATACATAATTATAAGTAATGCAATGTTAGGCCTACCACATTGACGTGCGCCTTGTGTTACTATTGTTGTGCCTTTTGGACTACTATTGTTCCAGCAAAAAGTAAAAAACTTTTCTAAATCCAACAATTAAGTACATATATTAAACCTTGTTACAGCTTACAGCTACGTTGATTCCATTCCAAAGAAATGAGGTTTGCTTGGGTTAGCCAGACCAGCATATTATAAACGCTCTAATACAAGTAATCCCATACTTCCGTATTTCTTAAATTGTACCTAAGTGTCCTAATATCCTGACTATGTACTATGAGATTCAATGTACCCGAAAGCGACGGTGCGGTGACATTATACAGGATGTTGCAAAAAGGGTATACTAAGCCGAAACCAGCATGTGCAGCATGTTATATCTAAGCCCGAATCTGAAATCAGCACATGCTGGTTTCGGCTTAGTATACCCTTTTTGCAACATCCTGTATTTATGTGTCTTATAAAGTGTACTATTTCCCAGTAAGCGCATCTTCATCCTGGGCCCCTCCCACCACGTGCGGCTCGGCGGCTGCGCGCTCTCCCCGCTCGACAAGTACCGCACGCCGCTCTACGACCTCACCATAGACAAGCAGAGTGAGTAGAATTAGTAGAGGTATATCTACAGGGTGTTACAAACAGCCGAAACGGGTGCCTCAAGGGGTCATTCTTAAAGATTTGGAAAATTTAGGCAAACCAGCGTTCCTTCCATCAAGGGGTTGTCTGGCAGAGATAAGACCGCCTTTTGTACCCTTATTTAGTTACAACTTGTAAACGTTATTATTCTTTTCGGTGCACAAATAAAGTGTATTCTATCTATTATCCAATTCCAATATGAAGGGTACTTACAGGAAAAGAAGGGACTCATTGATGTCGATTCAGAAGGCACATGAAAAATGTGATGTACGGAGACATTCATAAAGCCTAATTTTAAACCAAGAATTTAAGGTCATAACAGCACTAAAATTAGAATTTAGAATTAGAATAGACATCAATGATCCCCTTCTTTTTCTGTACCCTTCATAATATGTTATATCTAAATCTCTCTCTCCCACCAGTTTACGCGGAGCTAGAAGCGACTCGCCAGTTCGAGTGGATGGACGTGCAGACCGACGAGGATGAACATTCTATAGAGATGATGCTGCCGTACATAGCCAAGGTATACACTTTGTTAAATACAGGGTGTCGTGAAAGTGGTGTACTAAACCGATACCTACATCTACATGTGCAGCATGGTATATCTAAGCCCGAAAACAGGAATCAGAATTTCAAAATTCGCAACAGTACACCACTTTGCAATACGGGGTATTACAAAACAGGTGTATTAACCCACTTTTGTTGTTATTCTGGGCAACTTTTGACTCCCAAAGTTATCATTTTTGTTTTCAACATCTACATTATAACTATAGTCTCATGTATACTTGGAGCTAGAAGCGACTCGCCAGTTCGAGTGGATGGACGTGCAGACCGACGAGGATGAACACTCCATAGAGATGATGCTGCCGTACATAGCCAAGGTATACAGTTTGTTAAATACAGGGCGTTGCGAAAGTGGTGTACTAAGCCGAAAGGCGAAAAAGTTGCTCAGAAAGACTGGTGACTTTGGGTCACCCCTTTCAGGTAAGTTACCACTGTTGGGACACTCTGTATAGCATGAGTTCTATGAAAGATGCCAAATCCATCGTTGGTATACGGATAGTTCTTTAAATTATATGTAGAACATCAACATTATAACTATTTAATAAGACATCCATGTTTAGCAGGTTAAAAATAAAACGCATTACAAGTAGGGAATGCAATCTCGTCTCGCAGAGATCTCGATGTCGCGAGATCTCGGCCATTTTTTACGAGATTGAATCTCGTCAAATTTTGTACGAGATCTCGCGAGATAACGAGATCGAAAAATGCAGCGTGACGACGTGTTTTTCATGCAAAATATGTGTTTTTTGACAAACCATTTTCAGACAAACTAACTTGGCTTTCCTAACCTTGTAACCTACCTACCTTGTACCTTGATAACTTCATCTTCTACTTTAAACTTATTGTATTTGATTAATACGATCTCACAACATTTATTTTCAAACTCGTGAAGTTAAATTCTTGTTTTTATTTATAAACAGTAATGTTGTATTACTCTTAATTATTGAAACTAAAGCAATACTTAATATAGATCATTAATTTGTTACCAATATTTTATGAATTTGAACTTATTAGCTACAGTAGGGACTTATGATAATTAGGTATAGACATAAACAAATGTTATTAGAGTTAGAGACAAAATAATAAGTACTCTGCTGTTGATTTTTGAAAGAAACTTACATTATTTTAATAACTAACAACGAAGTTACTATTTAATTACAAATCATCTCAGTTCCTACTTCCATTCTCCCAATCTCGCGAGATCTCGTAATTTGCGAGATCTCGCTAGGTGGAAATCTCGTACGAGATTGCATTCCCTAATTACAAGTATTATAATTATTTGTGTCATATTTTTGTAGGTGATGGAGGAATACAAGTCTGGCTTCACCATCATTCCCATCCTGGTGGGGTCGCTGACCAATGAGAAACAGGCCAAGTAAGTAAAATAAAAAAATAATTGAATATTTCCCAGGACGGGATTTGAATCCGGAACTCTTGGCTCTAGAGTCAGCGCTCTGCCAGACATTTAATTTTGAAGTAAAAACTTGTGAGTTTACATGTTACAACTGTTAGAAGGCCAAAATTAGTAGTAGTAGACGCTGCCATACGTTTTGTGCGTTAGACTAAGTTTGTAACTGTGTTCTTGTTTTGTTTAGTTCTAAAAGAAAAATACCTCCCATTTAAGCATACGAAAATAATATCCTTCGAATTGTCTTACCCTAACCTCAATTTTATTTATGAAGAAAAACTTATACAACAATAGTACCATAAAAAGACACTAAAGTTTCTTCCTCATTTCCTCTCAGATACGGCTCAATCCTAGCCCCCTACCTAGCGGACCCACAGAACCTGTTCGTGATCTCGTCCGACTTCTGCCACTGGGGCGCGCGCTTCCGCTACCAGTGGCGGGACCAGCGCCCGCACATACACCAGAGCATCGAGTGGCTCGATAAACAGGTAACATGAGAAAAGGAGGCCAGCTCAGCATGTGCTGTAGACAATGAGACTTCTGCCACTGGGGCGCGCGCTTCCGCTACCAGTGGCGGGACCAGCGCCCGCACATACATCAGAGCATCGAGTGGCTCGATAAACAGGTAACATGAGAAAAGGAGGCCAGCTCAGCATGTGCTGTAGACAATGAGACTTCTGCCACTGGGGCGCGCGCTTCCGCTACCAGTGGCGGGACCAGCGCCCGCACATACACCAGAGCATCGAGTGGCTTGATAAACAGGTAACTAGAGAAAAGGAGGCCAGCTCAGCATGTGCTGTAGACAAAGAGACTTCTGCCACTGGGGCGCGCGCTTCCGCTACCAGTGGCGGGACCAGCGCCCGCACATACACCAGAGCATCGAGTGGCTTGATAAACAGGTAACTAGAGAAAAGGAGGCCAGCCCAGCATGTGCTGTAGACAATGAGACTTCTGCCACTGGGGCGCGCGCTTCCGCTACCAGTGGCGGGACCAGCGCCCGCACATACACCAGAGCATCGAGTGGCTTGATAAACAGGTAACTAGAGAAAAGGAGGCCAGCTCAGCATGTGCTGTAGACAATGAGACTTCTGCCACTGGGGCGCGCGCTTCCGCTACCAGTGGCGGGACCAGCGCCCGCACATACACCAGAGCATCGAGTGGCTTGATAAACAGGTAACATGAGAAAAGGAGGCCAGCTCAGCATGTGCTGTAGACAATGAGACTTCTGCCACTGGGGCGCGCGCTTCCGCTACCAGTGGCGGGACCAGCGCCCGCACATACACCAGAGCATCGAGTGGCTTGATAAACAGGTAACTAGAGAAAAGGAGGCCAGCTCAGCATGTGCTGTAGACAATGAGGCTGGTGGCTGGTAGCTGGTAGGTAGCTATACTATAATATACAGGACGCTTCCGCTACCAGTGGCGGGACCAGCGCCCGCACATACATCAGAGCATCGAGTGGCTTGACAAACAGGTAACTATAGTCTGTTTTTTAATCTCAGATACTAAATCGATAGATTCTGAACGGTTCACAGTCGATTGCCCCGCGAGTAAGTGACCGTATCGTTTGATTGGCGCATTATTTGACACACTGACTACAACAACGAACGAGCATCGAGTGGCTCGACAAACAGGTACGACAAAAGGGCTACAGCTCAGCATGTGCTGTAGACAATAAGACTTCTGCCACTGGGGCGCGCGCTTCCGCTACCAGTGGCGGGACCAGCGCCCGCACATACATCAGAGCATCGAGTGGCTTGACAAACAGGTAACTAGAGAAAAGGAGGCCAGCTCAGCATGTGCTGCAGACAATGAGGCTGGTAGCTGGTAGGTAGCTATACTATAATATACAGGATGCTTCCGCTACCAGTGGCGCGACCAGCGCCCGCGCATATACCAGAGCATCGAGTGGCTCGACATACAGGTAGCATGAGAAAAGGGCTACAGCTCAGCATGTGCTGTAGACAATGAGACTTCTGCCACTGGGGCGCGCGCTTCCGCTACCAGTGGCGGGACCAGCGCCCGCACATACACCAGAGCATCGAGTGGCTTGATAAACAGGTAACTAGAGAAAAGGAGGCCAGCTCAGCATGTGCTGTAGACAATAAGACTTCTGCCACTGGGGCGCGCGCTTCCGCTACCAGTGGCGGGACCAGCGCCCGCACATACACCAGAGCATCGAGTGGCTGGATAAACAGGTAACTAGAGAAAAGGGGGCCAGCTCAGCATGTGCTGTAGACAATGAGACTTCTGCCACTGGGGCGCGCGCTTCCGCTACCAGTGGCGCGACCAGCGCCCGCACATACACCAGAGCATCGAGTGGCTTGATAAACAGGTAACTAGAGAAAAGGGGGCCAGCTCAGCATGTGCTGTAGACAATGAGGCTTCTGCCACTGGGGCGCGCGCTTCCGCTACCAGTGGCGGGACCAGCGCCCGCACATACATCAGAGCATCGAGTGGCTTGATAAACAGGTAACAGCTCAGCATGTGCTGTAGACAATAATGCCACAGGTTGCAGCTGGGATTTATAAGGTGACCTCAGTCGCATAATATAGTCTTTACTTCGTACATAAACATAACACTATCTATGACAATAAAAAACTAAACCACTGAAAGAAATAAACTCCAGCTAAAGTAAATAGGTACACAGGTAGCTATACTATAATATACAAGATGCTTCCGCTACCAGTGGCGCGACCAGCGTCCGCACATACACCAGAGCATCGAGTGGCTTGATAAACAGGTAACTAGAGAAAAGGGCTACAGCTCAGCATGTGCTGTAGACAATAGCTATACTATAATATACAAGATGCTTCCGCTACCAGTGGCGGGACCAGCGCCCGCACATACACCAGAGCATCGAGTGGCTTGATAAACAGGTAACTAGAGAAAAGGGGGCCAGCTCAGCATGTGCTGTAGACAATGAGACTTCTGCCACTGGGGCGCGCGCTTCCGCTACCAGTGGCGGGACCAGCGCCCGCACATACATCAGAGCATCGAGTGGCTTGACAAACAGGTAACTAGAGAAAAGGAGGCCAGCTCAGCATGTGCTGTAGACAATGAGACTTCTGCCACTGGGGCGCGCGCTTCCGCTACCAGTGGCGGGACCAGCGCCCGCACATACATCAGAGCATCGAGTGGCTTGACAAACAGGTAACTAGAGAAAAGGAGGCCAGCTCAGCATGTGCTGTAGACAATGAGACTTCTGCCACTGGGGCGCGCGCTTCCGCTACCAGTGGAGGGACCAGCGCCCGCACATACACCAGAGCATCGAGTGGCTTGATAAACAGGTAACTAGAGAAAAGGAGGCCAGCTCAGCATGTGCTGTAGACAATGAGACTTCTGCCACTGGGGCGCGCGCTTCCGCTACCAGTGGCGGGACCAGCGCCCGCACATACACCAGAGCATCGAGTGGCTTGATAAACAGGTAGCTATAGACAGATAGATAGATAGACCTACATTCATAATTATACGCTCACGACGAAGGAGTCAAGGACAGCGCCCGGCGGCGATAGACTAGAGCATCGAGTGGCTCGACACACAGGTAACACGACAAAAAGGCTACAGCTCAGCATGTGCTGTGGACAATAAGGCCACAGCGATCAATATGACCGCAGTCGCAGTCTCTCGCACATAACACTATCTCTGACAGTAAAAATCTAAACCAAGATCGGTTCAGCCGTTTGGAAGCTACGCAACCAGAGACAAATACCTAGAACAGCGCCCTGCGATACACCAGAGCATCGAGTGGCTCCACACACAGGTAGGAGAAAAGACCGCCAGCTCAGCATGTGCTGTAGACAATAAGGCTGCGTTGGTTTTCAGCTGGCCCTTATAAGGTGACCTCCGTCATATAATGTAGTCTTTACTTCATATTATTATGTAACACAGACATACACAGGTAGCTATACTTACTATAGTATACGGCCATTATTATTAGGCTTATCATTAGTAGGCTCATACTATAATTGAAAATTGCAGAAAATGCTTTTTTTTTAATTAAAGTTAATGATTTTATTTCAGGGCATGAACATAATCGAGACATTAGACCCGCGCGCGTTCTCCTCGTACCTGGACAAGTACAACAACACCATCTGCGGGCGCCACCCCATCGCCGTGCTGCTGCAGGTCAGCGTTAAACACATTTACATTAAACAGAGAAGGAATGCTGCCAGCCTCTTCGGAACCATCCCGGGCGACGGCAGCGAACTAAAAGAAATATTCTACCTTTAATAAACCTCTGCCTGACCTCTGTCTATTAAAGGTAGAATATTTCCGAGCCATCATCTTTTATTTTATAGTTTAGTAAATTTATTTACAAAAGCACCCTACAATTTATAGACACATAATAGATTTGCCGAACCGTGAGGTTTGTTATTGTTGTTGTTTGAACACAACGTGGGACGCCCTCCGGCTGAATTAGGAAATAGGAGGTCAGAGTGTTGTGTAACCCCTTGGAAGAGGCCTATGTCGGTGACATTGAATGTGAAGCTATGTAACCACATCCATTATAAACCTTCACTAGCTCTTCAAGAAATCTGACTGACTAGCTCGTTCACCACGGCGACTAACCCTATTTCTGCTTTATTATTTTACACCGACGAGACGCTAAGAAAAGAATACTGATACCCGTATTCATAGAACTTATAAAGTGTCTAAATAGTCGATAAACACACTAGTTCCAAATAGTCTTACCACACACAACCGTCGAACACACAAGCGTCTGTTCTGTACATTCACCTGCCAAGGCGACCGTCACTAATAAAATTCCCCCGCATTAACATCAAAATAATTATTTTTTCACAGGCAGTGGAAAAGCTCCGCACTCAGCAGAATGCGCCCAAGATGTCGATGAAGTTCCTCAAGTACGCTCAATCATCTCAGTGCGAGACCATGCAGGACTCCTCCGTGTCCTACGCCAGCGCGTCGCTTGTCTTCGAGTAGACTGTCTACTGAGCTAGGCCTCTTCGAGTAGACTGTCTACTGAGCTAGGCCACTTCGAGTCGACTGTCTACTGAGCTAGGTTCCTTCGAGTAGACTGTCTACTTAGCTACGGCCGCTTAGAGTAGAACGTCTACTGAGCTAGGTCTCTTCGAGTAGACTTTCTACTGAGTAGACCGGACTACTCTTAGATTTACGATATAAGTAGCAACGAGATGGAGGGTCGTGCGAAAGAAATGACTCTCTCAGTGACATCCCATATTGTTCGTATGTCGTTAATATAAGGGTCTACTGGCATTAACGTAGCGTACGTCAGGTCGTCGTTTGTGTTCGAGTAGACAGTCTACTAAGCTAGGCCTCTTCGAGTAGACAGTCTACTGGTCAGATCTTTTAAGTAGACTGGTCTACTGGCATGTACATAGCGTATGCTAGCGCGTTGCCTCTCTTCGAGTAGACCGTCTACTGGTCTACTGGCCTGATGTTTTGAGTAGACTGGTCTACTGGTCAGATATTTTAAATAGACCGGTCTACTGGTTTGGAATTTCTATTGGACTGGTCTTTTGAGTAGACCGGTCTACTGGTAAGTTAGTCGAGTAAACTGGTCTACTGGCCTGGCCTTTTGAGTAGAGCGGTCTACTGGCTTAGTCTTTCAACAGGCACAGTTGTATATAACATAGAGTTGTGTCTTTTTAGAAGACTGGAGCAGTTTACATGCGTGATCTATTCAGTAGATGCTCTTATGAAGGGCTCGCACGGTGCACAATTAAAACGTGACAAAAGTTCTCCGTCGCGCTCGCTCTTGAGGCTGCGTGGTGCAAAACATTTGTCACGTCTTAATTGCGCCCCGTGCTAGTCCTTCTGGTATTCTTAATAAGAGGGTATTGTTCTCAGTTGGCATGTGTTATATAAACCTTAACTGTAAGTTTTTAATCAGTTTAAACTTAAATATGTTTTGTACGTACGTACATGGAATAGTTGAAATATTTTTTTTTACAAGTTATTACATCTGCCATAGTGGTGAATTTAAGTAAATGTGTAAGCCTAACAATTTGCATTTAGATGTGATACCAAGAACTATCTATACATAAATGGTTGTCTGATTTACAAAGGTTTTTTTCTTGTACCGGAATGAATTTGTTTCTTAACTTAATATACCTATTTAAATTGACATTTTTATGTTATACAGTCTAGCTATATCTACACTTGTCCAAAATTAATAATGCACATGCAGATCTTCACACCCGAATCATTAAATCGTAAGAGCCTTAAAAATAACACTTGCATTTTGCACCTTGTTCGAAAGAAATAGGAGTCAATATCATGTGTCACATAATCGAAAACAACCGATCTGTCAAAGATTTCTATGCGCATTATCCATTTTGGAGCACTGTACCAACTTTGGATTAAGAAAATAACATAATGCTATATACCTACCTAATGTCCATATTTATTAACTTCTAGAGTATAAAATGGTATGTGATACAAATATGTACTATAATATTTAGGTACCGTACCGTTAGGTAATGTAAAATATGTCTAAGCTATCGGACAAACTCATATTTTTTAGTTTTTCTATCTCATACGATTTGTATAACCTAAGCGATTATAATCCGAAAGAAATAAAGAGAAAGAATCACACACACAAAACCTATGGATATAACATGTTGAAAAAAAAGTTCTAAAAATGATCATAATGGCGATTTGTGACCACTTTCGGAATAACATACGCTTTTTGTAATAATGTGAATATCATATGGCCATCGCACAAAAAGTAAACTCAAGTTGACTATTTATTATTTTAGATCGACTGATAAAATATTTCAGGATTTCCGAATTGTCTGGTTTTAGTTAAACAGTTTGTAGCATGTTTGTAACTCTCTTTACTATTAACGATTGGTCTCAAAATGAGCATTTAATAATGCTGAATGGTGTTGTCAATAAATACTTTAGTTTATTAGCATTCTGTTCGTTTCTCTTGTCATCATTGACGTAAAATAGAAACAACCAAACTCGTTTAGAATATTTTAAATGTACTTTTCATTTATCTTGGTGAAAAAACACCAATAACTTCATGTAAGGTTCACTGTGAAAGTATCCTAAATTGGGTATTATTTCACAACATTAATTCATATTTTAATTGATTCTATTATGTTACGAGGACTAGTGGCAACACCGCTCTTGAGGGAGACTGACATTTGATTGACAGAAGGGAATAGATGTCAGGCGAGATGTCAGAAAAAGGAGGCAATTGGGTTTTTGGGATGAAAAATGGTGGTCCGAGTTGTGGATTATAAAAATGTAATTTATTGCTAAAACTATGAATAATGCTGAAAGTCATGGAAATAAACCTATATCGTGTACGTTTGGTGGTTTTACTATAGATCAGAAGCGGTGAGTAACCTTCTCCCATAAATTTTGTTGTTATTCTTGTTGTTGGAATTTATCGGGCCGAGATGAACGTAATATCAAAATGTTGTGTCTTCACCAGTAGATCACACACGAATAGTAGACGCATTTTTCCTGAAATAAAAATGACATATTATGTATCTAGCCTATCTGAAACCTAGTTAAACATTGTGAGATATGGCGTTTCGACTTTCTCCGTGTTCGGCATCATAAGGGTCACAGTGACAGTTAAATAAAGTCCATTTTTCTCTCCACCTTTAATTTGCAAGGTGCGGGTGCCTATATAAATAGAGTGAGTCGCCCGCGCGCCTCAGTTGTAATATCACCATGCAGAAATGACTAGGTTTCAGATAGGCTAGATACATAATATGTCATTTTTATTTCAGGAAAAATGCGTCTATTATGTAGTCTGAGCCTATCTGAAACCTAGTTAAACATTGTGAGATGTGTTTATTATCGCATGGTGGAGAGAAAACCAACTGTGACCCATAAGCTACTGATGAGTATATCAGTAGATAAATATTTGAATCTATAAATTTATAATGCATAGATTTCTAGGTAATAGATATACTAAAAAGAAAGGTATAAGTATACATAAGACTTAAGTACTTCCTTATTATTCCTGACTTGTCAGAAAGTTATGGAAGGTATGTACCTATACATATAGGTAGGTATTTATACATATGGATACACACAGTGCCTCTTCGAAAGCAATACTTATAAGTAATTATTGATCAAAATCTTGTTATTGTCAAGGCAATATTTTTAACATACACTAGCCGAATGGATGGAACCAGTGAAATACTTTGCAACAATATTTAAAAGCTGTAAAGTGTAGAATATCGATCCAGGCCGCTGGGGCTCAGGTCAGCACATGCTGACTAGGGTATGTAATTCTGGACTGACCTCAGAAATGCAGCAGCCGACCCTGGAGCCTCGAGGACCTGCTCAGTCAGCCCCGTACGACGACACGGCCTGCAACACCTGGCGCGGCATCTAGTCCTTGGAACGAGGAGTGGTGCTTGAAGGGAAGATAATTTTACTAAATATCTCAGTCTCATCAGCTACTGGAAAAGATTACATGAAGGCTGTGACACTGGCGGATAACTAAGTATTCAGTTTTTCAAAACATGATGCAGGTCACCTATATTTATATTCTAGATTGACAAGTAACACACAGTCTAATTTTGTATTCTCACTAACTCGGCGGTTAACGAGTTCCTGTGCAGTCCTACTAGGAAGGAAAGTTATTTTATAAGCCTTTGCACCGATTTTGTGGGCTACTATCATTCTGTATCATCATGTGTGAATATTATGAGCTCTGGCAGCATTCCTTGGTAGATGACATCAATTATTAAAGATTGATTAACACAACAATAACAATTATTATAGTTGATAAATGAAACCCGGCTAACATGTCTTAACTGGGTAAGTAAATGATCAGTCATGCCACCAGGATAAGTAAAATGTTCAGTACTTCATATGAAAAACATTAACAAGGTCACCTTTAGGTATGTTCGTCAACACTAAGGGCAGGTCTCGGCCAAAACCTTAAGGCTTCGCCTTGTTGCAACTTCAAAGGTACGTATTTAGGTACCTACTTACATTGTTGTAGGTTCGATTTTGAAACCATTAAGTCAACCTTGATAAAACAAAATAAAATAGCTCGATTAAATAAAGATGGTACGTAAAGATGTTAGTTGTACTTGATCAGACCTGATGCAACGACAGCCAACATAGACTCTCTAATCTGTGGAAGCAACAATCATGGTGGCGGGAACATGGACAGTTGGACGAGCCACCTCGAGCCTGACTTATCAATCAGAACTGACAGTTCGCCAACTATGTAACTATAGGTAAACTTAGGTAGTTAGCTATACCCAAGAAAAAGTCCTTGGACATCGATATGACAGTGGAACGGCGAATAACTGACATTCTTTAAAACAAAAAGGCTTGTTTTTGTTGTCCAGCTAAGGAAGGTTACCTACTTCAGCGACCTGGTATTGCATTCTGAAAGAACTGCGAAGAGTTAATATTATGACTAATAATTATTACTTATTTAGAAAGTTTTCCGCAAACTCTAATAAATCAAGCAGCTACCACGTCACCGCTGCCCGGTTATAACTCTGTACTAGCTTAGTAGATATATATACCAGTTCTAGCCTTCAGCTAGAGGCCAGAGAGCTCCTAAATGAGATGCGAGTACGAGCATGACACAAGTAATTTTTTACTTGGTAACTAGTTACGTAGTTAACTTACTGAAAGATCCATAAAACAGTTGAGGATTACTCAAAATGGAATTGTGAAAACGGCACATCTGCATCTTAACCAGTCAGTCTAAGTAGTTTCAGCAGATACAGTGTTGAAAAATAGTTATGAAACGTTTGCGCCGGAATCGAATTAAAAATACATTTTCATTAGAGAATCCGTTTAGGCATGAATAGGTACTTTCACCCTTTGGATTGTGCTCCAAATGATGACCTTCGAAATTCATAGAAATTTAATGACGACTGCCATTGTTTATTATCTAGCCCCGTACATTGAGTAGGGCCGCGGCTACACGTGATGTGATACACAGTACACAGTAGGTATATGCATGTTCCCAGAATAGTGGAAGTTATAATTTTACCAAAAGGTAGTCGTCTCGTGCAAGAGCACCGTTACTCGATTTATTCGATACACAACTAGTAGACAGCTGCTGCGTAGGAGGTTCACGCATTTTTCAACAAAGAGCTCGGATACACACTCACAATCCACTGGGACATAAGGAAGACAGCTAATATGGTGCCACTCAGAAACCGCGATGACACTCCGATCATGATCACCCGACAGTAGGATCATAATAAATTCGGTAACTTGTGAAGCGGTATGGTATAGCAACAGCGACTTTCACGAAATCAGGAATTAGCTCAGTGCTTTTAGGTTGAACACTCGCCGGTGGGATTCACTTTTCTCATAGCCGAGAAAAGAAAAGACTCAAAGCTGGAATCTGCCGATGTGTCATGACACTTAAGATAGTGTCTGGGGGGTCACTTTATATGACGAAAAACGAACTTTCAGTGCACTGCGGCGCGAGCCGCTCTATCTGTTTGTATGTATTAAACGTGCCGATTGCACGACAGCTCTCGTTCGTTCGTTTCTCATCAGTATAGAGTAACGCTCCTGTACTTACCGTGCGTCACCATTCCCATGAGCAGTCCAATGATCTTTAGGCAGTTTAGAACAAAAGCTGCATTAGACAGTTTCTTCAGCAGAGACATCGAAATAAAAAATTGATTGCACAACTATCCCCAGGAGCAGTCTACAGGTCACTTTGGGCAGTTCAGAAGAAAGCTGCTTTAATAGAATACCCTACCTCAGCGGAGGCATCAAATTGAAGTCCTATAAGACTTTTAGAAGCGGTGCACGTTACCCGATTTGTCGTCATCCATGCCGATGCGGCTACGGCGACTGCTGGTGGTTACTCAGGCTTCGTTGGTGTGCCCTTGTATGGCTAACATGACCAACCTTGGCAGTAAACGTTCGTCTGCATATGCCAAAATCACTGATGAATAGCGCACGTTACTCGATACCTTCTAAATAAGTCACTCATAATGATGGCTGATGATGATGATGACCGTGCTAGCAATAGTGCAGGCGGTTCCGCTGAGCATAAAATCTCTTCCCAGACAGGGGGCGTTTGGATCTGGCAACCAGAACAGGAGTGCCAGGTGTGCGCAGCGATGCAGGTGGGACAACACAGCCGGCAGGGCAGGAGTACATGGCTGGGTCTATGCAGCGATGCAGGTAGCACAAACCGGTGGCCAGGGCCAGGACCGGGTGTACGCTGCGATGCAGGTGGCACAAAACGGTGGCCAGGGCCAGGACCGGGTGTACAGCCGCCAGGGCAGGAGTGCATGGCTGGGTCTATGCAGCGATGCATGTACCACAAACCGGTGGCCAGGGCCAGGACCGGGTGTACGCTGCGATGCAGGTGGCACGAGACGGCGGCCAGCGCAGGAGCACAGGGCCGGGTGTATGCTGCGATGCAGGTGCCACGAGACGGCGGCCAGCGCAGGAGCACAGGGCCGGGTGCAGGTTACACGAAACTTCAATTTCACCGAATCGGCCTGCCTACCCTCAGCGGGTAGGTACCGGCGGATCACATTACTCGCCGCACATGCCGCAATGTCCCAACATACTGAAACTCGGAGCCACGTGCTTCCTGTAAAAAATCCTATGACGGTCCTGGAAAGCTCCTGTTTGTAAAGCCTTATATGTAAGCTATAATCAAGTGCATTATTGTAATAGCAAAGTTTTTATCAACTGTTTTCTAAAAATATTAGAAATTGAGGGTAGAAAAATATATTTTTATTATTTTTTCCTGTATAAATTTAACATATGCTTTACTTAAAGCGGTCATTAATGTAAGTATCTAGCTCAAGCGCCACTAGTAGGACCGGAATATGTGATCAATCATCACCACGACTATTGAATCGGACCCTACTGCGTGGGATAAAAACCCCAAGAGCCGGAGCCTTATGACCAGTGGCTGAGCTTTTAAAAGCAGTAAATAATAGCATTTTACTCACGACTTATCATCTCAAACCTTCGTTGCGAAATCCTCAGCAATGGCTGCGTGCGCAGCAGCCGGCAGGCCCCGCGCCGCCTGGTCCGCATCACGCTACAGCTCCCGGCAGCGAGGACTCCGCAAATTCAATATTATATTTTTCCCCGTCGGAGCGAAGCCGACGAGAACCGTGGCTACATTGAGCCATTTTGCCGAAGTGTTCACTTCAAAAATCAAAAACCAACTGAGGCGCGCGGGCGACTCACTCTATTTATATAGGCACCCGCACCTTGCAAATTAAAGGTGGAGAGAAAAATGGACTTTATTTAACTGTCACTGTGACCCTTATGATGCCGAACACGGAGAAAGTCGAAACGCCATATCTCACAATGTTTAACTAGGTTTCAGATAGGCTCAGACTACATAATAGTAATGTTATGTTATTATGTCATGTAATAGTAAGGAAATGTTCGGAATAGTCATATTACTCATATTTATCATTTTCATTAGATTTTTATTGGATATCGATAATCCGATACGGTAGCGACATCTATTAAAAATATAGGGAACTATCCAGTTTCAATTGACATCTGACATTGACACTGACATTTTGATCATCTGACAGTGTTGACATTACAGGGAGCGTTCAAAAACGATGCCTTGATTACTTTAAAATATTAGCATTATTATTCTGAGTAAAGTACTATTGGGTTTTACGAATTATTATTTTCTGCAAAGATTTCCCGATGTTACGCTTACTACCTAACGTGTGGTAGATATTATTTATAAATACTAGATAGCCTAATGTTTAAAATGTTCTTTCTTAACATTAGGTGTAATAAGGGTATGATCATTTATAGCGTTGCCGTTGGGCTCATAAAACGTAACGAACATTACTATGGGTTAATCATTTTGGTGATTTTATTTTAGTTGCAAAAGATACCAAATATATTAAGTTTTGAAGACTGCTAAATTAGGACTATCTATTTAATATACACCTTATCTGTCATCATGTATATAATTAATGTACCAATGTACCCTGAAGGTTATACATAATAATATCTGTGTATAAAATTATAATAAGTATACCTACTAATATAAATTTATTCCTTTTTGTTTGAGTTGGAGACGAGACGAGAAAACTGGACCACTCAAGAGATATGGGATGCAGCACAACTACAGATGAGTTGAAGATGGACAAAGATGAGCCTGCGGTGTGGCTGTGCCTGCGGTGCGGCTGTGCCTGCGGTGCGGCTGTGCCTGCGGTGCGGCTGTGCCTGCGGTGCGGCTGTGCCTGCGGTGCGGCTGTGCCTGCGGTGCGGCTGTGCCTGCGGTGCGGCTGTGCCTGTGGTGCGGCTGTGCCTGTGGTGCGGCTGTGCCTGCGGTGCGGCTGTGCCTGCGGTGCGGCTGTGCCTGCGGTGCGGCTGTGCCTGCGGTGCGGCTGTGCCTGCTGTGCGGCTGTGCCTGAGGTGCGGCTGTGCCTGCTGTGCGGCTGTCCCTGCGGTGCGGCTGTGCCTGTGGTGCGGCTGTGCCTGCGGCTGCGGTGGTGCGGCTGGGGTTGCCAGCGTCTACATCTCCGGGTACAGGCCTGGAGTCGGAGCCGTGGTGATGGCAGCTGTCAGAGCTGTCAACATCAATATCAACCGGACCAAGGCTGGAGGAACAGTGGAGGAGATGGCTATCAGTGGTGTCAGTACCCAGACCGAAGACACCAGACCATACCATACCAGACCATACCATACCATACCAGACTGAGGCGGGAGTCTGAACTTCGGTTCGCATGCTCAATGGCCGACGGGCGGCAGTGGCGACGCTATCATCAACAGGACTGGAGCTACATCTACAGTTGCATGATCACCATGATTATTATAAGGAGCACTGAACTGGGTGTTATTTACATATTATTTAGTTAGTTTTGATCAGGTGCATAAAGTTACTCGTAATGTAGGTTAATAAAGGTATGAGGTACCTATGTTATGGTTATAAGGAAAGGGAAAATTAATTTGAAACCTGGATGAATTCCATTGCATTGGTATTGTTATTAATTTTGAATGGTGGTTGCACAGTTATCTTGCAATGTTTTATTTATACTTAATTGCTTTTTGATATAGTGATTTTGGAGGTTTTACAGTTGCTTCAAGTTTGATGATGGAATGTTCATTTGAGGAAGTCTTGATGGTTTTGATTGCATTGGCTGTGAGTCACAGAAGGGTTGCACTGGAGGAGTAATTAATTTGTTGGTCGGGCTTTGTATATTCCAATTAAATATTAATTATTCCAATGTAAAAAGGGAATCTTGCGCATAATAATTGCGTAACTAATTTTGATATGGAATTGGAGTAAAGTCACAATAGGTTTAAAAGTACCTAAGTGCTTTGTTCTCTTTTGTGGTGTACCTATATTAAACCGAAACGATAATTATATTCTTAGAGTCCTCCTCTTAAAATAAGTCATGTGATATGGTGTCATGGGTGCTATAATTCATTTTGTGATTGAATGATCCTTTGTTTCATAAATGTACCCAGTTTTACAAGGGCATCATTTGATTTTGATTCATTATCTAAAATATTTGATATACCTACCTACTTCAGCTAATGACATTTACTTGAAAGGAACATTGTTGTTGCTTGCAGTATTGGTGGGGAATAAGGTGGTAAAGAAGGAAATAAAGTGACCTGGCAGGGACTGATGTCCGGCAGGGCGAGACTCTTTGGTTTTCCATCCGTTGTCGACCACGTTGAAGGGTTCATGTACCTTCTGTAGACTTTTAGTATGTCTACCCACTCACATAGAGGTTATTGTTGAGTAGGCCTGTTGATTCCATGAAGATGGAGTAGGTGGAAGCGAATCTTGTATCCAGCATCTGTGTAGTAGGTACCTATCAGTCAGCTGTTGTCGACGGACTTGAATGACGCTATGTCCTAACAAGTATTCAGTAGGTACCTACATACATTTACTTGAGTTTAAAATTCCTAAGCCATTATTGAGTCTGTTCGCAATGATTTCAAATGAAGCTACGAGTACAATACGGAATACTGTATGCCTTTTGTCATTGCCTTGCGATTCTGGGACTGTGTGTCATAAATACTTATATGTTGCATTTCAAGTGTTATAGTTGGTTCTAATAATTTTATTTTATTAATAATATATTAAGGATTCCAGCCAAAATTAAGGAACTTATAGGTATTAGGTATATAATTTAGTATAGTAGATGAAATGATGATGATGACTCTACTTTTCTCTAATGGGTAAAGTATGGATCATGATTGTGCGCTAATAGCATTGCATAATTAATTATCGGATCTATTTCACCCATACCTATAGTTTATCTAGTAGGTAAAATCTTATGGACTAATGTTTTGATTTTCTAAAGATAGTTAGTTGGGGGCCACTACACCTTGTGGCAGTCTATGAGGGTTTGCAAAGTTCTTCTTATAAGAAGTTACGTAATATTCAATGTAGGCTTGGCATATAGTGACTTAGACGGTACCTATCTATTATTGCTGTTATAGGTGGTTAAAGGTGGCTTACATTGAAGTGACGACCGGATATTGAGAGATGGATTAGTTTCTGTTGCCTAGGGAATTTTGAACTTATATTGCCATGTGGCCATTGGCGAATGGCGGTTGCTACAACAGGACTCGTGTGTTTTTCGAAGTTTCCACAGTTCAATATTGTGACCTGCGGATATTACTGGATGCGCTTAATGTGGATATGAATATCATGGGGTATGTGAACATTTGTGAGTGTGAGCGTCTGGAATTTTACACGGAGATGGAGTTGAGGAAAAGATGGATGTATCTATTTACTACATGTTGTAGTTAATGTATATTCGAACTGTTGCGTAGGAGAGTGGGGTTTTCAACTTATTAAAGTACTCTATATCCAGGAAAGTTAGACCGGCTTCGAATTAAAAACATGATTAATTACCTACTTATTAAATTTTATGACTTGGATATATAATAATATGTCAGATAGATTTTCCCCGTTGGTTTCTGCTGTGATTACTATTATTGTATACTTACCTACTAAATATTCTCTAGAACATGATCATTCTATGGAATAGTGCAATCAGTCGAATTTGTCTTAAATTGACGTTTTTATCTATTGTGTGTAATGTTTGAACAAAGTTGACCTTTAAGGACAAATGAGACTAGATTATTTTGTCATGATCATACAAGGATGAATGGATTGATGGACTAATATGCTGAATATCGTCATACATGGATGGCAGCTCGAGGAGATGGGTTATCTAGATATGGAAGCTTGAATCCCTGTAGTATTAAAATTTTGTGATTATAAATATTCAACTTAAATGGGATTTACATTGATTAGCAGTTAAGTACTTATGTTAAAATTAAAAGTTTTGCATAAAGCTGGAGCGGTATCGAAAAGACAAAACAAGGTATCTGAAGTACTAGGGTACCTAGTTATTTAATATTTATTTTAAATGGGATTTACATTGGTTAACAGTTATGTTAAATCAAAAGTTTTCGATAAATCTGGAGCAATTTTTGTTTGAATAGAAATATAGGGCAACTTGTTAATTTCCCTTAATAGATTTGGATAAGTACCTAAGCTTAATTCTCTCTGCGCTCTCAAATGCTCGTGAAATGATAACTTCATTCAGCAAGGGATTTCAGGGATTACATTGTATTGTATAGGTACTTACCTAGTTCCATCTTCGGCAATTTGCAATTACCTACTTATATGTTATTATAATAGTTTTGGGATTTAACGTAACGGCACCAGTAATGGACATGGAACCAGTAATGGACACGACAAACTTATAGTGTCTAAAATAAGAGTATGCATAGTTTTACGAAAATTACAACACCTTAGTTTCAAAGCCTATACATCCCTCCTTTGTTATATAGACAAGTGACTTATGTCATCCATTTAGATTAAAAATTGTGAGGCAAAAAAGTTCATTTGGCGGAGGTTCACCAATTCAACCGAAATTTGATAAGGAAATAAGGAAATCTTCGAAGAGGTTAGGTGTAGGTTTTTGTTGATTATTTCGTTTTATTTTATGTTATATTAAAATGCTGTGATTTTATGGAAACTATACTGAATTACGCACATATTTTCAAAATAATAGGAGAGCTTACGTTTATGGAAATGATTTCAGAGGGGGTGTTCATTACTGGTTTGTAAATTTTCAGTAAATCCAGTCATGGACACATGTCCATAATTGGGTGTCCATAACTGGATTTTTTATTTTGTTCAAGAAAGACTTATACGCCCAAGCAAATGGGATATGCTATTATGGAAGCACAAGATGGCCACTGCAGCCATGCGTTACGGAGACACAAACATGTTCCCCCTACATCTATTTCAAGTATTCCAGAACAAGTATTGATCAAAGTTGCACATGAAAATCCAAGCCTTCACAGGAGCGGAATTTAATTGAAATTTAGTTTAGCATGTCTAGATATGTGAACCAATCAACCCGCAGTGGACCAACATGGTGGGAAATGGTCCAAACATAGGAAGGCAGTTTAGACCTAGGGGATATTCACAAAGGTTCCATTCGAGAGAGCCAGGTGCAGGTACTTACAGCCCCACAGAGAATAGAAATAGAGAAATAAACAGTGATAGTGTGACAAATAGACCAGAAAAGTTGAGAATACTATGAATAGAGAGGATTTGAAAAGATGAGGCTTTAGGAGGAGAATAGATTAAGAGCAAAATTTTACTAGATAAAAGGGAAGTGAGAGAAAAGGTTGTCAAAAGAAAACTTAGACTTAAACTAAAAGCATTTTCTGGCTAGTGTAAATGCAAAACCTGGATAACCCAGATGATATCTGTCTGTCTGATATGACGAGAGGGTCGTAGGAACGGAACAAGTTGGGACGGTATCCTGGCTCATCTACTAACGCTACCTAGTTGTTGCAGGCGATGGTGGCATTGACCTAGATGTGGGTGCCCGTATTGATACGGTCAAAGGTGCATTTGCGTGTCTGCGATCCATGTGGCGGTCAAAACACCTCTCTATTAGAGTGAAAGATATTTAACACCAACGTTACTAAAGTCGGTACTGTTATACGCTTGCGAGACCTGGTAGACCACAAAGACAAATAGGTACACAGAAGCTGCAGGTCTTCATTAACCGCTGTCCTTCGCGGAACCTTCCAACAAAGATCTGAGGAAAAGCTGCCATGAAGATCCTGTTGGTTCACAGATAAAACGAAGTTGGAATAGCCATAGCCTGCGTACAAAGACAAATTCCAAACCCTGAGACAGGCTCTCGAATTGTATCCGCAGGGCAAGCATAAGAAAAGCCGCCCTAAATAGACCTGGCGGCGCTCGATCGGACGGAGATGCGGGAAGTTTGAATGACGTGGTCCGATGCAAAGGCTGCTGTCCACAGTTTTGGATAGAAAACTGTTGTGTTTACCTTCTGCCCCACTGTGGGAACATATCATTATGTTCCCACAGTGGGGCAGAAGGTAAAGAAGAAGAATAAAATGCAGGAGGATAGGTTTTTTAATGTTATGAATTAGAAATTTTAGTGTTTATGTAAAACTTTTTTTTCAGAAAGTTGTATTAGCCATCTTTGATGGATCCAATAGTGTAACTGGCAACCAAGCCTGTTTGTGTAAACGGTTATGATTACTCATAATTACGGTTTATGATTACTCATAATCGATACAATTATAATAATATAAGTATAAAATATTATTTTATACTTTAATTCAATAAAAAAACACTGTCCAACATTGGGTGTCCATAACTGGAGTTTGGGTGTCCATCACTGTGGTTTTAGGTATTTTTTACAAATATACAATTTACTGAAAAACCAATAGTTTAAATCGAGCTAGTGTTCATTCATCTTAAACGGCATGATATTCCTACGATTCATACCAACTTTCAATATTCTAACTCAAAAATTGAGCGAGTAACAGCCAAATCATTTGTAAAAAATCCTTAAGGTGTCCATTACTGGTGCCGTTACGTTAATGGTATCTTTTCAGTTAATAGCAGATTGCATCTGATATATCTTATGTTCATGATAATAGGTAATAATTAATTTGTATTCAGGATACATTAAAGAGAAACTCTGGAAAATAAAGCTTGATATAAAATTGATGATTACTTAGAGGACGTTAATGCATGGCTGTGATAAGTACTTGGCTCTGCTCATATTATTATAATAATAATTATTAAGCTTATAAGTATTGTATAAGTACCAAACTAGTTTTAAGTATTTTTTTGAAAAGATGGCTCAGGAGTTTCTTGCCTCCGTTCTTCTCCTTAGACAGAAAGAGCCCCCCCTATCCGAACGGAGAGTAATTAAAAAAAAAATGTACACGATAAAAAAAAAAAACAAATTGACTTTGACTTTGGATAGACATCAAAATCCACAAAAAAAAAAAATGTAACTAAGTTCTTTTTCTGACATCTCAGGTTAATTGGTACTTACCTAGGTTTTTACTTACGATTGCTCCTCTGATATATTTCATTGTTTAAACATTATTTAAGGATACTTATAAGTACTTAATACCAGTTGTGGAGTGAATAACTTTCAGAGTTTCATATTAATGCGTGACATTGTAGTTTAATCTGTAAGGAGTAAGTAATATATGTTTTGATGGATATAATAGATATAGATTGATGCAATTTTTATGGATGATTTGAAGAATAACAATTACAGCAAAACTATAAAGTCATGGAAACGGAAGTGGAACCTAACTAATTGTATTTAAATCGATTTATTATTTTTATTTAAGAACATATCCGTTAAAAAGCTATTATCAATCGGCATGTTATTTTTAAAATGAATGTACCTAACTGTAAGCAAATAATGACAATGATAAAAAGTCTTAGCAAAATCGCACTCTTTATTGTCAGGACTTTATAGTTGGTCTGTATCAAAGTATTTTATGTAAAAGTTAATCATGGAACAAAACAAAGATCCAGAATTAATATTAACATTATATACTTAATTATTTAATAATATTGATAGATATGTATATGGATATTATGGATTGATGGACTTTAAATGGATAATTTGAAGAACAACAGTTATCAAAGTAAAGTTAATGTTATTTAAAGTTAATCAGGGTATTAAGATATGGACCAAGGATCCAGACGATTGTTATTGTAAAAATACTTAATGGATGAATTTTAAGGACCAAGGTCATTTAATGAATCGATGTTGAATTATGATGGATTAAGTTCAAGCTCTAAGAAGATGTAACTTAGTAATATCTTAGTCCTGCAAGAATGGGTTTGCAGTATTGCAAGAATGGGTTTGCAGGACTAATGAGTTTTCTATCAGTACAGCTAGAATTGATGGGTTAGCTGGTACTGGATTCCCTGCAAGATAGGAATAATTGAAGTCTGCTAGAATGGATGGGTTAGCAGATTTTGATTTGTTAAGTATCCAGTATTGCTAGAATGGATGGGTTAGCAAGTACTGGATACATGGTTCTCTACTAGAAATGGATGGATTATCAGATTGTTATCTCTTCGTTTACTTATATAAAAATAACGTCTTATTGTGTCCATTTTTATGAAATTGTTATTACAATGTACAAGGAGTAGTAATTAACGTTTACAATTTGCACTGATAACTGTTGATTGATTGTAAAGTCATTGTTTTATACAAATATTTTGTCTGATGTTAAAGTTAATAATTTCATTATATTAGTGTAGACCTACCTACTTAATGATATTAGGTATAATTAATACTATCGATAGTCAGTCTCACTTGCCGAGTGTAAGGTGCCTTTGTATCTACTTTGATCCGTGTATGAGGACATACACGAGGTCAGGATGGACGAGTGTAAGGTTCACTGTGAAAGTATCCTAAATTGGGTATTATTTCACAACATTAATTCATATTTTAATTGATTCTATTATGTTACGAGGACTAGTGGCAACACCGCTCTTGAGGGAGACTGACATTTGATTGACAGAAGGGAATAGATGTCAGGCGAGATGTCAGAAAAAGGAGGCAATTGGGTTTTTGGGATGAAAAATGGTGGTCCGAGTTGTGGATTATAAAAATGTAATTTATTGCTAAAACTATGAATAATGCTGAAAGTCATGGAAATAAACCTATATCGTGTACGTTTGGTGGTTTTACTATATTCATTTAAGTTTATAAAGGTGTAATTAATTTATAAGCAGGTACCTTACATACATACATATGCACTCACGACTGTAATCCCCGAAGGAGTAGTCAGAGGTGGCTCACAAGCGAGCCCCCCACTTTTCGCAGCACATTTATACTCACGTGATAGGTTGCGAACCATATCGCCGTTTTGGGATAAGTACAATGCACTTAGGATACACATCTAGAATCTAGATGTGCAGGTTTCCTCACGATGTTTTCACCGTAAGAGCTCGTGGTCTTATTGTACTTGAGCTTCTTAATTGAAAACACAATTGAAAGAATTCATTGGTACAGGCCTGGATTTCAACCCACGGCCTCCCGATTGAGAGGACGAGGCCTAATCCATTACGCCACCACCGCTCTAAAGCAGGTACCTCTCCCAGAATAATAACGACCTCGCGCATGAAACATTGTCAGAATCAATGGAGAATCAGACCATAAATATTGTAGTCTTTGAAGCAGACCAAAATCACAGTATGAGTTTAGTTGTCAAAATTACGTGTTGATAAAGAAAACAAGTATTATCCGAAAATCAAACAAACCAATACTTACACAATGTTCAGCGAAAGTGTCTCCAATCAGCCCTACGAGTTCAACAAACACAATTCTTGGTACAAAATTGACTTGCCACCGCACAAAAATGATACCTCGAAAACCAGAAGAAAATCCTTCCGACAAAATTTGCCAAAGCGGTCTTATAACAGAAATACCCTGAGAAAACGAGAAAAAACTATCAAGTGTGTAGAAAAACATGGGGATAAGTTGATTTGGAATGTGATCTATTGTTTCATAGTGTTGGCAATGTTAGTTCTGTCTGTTTGTGCGTGTTACTATCGTTATTTCGCGTTTGTCGATAGATAAGGTTGTAACTATTTGTACCTACCCAATTATAACTTACGCTGAAGGAAATGATTTAAATTTTTATTTTGTAAAAAGTTTTCCGCATGCCAGGAGATTGTGGTCAGTTGGTATAACGAGCACAGATAAAGAAAGAAAAATAAATGGTGGCCATTCTATAAGACCGTGAAGAAACTAGGCGTTTCGAGGCCTAATTTGTACAAGCTCTATGTGAGAGTAGGAAGAAGCCTACGAATAAAGGGCCATTATACCTACCGTCCATCCGTACCTATACTGCTGTTAGTACTTTAAAAAAATCTGGTTTCTGTAAGCAGTCAGCAAGTTTTATCTCCCGTTCCTTCTCATTACATAGGTATAGGTAGGTACTTACTTAATAATAAGTGCAGGTACTTATCACTACAGGATCGATGAAATAATACGATAAGTTGACATTTGGAAAGTTTATTACAAAAGCAGTTACAAAAAATTACACGTTTTATTTACACACATTCATACAATCCGCGGACATGAACTATACTTTGTAAAATGCGTGAGCCCAGTGACAGCTATCCATATACAGTGACACAAACTTATCTGTTCCGGTGACAGCTCACGTAAATGTGTAATATTTCTTCATTCTATAAGATTTTAAGTTTGCCAGTAGTGGTAATTCGCTCTTGTGACTTCAATAAATCTCTCTCTTCTATATCAATATATAATTCATTAGTAAATAATGAGATATGGATCAATTTAGTTCGCTCTCACCGGAACAGATAAGTTTGTGTCACTGTAATATTTTATGTGTCAGTTGGTTTTCAAGGGAAAACGAACTTTCACTAGCGAAATTGGAGCCTTTTTATTAAGCATGTATACGCATCTGTCACTCAAACGTCATAGGATCCATGCTATATTTTACAAAGTAGCTGGTAGAATTAAAAATAAAGAGATCACAAGTAGGAAAAAAACAACTTACCTACGATTACAAGTAGTTAAAACCACTATATTCATTACATAATAACAGTAAATTATCCGTTTACACATTGATAGTGATGATATTATTGTTACTAAGTATTTCAAGTACTAGTTAATGTCTATTAAAATTAAGATTTCGTAAAAATAGTTGAATTTTTTTCAAGATTTTATAATCCGACTAGTTTTACAAACATCTAATGGGAGATTTTCAGACAGCTCATAAAAAAAGAACTAGTCAAATCATAGATGGCGCTAGTAATACCTTCATACAATGACCACTACATTTTTTACTGAACTGGTCGTCGTATGAAATTACTTGCGCCATCTATGATTTAATTATACTTTCTTAATGAGCCTTCAGAAAGTCTCTCATTCTCAATATCAACATTTCGCTAAAACCTTCTTTCTTTACCCTAAAAACTGGTAAAATCTTAAACATGGCAACACCGATCAGTAAAGAGGCTACTTTAATCAAACTTGATACTTTTTCATTTCCATTCATTGTTTTTCTAATGGTCGGATATTTTTTTTTAACGACTAAGATGAATTTCTAGAAAAAGTTCCATATAAAAAGTTTTTTTTTCTCTACAAAAATATACAAGATTCTTTGGTCACAAGTAGAAAAGTTCAAAATAAAAAAGATATTGACGGATTTTTTTAAAAAGTGACGCTATTTTACAAAAATGTTAACCTAACGTTCAGTCTACAAACGGACATATTTTTTGAGATCATAGACAAATTTTAATTATTTTGTACTTACTTCTACGTTCGGCTTACAAACTATGAGATAGGTATTTGAAATGATTATATTTTATGTAAACATTTTAAGATGGCGGTTACATAACATATTGTACATACTAATGAAGGCGAGATAAATACTTTATTTATATAAAATAATTTTATGTGCGTAGATAACTGTGTATAATATGGATAGTTATACATATAAATATTTGGATACATTTATCATAAATTAAGGATGGCAATATTTTTGTGCTAGAACACAACAGCAGGAGGGAAATAACTGACACCAACTAATTAACTATAGTGATGAATGATTAATGCTATTCTAGAATCCAGCTCATGTAATGGAGGGTCTAGATCTAGGTAGGTAGTTACCACAATATTACACAATTGATTTGTCGTGAAAGATACTTTAATGTCTAGGATTATGAGCACATGATATCTTATTTGAAGCATTCCCATTTTGTTTTATCTGTAGGTATTATTAAAGTTAAAGTAATGGCGAACATTTAATAAATACGTGATTGAAGTTTTCGCAAAAAAATAATTATTTAAAAGTGGCGTTATAAAAACCAAAGGTCAAGGGGAGACTGTCAGAAAGTCTCCCACTAAAGTTGTAGCAAACAACATTTTTAAATTTATATTTTTTATGGTTATTGTAGAATTGCCCCCATTGTTTTTTTAATTGGCGCGGTGACGGTTGTTTCAGCATTTTAAATATTTGAGGGAGGCTGACGATGAGATTTTATTAGTTTTAAAGAGATTATGGTCTCTGACAGCTTTTGCAGAGTGCTCAAATGGCAACACTGGCTACCCCCCGTAAATTGATATTGCGCAGGAACCACCTGTCAAATCCATAAAAGTTACGTCAGTTTTGACAAGCGATTGAAGCAGTTTAAGGATTGTCAAACGCTTATGAGTCGGTGTGGTAGCACAGCTACTGTTCTTATACTTACAGGTTTTATGACGCGCCATCAGTACAAAAGACGAATAGCCAGAATTAAGACATCATCTGCATACACGTCCCCTCTAGACGAATTAAGCAGCATTGCTGGCTTGTCTTCATCTGTCAATTTGACGTCTTCATCTGTCAGATGTTTTACTGGCGAGCGGCGCGGCGCTGCTTATGGATTTTTAATTTCTAATGTGTCGGAGTGGTGGTAACTGTATGGTACTTTAGCTGTTCCTTAAGAAACCCGGGGCGTTTTATGAGGCTTAACTATGACATCATCTACATACACCGTCCCCTCTAGACCCCAGCATACTCTGTGCTGTTGAAGTGCCGCAGCAGCTCGGGCTCGGCGCGCCGCACCCACGCCGCGTTCAGAGCGATCGTGTCTAGAGCTGCTTGACCGCCGGGGAGGGAGCCGAATAGCTCTTTGAACTGGAATGGGAGATAAAGGATTTATAAGTGTGAAAGTGACAATTACATACCCTTAGACAATGGTAACATATCCTAATCCAGCTTATAGCGCCTTGTTGCTTTCGCGTGGCTGTTTTAATTGAATAGGACTTTATTTTCATGCCCGGGTAGATTTAATCACGTCAGAATATTGGTCTATGACTGGATACGGAACAATAGTGCCACCTGGAGGGCGAGTTTACGAGTGATTATCTTCTATTTCTGGTCTGATTGTCCATATTTCGTTCGTTCCACCTGTTTACAGCCTGCATGAACCCTTTCACAGCTGTCAAATCCATACATTTTAACTGCCGTTTGTTTTTTTTTTTGCGAAAAAACGGGCATTTACTCACTTGTCAACGACGGGTTCCGCTCATCTGGCATAATCTTTATTGACCAAAACTCATTTCGCATAACTCGTATGGTCTAAACTTTTTTGGCCGAACCATCACTTTGCCAAGACTTATGTGGCATAAGGCTCGTTTCGTCTAAAACTCTTTAGGCACAATCTTTAAACACCTAAGTTTCGTTTGCTCAAATTTATGTTCGTCTATACCTATGTATAATATTGTTTCTCCTAATGTTATCTTATTAAATAATATATTAAGTATGTAGTAAATGTACAAATTGTGGTATTTTTCTCCTACATCCCGAAAATCACAATATTGTATGATCAAAAAATCGAAAGTTAACGACCAATATAATTATTAAAAAACCCCATGAGATCGAAACCTAAAAATTGGTACGACGACGAGCAAAGCGAGGAGGAGCGTGTTAGGTGCACATGTTCATCAAAACCAAAGCGGAGCGTAGCGAAGCGGAGCGGAGCGTTTTCCAAACAGCGGAAACAATACAAGGCAACAGTTTGCGCTATGTAGGGAGACGCTCCGTCAAAGTTAAAGCCAAACGAATATTATTACTTTGTATAAACCTATGCCATAGCATTATTAGGCTATTCAAGTTTTGGCCATACCATTATTAGGCTAAACAATGTTATGCGAAATAACTTTTTACTAAACGAGATTTATGCCATACCTACGATTTTCGGCGTAACGAGACTTTGACCAAACGTTACTATGCAATACGAGATTAGGCAAAAAAATCTTATGCCAAAAAAGGTAGAACCGTCAACGACACGTCATGTGACTCATAGTATATTTTACAAAGTAGCTAAGTATTAGCTAGGTAACTTACCTGATAGTAGTCGTGCGGCTGGTGCAGACAGCTGGCGGCGGCGGCGAGGGCGGCGGGCGGGGGCGGGGGGGACGCGCGCAGCAGCCGCCACGTCGTGCTCGCGCCGTGCCATCTAGTGGACGAGTTAGTAAAAATTTGGAGTTAGAAAGTGAAGTATACAAGAGAGATCTGATGGTAGGTAGGTATCTTATGTAGATAAATGTCACTGTATTTAATTGCAACACAGCTATATGATTGTTGGTAACATTCATTTTAAAATTTTACGTTGTAAGTACTATTTTATCTGTCGATTCAAAAAAATCGATACAGTGAACTACACTCGCGAGCAACCAAATCGACTCAAGCCTTCACGGCGCACATATACATTGATTTTCCTAAAACGATAAATGGTAAATATAAAAGTGATATGTCATTCGAAAGCTGAAGAATTAGGCTTTCAATTAAGATCAATACCATAAAAAAAAACTAAGCGCAGATTTAATGACGCATTTTAATTGCCCGTCAGTGTTAATTACCTCATTAGGAATCCACGCCTTGCGCTACCTGATCCCGCTATAAAACCTTTCCACATCCGGTGTACCTTATCAGTCGCTTGTTGCAAGTTGACCGGTACACATCTCGTTGCATTGTATTCCTTGTTTTCGCAAACCCATGGATACCACACCAGAAGAAGCTGCTCAAGTTGTTGCCTTGCTGCAACAAGGGTTAAGTCAGCGAGCAGTCGCTGCCCAGCTCCACTTGAGCCAGTCTGCTGTATCCCGAGTATACAGACGGTTCCAAGAGACTGGTGCCTTCAATCGAAGACCAAGAACGGGCCGCCACCGCTGCACTTCAGAGAGAGACGACCGCTTCATTGTCTCAACCTCGCTGCGCAATCGACACCTTACGGGCGTTGATGTGCAGCAAGAACTGAGACGTGTACGACAAGTGGCTGTCAGCGAGTGGACAGTGAGAAGACGCTTGAAGGAAGCCAACTTGACACCAAAAAGACCTGCATCAGGCCCCAAATTGACTGCAGGCCACCGACAAGCGCGTCTTCAGTTTGCTCGAGAGCATCTCGATTGGAGCATTGCGCAATGGCGGTCGGTCCTGTTTACTGATGAGTGCAGAGTGTGTCTGCATGGCAGTGACAGGAGAGGCCGGGTCTACCGGCGTCCGGGGGAACGATTTGCCCAATGTTGTTTCGCTGAAACAGTAGCATATGGCGGCGGTTCCTGCATGATGTGGGCTGGTATTTCTCTAGAGGGAAAAACCGCACTTGTTTTCGTGCCTGGAGGCGGCCGAGGAGGCGGGTTAACAGCTGATCGGTACATCACCGACATTCTACTCGGTCATGTTGTGCCCTATGCAGAATTTGTCGGTGAAGACTTCGTGCTAATGCACGACAATGCCCGCTGCCACACGGCACGAGTCAGTCGGCAGTTTCTGAGAGAGAAGGAATTGCGCACGATGGACTGGCCTGCGCTCAGTCCTGACCTGAATCCCATCGAACACTTATGGGACGAGCTCAAAAGAAGAGTTCGGGCCAGGAATCCAGTCCCTGCAAGCGTGGACGAGCTGAAGACAGCTTTATTAGAGGAGTGGGACGGCATTCCTCAGGAAACTGTCAAAAAGTTGATAAGGTCTATGAGAAACAGGCTGCAGGCTGTAATTAGGGCAAGAGGGGGCAATACAAAGTATTGATTTAAATAAATAAATTTTTATCTTAACATTTTTTGTTTAATTTGTATAATACGATACCCATACCCTTTTTTCCTAAATTCCCGTTTTTCCTACAATTGCGTTCAGACATCATTTATTTCAAAAATGATGAATGGATTTCAATAATAATGATATCAAATTAAAGCTGACATCTTAAGCTTTTAAATGACATATCATTTTTATTATTTCTATTCATAATTTTACTTGTATTAATGTATGTTTGCGCCGTCAAGGCTTGAGTCGATTTGGTTGCTCGCGAGTGTACTAACTACTTAGTTAATCCTTTCACCAGGAATAAGCTTTTAGACACAGTTTTTAGCTTCTGTCTTGAGTCTCGACAGTGAGTATCTGTATTCTCTAGGTTAGGTAGGTAAAGAGACTTAGGGCTGATTTTTCAATGGTCAGATAAACGCTCTCTTACGAATAAAATTGTAGCTGTCACTGTCTAATACAAATAGTCAGACGTGACCGCATCAGAATTTTTTATTCCCCAGATAACCCTTATCTGACCATTGAAAAATCAGCCCTTAGCTACATAATAACTACCTATATCATCAATAATGATTAGAGAACTTTAAACTATGTTTACCTGCAAGCTCCAGCGAAGAGCGAGGTGACCCACACCTTCCAGTCGCTGCTGCGCTGAGCTTCAGGCGACAGCATAGTGTAGGCGTATCTGTAATAAACAACATTACATTAGCACAAATAGGTTAGGATATAAAACATTAAATTAGCACCAATAAGATCTTTAGACAGTGTGATGAAGTGGGAAATCGAGTTATAAGGATTGATAGTTCTGAATTGGAAATTATGGACTTGCAAACGTACGAGTATCAGTTAGTTAGGTGACTGAGTCGAAAACAACTGAACGGGGATAAGAAGACATAAAGTGTTTGTTCGCTCCTTGGGAGAGGCCAGCAGTCAGCACAGTCAGCAGTAACTGATAACGGGCTGATGTTCATAGTGCCATGAACAGACAGCCGACGCGTGAGATCCGCTTCCATGCCATCTGTCAGTAACCTTCGCTGTCCGGATCAAAGGATCTATATTGTCGCTATGTATAGTTACCTGTACAACAGCCAATAGGATCACGCTATATTCACCTTTAGAACAGTCAATAGGATCACTTCATAGTCACCTGTAGAACAGCCAGCGGTCGGCGGCGGCGGGCAGCGCGGCCAGCAGCGCGGGCAGGTGCAGCAGCGGCCGCGGCGCCGCCAGCGAGCCGAGCAGCGCGCCCCACAGCCAAGGAACCACTAGCGAATATATTGCGAACGCTAGCTAGATAGTGAGGTAGGTGTAGTAGCAAGTGATATAATATCCCACCGACAAAAACAAACAATCACTTTCGGCTGTCTAAAGGTGTTTCTGGTGTTTTTTCTGTCCCGAAGAAGTCGCCACCTAAAGGCTTTACAGGAAATCTGCCATCTGTTGGTATTTAATAGTTAGTAACCTACCTATAGCGGCAATATTAGTTTCTCGCTTCCATGAAGCATGAAGATAATCTATCGGTAATCTTCGTTGTCCGGATCGACGGACCGATCGCAGGATCAATATAACTATTGACGTGTAAGCTTGCTCGTATAGAAGCTAGATGTCGCTATAGTTACCTGAGATATCGCCACAGTTACCCATGAACAGCCAATAGCATCACGCTATAGTCACCTGTAGAACAGCCAGCGGTCGGCGGCGGCGGGCAGCGCGGCCAGCAGCGCGGGCAGGTGCAGCAGCGGCCGCGGCGCCGCCAGCGAGCCGAGCAGCGCGCCCCACAGCCAAGGAACCACTAGCGAATATATAGCGAACGCTGTCTAGATAGCGAGACCAGAAAGCGATATAATAGCTCACTGACAAAATTTCACTCACTTTCGGCTCTCTAAAGGTGTTTCTGGTGTTTTTGCTGCCCCGGAAAAGACGCCACCTAAAGGCTTGACGGGAAATCTATCTATAGCGACAAAATTAGTTTCTCACTTCCACGTCGGTCGGTAATCTTAGATGTCCGGACCGAAGGACCAATGTAGTTTCTGTATATTATTGAAGTCTAAGCTTGTTCGTATATAAATCAGCTGTCGCTATAGTTACCTGAGATGTCACTATAGTTACCTGAGGTGTAGCCACAGTTACCTATACAACAGCCAATAGCATCACTGTATAGTCACCTGTAGAACAGCCAGCGGTCGGCGGCGGCGGGCAGCGCGGCCAGCAGCGCGGGCAGGTGCAGCAGCGGCCGCGGCGCCGCCAGCGAGCCGAGCAGCGCGCCCCACAGCCGGTGGAAGGCGGGCGCGCCGTAGGTTAGGATTGCTGCTGTGAATGCGCCCTGGGGATGGAGTGGAAGGTGTTTAGTGTTGGCTTGTTTTCGATATCATAATTAAGGACCTATCCTGCCTATTGTTTATCTATTTAAGAATTTTAATAGAAATATGTTATGAAGCCCGACGCTGGGCGGGCTTCATAACATAGAAAGGCAATTTTGAGATATGTTGCATGGTTATAATGAACTTTAGCCCTTTTTTTAAGCTAAGCTGTGAAAAACCGTCTCCCTCTGCAGCAATGGCACTCTAAGAGGGGTCCATCACTGTACAACACTATCATTCAACTACAGCCAGTCGTAAGGTGGCGCACATGATCAGCCGTCTACCTATGTCCCAACCAAACTGACACCAATTTCTAATGATATAGAAATCTAATCTGTAATGGTTTCCAAGGTGCATTTAGGGGACAGTCATTTTATTCACGACCCAAAAAATCCCGTGTTACACAAAATATTTAAGTAAACATTTATTTTCAAAAAGAGTCCAGTGCTCTCACCTCCTGATAAAAGTCCGGTATGGTGGCATTGTCCTTGTCCCAAGCGTCGTATAGCTTCAGCGCTTGCTGTATGACCTCCTGGTTGCCCCACTCCACGCCGGCTGTTAAGAGGGCACCGGATAGCCATCTGGGGAGAGATAAATGCAATATTAGAAAGAAGCTACCAGATGAATCTCTTTAAATCAAAGGGAAAGTGATCAAACTCTGGCTGTTAGGAGGGTGCCGTAGAGCCAGCTGCAAGAGAGGGGAAATGTTAGAAAGAAAGTTCTGGTAGATGAAGCTCCTTAAATTAAAGGGAAGGACATCCAAAACTGGCTGATAGGAGGGCGCCTGAGAGCCAGCTGAAAGAGAGATAAAATAAGATAACGATAATGTTGATAGAAAGAGCTGGTAGATAAATCTCCTTAAATCAAATGCAGAAACATCCGAATCCTCGCTGGATGTTAGGAGCGCTCTGGAAAGCCAGCTGAATGGAGAAATATTGTGGTTAAGGTTGTAGGTGAGAAATAGTGAAAATAAGGCTTGTAATTAGAATGGATGAGCTGGCAGAGCTGATAACAAACGGGACACCTATGTACTTAATGAGCAAACTCGACTTACGACAGTTCGTTCTAACACGAATTTCACCCCATCCCTTATACTTAGATACAATTTTCTGAGATTCGCCATAAATACGGCATTGTGATTGTAACACCTCCAAGGATACCGAATAAGACAGCTGTCTCTATACAGGTTTCTTTATCGACGACATAGATAAACGTTGCTATATCGCAATTCGACATAAACACGGCGCTTTCATTGTAGCACCTCAAGGATACCTATTATTAATCGCGGTGCTACAAATTAAAGATCGCTCTGTCTCTAGACGGGTTCATTATCGACGTAGATAGTTAAACTTGACTATATCTTATTCGCGTCGGTTGCACGTGTCACACGACTGTGTATGTAGATGTAGAAGTGTGGGCGGGTGTACTACACTTCGCTACAACGCGGGGGACGGCGGCTGCGCGGGGCGTGTCCCGGAGCATGGCGTCCAGACGCGGGCCGGCGGCCGACAGCCGGAGCAGCGCGCGCCACCACGCCAGCTGCTGCAGCAGCACCTTCCGCGCCGCCCGTCCCCGCCGCCACTACTGCCACAGGACCACTACAAGCACCACACCAAGCAGCCAGTACCGTGAGCAGCCGTGTCACACTAACACATACATACATAAACAACACTATCAAGCGAGAACACATCAATATCGCGAGAAGACATAAATATCGCGATTTGACATAAGTACGGCGGTTTTATTGTAGTACCTCCAAGGATACTGAATAAGACAGCTATCGCTACACGGCTTAGTTATTGACGTAGATAAATGTTACTATATCGCGATTTGACATAAATATCGCGATTTGACATAAATACTCCAAAGATACTGAATAAGACAGCTATCGCTACACGGCTTAGTTATCGACGTAAATAAACGTTACTATATCGCGATTCGACATAAATATCGCGATTTGACATAAATACTCAAAAGATACTGAATAAGACAGCTATCGCTACACGGCTTAGTTATTGACGTAGATAAATGTTACTATATCGCGATTTGACATAAATATCGCGATTTGACATAAATACTCCAAAGATACTGAATAAGACAGCTATCGCTACACGGCTTAGTTATCGACGTAGATAATTTTACTATATCGCGATTTGACATAAATAAGGCGATTTACAGAATAAGACAGCTGTCTCTATAAGGGTTCGTTATATCGACATAGATAGTTAAATGTCAATATATCGCGATTCGCCATAAATAAGGCGCTTTTACAGAATAAGACAGCTGTCTCTATACGGGTTCGTTATATCGACATAGATAGTTAAATGTCACTATATCGCGATTCGCCATAAATAAGGCGCTTTTACAGAATAAGACAGCTGTCTCTATACGGGTTCGTTATATCGACATAGATAGTTAAATGTCACTATATCGCGATTCGCCATAAATAAGGCGCTTTTACAGAATAAGACAGCTGTCTCTATACGGGTTTCTTTATCGATGACGTAGATAAACGTTACTATATCGCGATTTGACATAAATATCGCGAATTGACATAAATACTCCAAGGATACTGAATAAGACAGCTGTCTCTACACGGGTTCGTTATATCGACATAGATAGTTAAACTTGACTATATCTTATCCGCCTCGGTTGCACGTGTCACACGACTGTGTATGTAGATGTAGAAGTGTGGGCGGGTGTACTACACTTCGCTACAACGCGGGGGACGGCGGCTGCGCGGGGCGTGTCCCGGAGCATGGCGTCCAGACGCGGGCCGGCGGCCGACAGCCGGAGCAGCGCGCGCCACCACGCCAGCTGCTGCAGCAGCACCTTCCGCGCCGCCCGTCCCCGCCGCCACTACTGCCACAGGACCACTACAAGCACCACACCAAGCAGCCAGTACCGTGAGCAGCCGTGTCACACTAACACATACATACATAAACAACACTATCAAGCGAGAACACATCAATATCGAGATTTGACAGAAATATCGCGATTTGACATAAATACTCCAAAGATACTGAATAAGACAGCTATCGCTATACGGCTTAGTTATCGACGTAGATAAACGTTACTATATCGCGATTTGACATAAATATCGCGATTTGATATAAATACTCCAAAGATACTGAATTAGACAGCTATCGCTACACGGCTTAGTTATCGACGTAGATAAACGTTACTATATCGCGATTTGACATAAATATCGCGATTCGACATAAATACTCCAAAGATACTGAATAAGACAGCTGTCTCTACACGGCTTAGTTATCGACGGAGATAAACGTTACTATATCGCGATTTGACATAAATATCGCGATTTGACATAAATATCGCGATTTGACATAAATACTCCAAAGATACTGAATAAGACAGCTATCGCTATACGGCTTAGTTATCGACGTAGATAAACGTTACTATATCGCGATTTGACATAAATATCGCGATTTGATATAAATACTCCAAAGATACTGAATTAGACAGCTATCGCTACACGGCTTAGTTATCGACGTAGATAAACGTTACTATATCGCGATTTGACATAAATATCGCGATTCGACATAAATACTCCAAAGATACTGAATAAGACAGCTGTCTCTACACGGCTTAGTTATCGACGGAGATAAACGTTACTATATCGCGATTTGACATAAATATCGCGATTTGACATAAATATCGCGATTTGACATAAATACTCCAAAGATACTGAATAAGACAGCTATCGCTATACGGCTTAGTTATCGACGTAGATAAACGTTACTATATCGCGATTTGACATAAATATCGCGATTTGATATAAATACTCCAAAGATACTGAATTAGACAGCTATCGCTACACGGCTTAGTTATCGACGTAGATAAACGTTACTATATCGCGATTTGACATAAATATCGCGATTCGACATAAATACTCCAAAGATACTGAATAAGACAGCTATCGCTACACGGGTTCGTTATATCGACATAGATAGTTAAATTTATGTCACTATATCGCGATTCGCCATAAATAAGGCGCTTTTACAGAATAAGACAGCTGTCTCTATATGGGTTAGTTATAGACGTAGATACTTAAATGTCACTATATCGCGATTCGCCATAAATAAGGCGCTTTTGCAGAATAAGACAGCTGTCTCTATACGGGTTCGTTATATCGACATAGACAGTTAAACTTGACTATATCTTATCCGCCTCGGTTGCACGTGTCACACGACTGTGTATGTAGATGTAGAAGTGTGGGCGGGTGTACTACACTTCGCTACAACGCGGGGGACGGCGGCTGCGCGGGGCGTGTCCCGGAGCATGGCGTCCAGACGCGGGCCGGCGGCCGACAGCCGGAGCAGCGCGCGCCACCACGCCAGCTGCTGCAGCAGCACCTTCCGCGCCGCCCGTCCCCGCCGCCACTACTGCCACAGGACCACTACAAGCACCACACCAAGCAGCCAGTACCGTGAGCAGCCGTGTCACACTAACACATACATACATAAACAACACTATCAAGCGAGAACACATCAATATCGCGAGAAGACATAAATATCGCGATTTGACATAAATATCGCAATTTGACATTAATACTCCAAAGATACTGAATAAGACAGCTATCGCAACACGGGTTCGTTATCGACGTAGATAAAAGTAGCTATATCGCGATTCGCCATAAATAAGGCGCTTTTACAGAATAAGACAGCTGTCTCTATACGGGTTCGTTATATCGACATAGATAGTTAAATGTCACTATATCGCGATTCGCCATAAATAAGGCGCTTTTACAGAATAAGACAGCTGTCTCTATACGGGTTCGTTATATCGACGTCGATAGTTAAACTTGACTATATCTTATCCGCCTCGGTTGCACGTGTCACACGACTGTGTATGTAGATGTAGAAGTGTGGGCGGGTGTACTACACTTCGCTACAACGCGGGGGACGGCGGCTGCGCGGGGCGTGTCCCGGAGCATGGCGTCCAGACGCGGGCCGGCGGCCGACAGCCGGAGCAGCGCGCGCCACCACGCCAGCTGCTGCAGCAGCACCTTCCGCGCCGCCCGTCCCCGCCGCCACTACTGCCACAGGACCACTACAAGCACCACACCAAGCAGCCAGTACCGTGAGCAGCCGTGTCACACTAACACATACATACATAAACAACACTATCAAGCGAGAACACATCAATATCGCGATAAGACATAAATACTCCAAAGATACTGAATAAGACAGCTGTCTCTACACAGGTTCGTTATCGACGTAGACAAACGTTACTATATCGCGATTTGACATAAATATCGCGATTTGACATAAATACTCCAAAGATACTGAATAAGACAGCTTTCCCTACACGGGTTCGTTATCGACGTAGATAAACGTTACTATATCGCGATTTGACATAAATATCGCGATTTGACATAAATACTCCAAAGATACTGAATAAGACAGCTGTCTCTATACGGGTTCGTTATATCGACATAGTAGATAAATGTCACTATATCGCGATTCGCCATAAATAAGGCGCTTTTACAGAATAAGACAGCTGTCTCTATACGGGTTCGTTATATCGACATAGATAGTTAAATGTCACTATATCGCGATTCGCCATAAATAAGGCGCTTTTACAGAATAAGACAGCTGTCTCTATACGGGTTCGTTATATCGACATAGATAGTTAAATGTCACTATATCGCGATTCGCCATAAATAAGGCGCTTTTACAGAATAAGACAGCTGTCTCTATACGGGTTCGTTATATCGACATAGCTAGTTAAACTTGACTATATCTTATTCGCGTCGGTTGCACGTGTCACACGACTGTGTATGTAGATGTAGAAGTGTGGGCGGGTGTACTACACTTAGCTACAACGCGGGGGACGGCGGCTGCGCGGGGCGTGTCCCGGAGCATGGCGTCCAGACGCGGGCCGGCGGCCGACAGCCGGAGCAGCGCGCGCCACCACGCCAGCTGCTGCAGCAGCACCTTCCGCGCCGCCCGTCCCCGCCGCCACTACTGCCACAGGACCACTACAAGCACCACACCAAGCAGCCAGTACCGTGAGCAGCCGTGTCACACTAACACATACATAGATAAACGACACTGTATCGCGATTCGCAATAAATACGGCGCTTTTATAAAGATACCGAATAAGACAGCTATCGCATGGGTTTGTTATCGACGTAGATAAAAGTTACTTTATCGCGATTTGACATAAATATCGCGATTTGACATAAATACTCCAAAGATACTGAATAAGACAGCTGTCTCTATACGGGTTCGTTATATCGACATAGATAGTTAAATGTCACTATATCGCGATTCGCCATAAATAAGGCGCTTTTACAGAATAAGACAGCTGTCTCTATACGGGTTCGTTATATCGACATAGATAGTTAAATGTCACTATATCGCGATTCGCCATAAATAAGGCGCTTTTACAGAATAAGACAGCTGTCTCTATACGGGTTCGTTATATCGACATAGATAGTTAAATGTCACTATATCGCGATTCGCCATAAATAAGGCGCTTTTACAGAATAAGACAGCTGTCTCTATACGGGTTCGTTATATCGACATAGATAGTTAAATGTCACTATATCGCGATTCGCCATAAATAAGGCGCTTTTACAGAATAAGACAGCTGTCTCTATACGGGTTCGTTATATCGACATAGATAGTTAAATGTCACTATATCGCGATTTGACATAAATACTCCAAAGATACTGAATAAGACAGCTGTCTCTATACGGGTTCGTTATATCGACATAGATAGATAAATGTCACTATATCGTGATTCGCCATAAATAAGGCGCTTTTACAGAATAAGACAGCTGTCTCTATACGGGTTCGTTATATCGACATAGATAGTTAAATGTCACTATATCGCGATTCGCCATAAATAAGGCGCTTTTACAGAATAAGACAGCTGTCTCTATACGGGTTCGTTATATCGACATAGATAGTTAAATGTCACTATATCGCGATTTGACATAAATAAGGCACTTTTACAGAATAAGACAGCTGTCTCTATACGGGTTCGTTATATCGACATAGATAGTTAAATGTCACTATATCGCGATTCGCCATAAATAAGGCGCTTTTACAGAATAAAGACAGCTGTCTCTATACGGGTTCGTTATATCGACCTAAATAGATAAATGTGATTATATCGCGATTCGCCATAAATACAGCGCTGTGATTTTAGCATCTCCAAGGATACTCAATAAGACAGCTATCGCTACACGGCTTAGTTATCGACGTAGATAAACGTTACTATATCACGATTCGACATAAATACGGCGCTTTTACAGAATAAGACAGCTGTCTCTATACGGGTTCGTTATATCGACGGCGATAGTTAAACTTGACTATATCTTATTCGCGTCGGTTGCACGTGTCACACGACTGTGTATGTAGATGTAGAAGTGTGGGCGGGTGTACTACACTTCGCTACAACGCGGGGGACGGCGGCTGCGCGGGGCGTGTCCCGGAGCATGGCGTCCAGACGCGGGCCGGCGGCCGACAGCCGGAGCAGCGCGCGCCACCACGCCAGCTGCTGCAGCAGCACCTTCCGCGCCGCCCGTCCCCGCCGCCACTACTGCCACAGGACCACTACAAGCACCACACCAAGCAGCCAGTACCGTGAGCAGCCGTGTCACACTAACACATACATAGATAAATGTTGCTATATCGCGAATTGACATAAATATCGCGATTTGACATAAATATCGCGATTCGACATAAATACTCCAAAGATACTGAATAAGACAGCTATCGCTACACGGCGCAGTTATCAACGTAGATAAACGTTACTATATCGCGATTTGACATAAATATCGCGATTTGACATTAATACTCGAAAGATACTGAATAAGACAGCTACACGGCTTAGTTATCGACGTAGATAAACGTTACTATATCGCGATTTGACATAAATATCGCGATTTGACATAAATATCGTGATTTGACATAAATACTCCAAAGATACTGAATAAGACAGCTATCGCTACACGGCGCAGTTATCAACGTAGATAAACGTTACTATATCGCGATTTGACATAAATATCGCGATTTGACATTAATACTCGAAAGATACTACTTTGCCATAAGCCCTACTTTATACTCTAAGGCTAATAAAAACCTACACTTGTTAAATCTCACCACTTCCAAATGTAAAATAATTTTGTTTGCCTGGCTCGTTAATAAATCATATGAGGACACAGAAATTCTAATACAATAATCCGCACATAATACAAATAAAACTAAAAAAATAAATTAAAATAATTAAACCTAGGGTAAACACTGGTGAAATTGGCCACCCCCAATAACTGGCCACACGGCTTTTTATTCGCCTAAAATAAGAAATACGATGACAGCACGCCATCTGTTACAGCTTGACACTAACCATTAGTAAGTTGTCGTTCGTTTTAGTTCACACTCATTCCGCTTGAAGGATTGGTCTTCAAAATACCCGCAATTTTCTGACAGTCGGCGACAGTGCGTCTGTTAAAATGGTTGTGCGTTAAGAAAACGTTAAGCGAAGACATTATTTCGAGAGGCGATATTTTTTGTCCCCAGCTTCTGAGAGTGACTTTAAATAGTGACAACGATAGATTTTGAGTCAAGCAATTATAATTTGTACTGATTTAATCCTTAATTTGATTTTTTATTGCATTTTTTGACTTGGCCAGTTACTGGTTCCAGTTTTATAGTATTTTTAGTAACTGGCCCCCCTATGCCAGTTACCCCAATTTGCTACTTGCAAGTAAATTAACTTAAAATACAGCTTATTACCTTGGTTTTAAATAGCATTTTCTGTGGTAAAAAATTTGTAAAAATCGTTCAATATTTAGTAGTAACTGGCATAGGTATTCTAGTGGCCAGTTACTACATGGCCAGTTACTGAGAACTATTTTATGTTTGAGGATATATGCTTAAATCTCTTCAAGATAATGGTGGCCCAGCCCACAAACAGCCTTCATTATTTGGACTGTATCCTCGTCAATATCCGTAGTGGTTAGCAGCGATTCAAATCGGCTGTGTTGTTCTCTTTGGAAGCTGGTGTTGCCATGCCAACTTCAATTTGGTGCAGCGTGGGACGAAGGGCCTGCTTCATCAGTCTTCTCTCCAGCTTGAAGTTGATATTCAGAGTGCCTCCAAGAAGTCGGTGATCACTCCCAGTTTAAAATGTATAAATCATATTGTGTAAATCACTGAGACATCTCTGGATATGTGCCGCTTGTCAGTCATAATGAAGTCGATTTCATTTTTCGTCCTACACCATCGGGGCTTGACCATGTTCACTTCCTCCGGGGATGTTTCTCATAGAAAGAATTCATCAAGTACAGCCCATTCTGGTCTGTCTCATTCGAGGAAGTCAACAAGAATTTGCCGTCTCCGATTTCTGCTACTAAAGCCATGGGGTCCTACCCTCAATTCTTTGCATTCTTGTACTCCCACTTTGGCGTTGAAGTCCCCCATCACAATGGTGTATTGGGTCTTAGCAGTGATACACACTTGATAGCCCTAGAGATATCTTCGTAACTATACTGTTTCGACTTCTGTGTCAGAGTGTGTCGAGGTTGGTGCATATACCTGTACGACCTTCAAGGAATCCCTCTCGGTTAGTTTTAAGTACAAGGTACGCTACCCGATTCGACACACTACTGATCTCCACTAACTTGTTGACAAGAAATCCTACGCCACCTTGGGACAGTTGGTTACCTTCCCGATGGTAGAGCATGTGGCCAGACTTCAGGGTCATCGTGTCCCTCTCTAAGGATTTCCGATAGCCCTATTCTATTATATTCTGTGTGGGGGTGTCAGTGCCTGCACCTGGCTCTCTCGAATGGAACCTTTGTGCATAACCCCAAGGTCTAAACTGTCTTTCTAAGCTTGGACCATTTCCCACCATGCTGGCATTCCACTGCGGGTTGGTGGGTTCACATATCTAGATGTGCAAAATCTAGACATGCAAGTTTCCTCACGATGTTTTCCTTCACCGTAAGAGTGATGGTATACATTGTACTTAAGTTAAAAGAACTAATTGGTACATGTCAGCACCGGGATTCGAACCCGCATCTCTGGCGTGAGAAGCGGGCGCTTACCCGACTGAGCTACCACCGCTCTCCGATAGCCCTTATTTTTTTGCCCAGCTCTACCTCGTGTTACACGCGTGCGTTGTATGTAGCAAGTTGTATTTTATACAATCTTAAAATTAGTTAAAGAAGAAGCTAAGATTTAAAGATTTGACTTAATATAAACTTGAAATAATTCAATATGATTGTTTATAAAGATTTGTGATGATTTATAGATAAGAAACTTATTTTTTGTCATAATAATATGAGAATTGTGACGTTGTTACACTAATTACAATGAAGGAGTATTAAATTGTAGAAGTATTGTTTTTATATTAAATTTTGTTAGAATATCCTTCCTTCATTGGAAGGAAACCTGTGCCCCAGCAGGTAAGGACGTGATGATGATGATGATGAACTGTTTATTTGTTAAGAAATATTAGATATTTCTCATTATTAAGTGTTAACACATTAACTACGTCATAACACATTAATTGTAATAGGTTTTTTATAATGTTTGCAGTAGTTATAAGGTTAAAACTTGTCATTTTAGTTAATTATATTAGGTGGCCAGTTACTGCAAAATAAGAGGGCCAGTTACTAAAATTTATGGCCAGTTACTACACAAAAGTGATACTTTTCATTAAAATAAAGATATTTAAATAAATAGTTCTTATTGATTATTAAATTGATCAAAAAAACAATCAACAGGATCTAGTGAATCATTAGATATATAAATCACCTAAATCAGATCATGCATTTAGATGGAGCACACACGTAAAGTGGCCAAGGTGCTTAAGTGGCCAGTTACTACCCCTTACTACCCTACAGTTACTCACGAATAAAAAAATTAAATATTAATAAATAAAATAAAAAACTAAATACTTTTTATCTTCTATTGCAACATATACTGTATCTTATTCGTACTCAACAAAGAGGATCACGCACACAGTTACAATCACCATACGGACCGTTTAACAAATATACTTCACGAACTTGGCTTACCTAATATTGTGGTAAGTCAAGTTCGTGAAGTAGACATCATCCAATAATCGACCCTAATACTTATAGATAACGCATATATACATTTACAACATTAAGTCGAAACACTATACCTACCCTCAGCACACACAATATTTCTTAAACTTAAATTTCTCCCTATTAATATTTTCAATGTTCTTAATCTAATTCAATTTGGTTTTTATTTGTACCTAATTTATGTGTACCTAAGTATTTTGTACGAAATGGTTATACCATATGTACGCTTTTACGTTACTTATTTAGTTACACTTTAAGCTTATATTATGTTACTTATTTAGTTAGACTTTAAGTATGTTAGTTTCTTTAAAAACTAAGTTAAGTATAAAATAAAACATCGTGAGAAATGAAATACCTACTTGCAAGATTATTTTTTTATGATTTCGTAATTAAACCATCTGTTTTGGCTGTAGTTTATTTGTAGTTTTTTTGATTAAGAAGACGCACAGCGATTGTTTACCTTTTGTGCCGAATGAGAATGAATACCTACAGTATATAATTGTAACTATTGTCTGCGCTTACTTATCTATCATATGTACATAACCTTAAATTGTAACATTGTCAGTAGTACCTAAATGTTTATCGCCGGCTCCATACGTTGGCCCCAACGCAGGTCCCAACGCTACTCGTCCAACGTATGGATCTAGAAAATTGCGTTGGCCCCAACGTTGGGGCGAGCGTTGGGAGTTGGCCGTCTCGTGTCGGTTTTATCAAAGGAATCTGCGCCAACGCTGGCGATCACGCCCATACGTTGGCGCTTTGCTCAGTGCTGTTGCAACACGCAACGAGTGCGGACGTCGAGCGAGAATGGATTTCTCATCCACAAAATCGTCACCTTTATGGAAAAATTAAAAAGTTACAGATTTTATTGAACTTAACGACAAGCACATCCAATAACATGGGACGCAACTCGAAAGGAACATAAAAATCAAAATGTATTAGCTGATGCATGGCGCGGCATTCAACAGAATATGGGCATGATCTTTTCAATTGAAGATTTTAAAAAAGCGGGAATCATTAATGAGCACATATTTATCGCCTCAGAGCAGTTAAGATTTCTGTATCGGTCATCTTCACGTTGGCTCTGCCGGGACAGAACTAGTTTATTAGCCAACGTATGTACGACTCTCCCAATTTGCAGTCCAACGTTGGTACCAACGTTGGGGCCAACGTATGGAGCCGGCCTATAAGTACTTTCCGAGTAAAAAACCTGGCTACCCATAGTACAGGGTATCCTAGTTTGGGAGCCAGGACACAATGTATGTATACTTTCTAACAATAAAGATATTTTTCATTTTCATTTTCATTTTCATTTTCATACTGAATAAGACAGCTACACGGCTTAGTTATCGACGTAGATAAACGTTACTATATCGCGATTTGACATAAATACTCCAAAGATACTGAATAAGACAGCTGTCTCTATACGGGTTCGTTATATCGACATAGATAGTTAAATATCACTATATCGCGATTCGCCATAAATAAGGCGCTTTTACAAAATAAGACAGCTGTCTCTATACGGGTTCGTTATATCGACATAGACAGTTAAACGTGACTATATCTTATTCGCGTCGGTTGCACGTGTCACACGACTGTGTATGTAGATGTAGAAGTGTGGGCGGGTGTACTACACTTCGCTACAACGCGGGGGACGGCGGCTGCGCGGGGCGTGTCCCGGAGCATGGCGTCCAGACGCGGGCCGGCGGCCGACAGCCGGAGCAGCGCGCGCCACCACGCCAGCTGCTGCAGCAGCACCTTCCGCGCCGCCCGTCCCCGCCGCCACTACTGCCACAGGACCACTACAAGCACCACACCAAGCAGCCAGTACCGTGAGCAGCCGTGTCACACTAACACATACATACATAAACAACACTATCAAGCGAGAACACATCAATATCGCGATTCGACATAAATACTCCAAAGATACTGAATAAGACAGCTATCGCTACACGGATTAGTTATCGACGTAGATAAACGTTACTATATCGCGATTTGACATAAATATCGCGATTCGCCATAAATAAGGCGCTTTTACAGAATAAGACAGCTGTCTCTATACGGGTTCGTTATATCGACATAGATAGTTAAATGTCACTATATCGCGATTCGCCATAAATAAGGCGCTTTTACAGAATAAGACAGCTGTCTCTATACGGGTTCGTTATATCGACATAGACAGTTAAACTTGACTATATGTTATTCGCGTCGGTTGCACGTGTCACACGACTGTGTATGTAGATGTAGAAGTGTGGGCGGGTGTACTACACTTCGCTACAACGCGGGGGACGGCGGCTGCGCGGGGCGTGTCCCGGAGCATGGCGTCCAGACGCGGGCCGGCGGCCGACAGCCGGAGCAGCGCGCGCCACCACGCCAGCTGCTGCAGCAGCACCTTCCGCGCCGCCCGTCCCCGCCGCCACTACTGCCACAGGACCACTACAAGCACCACACCAAGCAGCCAGTACCGTGAGCAGCCGTGTCACACTAACACATACATACATAAACAACACTATCAAGCGAGAACACATCAATATCGCGATTCGACATAAATACTCCAAAGATACTGAATAAGACAGCTATCGCTACACGGATTAGTTATCGACGTAGATAAACGTTACTATATCGCGATTTGACATAAATATCGCGATTTGACATAAATACTCCAAAGATACTGAATAAGACAGCTATCGCTACGCGGCTTAGTTATCGACGTAGATAAACGTTACTATATCGCGATTTGACATAAATATCGCGATTTGACATAAATATCGCGATTTGACATAAATACTCCAAAGATACTGAGTAAGACAGCTGTCTCTAGACGGGTTTCTTTATCGACATAGTAGATAAATGTTGCTATATCGCGATTCTCCATAAATAGGGCGCTTTTACAGAATAAGACAGCTGTCTCTATACGGGTTCGTTATATCGACATAGATAGTTAAATGTCACTATATCGCGATTCGCCATAAATAAGGCGCTTTTACAGAATAAGACAGCTGTCTCTATACGGGTTCGTTATATCGACATAGATAGTTAAACTTGACTATATCTTATTCGCGTCGGTTGCACGTTGCGCGTGTCACACGACTGTGTATGTAGATGTAGAAGTGTGGGCGGGTGTACTACACTTCGCTACAACGCGGGGGACGGCGGCTGCGCGGGGCGTGTCCCGGAGCATGGCGTCCAGACGCGGGCCGGCGGCCGACAGCCGGAGCAGCGCGCGCCACCACGCCAGCTGCTGCAGCAGCACCTTCCGCGCCGCCCGTCCCCGCCGCCACTACTGCCACAGGACCACTACAAGCACCACACCAAGCAGCCAGTACCGTGAGCAGCCGTGTCACACTAACACATACATACATAAACAACACTATAAAATAAAACAAAATAAAATAAAACACTATCAAGCGAGAACACATCAATATGGTGATTTCATAAGTATACTGAATAAGACAGCTATCGCTACACGGCTTAGTTATCGACGTAGATAAACGTTACTATATCGCGATTTGACATAAATATCGCGATTTGACATAAATACTATAAAGATACTGAATAAGACAGCTGTCTCTATACGGGTTCGTTGTCACGTACCTACTTACTTAAATGACACTATATTGCATATACCTAACATTCGGTGAAACTTGCCAGACACTATTTTTATTTTATAAGATCTCTTTTTTGACCCATGTTTATAGCAAATAAATGAATCTAAAATCTGACAAAATGCTCTATGAATGTGGTGGTTGGTTGTACTCACACATGCTCGCTGGACGCGGGTGCTCTGGGGCTTTGTGGATGTGTCTCTCGGAGCATGGCGTCCAGACGAGGGCCGGCGGCCGAGAGTCGGAGTAGGGCCCGCCACCACGCCAGCTGCTGGAGTAGGACCTTCCACGGCGCCCAGTGGGTCTCGGATTTCAGTTCCGCTGGGGGAGGGAGATAGGTATGTTAGTTTTGTAACCATTGGGGCCAAATTCATTCGATTATGGTAAATATCAATACATATATTAACTGAAAAATGCAAGAATATATTGTGTAAGCGTCCTTCCAAGGAGAGCAGACTTTAGCTATAAAAAGTTCAAATGGGGATATCGTAATTTTTAACGTAAATCCTAACTTAGCGCGACACGCGTCCCATTTAGCCAAAAGTATCCCATTTTACTAAAGAAATCCGGCATCGCAATTTCTAAACCCTTAATCCCTGCTGTGGCTCCCAAGTCCTTTGATATCCACCTAGAGATGTTATAAAATACCTGCAGCCTGAGCAGCCCGCGCCGCGGACAGTCGCCCAGCTCGACTCAGTACGAAGGCGTCGTCTAAAGCGAGCGCCCGCTCCGCCGCCGACCCGCCGCCGTAGTGCGCCGCGATGCGCTGGTGGCGGAGCGATGCGGACTGGGGGAACATAGATAGATAGATAAGTAATGTACCTACTCTTTATTTGTACACCAATTCATCAGGGTATGGTCATGTGCAGAAAAACCTGACCGCCCTCTCATACTAACAATGCTTCTGTGAGGGGTCAGATTTATCTGCCTTATACTGTTGTACAACAAGATGGAGGTGTTATCGCTAATAGCGATCTCTTCCCGACAACCTTTGCATAGATGGACTAAAAGAGATACAAATAGGTTATAGTTTAGGTAAGTAAGTACCTAACCTATTTTTGTGTGTGAATAAATTATTATTGGAGGGAGTATACATGACTGTATGTAGGGCTGAGTATGTTAGGTTGTGATCATTGGACTTCTGCTTCTTCTTGTTAGCGTGTCGATGACAAACAAGAGACACTAGGCGCATCTAGGGTTTGCACCGTGGTGAAGGGGTTAGCCAGTCAGCTGACTGCCCAAGGTACTCTAAGACTTATTTATAAACGGAACAGGTGATTCATCACATAGACAGGCTTCTTCATGCATCATCGTAACGTAAAGGGATCGCCTTTTTATCCTGTCAACCAGGAGTTCGCAAGCTCGCGTTCTACTGGTTGACAGAAGAAAAAGAAGCGATCCGTTTACGTTACGCTTATATGTGCGGTGACCGTTACGGGGTAGGTATTCAAAAATAGCTCTTACCTCGCCCTCAACAGGGTCCTGCGGCGCGACTCTATACAGCCCTCGGGCCCCCACATTGTAGCGCACCCACTGGTGCTTGCCGAGGTCGGGGATCAACACTGGAACAAGATGTAAATTACATTAAGAGCATTGAACAATCCATAGCAGTCCCCACTGCTGGGCACGGGTGTCCTTCCAATGAAGGAAGGGGTTTAGGCCTAGTCCACCACGCTCGCCTAGTGCGGGTTGGTGGACCCCAACACAAGCAAGCTGTTCTGAGAGAGTTGTCGGGTAAGTGAGACGCAGACCCACAGTCAGTTTTTTTTTACAGCCGACGGTCTGACTAGGTTTAACGACTGCTGCCGAAGGAGATACTAACTCATATCAAACTAATGGACGTATCTAACGGACATAGCAGCTAGCTTGATTACCATTTGGATCGGTAGGGGGAAATTGAGTTTTTAAAAACGGCGATACGGCTCGTGACTTATGCCGTGGGTGCAAACGTATAGCGAAATCACCTCCGTCTATTATAAGTTTGATATTCTGTGGGAAACTGTTAATGTTTTCGTTTTCTCGCATACAAAGTGGCGCCTCTAAGGGAAACTATCATATGGGATATGGTTCCGATACGCTAAAAGAAGATAGAATATAAGAATAATAACTCACTCTCAGTGTCGTTCATCCAGACCAGATGCGTCACGTTTTCCGCCCACCGCGACCCCAATGTGCTGTTTGCTGCAGTCCTGAAAAGTAAATAAGTACGTTGATAAGTACTTATATAGTCTGGATGGTTATACGCCTACTCAGATTACTTACAGGGTTCACACCGAGAAATTTGAGGGCAAAAAGCGAGGTAAGAAGCTTATTATTTGATTAACTCTGGCTAAGTATTACCATCTATTGTATTCTGTTATATACTCTGTGGGGGGTCGTGTAAGTACCTGCACATGGCTCTCTCGAGTGGAACCGTTGTATATATCCCCAAGGACTAAAGTGCCTTCGTAAACTCGGACCATTTCACACCACGCTGGTCCAATCAGGTAATAAAACCCAAAAAAAAACCACCTCTACTCTCTACTCACCCATTAACCGTCTCACTAAGATTCTTCCCAGCGTATTCTGGCTTCAACGGGCCCACAGCGAAGCTCAGCGGTATGTACCACTTCGGCGGCGGCGGCGGCTTGGTGGGTTTGACAGCTGGTCGCCGGGTTGTTGGCGGTGGTAGGGTTGTTGTGGTGGTGGCGTTGATGTCTTCTTCTAGGATTTCTGTTAGGTTGGTTTCTGGGGGAGAAGGATTGGTGGTTTTTATGTGAATGAGTAGATGGATTTAAATAGCAACAAATCCTTACACTCAAGTTCTGTTCTGTCACACTGAATAAGTGTGGTGTGGTCGTCCACGCAACGACCACACGTTGTCCACGCAACGACTATGCGTTTGCGACTGACGCGTGACAGGCAACCATTTGCCAGCCCACCCGTCCGCCCCGTGCCTTCCCCCCGCCCGCCATCATTCACTATATAATCGAAGGACGGAGTGCACGTTGATAAGCGGTACACGGTAATATTTTTCGAAAATCGGAAGAAAAGTTGATGCGTTTTCCACTAGTGACCATTGGGTGGATCAACTATTTGACTACTCATCGAGAGTGTGAGTAGAGTTGCTGCCGCGTTGGCGTGGACTTGTTATAATGTGCGAAGACCTTTATTAGGGCAAAGTCTCATCAACATGTAATTATGACATATAGACATAATCCAGATGGCCCAGCACTTAGGATCTTGATCAATGAGGCACCATGCGCGGAGTAAATGCCAAGCTCCGTATTGTTTTTATTAAACACATGACCTATTAGGTCAAACTACTTCGGAAATCACATTCATTGCATTCTTCATACACAAGACCTAATGTGACAGTTTCTATGGGAATTTACCCATGTTTATTCCCAGCCAGTCCACTCACCAGGCTCATAGAAGATCTCATCCAAGTCAGCGCGCAGGTCAGCCGTCAGCAGGCTGGTGTCGAACCCTGGCTCTGGATCTGGTGGGTCAGCCGCCATCACGAATCTGGAGGGAAGAGGGTTACAGTAAACTTCTTCTTCAGCCTAAGAGAAGCATTTAGTAAACGAAAAGGGGATTGGTCGCTTCTACTAAATGTTGGGATAGCCGCGAAAGTTGATGAGAATGTACAGGAAAAGGTATGGTAGCGATGATAGTTAGCCTTTTTTTGTGACAAAACATCGATTGAATCTTTGCTACTAAAAGGTAGGATCTAGTTTGGTTATTCTCTCAGATAAGTCCTTCATTTCCTGTTCCTCCAAGACTATGATGCCATTTAACTGATAAGATATGCAGGAAGCTGGAATGATATGTCACCGACAGTTTTAGTTATTAAATCTTGTTACCTTTCCTGAATTATGAGTCTATCAGGTCCCCTGTCATGTGCCGTCAGTAGCGGGTACCCGGCGCGCTCGCACCACCCGTCCCAAGCCGAGGGTGGGACGCCCTCAACAGATGTCTCTAGACTACGCTGCTAGATAGCAAAGTCTTTGTATCTACGAGTATGTGTATCTGTTTGTGGTAGCGTAGCTTCCAAACGGCTGAACCGATTTTCGATTTGTTTTCTTTGAGTCATAGCTAATGTTATCCCAAATGTTCCTAGCTATATTTCATCAAAATCGGCTTAGCCGCTCATAAGTTATGCGAGTTTTAGTGTTGAATGTCGGAGTAGTAGTAGTAGTCTTGTCTTGTAGTCTTAGTTATTACTCTGTGGTTTTGGTTAGGATATTTAGTGAAGTACTATAGTTACCTTTCCTGAGTGATCAGTCTATCAGGTCCCCTGCCATGTGCCGTCAGCAGTAGGTACCCGGCGCGCTCGCACCACCCGTCCCAAGCCGAAAGTGGGACGCCCTCAACACATGTCTCTAGACTACGCTGTTAGAGCTATACGAGTATCATCTTCAAAGATCGGTGTCTGTGTATCTGTGTATATGTTTGTGACAGCGTAGCTCCCAAACGGCTGAACGGATTTTCGATTTGTTTTCTTTGAGTCATAGGTACTGTAACTTGGAATGTTCTCAGCCACATTTTATCAAAATCGGCTTAGCCGTTCAAAAGTTATGCGAGTTTTAGTGTTGAATGTCGGGGGTTTTTTTTAACGTTGGTTAGGTTATTTTTAACTACTTTTTAGAAAGTTTTTTAAGTACCTTTCCTGAGTGATCAGTCTATCAGGTCCCCTGTCGTGTGCCGTCAGTAGTGGGTACCCGGCGCGCTCGCACCACCCGTCCCACGCTGAGGGTGGGACGCCCGGCCGCGCGAGAGCCTTCCAGAGGTCGCGCGCGTCCGCTGACGCTGATCTGTTTGGGAGGGGTAGAAGGGTTTTGTGTTATGAGAGTTGAAATGGTAATTTCGTGAGAAAATCTTTGATATACCTAAATTATTATTACCCACGTATTATCAAATGGGGAGGAAAACCAAGTGAAACTTTGGTACCCCAGTAGGTACTTTTTCTCTGTACATTCTTTCACTGGAAGGAGACCAGCAGTGAGGACGTGATGGGTCGTAATGTGAAGCATTATTTTCCAGTTAAGTACCAAGCTTTCTAAGTTTTAAGGTACATATTGCGGGGAGAGAGATTTGCGGGTTCAAATTAAATAATAATAATTGCAGTTTATTATGTTGGCTAAAATTTTATAACGGTACATTTTCTTCTTCAACAACATACCTGTGTACTTTGAGTAGGTGCGCCAGCGCGGCGCGACCGGCCTCCTCGCCCACCGCTTCTATAGCCATGCTCACTATTGCTGCTCCCTGGGGGATAAGATCACATATAAAACATTTTTAATCATAATGCATGTCGCATGAGAATCTGGAAGCTGAAGTATGTAGTTGTGGACATGCCTTTTCTGCCAAAGAACCGGTTAGAGCTAGGTAAAGTGGAGGAAGTTCTAAACTGGAGACATAGCGTGGGACTCCATCCAGAGGTGTTATTAACATTGGGTAAGGAAAGTCAGTGCTATACATAATTATAATAGGGATGCTTGGAAGAGTCATCTGTTCAGCATTGGACGAATATTTGATGTTCATAATGAAATTTTGTGAGTGAAAGTGTTTTTTTCTTTTTGCACACCTTATAATAAATTTTCTTACATCTCCTGTGGGTTGACTGGTAGAAAATGCTTACATAGCATTAAGTCCACCTATTTTTATGTTTGTGCAATAAAGGATTAAATAAAAAAAAACAGTAATGCCAATGCCACCAAGGCTGCAGAAATAGCTTAGAGTAATCCTTGTGTAGGTAGGTAATTTTTAGGTATACCTTGTGTATGGACAGTTCATCAGTGGTGGCCTCAATGTCTGCTATCTCCAGTCGAGGCGCCGCCACCGCCCTCGCTGAACTACTAGAGTCCAGTCTGTAATGTACATAAATAAGTAAGATTGGTATAATCGGTGGCGCATTTGACTAATATAATGATTGGTTTCCAAAGGCCTAAACTTAGAGACTAGGAAGGCAGGATGCTGTACCGGGTTTCAAACTATTGAAGACAACATCGATAAGAAATAATGAACTTAATCTTATTCAAGCTGAAGTAGCTCATCTGACTGACGGTGTTCCACAAGGTAGTGTCTTATGTCTTCCTCATTTTGTAACTTATCTACCGGTGTTCCACAAGGGTCTGTCTTGCCGCCTCTACTATTCCTTTACTACTAAATGGTGTCGGTGTTCCACAAGGTAGCGTTTTGTCTCCTCTACTGTTCCTTTTCTACACCCATCAGCAATTCTTTGTTTTCTGACAAAGTTGTCTGTATACAAACCTCAAGGCTGGCAGAACATGGCTGAGCAGCAAGTCGGCTCGCTGCTCGTCGTTGAAGGCGGGCGCGCGCTGCATGAGCACGGTGGTGACGGCCGACATCAGCCACTGCGAGCTCCACCAGCGCGGGGAGACCAGACCGGAGAACCACTGGGGGAGATAAAAAATATTCTATACACAGACAGATTGCCAATGATTTTGTGTTCCATTTTGACGAAATGTAATTTTCCGGCCTATCACGGTTAAATTGTACTGTATAGTTTATATTAAAGCATAGGTACAGTTTTGGAAACGGCTTTAGCTCTAGAAGCGTTCTCTTCGGAGCAAAATGTGTAATATAAGCCCAGTTGTTAGAGGTGACTCACAAGCGAGTCATCCGCTTTTCGCTGTACAGTTGTACTCACGTGATAGGTCGCGAGCGCTATCGCTTACATAACTTAATATAGCAAAAAGTTGGTAAGACTCACTTGCTGCGCCAGTAGTCTCGAGATGGTCTTGGTGTCCGACAGCATGGCCGGTGACAACGCGATCAGACCCCAACCCTCGGAATAAGGACTGCCGCCTTCTATTACCACGATATCTGTAAAACAACATTATCGTGGATTACCCATATGAAACGTTTACGTTACAGATGTTTGCACGGCACCTTTATGGACGTAGATAAATTCGTTTAATGCACGTTGCATCAATCATGTCACGTTATGTTAATTGCGAAGATGGTGACGTTTATTTATTTACGTCGATAACGGTGCTGTGTAGCCGGGACAGAGTGCTGATAACTATAACGGTAAAAGAAACTATACTTATGCAAATATCGGCTGTTAAATAAGTGGGAGTAGATAAAAATAATAATAAGTATAATTTAGCAGGCTTATAAATGTGGTGAGACAACGTGATTCAGGCCGCCATTTTAATACTGTTTCTTTATCTGTGAGCGTTACAGCTAAGTGATTAATAAAATGGTACTTACCAAGTTTAGGCAGTGGGTACGAAGTGTTTAGCTCGTAGGCGTAAGTGGAGATCGTCTTCTGAACCCACTCGAGTAGCGGCCTGCAATGAAAGACATTTAAGGATTTTAACTTTAAAATATGACGTGGACGAGTGAATATAAACTAAAGTTTACATGAAACACGCTATATACAGGGTGTTGCAAAAAGGGTAAGTATAATAATATAACGTCATCCTGCACACGTAGGTTTCGGCATATTAACTATTAACTATATACTTACCCTTTTTGCAATACCTATACATCGCGATACGCTATAAATACAGCACTGTTATCGACGTCGATAAAGAACTCATGTAGCAGCAGCAGGATGTTTAAAAACTTAGAAAGATATCCAGCTGCAGCTTTCACTCACCCGGCGTCGTCCAGGATGGCCTGCTGGTCGCTGTACAGGCTGATCTCCGGCGGCGGTGATGGCTCGTCCTCATAGGCCGTGGTCCCGTCAGCAGCTTCAGTCACCACTGAGGGGAGCTTCGTGGGTAGCTTCGTGGGTAGTTGGTTAACCTGGGGAAGGAGGTTGATAAGTGAAAGATTTTAGGAATCCATAGGTGGGTGGAAAATTCGGGAGGTTTAAAGATGTCATATTTTGTGATCGTTGTCAGTCCACTCTGGGAAGTCAGCGATTGAAAACTTGTCTGAATCCTTCTACTCAGTGTTTGTCACCGATACGCTAAACAGTCTATTCTTCTATGACAACCGCCTTATTTTTACTTCGTTGTTGTCAGGTGACACCTGACATGGGGGACCTGGGTCCCATGTAATGTCCAAAATGAAATACTGCTGATTAAAATGACGCCATACTCAACTCTCCCCAATAAACATTAAAAAAAAATATGAATATATATACTTAATCTATAACCTCAATAACTATGGTGACCCCGACATGATCACAAACTTCATAATTTTAACCTTAAAACTTACAATCTTCACTCTATCCTCGCTTCTCCTCTTCTTTTCAGCCACCTCCGTGGTGACGTCGACTCTGGCGAGCCACACTGAGACACCACCGCAGCCGCTACACGGATTCGTTATCGACGTAGATAAATGGTTCTATATCGCAAATCGCTATAAATACAGCGCTGTTATCAAACGAGTTTATCAACGTAATAGGTTGAACGCGCATTTGCTACACGGGTTTTTAATAAATAATCTATGGTGACCCCGACATGATCACTAACACCACTCGTCATAATTTCGACCTTAAAACGTAGTTCTGAAACTTACAATCTTCGCCTTATCCTCACCCCTCCCCTTCTCGTCAGCCCCCTCCGTGGTGGCGTCGGGCGGGCTCGGCGCGGCGCGGCGCTGCAGCCGGCAGACCGCGATAGACATCATGTGAGGCGACATGGGGGCGCTACACGGGTTCGTTAGTGACGTAGATACATGGTTCTGTATCGCAATTTATAGCGATAAATACAGCGCTGTTATTAAACGAGTTTATCGACGTAGATAAATGAGCTGTAATAAATTGAATGCGCATCTGCTACACGGGTTCGTTATGGACGTAGATAAATGTTTCTACACCGCAAATCGCTATAAATACAGCGTTTTTATTAAAAAAGTTTATCGAAATAGATAAAAACCGCAATATCGCGATACGCCAAACGAGTTTATCGACGTAGATAAACACCGCAATATCAAGATACGCCATAAATACGGCGCTGTATTAGATTGAACGCGCATTTGCTACACGGGTTCGTTATCGACGTAGATAAATGGGTCTACCTATATCGCAAATCGCTATAAATACAGCGCTGTTATTCAACGAGTTTAGTAACGTAATAGGTTGAACTCGCATTTGCTACACGGGTTTTTAATAAATAATCAATGGTGACCCCGACATGATCACTAAAATCAATCGTCAAAATTTCAACCTTAAAACGTGGTTCCTAAAACTCACAATCTTTGCTCGATCCTCATTAACTCTCTTTTCGTCAGCCGCCTCCGTGGTGGCGTCGGGCGGGCTCGGCGCGGCGCGGCGCTGCAGCCGGCAGACCGCGATAGACATCATGTGAGGCGACATGGGGGCGCTACACGGGCTCGTTATCGACGTAGATAAATGGTTCTGTATCGCAATTTGTAGCGATAAATACAGCGCTGTTATTAAACGAGTTTATCGACGCAATAGGTTGAACGCGCATTTGCTACACGGGTTCGTTATCGACGTAGATAATGACCGCAATATTGCTATACGCCATAAATACGGCGCTGTATTAGATTAAACGCGCATCCGCAACACGGGTTCGTTATCGACGTAGTTAAATGGTTCTGTATCGCAATTTATAGCGATAAATACAGCGCTGTTATTAAACGAGTTTATCAACGTAGATAAACGCGCTGTAATAGGTTTAACGCGTATTTGCTACACGGGTTCGTTATCGACGTAGATAAATGGTTCTACCTATATCGCAAATCGCGATAAATACAGCGCTGTTATTAAACGAGTCTATCAACGTAATAGGTTGAACGCGCATTTGCTACACGGGTTTTTAATAAATAATCTATGGTGACCCCGACATGATCACTAACATCAATCGTCATAATTTCGACCTTAAAACGTGGTTCATAAAACTTACAATCTTCGCTCTATCCTCATTAACCCCCTTCTCGTCAGCCGCCTCCGTGGTGGCGTCGGGCGGGCTCGGCGCGGCGCGGCGCTGCAGCCGGCAGACCGCGATAGACATCATGTGAGGCGACATTGGGGGCTACACGGGCTCGTTGTCGACGGAGATAGGTGGTTCTATATCGCAAGCGCCGTTATCAACGTAGTAGGTTGAACGCGCATTTGCTATACGATTTTTATCGACGTAGATAAATGATTCTACATCGCAAATCACTATAAATATAGCGCTGTTATTAAACGAGTTTATCGACATAAATAAACGCTGCTATATCACGATACGCCATAAATACAGCGCTGTTATAAAACTAGTTTATCAACGTAGATAAACACCACAATATCGCGATACGCCATAAATACGGCGCTGTATTAAATTGAACGCGCATCCGCTACACGGGTTTTTTATCGACGTAGATAAACAACGCTATATTACAATTCGCGATAGACATCATATGTAGCGACATAAGGGACGCTACACGGGTTCGTTATCGATGTAGATAAATGGTTCCATATCGCAAATCGATATAAATACAGCGCTGTTATTAAACGAGTTTATCGACGTAGAAATATACAACGCGCTGAAATATATGAAACGCGCATTTGCTACACGGGTTCGTTATCGATGTAGATAAATGGTTCTATATCGCAAATCGCTGTTAATACAGCACTGTTATTAAACGAGTTTATGAACGTAGATAAACGCGCTGTTTCTCGATACGCCATAAATACGACGCTGTAATAGATTGCACGCGCATTTGCTACACGGGGTTTTTATCGACGTAGATAAACGCTGCTATATCGCGATACCCCATAAACACGGCGCTGTATTAGATTGAACGCGCATCCGCTTCACGGGTTTTTAATCAACTAGATAAACAACGCTATATTACAATTAGCTATAAAATACACATAAACTTAGGGCGTCTTGCACAAGAATCTTAAATCTAGATTTAGTGTCAAATCGTGACTTAATAAACTTCAGTTCATACAAATTTACGTCATAAATCGAGATTTAACGCTAAATCTACATTTAACATGCTTGTGCAAGTAGCCCTTAATAATTTAACCCTAAAACTCACAATCTTTGCTCTATCCTCATTAACTCTCTTCTCGTCAGCCGCCTCCGTGGTGGCGTCGGGCGGGCTCGGCGCGGCGCGGCGCTGCAGCCGGCAGACCGCGATAGACATCATGTGAGGCGACATGGGGGCGCTACACGGGTTCGTTATCGATGTAGATAAATGGCTCTAAATCGCAAATCGCTATACAGCGCTGTTATTAAACGAGTTTGTCAACGTAGATAAACGCGCTGTAATAGGGTTAACGTGCATTTGCTACACGGGTTCGTCATCGACGTAGATAAATGTTTCTACATATATCGCAAATCGCTATAAATACAGCGCTGTTATTAAACGAGTTTATCGACATTGATAAACGCCGCTATATCGCGATACGCTATAAATACGGCGCTGTAATAGGTTGAACGCGCATTTGCTACAAGGGTTTTTGATAAATAATCTATGGTGACCCCGACATGATCACTAACATCAATCGTCATAATTTCGACCTTAAACCATGGTCCATAAAACTCACAATCTTCGGCCTGTCCTCATTAACCCTCTTCTCGTCAGCCGCCTCCGTGGTGGCGTCGGGCGGGCTCGGCGCGGCGCGGCGCTGCAGCCGGCAGACCGCGATAGACATCATGTGAGGCGACATGGGGGGCGAGGGGGCGAACTCGTCTTGTAGCTGGAAGAGGGATGGTTAGTTCATGGTTATATAATATGGATGATCTGCCGTGGACGTAATCGTAAGGTTGTCTGGTAAAAATGGACAACATTTCATTTTCTTTACCCTATATTTTTATTAGTTATTCGGAAAGTTTATAGAAAATTAGGGGACCCGTATTTTTTTATTTTGTATATACATAAATTTTTGCATGTTATTTTTAACTTTAAAGTTAATTATTTTAAAACCGGAAGTGACGTTACATATTAGGCTCAATTTTTATTTTTGTCTATTGCCTGAGTCTCGCAAAAAAACATAAATGACACTGACAAGTGACATTTAAACTTTGTTTACATGCCAACCAACAAATGGGTCATTTTCAAATAACCTTGATATTTCTGATGATGGAAAGTAGGTACTTATCATGTTAAAAAATTAAGCAGAAGCATTTTTTCAGCTGTGTAGGCGGTGGCATGCTCTGGGACATATTAAATAGAGGTCATCTCTTAATAATAAAAATAAAAAATTGTCAGAAAGTGTCAGAACAGAATTAATGAAAATGACCCAAATAAACAACAACGTCACGATAAAACGTCAACGTCAATCAAAAATGAAAGTGACAGTTACTTTGTTTTTAAATCTATACGCTTTGATCATCAAAATGCATCGCACCTGATGCATGACGTCATCAGCACTTTTTTACTATTTTATGATTTTCTCGAAAATGATACATCCAAAAAATACAAAAACATTTTTTTTGTGGCCTTTAGAGCTAAATCTCGAAATGGTTTTCGATTTATAGCAGCTTTAGTTTTTTGAAATGTTGTCCATTGCTATAAGGAATAAGGCCACCTTTTTGGACTGCCTTTTTAACTACACTTTTTTTGTATTTCGACCGCGATGGACGGATCATATGAGGCGACATGGGCGGGGAGGGGGCGAACTCGTCTTGTAGCTGGAAGAGGGATAGAGATAAAATACTCTTTATTGCTCACAAACAGAAACAGTTTTACAAACATGGAAAAGAAAATAAATAGTACAATCGACGGCCTTATTACTAAAAGTAATATCTTTCAGACAACCACATAGATAGGATAGTTAGTTAATACATGGATGATCTGCTGTGGTCGCAATTTGGTTCGTTGGGTGAACTGCTGAAGTAATGAAGATTCAGAGGGCTGTCACTACAGCTGAGTATCTACGGCAGATTCAAAAGTTTTGCAAATACTATATAAGTACATACTACAAGCCAAGCAATGTAGGTACGTCTACTAAACACACGCACTAAACAGTGTGTGAATCAGCCTTTAGTTAACGCAGCAGCGATCCAAAACTTCGAATTTCGTCAAGCAATTACCTAGCGGAATCTTATTCCCGCCTTGATACGCCGTAAGTGTTTGTCGTCAGGATTTCAAGATAAAAAGTTGACTATGTAATTCACAAATAACATTTATTTTTATTTAACATCGTGGGTAGGTATGAAACGCTTACCAATCTGTGTCCCAAGTAGAAGCCAGCTTCCTCAGTAGCCACTATCGGCATGTTGGTCAGTGACACGTGAAATCTATAACAGAATAGAATAGATGTTGAGACGTAGAAATACAACCATAGTTATAGTATTTTCTATATGGAAGAGGCAAATAGGTGTCGTTAAATAGCTTATCCTCCTGACCCCGAGAGGTATAAATGTATATGTCGCAGGCATCTGGTTTAATCTCCTGTTTGATTGAACCGCTAGCCCGTTCATTGGATGACGCTATTCAGTTGTATGACTAGGCCGAACGTTGATTGTACAAGCGTCACAAAACGTCCAACTAGTTAGCTGACTTAAAATCAGTCAGGTGGTGAATAAAACCAATATGGCGTCTAACAGCTAACAGCTGACACAAAAAGCACCTATATTGTTAGTTTTTTGCAAATGAATTATCTTTAAAGTGTGTTATTTGTGTTAAAATAGTGTTACAACATGAATTTACCTATTATTACACCGCCGGCGGATAGTTTCAAAGAAAAAAATGTGCTGAAACTGGATAATTATAAACAACAATATCAAGGTACCTACGTTTATTGTTATTGTTTAGTTAATTTGTGAGATGAGAGCTTTGTAACATAGTCTTTTTGTTGACTCTTGTCTGGTCATGTTTATCCTAACCAGGCATTACAAAGTTGCTATACTATATCCCATTTAACGACTTCGCTGAATAACGTTCAGTCAAGACGTTGGACGTTACAGTCAACCACTTGACGAGTTGTTCTTTAGTCATTCAACTGAGTAGCGTCATCCAATGAACGGGCTAGCGGTTCAATCAAACAGGAGATTAAACCAGATGCCTGCGACATATACACTGTTATTAAAATTTTAAATTTTTTAAAAAAAATACTACTGAACTGTTTAGTCACTTTGTCAAAGAACAAATTGTTTAAGGGATAGGTACTTTATAAAACTTTAAAGGAATAACAGGGATACTCCATAAAACTTTTAATATAGGTATTTTTAAACTATATATTATATTTTTTTTCAATGTCCTACTCATAGCACGCCAGGTGTCAGGAGGTTATAGAATGGGTGTAGTAAAGTAAAAGTGGAGGAGAAGAGACACCTCCTTGCGGAACACCGGCGAAGTATGATGATATTGTCTTTGGTACCTACATGATTAATAACGATGATGAAATAGACAATATCTTACCGATCCCGGACCACAGTGAGTTTGAACGAGGCCCGGAAGTGCGGCTCGTCGAGGCAGGGGAACGCGGAGCGCGCGTGCGTCAGCCAGAACCGGGACATGGCGCAGCGGCTGGAAGATAAAAATTAAGTGATTAAAAATTAATATTATAAACATTTTTATTGAACGGTCAACTGAATAAGTACACTTAACCCTTTGCATCGAAATATCCTTCCACCCAAAGGTTGCCTGGAAGAAATCGCTTTAAGCGATAAGCCCCTATTTGTACATATGTGTTCGATTAAGTTTTTTGTCATTTTTGTTTATATTTTTGTGTACAAATAAAGAATACCTATTCTATTAGTAGTTATACACTTCTGTACCTTGACAAACTGACGAACCAACAATGTTTCAATGAATGGATAGGCGGTTTCAGATTGACAAGGATCAAAAGTGTATAGCTATATACTTATGCAGCTGATTGTAGTTATTTATTTAGTGCTTCTGTTGCGTATCCGATCACCACCGGCAAGCATCTGTACTTAGGTACAGATGCTTGCCTTGACCAAGTACAAGTTACCAACTTCATACTTTACGGACAATCAGGGACAAACAGGGACAGGGATATATACACATAATAGAACGCTGGCTGCCGACTCCTATAGATCTGTAAGTTTCATATATTTGACTAACCAGCGGCAGCGGCAGCGCCGATAAGCGCAAGAAAATATTTAATCTAAAGCTACCGGGGCGCTGGTACCCAGTTTTCTCTGTGTTAACCGCCCCTCCCTTAGGATTGTCGATTGCTAATGTTTAGTGGAAACTACTCACTGTTTATGGTTCCCGGCGAGGAAGAGGCCGCGCTGCTCGGCGCTCCTCAATAATTAGTGTATGGTGAACCCGACGTGATCACCCACGTTATAGCGCTATATCACGCTTGATTCGTTGTACGCTTTTTGGACGACTGTCTTCGTTAATCCTGGGCTTCTATTACTTACTTTAGGTTACTTAAGGTTTAGGGTGTAATGTAGTAAAAATCCTAACTAATATTATAAATGCGAAAGTAACTGTGTCTGTCTGTCTGTCTGTCTGTCTGTCTGTCTGTTACTCTTTCACGCCAAAACTACTGAACGGATTTGAATGAAATTTGGTATAAATACGTTCTAGACCCTGGGAAAGAACATAGGCTACTTTTTATCCCGGAATTCCCACGGGAAAACTTTTTAAGGCGAAGCGAAGCGCGCGGGGACAGCTAGTGGTATAATAAGCCGAAAATGGATAAATCAGGAGATCAATAGTAACTGAACAAATTTCGTTCAAGAATTTTGGAAATTCGCCTTAGGGCCTTAGGTGACCTATTTCGGCTTAGTATACCCTTTTGCAACACACTGTATAATAAGTATATATATATAGCTCACTGTTTATGGTTCCCGGCGAGGAACAGGCCGCGCTGCTCGGCGCTCCTCTCCAGCCGCGTGATGAAGCGCAGGCTCAGCGTGTAGTTGTACTTGCGACGCAGCTTGTCCTGGAAAAAAAACGCTTATTTAAGAAAGAAGAAAGAAAGAAAAAGCCATTCGCCACAGAATGTGTTTTGTTAAGCATCATTTACTTTGTGGGCGAAAAGTTTGTTGGTCGCACGCAAAATTCTGTGTCATCATCATCGTGTAAAGACCGTGTAACCATATTAGCAATTAACAATCCATAAGCAGCGTCGCCGTCGCTCGACGGTCAAACATCTGTCAGATTCATAAAAGTTATATCAAATATGACAAGCCCGCGACGCTGCTTAAGGATTGTGTCGGTGTGGTGGTAGATAGCTGTAGATATCAGATCTAGATGTGCAGGTTTTCTATACGATTTCTTTTAAAGTTTCTTCGATGGTTTCTTGGAAGTCTAAATAACCTTATTTTCCACTTCTCAAGTATTATAATACCTTAAACTCGATGTAAGTCTGGTCGGCTGGCGGGTAGTCCAGCGCGCGCGCTATCTTCGGCCCCGCGGCGCCGCCCGACTTGAACAGCGCACGTTCAGTCACGTTCATGTCTCGTTGGTTGATGACCACGCTGGATATTATGCTTCTTACTTAGATGTAGATGTGCTGGTTTCCTTACAATGTTTATACCACCTTCTGAAGTCTAAGAAACTTTCTAACTAGTCCACTTCTCTAGCTACCGTACCAACCGACGCATTAGCAATTAATAATCCATAAGCAGCGTCAAACATCTATCTTCATAATAGTTACTTGCGTCGCTCGCTTGTCAAATCTGACGTGGAGATTTGACAAGCGCGCGACGCTGCTTAATAATTGGTAATGCTCGGTGGTGCAAACTCCACAGGTTTACTTTCGATGTTTTCTACTATAGACCATTCCTAGAAGCCTCAGAAACCTTTTTTTCCATTTCTCCAGTATTATTCGTACCTTAAACTCGATATAGGTCTGGTCAGCAGGCGGGTAGTCCAGCGCGCGCGCTATCTTCGGCCCCGCGGCGCCGCCCGACTTGAACAACGCACGTTCAGTTACGTTCAGAATTTCTCGTTGATCATCTCTACGGTAGATATGCTACTTACTTACTTAGAGATAGATGTCTAGGTTTCTTTAGATGCTTATGACTTCAAAACTTCACTCTCTGAAGTATAATGAAACCTTCTACAGCTACCAAAAAGCGTCGCTTGACTGTCAAACATGTGTCAGATCCATACACCCTTAAATTTCCAACCCTCGATTGGCGAAGAGCGTCCTTAATGTTTTATGTTATCTATGTCCTAAAATCCTGATTCTTGCCGATGCCATCACTGGGCGCTAGGGCGTGCAAAACCGGTTAACCGGTTAACCGGAAAACCGGTTAACCGGACAATATATCACGGTTTTTCATAACCGGTTTTGAGAGTTCAAAACCGGAAACCGAAAACCTGGTTTTCACCGATTTTGATCGTATTTTTATATACTTTTTTACATACATTAGAAGTTGAACCCATAAACTCTAAAAATAAAAGAATTTGTATATCGGTTGGCACACTGATGGACACTAGATTAATGGTGAAACTCATAAAAAACACTAAAATATTGTATGGAAATTGAGTGACGATTTTCTGGTGCACATGCCGGCACTCTGCCTAGGCGCAGTAAGCAAACACGACGTCAGTGACCGATGTGTGCGTGTGAGTTCACATTTTTTGCTGTATGAAAACTTATTGCTGTGTGAAAAAAAGGTACTCTGGGTGCACATAATTATAACGTTGAAATCTGGCCCAATAAAGCACAACAAGGTGGTCTTCATACAAACTCTAGGTAAAACAGGACTGCATTGACCGTTGTTGAAAATATAATTAGGCCAAGTGCGGGGACTGCATTCGACGTTATGGACTTTTTTCATGAAGTGTTGAGGACGTCAAATCAAATGCAGTCGTGTCCATCAATGAGTTAGGCTTTCTTTCGTTGCGTTGATATGAACAAATCTGTAATAGGTACATCAAAAAAACATTCATCATCTTACTGCTACTATAAAGTGGTCGTAAGAATCAGACTATAAATGTTTTTTTTTCAAAATCTGCCTGTATGTTTAAAATATACAATTATTGATGATAACAGAACGATATAAAAACACCATTAAGGTGCCACACACTTTTTTTTAGATGTGATAACAGTAAGTACTGTGATAATTCTTATTTAACTTTTTTTCCTGTTCGCTAAATTATTAATTTGTCATATGGTTGATTAAAAATAGGTAAGTATAATATCATAAAAAATGTTTTATTCGTATGTTTTGTGGATATCTCTATCTAAGACTTACGACCAAACTGAAAAACTCATCGCTCAAGTAGCCTAAATGTAACATACTACAACTAAATTATAATTCAACTGAATATCTTTAAATAAATAAATTCTTTTTTGTACACTATAATTATCGAAACTGTAAATTACACATAATTATAAATATGTAAACAATATTATACTACACACACTCACATTCTAATACATACATATATTTTTATATACATACATATATATATTTATCTATCCCACCCATAAAATAGATTTATATGTATTTAATAATACTACTCATAACCACCCATTAATCCGCTCCCGCTCATACCGCCTTCTCCGTCTCTGGCAATCAAATTGCTCACGATCTCTGCGATACAGGCTCGCCTAGTGCAGAGTTTACCGGTAACATTGGAGTTAATAATTCAAAGTACCCTCATTATGCTGTTTTATTTAATTATCCAAATAATGTAACTGTGTTTTTTGGTAAATAAACTTATTTGTATTTGTATTTGTATTTGTATAAGAATATGGGTTCCTTGTTTAATTAGTACTGTATGACAAAAAATATTTAAGTAATATCAAAACCGGTGAAAAACCGGTTACCCGGTTTTGAGGCTGAAAACCGAAAATTCAAAACCGGTTTTGAAAAGCTTCCGGTTTTGCACGCCCTACTGGGCGCCGGGCCTTAGGATTGTTAATTACTAAGGATCGGTGGTGGTAACCCCACAGTACTAACCTTAAACTCGATATAAGTCTGGTCGGCGGGTGGGTAGTCCAGCGCGCGCGCTATCTTCGGCCCCGCGGCGCCGCCCGACTTGAACAGCGCACGTTCGGTCACGTTCATGTCGCGTTGGTTGATGACCACGAAGGTTGTGTCTCGGTCCACTTTGAAGTCTATGGAGACTTCGCCTGTGAAGGGAAAGAATGTTTAGTTATTAGACAGAATAGTCAAAATAGAGTGCCCTAGAAAGAGCATGGGCAAATAAAAAAGGACTATAAAAGTACATGAAGTAGTAGTAACAGCAGAATCTCTCTCAAATGGAACCCTTGTTCAAATCCTCTTCGTCTTTACTGCCTTCCTAATCTTGAACCATTTCTCACTACGCTGGTCCACTGCGGGTTGGTGGGTTCACACATCTATATGTGCAGGTGTCCTCACGATATTTTCCGGTGCAACCGGTCAGTCATCTACTGACGCTATTTTGCTGACTGACCATATTTTTTTCACCACGTTGACAAACACTACTAGATGTGTGGTTTCCTTACTATATTCTCCGGCGCACCACGGGCAGTTATCTACTGACGCTGTTCTGAGTGGTCTCACCAACCCGAGTCCATTCTCCTAGTGTACTGCGGCATTGGCTTCAGCGGCTAGATCCACTGCTCCATGGATCCCTGATGTCAGACTTCTCTCTGGCTGACAGTATTATCTCTGGCTGACAGTATAGTGCCTCTGTTTTATGACCCAGTTGTCGATCACTTTATACACAGTTCAAAGAGCGGATGCTTGATTCTCACTGGCCATAATCCTTTAACGATGATGACGATAAACCAAGTACCTAACTAATCGACTAGCTAAGAAGAAGACTGAACGGCTAGCACGGAACGCAATTAAGACGTGACGTAAAAGTTTAGCAACGAGCGCGACGGAGTACTTTTGTCACGTCTTAAGTGCGCCCCGGGCTAGCCTTTCTGATATACACAAAGCTAAAACAAACTTAAGTGACTCACCCCTCATCTCGCCAGTAGTCAGGTTGGGGTGCAGCCACAGGCTGTAGGCCTTCGGTATGACGAAGGTGGGGAGCCGCGCGCCGCGCCACGGGAACACCAGCCCGTTGGAGGCTATGCGGTCCCTGATAATGCATATTTATAGGTAAGTAAATCACTAGAAAATTTCAAATAAAAACGGTAAACTTATTAGTGTAATAACACTAGCAACGACCAAACGAGCACAGCTCCTTGTTTCTCCAAAAAGGGTGAGGACCCATTGCTGTTGCTGCGGTGCGTCGCCGTGATGACACCTGACTGTCAGGTAAAGCTAACCTAGGTTACTCGTAGTAGTTAGTGGTACCTACCTACATAAGAATGTGGAGCAAACTCAAAAGGATGATTAGTCCTTTGCCTCTAATTTTCAGGAACATTGAAAAAGTCTATATGCTCTTCATTTATGTATTCCTATTATATTATCGGATTGTAGGTACAACAGCAGTACACATGGGGTTTCCTTACTTGTTGGCGGCAGCGGCGGCGGCCTCGGAGTCGGTGGGCGTGGCGCCCGGGATCAGCGTGTTGTCCGGCATGCAGGGGCAGTCTGCGGACAAAAATGTGTTGTAATAAATACCTAGTTACTAAACATAAACTATAAAGGTAACCCAGCAGCTGCCAGATATAATAATATTATGTTGTGTTATAAGGTCGCTGCACGTAATCACCGTCAAAGGCACCACGCACCGGCCTCGCCTCGGTAAGTACTTATAAATATGACTACGATGTACGATTGCAGTTCGTAAGTACTTATAGTGAAATGTATGGAACAGCTGTTTTTTTTTCATCTGTAAACTTCTTATCGGTAGGTTATTATACCCTACATACTGCGAGCACACCGCCACCGGAGCGGAGCGGAGCGAGCCTCGTACATACCGGGTGAAGGAGCAGCGTACACCAGCAGCAGCGCGATAGCAAACAGCGTGGAGAACACGACCGCGGCGAGGCACAGCGCGCGCCGCTGCGAGCACACCGCCACCGGAGCGGAGCGGAGCGAGCCTCGTACATACCGGGTGAAGGAGCAGCGTACACCAGCAGCAGCGCGATAGCAAACAGCGTGGAGAACACGACCGCGGCGAGGCACAGCGCGCGCCGCTGCGAGCACACCGCCACCGGAGCGGAGCGGAGCGAGCCTCGTACATACCGGGTGAAGGAGCAGCGTACACCAGCAGCAGCGCGATAGCAAACAGCGTGGAGAACACGACCGCGGCGAGGCACAGCGCGCGCCGCTGCGAGCACACCGCCACCGGAGCGGAGCGGAGCGAGCGCGCCTCGCGTGCCTTGTCCGAGTCTGTGGAGGAAGATTTAGTTGAGACACTATATAGACAGTTATATTATTTACTCGTTTTTAGTGTATTTTATTTATTTTTATAACTCTCTTCCGTCCAAAGGTTGTAAGGTACAGATACAGATTGCTATAAATAAGCAATAAGGCCGCCTTTTTGTTCTGTTTTGGTGCAAATAAAGAGTATTGTACCTACTGTTTTGTAGACACGGCTGCTAATGTTCGATATACTTACAAGTAGGTATATCATTAAAAATGCCTTCATGCTGAATGTTCGATACGGTAGAAGATGTGCATTTTGCACCCAATACGTAGATATCTATGTACCTATACTCTGTTTTTTCTTCCCTTACCTAATCATGTAACTTTCTGACACTTGATTGATGCGACATTGATGAATATTTGATCGGTCGAGGCGACCCTTGCCTATGTAGGTAAAACTATTTTAGGTGTCGATATAGCATTCACATAACAAGCTAAATCATTCTCTTTCTTGCTTTGCAGTGTAAACAATGTTTGGTGAAGGGTCTAGTTTGTAAAATCACCCCTTAGACCTATGACCAACCATTTTGTAATGTAAGTACAAGTACATTTTTTGGTCCTTTATATCTTTTTTCTCATTTCACCAGCAAAGCTAATTTGATCAGTCCAAATTAACCCCTTTTTTCCATTGCACAAGTTCTGAATATTAATGCACGCAAAAAGAAAGCGAAGCGTGAGCCGGCGTAATTATGTCAGCATAGCAAATGTGTTTACCTTAAAAAGGGTAGGTTTTAGGGCGTAAATTGGCGGCCGACGATATGTGGCTGCATCAGGCGCAACGGCACTTTAGTGGTATTTAAAATCAATACAAAAAGAGAGTTTTTATATGTTTCACGTGTCTGTGTGTTTTTCATGTGGCTCCGGATGCTGAAATAGCTCCTAAACGACTGCAACGATTTCAGATGACAAATAAACGCTTGAAATGGCATAATTATTTCAGCATAGGTACAGAATGTGTTTACACGTAGGCTGTAGGACCTCTTAAAAGTAGTGTCCACTCTCCATGGTACCCTAGTTACACTACTAGTCTTAAAAGACCAACACAGATAAACATCACGCGGTATATCGCGATTCGACATTGGTATACGGTTCTTTGATTGATGGAAACCACATTAAACGTTAACGATGTCCATAACGAACCGATGTCTCGGGAGATAGAACCCAGAGTTCTATGTATTTTTAAGTTTATTGGTGGCTATAATAGCGATATGACACACTACTCGATATACACAGAAACCAGTTGACGGTTGCGACACGTCATCGTCAACCTAATGCCGTCAATTTGCAGCTTTAGAATTACATACACAACACGGGGTAGAGTGAAATCTCTGGTTACAGGACGTAAGCTTATAAATTATGCTCGACTTCGAGAGAAACAAACGACAGGCGAGGCGTACTGTATCTGACGAATTACAGTGAATTATTTAGTATTTTATTGGGTTTTTATTTAGCTGGGTGTTTTTCAGGACTTTCATTTGTTTATGTAGGTACCTTTTACATTTTTATTTACTACCAGTAAGTGTTTTCAGAGTTTTAATTTGTATGAAACCTATGGCCGTTTAGGTTAGGTTAGCAGGTTTTTCAGGCCCTGCCCCCGTAAGTATTTTGCCGAGTGGGATTGGTTGTTATAAAATGGCTGTTATCTTAGAGCATTATTTAATTCATTAAAATTTGTTGTGTTTTCGTTTAATAAGTCTCTAAGTTGATACCAATAATTATCACCGGTTGCTAACGCCCAAAAAGTTACAAAATACAGGGGCTGGACCAAAGAAATTAGGCAGCTCTCACACTACCATCAGAGGCATGTTGCGTCGTGGATTGTATCGTTTTCAGTGTGTATGGTTTTTTTACTATTTTCCACGTCTTGTCGTGCTCGTCTTGTGTCCCATGCTAGGTGTGATTATGATTGTGAAAGTGCTTACCGGCCAAGAACGCGACGTCATCGAGATCCGCGTCCACCATGTTCCTCCAGGCTGCCGCTGAAAGGTTAATTTAGAACATTAGTTAGGTTTACTACCACAACTAGTTAAGACCATATTTATCGGGTAACTATTATACATATTATACAGACGCAAGGTACCTACTGATTTGGTATTTATCAGCGCTAAACGTGGCTAAACTAAATTTTATCCTGTTGTTGATGTTGTCATATGTTGTAGAGTTCATTATTTTCAGTAGGTTGACCAATTTTGACGTTAATTTGATAAACATACAGTTGAAGAATCGCTGAATCTCACCAATGGCAATGCACGAAGAAGTTATGTTTTCACATTGACTTCTGGGTGAATTTCCCGCGGCCAAAATTTGCGTGGCATCAATGAAATCGCTACTAAAAAACAAAGTTCTAATTTTCTAATATTTTTTTCCGGTTATGTGGAATAGTAATTCATATGGAGCACTAAATATTTTATCAATAGGATTAATGGATATTTTACAAAAAAATATTAAACCTCCAAATCTTTCATTGCCGTGTTTGTCCCCAGGTCATCTCGTTTTGTATTATTCTTCAATGATGAAAAAATATTGAGTGTTTAGATTTAAACTTAGTTTCATTTGATACATTAATAGTTAAAGTATTGTTACGAAATACATTTATTCAAATAAATAAAGAATATAACGAACGGTAAGTGAAAAATCATGTGTCCCAGAACTACATTTCATCGCCGTGACCTAAACATGATCAAGGATATTGTTTAATCTATGAACTTGGGTCCCCCCCACGGTGCGCTAATCGTTTTTTACAAGTGTCGCCTAACTACTCGACGTGGAAAGAGGTACACAGGTGCCCACGTTTTCGCGCTAAAGTGAAAGTTATATTTGTTTTTGGTCACTGGACATTTTTTCTTTCATCGCCGTGGATAGATATAACTTCTATAAAATTAAGTTTGTCTTCTTGAGTAAGCATTCAAAAGAAAGCATTTTGAAAATATTCATCTTATAAAGTATTTGTTTCTTCGAATAGTTAATACTTTTTTAATTATTTATATTTAATGGCTTGATTTTCATCGCCATGCTTTCATTTCCGTGGTTTCCGTGGCCAAAATTTGCTATGGAAATGAAAAAAAATCACGGCAATGAAAAAAATTTCATCGCCATGTCTTGTAAAATAATGTGTATTCATTGCCGTGGCCTGGTTATTAATTTCCGTGGCAAGGTTATTCATTTCCGTGGCCAGGTTATTCATTTCCGTGACATTAGTTTTCATCGCCATAGTATGTAAAAAATAAAATAAAAATGTATGATCAGGCAAATAAAAATATATTTACCATCTTTTGTACATACCTAATACAGGTAATACCGATCACTGAAATTACCTACAGGACTTGTCAAATTACCTCTTTTTTCAGTTCGATAAAACGGGCGCGTATCGCAATATATAAAAACTAAATGTATAATTTATCATTAATATCAATCACAAAATAAGTATTATAATTAACGTTATGTATGAATAAGATCTGTTTTAGCTCAAGCGCTCGCTTCTCATGCCGGAGATGCGGGTGGAAATCTCGGCGCTGACATGTACCAATGAGTTCTTTAAATTTAAGTACAATGTATACCATCGCTCTTACGGTGAAGGAAAACATCGTCAGGATATTTTTGCATATCTAGATTTAGCACATCTAGATATGTGAACCCACCGACCCGCAGTGGACCAGCGTGGTCGGAATTGTTCCAAAATTAAAAAGGCAGTTTAGACCTTGGGTATATGCACAAAGGTTCCATTCGAGAGAGCCAGGTGCAGGTACTTACACCCCCAGCAGATAATAGAATAGCATAGAATATATATCTCCGCAGGAACTCAGCTGGATGCTAAGTAGCCTAAATGCTGCTTGCCAACGTGTAGGCCTTGGTATGAACTTGGGCAAGAAGAAAGTCATGTAGAATGTTCACATCAAACGGGAGCCGGTGATCGTTGGTGAGACAACTTTATGTCTACCTCAAGCAGACTATTCGGCTAGGCAGAAGCAATTTCGACAAGGAGGCTGAAAAGCGCATCTAACTGGGTTGGGCTGCATTCGGGAATCATCGTCACATATATATGCTCCTCGGCCATTCCTCAAAGCCTGAAGACAAAGGTCTTCAACCAGTACACCCTGCCAGTGATGACGTATGGTGCAGAGACGTAGACACTGACAGTGGGACTAGTCCACCGTTTTAAAGTCACTCAGCGTGCTATGGAGAGAACTACGCTTGGGGTTTCTCTAATGGATCGTATCAGAAAATAGGTTATCCGTCACAGGACTAAGGTTACCGACATAGCTGTCAAAATGTGCAAGCTTAGGCAGATAGCCGGTAGTAGCTGGAATTAGGAAGGCCGAGGACCGAGTGTTTTTGGCGCTCCTTGAGAGAGACCTATGTCCAGCAGTGGATGATTAAAGGCTGATGATGATAAAATACATTTCGTATTATTATATCAATTAAAATATACTTTCATTTAGCATAGAGCTCATAAAATATTATATATATTATATTATCATATCACGTAGGTAATCTGTGTAAAATTACACAACACCATCAAAACCCCTAGCACCAAAACCTTAAGATAGGTGCGATGACGTAAGCGTGGAGAAGCGGTTAAGTGCACATGCTGCGCCCACTTCGCTGTTGACGAACATGTGCACCTAACTGCACCTATCTTTAGGTTTTGGTGCTTTTGGTGGTTTGTTCGGTGATTTGTAATTCAGCACAGATCATGTCATATCATAATATATTTTATGAACTTTACATAAAATTAACAGTTCATATACTGTATAATATTATCATCATCATCATCATCATCATCATCATCATCTCAGCCATAGGACGTCCACTGCTGAACATAGGCCTCCCCCAATGATTTCCACCTTGTCCGATCGGAGGCGGCCCGCATCCAGTGCTTCCCCGCCGACTTGACTATATCGTTCCTCCATCTCGCGGGGGGCCACCCAACGCTGCGCTTGCCGGTACTTGGTCTCCACTCGAGGACTCTTCTGCTCCACCGACCATCAGTCCTTCGAGCAATATGTCCGGCCCACTGCCATTTCAGCATACTGACTCGATAGGCCATGTCGGTTACTTTGGTTCTTCTACGGATGTCTTCATTTCTGATTCGATCACGTAGAGATACGCCGAGCATAGCCCTTTCCATAGCTCGCTGGGTGACTCCGAGCCTATTTAAGAGGCCTAAAGACCACGTCTCGGCACCGTAGGTCATCACTGGCAACATGTATAATATTATACTTTATGAAAATATACTCGTAGATGTTATAATAGGTAAGGTTAATTATATGTTGTGAACGATATTAATGTGAAATTAAACATTTCGTTTTTATAAGTCGCAATACGAACCCCATTATACTACTTAAAGAATTCCATACTACATTCTTTATTATTTTATACATACTGTCGTTCTTTCTTTCGTTCCAATATTTATCCAAATATTTCTACCATACATAATCTGTCTAAGTTTGCGTTTCGCTCACAGTTTTTTTTTTATTGCAGTGGATTGATTCTTTCATATACATAGCACAGTTCTTTCATTGCCGTGGACGTTAGTTTCATTGCCGTGGATGTTTTTTTTCATTGCCGTGGACGCTTATTTCATTGCCGTGAACGCATGTGTCATCGCCGTGGCACGAAATTTTTGATCATCTGTATCTCGTTAAGTTTTTAACTTATCTGCTTACCATTAAGTAAGAACACTAACATTATCAAAAACTTTAATAAAAGCGCTTTTACAATATAAAAAACCTAAAGATAAAAAAGTCCACGGAAATGAAGATTTTTTAGGACTTGTTGAAATCCACCCTTCTATCATATTATTATATTATTACCTATATATTATCTGGTAGTTATCTACCAGCCAGCTTCTATTAGGTAGGTCACTCACTGGCAAAATCTCACCCTGAAGCCCTAGCACGGGGTGCAAGACGCGCACGCCAAGACGTGACAAAAGTTTTCCTTACCTACTCTCAAAGCCAATCTTTTTGTCACGTCTTGTCGTGCATGTCTTGCGCCCCATGCTAGGCCTACTCACCTTTAGCGGATCCGTTCCTGTCCGCCTTATATTTGCCAATGGGTTCCATCTCGAGCGCGTCCATCTCACCACCACCGCGCCGGCATGACGTCCGCTGCGGAAAGCAACCTTATTTATATAGGCATAAAGGTATGGGGTGGTATGTGTGGGAGAAGTGGAAACTGGAGGTGGAATATAAAAATTTTGCACTTTACTAGGTAAGTACTATATTTATTTTAAATTGAGACTAGCACCTAAAGTCCGTTTTTTAATCTCTCAGAACGGTTCATGATGTTTATTAAAAGTCGATTGTACCGCGATTAAGTGGCCTATCGTTCTATTGGAGGGACAATCGACTGTTGATTTCAGAATCTGTCATTTTAGTATCTGAGATTAAAAAACAGACTTTACGTGTACCTACTAACATAGATGCTTTATCTTCCTACTTTTCCTACAACCGGAAACTTTACAACTCGAAAAAACCATCAAGGAACTACGGAAAAAACTAAATCCACCCCCACCCTCAACGGAAAACGAGGGAACGTCATTATTCTAAGCCCCCACGCAAGGGCAAGGTTCAAAGAACTGTACGCACTTTTTTCTCAATGATCACGCAAAATGGCAAAGGGAGTCTGCCATTCAGCCGCTGTCAACAGACGCGAAACAAAACACTCATGGGCTGAATAAAAAATGCCATTACACGCGTGCAGGTTGGATAAAAAATATGCGTGAGATTTTATTTACATAGTAGTTATATACATATTTATTATTATTTTTCCAGTGTTCTTAATTTTTTAAGTTTTATTTTATAATGGACACACATTTGATTAACTATAAATCCTAATCCTAACTAATATTATAAATGCGAAAGTGTGTCTGTCTGTCTGTCTGCCTGTCTACCTGTCTGTCTGTCAACAGACATGAGAGAGACGATGGAAAAAGTCTTGACCTCCGTGGAATCCCCGTTTATTGAAACTTTAAAAGTTTTTATTATTATATGAAAAAATCTGATTTTTTTTTAGGATGATACGGAGGGTTATTCATATCATCAGAAAAATTATGAGCGTTGTCGTTTTTTTTCGGACATTGCCCATTGACATATTCTGAACGGTTCATCAACAGTCACGTAGGTATAGGTACAATCGTCTGTTGATGAGCCGTTCAGTCAGAATCTGTCAATTTATCTGAGATTAAAAACCAGACTTTTACTATAAAGATGAAGACTCTACCACCACTAGCGCCACACGCCGCGTCCACAATCTCTTTGCTGTCACATTTCCCCCCATAACCTGGCGTTTGTTGTTTTTCACCTAGGAAGTTATTATTCTGAGTTTCTGCACAATATTTAACACGCTTCCCTCGTGCCCTATTGAGGGTAAGTGAAGAGGACAGCTTTGATAGTTTTTCCCCCACTTTAGGTTTAAACGACGTATGACTACCTACGCACTTATTGTGCCGTAATGGGCCGTATTAAAACATGGGTAGTTTGATATACTTAGGTAAAAGGAGAGTCAGTGTTTTTCAAAACGCTTTATTAATTTTCCAGACATTTTTAAGTATTAGATTTACAGGTGTTAAAACTGTCTATCTTCCAACGGTAGGGTCTGAAGGTATAATAGCAGGTACCTATCTATTACTTTATGGTGTGGGTTCACATAATATATTTTGTAAGATACCTGGGTAAGTATTTAATGTTTTACATGCATGTAAGACGAAAGTACCTATCTAGTACTTATTTACAAAAACATGTCTTATATAGGTATTTTAATAGCTAGATAACGTAATTTGGTCTAGACTGCACCCCTTACACCGAAATTAGGGAGGGGAGGAGAGTCTGTCGCCTCGAAACTGGCAATTTCCGGTGCCCAAACCTATGCATCCGCCATATAAGTAACTGCAAGCGAAGCACCCATAGATAAAGTATGGCAGTTACTTGTCTAAGGTTGAAAGTTATAGTTTAAAATAAGAAAATCATAAAAAAAAGGTTTGTAACTAAGCTATCCTGTATCTAAATATGAATGTAAGTATGGGGGCTGTTTACAACGATCTGAAAGTATTAGGTATAAGTATTTACCTGAAGTCTGTTTTTTAATCTCAGATAAGTACTAAATTCACAGATTCTGAACGGTTCATCAATAGTCGATTGTCTCGTCAATATGCGCCAATAGAAGATACGTCACTACGCTGAGTTGCAGAAAGGCACTTTAAGCTAATGTCGGCATTAAATATATGTCTGTCTCTTTCTGTCCGTATACTGTCGAAGCAAGGCAGGTATACATTTAAGGTCATCATTAGCTTAAAGTTCCTTTCTGAAACTCAGCGTTACTGCCAGTTTCACGACCTTATCTACCGATTGCTGCCAGTCAGAGATACGTGGTTTACTTGTATAAGCTGCCAGTAGGTACTATGATTGATTTTGACATATTAATAGTATGAAAGTAACTGTCAGCTATAGATAGAGTTATTGAAACTGGCAGTTAATCGTGGGACAATCGACTGTTGATGAACCATTCAGAATCTGTCAATTTAGTATCTGAGATTTAAAAAAACAGACTTTACGCATATTGTTTCGGCTTACATTAGGCTTTGTAACTACTTACTTACCTACTTATATCTAAAAATAAACCTTCCTAATGGTTTTTTTCTACCTTGGTAACTACTTACTACCGATAAAATTCTTAAAAATATAAATCTATTAACTAATTCTCTTAAAAATAAACCGTAGGTCCACAACAGCACGTTCAAAGCCCAAACACTAGTCACATTTTCGCCGAAAGAAAAACAGGAGACTCCAAAACCTACCTTATCCTCTTCGGACCCCAATCCTCCAAATAAGGACTCAAAGACCAGCAAATCTAAGAAGGATCACACAGAAAACCACTTCAAACTATCTCTTGCACAGTTTTTGAGCTAAAAACACGGATAAAACACTGTATTTCCACAATTTTTCATACACACTGACGGCACTCGTGGGTTTGGGAAAAGCGGAGTAGAAAATCGATTTAGCGCGCGAAACCAGTGTTGCCATACTAGGTTTACTAATGCCGGCATTTATTTTGAGGAACCTAAATGGGAAGTATTCAGCTTTCGGCATCGTACGTAACGGACGCATCGCATTGAGTATTCTTTGTAGTAGGTATAGAAATTCACACAAAGGGGACTAAGTACTTCATTGGCATTGTCGACGATGCCGTTTCTTGATACATTTAAGAAAATCCTTTTGGTCCGGTACGTATGTTACTGATAAGTGGACGCTTACCTAGTATCTACCTAAAAGGGGCTAGGTCGGGCTAGATGTAGGACAAATTACCAAGAGAACAGTCGCTGTAAAAAAAAGGCCGAAAATAGAAATACCTTTAGTACCTAATTAATTTAATTTTGTCATAAGTAGGTATTTCACAGATTAAATCGCAATAAAAAATAAACAATTAGTAGAAAATTTACCATATTAATATACAAATCATGATAATTACATTAACAACTTAGAACCACATGTCAAAATAATAACCAAAACAAATAAGATTAGAAAAAAAAACTAGATCTAGCCGCAAAACGGCTAAGTTGGCAACCCAGCGCGAAACAGCTACGCCACCATCGGAGAGGGAAAGAGACGGTCATATACAGTTTCCCCTCTGTTAGAAAGAGATGGCAGGACATCTGATATTGCGCGAGGGCTAAATGTAGAAACGACCCCTCAAATATAGGGTTGTCGGTGGAGGGGTACTACGGTTCTCTGTTCTGGTGTGTTTAGATTTATTGTATAGTTATTTTTTTGTTGATTATTGATGCTAGTTTTCGAGATAGGTTAGTGGACAAATATGAACCTAAACCTTCCTATCGTACCTATCGTACGTATCGGACCAAATGGATTTTCATAAATTTATGGATAAATGCATCGGCAATGCCGATGAAGTGGACGCACTTGTGTGAATTTCTATACAAAGAATACTGAATGCGACGCGTCCGTTCCGTACGATGCCGAAAAGGTAACGCAAGTTAACATACTCGCAGTTTTTTAAAATAAACTAAACATAAAAAATACACAATATGCCACCTAGTTACCTACTGAGTTAGAGTTATCTTCGACTTAACCACAATCCAAAGACACCAACACACCATAGTACCGCAGCCGTCGTGTTGTCCCAGCATCATCTCAAGAACCACCATCAAAATGTGAATTACTAGAGTAACTAGTGCAGTAGGGGACATTCTTCACCAAAACATCACTACACACCTTAATACCTGGGTAGGAAAGCCTAGAGTCCATTGCTAAAATGCAAGTTAAAGTTTTGTCAAGGGTCTGTGTTTTGCAATTTGGTTAACACTCCCCTAGTTTCTATCGTTTTGCAAGTTGCACTGGTAATCAGGTTAAGGAAATTATAATTTTTGTGATGTAGGCACTGCAGTAGTGTTGCTTTACTGAATTGGATGAAATTTAGGTAAGTATAGGTACTTACACACGCACTCACGCCTTGTACGTTCTCCCTTGCGGGGTAGGCAGAGGTGCATTGCTGCACCCACTTTTCGCCAGAGTGTTATGTTAATCCCAATGTAATAGGGGGCGGGCCTATTGCCATTTTACGGGCACATCCAAGACCCGAGAACAAATATCTGTGTTTAAACAAATGTCTGCCCCAGCCGGGAATCGAACCCGGGACCATCGGCTCGGGTCGCTAACCACTACGCCATTCGGTCGTCCGTCGTATAGGTACTTACAGGTGTTTCAAAAATAGTACTTACCCAGTAAGTCGAAAGTTCAGTTAATATTTTTTTACACATAAATTTAACTATGTAGATATGCTTAGACGTTTTTACTTGGTTTCGGCTTAGGTACTATTCTTAAAAAAATTTAAAACCTCTGTACACTTGTCCAAAATTAATAATGCACATGCAGATCTTCACATCCGAATCATTAAATCGTAAGAGCCTTAAAAAAACACTTACAAAAGAAATAGGAGTCAATATCATGTGTCACATAATCGAAAACAACCGATCTGTCAAAGATTTCTATGCGCATTATCAATTTTGGAGCACTGTACGTATTTTTAAAGTTAAATAACGCAAATGTTAATCAAAATATATTTTATTTAAACACGATTTTAAACTTAAGGAGGCACTTTAATGCTCTAAACGCAATGGAATGGATAGGGTTTACATTTTATATTATTAGTTAAAGATCACAAGATTCATAATAAGAGTTCGATATTAATATTATTAATATCTACTTATTTTTTTTATTTTTCTTAACCTCTAGTGTCCCACTGCTGGGCAAAGGTCTCTCCCTGAACACTGCAGCCGGAGAGGTGGGCAAAAAATGCCACCAAATGGATACCCAACAACGGCCGCCGGCGCAGAGGCAGACCAAGAAAGAGATGGCGGGACGACTTGGACAATTTTAACACGGAATGGTGTGAGCAGGCCCAAGAAAGAGATACGTGGAGTGTTCAGGGATCTACTTATAGGTTACCTAAAATAATTACGTATTTTTATAATATTATGCAAAATATATGTCGCTGGGCCGAGGACCTTAGGCCTTAGACCGGTAAGTAATTAAATTATCCAATAAGCTTCGGATTAATTATTATTATTATTTATATTTCATAATTGGTATAATTTATAAATAATCAATCCTAACTAAGCCTAGCATGGGACGCAAGACGCGCACGCCAAGACGTGACACTCACTCATATCGCGCGGCTTTGAGCGAGTGCATCGGAAAACTTTTATCACGTCTTGACGTGATCGTCTTGCACCCCGTGCTAGGTATTCATAAACAAGTCTAGGTACTGTCAGAATCTATGTACATGGAAGGTTTTCGATCCAGCGTAATTTAACATTATAACTAGTAACAATGATAATTTTCTAAAATCTATGCAATATTAGTAGATAACTATTTAATTACAACAATTTAAGATTTATTCTAAGAAAGTTTAATTTTCTTATTGCTTTTGTAGGTTTTGTGTATTGGTGATCGGAATCGCTCTTACTATCAAAATAAACATAGGTACAGTGCTCCAAAATTGATAATGCGCATAGAAATCTTTGACAGATCGGTTGTTTTCGATTATGTGACACATGATATTGACTCCTATTTCTTTCGAACAAGGTGCAAAATGCAAGAGTTTTTTTAAGGCTCTTACGATTTAATGATTCGGGCGTGAAGATCTGCATGTGCATTATTAATTTTGGACAAGTGTACAGTGCAATTCACGTGAGTTGACCACTGCCACTGTCACTGCTCTCTTTCCATTATAGTGCGACAAACTTATCTGTTCCGGTGAGAGCGAACTAAATTGATCCATATCTCATTACTTACTAATGAATTGTATATTGTAAAAGATTAGATGGGTTTATTATTACCGCAAGAGCGAATTAACAATACCAGCAAACATAAAATCTTATAGAATTAAGAAATATTAGACACTAGCTGTTCCCGCGCGCTTCGCTTCGTCTTAAAAAGTTTTCCCGTGGGAATTCCGGGATAAAAAGTAGCCTATGTTCTTTCCCAGGGTCTAGCTAGACCGTATGTATACGAAATTTCATTCAAATCCGTTCAGTAGTTTTGGCGTGAAAGAGTAACAGACAGACAGACACAGTTACTTTCGCGTTTATAATATTAGTTAGGAAGTTAGGATTTATCTGAGCTGTCACCGGAACAGATAAGTTTGTGGCACTGTAGTTGATTTTTTCATAGTAGTTCACTAATACTATACGGTCATCACCATCACTACAAACACTTTAAGGTCCATTCACACAGACCGGCTCGAAAAGGAGAGTAGATTTTCATGATATGCAAAAATGAACCTTATTGCAATGAATCAAGGTTTGATTTTCAGCGTGATAATATACTTAAGGAGTTTCTGTAGCCATTTCTTCTCCTCAATGACTGAGCCTTTGTGAAATGGTGGTAGACTCCATAATATTGACGATCAACAAGATACAGGGTGTTGCAAAAAGGGTATATTAAGCCGAAACGGATTTTTTTTTCGCGAATTTTGAAATTGTGATTTCGGCTCAGATATAACATGCTGCACATGTAGGTTTCGGCTTAGTATACCCTTTTTGCAACATCCTGTATAATTGTAAAATTTACGTTAAATAAATTATATTCCCTGATTAACCCTGTACCTACCCCCAACCAGTCCTGTGTCAGTCTCGCCTCATACACTTCCGTCTCTCCAGCACTATAACACTTTTTAAACAACTAGCTACGACATACCTCAGCTCATGAAACTTAGCTATGGACAACCTGTATGTGGTTGTCTGCCCATCTGTCAGTTGTAAAGTCAGAATGACGTGAGTAGAACGCGCGTAGATCTGATTGGCCGGCGTTGGCGAGTCGGTAGCGGTGGCGAGGTTTGATTGGCTGGAAGAAAGGGTGGTGAATTGTGATTGGTTGGTTAGGTTATGAGCGCGAGATATCGGCTGGTGATGATGATGAAGATGAGATGGAGTAGTTGTGAGGGTGGTGACTTTGATTCCTATGCTGAGGGCCCTAGGTTCGATCACCAGCCACTGTTTTGTGATAAAAAATTACACCCAAATATTTGTTGGGGGGATGATACCAAAGGCGGCCAAAGAATGGTCACCTAGAGACAGTTGAAGAGGTGTTGGTAGTCTAAAGTCTTGCAGTGAAACAGTGGTCAAGAGTGGCACAGAAATGAAAAACAGTACTTACATCAAGTACACAAAAGGAAGCTTACACCCAACCTGATAATGTTATGTCAAAAAAAAGGCATATACCTCAAAGACACATCAATCCTCCACTGCAGCCCCGCCAGACCGGGCAGCACACGCAGGTGTCTTGGGAGCGCCGAGTAGATCTGATCAGCGCAGAGCAGCGGAGACAGCTCTGCTATGCATTCTGGTGTGAACCTGACAATGTTGAGGTTATGTGAACTTTCATGCTTTATGTAGGTAGTTTGGTAGGCTAACACATTGGAACAAATTAACCAATATTTTTTGATAAGTGCAAATGTTGGTCCTATTCCAAATGAAATGGGCATTGACCATTAATATTACGTTTGTTTTTTCGGGCATACCCAAAATGCCACTTTAACATTAATGAGGATGAAAATCATGAGACTACATAGGATATAGGATAGGTACATTAGTCTGTTTTATAAACTTTTTTTTTCTTGATTTTACAAAAGTGGTTGTAGAGAATCTGTACAAAATGACCCCCTTTCAGCTCTCTTACACCACTTTTGCAATAGTCACCGTGTATGTGGGCTTGTGCCCTTACCTAAGCCCTTCCAGAAACGTCTGCACATCATCCAACTGCCATGGCTCCTTTGTAGCGGTTCTGCTCCGTGCCACGTGCCGGACCACGGCGCGGACTGCCGCAAACTTGTCCACGTTCACCAGACTGGATGTTCTGCTGTCTGGTGTGCCTTCCAGCTCTTTTATAGACACTGAAACAATTTGTTTAAATTATAATCTAAAGAGGGCTTTTACCATCATCTATCGGCTGCCACGGCGGGGGATCGTACCCGGGTCTACGGCGCCTTAGTCTGGATACTAACGGCTTCTCAAATTATCTAGATAAGCAGAAACTGAAAACTTACAAGCGACAAATGGTTTGATCTCTTTTTTCTGTATTTCTGGGGTTACATATAGGACTGCTGTCCATTGCCCCGGGTTCTCTGTAAGAAGTTCTAACTGTTGGGACATTGCGGCAGACCTAGAAATACATAAATTCAACAAAATACAAACAAATCCCCAACAAAAACAAATACAAAGTGTAAAAATTTCATGAACCAATGACAGTTTCAGCTGATCTAGCTTAATCTGTGGCTGAGCTGTCAATTTTTAATCTGTGATAGTTATAACTTCTTAATCTCAGAATAAGCAGTACGAGTTGAGCAATAGAGGCTGGTTATTGATATCCATGATATGGTTCAACATCAACTTTATTTTCAGGCAATCTGACGACAAAGCTCACTTAACCACTTGAATAACTTTTACCGATTCGATTATCTTAGTAACTAACCGCACTGACCGTACCGCTTCTTTTTTCCCATCACTAAACTGTCATGGCTGACGAGTGAGCAAAAGACGCTGTGATTATTTATCGTTGCATTTTTCATATTTTACGTTAAAATACAGCCTGCAACTTATAATTCACATAGTAATCAACATAGTTTGTCTATTTCATTTATAAATTCAGTGGCGGAATCTGTGATTTAGGTATAATATCAGAATTATGGCGGCGGTTCAGGGTGCACCAGGAAATAAGCCATGGGCAGGCAACAGGCCAGGAGTTCAGCACCAGAACAGCCAAAACAACTCTAGTCTAACCATTAATAGGTCGATAAATCTATATCCCCTGACGAATTACACATTCGGGACCAAAGAACCGCTGTTTGAAAAAGATGCGTCAGTTCCAGCCAGATTCCAAAGAATGAGGGAGGAGTTTGTGAAAATTGGCATGAGGAGGTATTATTTCCAGTATATTTTGTGTATCACGAAAGCATCTTTGAGTTAAACATGAAATGCCGTGGGTTTTTGTTGTAAACAAAACATAACCTAACTTTTCTGTTGGCTCCATAATTTTGCTGAGTACATCCAGTATTTTAGTTGGTTATAAACTTCTGCCTGGCTGGTAGCCATAGCTAATCAGATAACACCCTTAAAACCCCGCTGCGCTGTGGATTGTAAATGTTCGGTGGTGGTAACCCAACCACTCTCTTCTTCTCTAATCATTATCACGTCTTGTTAATATTCCAGGTCAGTGGAAGGAGTCCTGCTGGTGCACGAGCACGGTCTCCCGCACGTGTTGCTGCTGCAGCTCGGGACCGCATTCTTCAAGCTGCCCGGCGGAGAGCTCAACCCTGGCGAGGTGAGGATAGATACTGCTATGTGTACTGTTGTGTCCATACTTTATGCAAGAGATGCAGAAAAAGGAATCTGTGAATTTTGTGTATTAAATCCTTTGCCACTACTTAAAATATTTCTAACCCTATGAAAAAAAAAACCCTATGAATAGTTCTAGCCACTGGCATTTAGTGGTGTATTATATGGTATCAAATATAAGCAAAGGTTCAAGCATTAAACATTCTTCCTGGTGGGTTAAGTAGCACTAGAATCTGACAGTCCTCCCTGAGAAAGCAAGGGAAATTTTATAAAATGCCTGTGTGCAGGGATTAATAGTATAGATCTTTCCCTCCTAGATCCCTCTTTTGCTCTCCTTTTGTTATTTGCCTCTTTTAATAAAAATCCCCTCATTACAGTGTCACTGATTTGTATTCCATCTTTTTATTTACCTTCCAACAGCTATTTGTCATAACTAAAAAATGTTGTATCTCCCATTTCCAGGATGAGATTGAGGGTCTGAAGCGGCTGCTGACGGAGACGCTGGGGCGGCAGGACGGTGTCAAGCAGGAGTGGGTCATCGAGGACACTATCGGTATGCTTTTGACATAATATTATGTACTACCTAACAAGTTTGTTTATTAATGAATTCACCTTTGTGGTTGGCTGAGGTGCCTAGCTGCTCCCTTTTATTTTCTGGTGGGATAATTGCCTTCCTTCAGTTTGGCATATCCTAGATCTATGCTAAAGTGCCCTTATTCTTAGAAATCTAATACATCAGAGGTTTGTTGTCTATAAAATGGGCAGAAGCTGTTTCTTCAGTATATTTTTAAAGCTGTTCTCTCTTAAGCACCTACCAAGCCATATTATGCTAAAGTTTTCAACCCCCTTTTTCTGAGCCATTTTGAAATGACTCATAAACTTGGCAATCTGCAAATAATTGCATAATATTACGTTGAATAAAATTCTATTTTATTCTATTCTTGCAGGCAACTGGTGGCGCCCAAACTTCGAGCCGCCCCAATACCCGTACATCCCTCCCCACATCACGAAGCCAAAAGAGCACAAACGTCTCTTCCTAGTACAACTGCAAGACCGGGCCCTGTTCGCTGTGCCCAAAAACTACAAGCTTGTGGCGGCGCCACTGTTCGAGTTGTATGACAACGCTCAGGGATACGGGCCGATTATATCTTCGTTGTCGCAGAGTCTGTGTCGGTTCAATTTTATCTACATGTAGATAAATTGGGGGTGTGGATGTTAAATATGGTCATTTGGTTTTTTCGTGAGTGTTGTGGTGTGGAGCTGAATAGACTCGTGAAAAATAAGAAATAGACAAGAATATAATATTTAAACTGGCTATACATATATTATAGCCTATGTCTACAAAAGTTAGACTGTGTTTTTAAGTTCAGAAATGCTGAACTAAGGGCCTGTACCCTACTTATATTTTTTTATTAACTTCAATGCATTGCGTATGTGTGTGACTTGGTTATGTTTTGAATGTAACACAGACATTGATCATAATAAACTGTAGCACTTGTGGTGCAATGTAATAAGATTGCAATAAAAGCACTTTACGCGTTTTTTGTTGATTTATAAAAAGTTACTTTTTTTTGTACTTACAGTAGAATTTCAATATCGTGCTCTACTATACTTATAAAAGTTTTAATTATTTCTATTTCCTTATGTATAAGTTACATACATTTCTGTTTTGAGAAAATTCACGAAAAAATCAAGTCACATTTATTCATCCTCACGAATATAAATAGGTGTAAGGACTTAACTGAAAAGTTAAATTATAATTTTAGTTTATGATTAATTAAGATAAATGACTTGGTAAAACTGTGATCGAGTGTTTCATTTTATATTGTACCTGAAGCCGAAGAAAGAAGACTGTTTTTAGATTTAAGTATTCATAAAACACCAACTTACTTTTGTTTTATACATAGAATAATGACAGAATACTCTTCATTTGTACACCAAAAAGAATAATTAAATTGACAAGTTGTAACTTAATGAGGGTACACAAGGAAGTCTTATTACTTCAAGCGATCTCTGCCAGACAACCTTTTAATATTGTACACTTTGCTAATACAGAGTAACAACATACAATTTTGTGTCTTTATCTACAATTTCAAATGTAATGATGCATCTTATTGTTAAATAGGAGCTGTGGTATTGACTCTAATTGCAATCCTGTATACTACGGTTCACTAAAGATGAACAAAAATTACAAAATTATATTGTCATTCAATGTCATTTCAACAGATGAATATTGGATATTTCCTTGTACCAAACCTTGCATTCTTATGCATAAAATAGATAAATGTAATAGTTGCATTGGTCAAATCACTTATGTCGAACCATACAGACAATAATGTATGTATTATTGTAATATCTGAGGAAGGGGTAAGTATCTTTTCAAGTTGTACTAATATTGTAGACTTCGTTATGGTTCAAAGTGTAAATATTTATTATTTAACTCTTTATTGTACAAATATTACAAATAAAAGTACAAAGGGTGGACTTAACGCTAAAAGCATTTTCTGCCAGTCAACCCGCAGGATATTTGTATTTATGGATGGATGATGCACAGTTTCTTATAGAAAATGTATAAGTAGATATTTTGTTCAAGGGTGGACTTAATGCTAATAGCATTTTGTACCAGTCAACCGCGAGTAAACACAGGAGAAACCATGTCATATTCATGTTTGTGTTAGGACTTGTTATCATGGGTAGGTAGCTAGCCGTGTCACAACTTTATGATGATTATCTAAATTAATCTACGGGGTGTTGCAAAAAGGGTATACTAAGCCGAAACCTACATGTGCAGCATGTTATATCTAAGCCCGAAACTGAAATCAGAATTTGGAAATTCGCGAAAAAAAAATTTCATTTTCCATAGAAACTTTGTTGGTCAGGTGACTTTTACTATGGAAAAAAAAAATTTTTTTCGCGAATTTCCAAATTCTGATTTCAATTTCGGGCTTAGATATAACATGCTGCACATGTAGGTTTCGGCTTAGTATACCCTTTTTGCAACACCCTGTATACATTTTATATTTGTATGTTACGAGAATATTCATAATATCTTCACAATATGAAACTGAACATGATGTTTTGACCAGGTATTTTTTTGTTGTCTAGTCGAATAAACATTGATACAATAATTATTATTGAACAGTAAATGAATGGCTATACTTACCATATTTTATTTATTCATGAAATACTTACTAGTGTTATATTAATAACTGTGATGAAAATACGAAATTTGTATTTGAAATGTGAAGGTACCGATTCCCAAACTACTTTAATTTACTTAGGTAACTACTTTTGTAGTTTCTGTACCTTATCTGATAGTAAGTTCTTTAGAGAAGTATAACTTAATGCATTTTATGCAATGTTTCCTTGTTTAAATATGTTACTGAAAAGGTCGAATTCGATGCAAACACTAAGCTGTCCTACAGTCAACTTGTCTAAGTACCTAGGTATTAGGTAGGACCTAGGTCATTATTTTTTATACATCTATTTCTCCTTAAATGAGAGTTGAAGTCATTACTGTGATTTTTAAATACGAACTGTGATACCTAAAATACTATGCAGTGTTTATAATATCTACTTGCACACTGCCTATATATCTATTTACTGATTTAAAAAAACATCGTTGTTGAAGCGAAATAAACGATATTTTAAATTATTAACATTATTTAATAAATTAGGTGTCCGTTGAAATCGTGGTTTCTTCTGGCTGTGTGTCATCTGTTGTTTGGTTATCCTGGTCTGGATCTGAATTGTCTATGGCTTCATCGACAGTTACAGCGTCATTTTGTGATTCTGAAAACACAGAAGAACAAAAACTCATACCTTGTACTATAATGTACTCCCTTGCGGGTAGGCAGAGGTGCATTGCTGCACCCACTTTTCGTCAGTGTTATGTTAGTCCCAATAGGGGGCGGGCCTATTTCCATTTTACGGGCCCATCCAAGACCCGAGAACAAATATCTGTGTTTTAAACAAACATCTGCCCCAGCCGGGAATCGAACCCGGGACCTTCGGCTCAGTAGTCAGGTTCACTAACCACTACGCCATTCGTTTGTCTGAAAACACAAAATGGCAGAATATTGAAATGACGGAAGTTAGAGCAATATAGCATGACTCCGTCCACCATTTATAGATTGTTTCTTTATTCGCACGTATTAAGTATATTTAGTCGTTTCAGTGCGAAATTTTATGGATATAATACCCGTGGACATAGAGATAAGTATTGACAGTTTGTCGGCCGCCATTTTCACCTTGTTTCTATATTTAAGTACTTGAATAAACCTGAAAATTATGTTCCATTTTCTAAATTTCGGTACAAAACTACTATCATTAAGTTACTCACCCTCTCCAGCCTCCACCAATGCAGCATTATCCTCCTCAAAGGCCTCGACCGGCGATGCGGCCGCTACCGACGGCGATACGGTCCGCTTCTGACATTCCCTCAGATACAAGGCGTCTAGGATGGCCTGGTCGATGTCGCTCAGTTCAGTGGTTTGTCCCATGGTCAGAGTGCGGTACCAAAGCCTGTCCTGTTTGAAATAGGTAAATTGTTGTTAGTATAGTGGCTTAGTAGGTTTCGTATAGGCATAATTTGAAAGTAACATAGTTCGAAAGGATCCCTATAAGTACAGGGTGTTGCAAAAAGGGTATACTTAAAGCCGAAACCAGCATGTTATATCTAAGCCCGAATCTGAAACCAGAATTTCAAAATTCGCGCCCGTGCGGCACGCGGCCGAACACATGTAGTTGGCGGGCGCGTGGGTCGCGCTCTCGAAGTCGTACGGGAACTGACGCAGCCAGGAGTTACCTACACTAGACAGTAGATACGTCTGTGGCGGACACCTAGCCACACTATCAACAGATATATGGCGCCCAGGACGCAATCCACAGAACATGCATGGAATCGAAGCAAATCTCAATGAAATCCTACACGATTGAAATCTCAGATACACTGCCATACATACAGAGCCCCAACGCTTAGGTACCGTTGTGCAGCTGCCCGCCTGGTTACATCACCCTCGGAGGATCCTCCCTGCGCTGCGTTGGATGCGCTACTAAATCCAGCATCTCCATATTTCACTCCTAGATCCCTACACTACTCTCACCTGTGGGTAACTAGTCACCGGCTGCTCGGGATGCGCTAAGGTACAGCAGATACCTACGTCTCTCCTACAGCCTCCTAGCTCCCTTCACCACCCTCACCTGTAACGGCACCACGGTCTGGCCTCCCAGCCGGCACGCGTCCCCACACATGTAGTTGGCCGGCGCGTGGGTCGCGCTCTCGAAGTCATAGGGGAACTGACGCAGCCAGGAGGTTCTCTAGACATGCACTAGATAGTAGATACGTCACTCATTGCTCCATGGACACCTAGCCACACAATCAACGGATGGCGCCCGGAACGCAACACACAGATGGAATCGAAGAAAATGTCTATAAAATCCTAAATCGCGGTATCGAAGTTTCTTAGCTCAGGGTGTCCACTATCTGGAAAGTCAGGGAAAGTCAGGGAAAAGTCAGGGAAGCTCTAGGTGGTCAGGGAAAGTCAGTGAAATTGATGGACCACCTGGAAAGTCAGGGAAAAATGACCTTTTTCTAGTATATTAGGTCCTTACATATGAAATTGGCGTTTTCTATAGGAGGAACATAAAGTCGTTTTTTTTTTTAAATGAAATATATTAAATTAATCAAAGTATGTACCATTGCTATGTATGCACTTTTGCCATCTCATAGGTAGTTCATTGATCCCCTTACTAAAAAAACCATTTTGGCGGGAATCAATAAAATCTTTGAAGGCGGTTTGGACTGCCCCATCGGAGTTGAATTTTTTCCTTGCAAGTAGTTATCCAAATTGCGAAAAAAATGGTAATCTGTTGGAGCAAGGTCCGGAGAGTACGGTGGATATCTAAGACATTCTAATTGAAGCTCCTCTAATTTGGTAGCCGTCTGTTGTGCAGTGTGTGGTCTAGCGTTGTCCTGAAGCAGCAGTGGCCCAGAGCGATTGACCAGCCTCGGTTGTTTAGCAGCTAGCTTTTCCATCATGGTTTGCAGTTGCTGACAATAGATATCTGCCGTAATCGTCTGGCCAGATTTAAGAAAGCTGTAGTGAACGACACCGGCACTAGTCCACCAAACACTTACAAGCAACTTTTTTTTAGTCAATTTTCGCTTAGGGCAGGATTAAAGGAGGAGGTTCTTAATTGGCTAATTATTTTATATGTCAGAGAGATTGCATACGATGCCTCCGCGCGGCATCTATTAATCAATAATATTTTTTTTTACTAATTTAGCAGAGCAAAACAAACTTTATTCTATTTTTACCCGACTGCCAAAGGAGGAGGGTAATGTTTTTTTACTGCATGTTCAATCAAATTTCATAAAAAAATACTTACACAACTAACAACTTTGTCAGACAGACGAGAGCCATACAAAAAAATGGTTCTGTTTCAATTTCTATTTCGGTGTCAATTTCTACTTCGATGGTAATCAGTAAATTTTTGGTGACACTATTAAACTAGGCAGTATAGCAACTTAGGCTACGGAAGCTGCAAGGCGGATGCATTTTTTTGTGGAAATTTTCAATACTCGCACGACAAAAGTTGTTTAGAATGACCTCCTAAGGCTTAAGAGGGAACCTCGAGAAATACGTATTTAGAAAAACATTTGCTATCGTTTGTGCACTCATCTCCCGGGGCTCGGGTGCTATAGAGATAAATGCAGCTCGTGACTGACATAGGTACTTTCCTTGATAAAAATCGCTTCAGCATAATATATTATAGAGTTGTGGTTTCGCTATTAAAAAAATAAGTACATTGTTTTTGTTCAACTTAGGCGCAGTTTTGATCACAAAAATTGCGTTGCTTGAGGTGCCTATCAGTTTGAATCTATAGCAAATTAGAGTAAAGAAAAAACTATAAACTAGAGATGCCACGAATATTCGGCAACTATTCGGTATTCGGCCTATTCGGCCAGTTTTTTCAGTATTCGGTATTCGGCCGAATAGTGCGTACTATTCGGGCCGAATACCGAATAGTAAATCATGTAAAAAATGACTTGTTATTTTAATCAAAATTGTGTATTTATTTCCAAATCACAACGTTTTAGTACTTAAAATTAATCAATAGTAAGTTGTGCTGGATAAAAACGTGCATTTCAGCATTTTTTGGTAGCCCACGATTGCGCTTTTCATTGTAACCATCCTCAGAAAATAACCTCTCACTATAAACGCTGCTTCCAGGTGAAGAAAGATAAGTTTTTGCAAATTTCAAAAGGTTCGGGTATTGTTTTTTGTTTGCTGACCACCACTTGTAAGGATCGGCCATCCGATCTAGGCGAACTATTATCAAATAAAAATTCAACTCGTTTGCCACAGCATTCTGCCTCCTAATAATTAGCATTTCTCATATAATCTGTAGCGACTTCTTCAAAGCAGTTCCAGGAACAAAAAAATCAGGTTGTAGCGCCGAATATTCGGCGGCCGAATATTCGGCGCTTCGGCCGGCAGCGTCGCCGAATATTCGGTATTCGGTATTCGGCCAATTCACTATTCGTGGCAACACTACTATAAACCTAGTAATTTATTGTATCGTTAATATCCTAAAAAATCATGGAGATTGTACCTATTATATCTAGAAGTAGAACGACGTTAGTGTGTGTTAAGTGCTATACTTGCCTCTTAATATACCACTTTTGCCGACCCTGTATACATATTTTACGCAATCAAGTTTTAATAAGTGTCAAAAAAATGAACGCAACACTTTGAAATCAAGATTTTGTCTTCAAATTACTTAAATTAGGTTTATATTTTGATCTTTGGTCAGGGAAATTTTCTGAAACGGTCAGGGAAAAGTCAGGGAATTTTTTGGAGCATTTTGAGTGGACACCCTGTTAGCTACACTGCAATATAATTATACAGAGCCACAACGCTAACCGTTGGTGCCGCAGCACCTGGCCTGGTCGGAGAATCCTTTGCAAGGGGATGCGCTACCACCTCCAGCATCTGTATACGTCACTCCTAGCTCCCTTCATCACCCTCTAGTAGATACGTCACTCCTAGAGCCTAGTTATAGTTACTAGCACCTTCCATTCTCCTCACCTGTAGCGGCACCACGGTCTGCTCTCCCAGCCGGCACGCGTCCCCACACATGTAGTTGGCCGGCGCGTGGGTCGCGCTCTTGAAGTCATAGGGGAACTGACGCAGCCAGGAGGCTTCGGGTAGGGTTTCTAGTAGGTGCTCTTTACCTGTTAATGGGAGCGATTCTTTAAAAGGTAAACAAGGTTAAGCTTAACTTAGCGCGGCCACAGCGGTAAACGAAATCATAGATAAGCTGAAGGTCTAGCTCGAGGCGTAAGACGTGACCATGACTATAGTTTTCCGTCGCACTCGCTCTCCAAGCCGCGCGATGTGAGTGATGAGCGCAACGCAAAACTTTTGTCACGTCTTGCGCCTCGTGCTAGGCCTTCTCCATTGGATTAGCCTGCGTTTCCAGTAGGCCAACTGTTCGCCCTTTAGGTATCAGGAATGCGTATGATGCAAAATGGTGTAATAAGTCTTTGAAAACAGCAACAATAGTTTATTGGCGATTATTCTGCTTTCATGCCCACCTACCCACATACCTAACTACTGGAATCCTGTTGGTGGTTTCTTCTTACCTTTCTCAACATACTTCCAGTTGATGGTCACATAGTTGTCTCTATCCGGTCGGTTGCTGGCGGCGGGCGCGCCCAGAGCTCGCAGCAGGAGGGACAGCGCGTGCGCGGCGTGCCCCGGCGCGCCGTGTGTGAACGAGGATAGCTTTAGCGACTGAAATGTTCATGATAGGTCAAATAGGTGTGGCGAGATTTTAGCCATTTAGGATGTAAGGTGAGATATATAATAAAGGTGAAGGAGGCTAGGTTTAGGGACTGGGGATAGTTGTTTGATGGTTACATACGGTGCAAGCTGAAGACTACTTTACATGTAGTTAGGTTATAGGTATGAATACGAGTTATCGGGTAAAGACCAATTGTACAGTAAACGTAACTTCGAGGTACTATAGTACCTAGGTTGATACGGTACACCCTGAAGCCCTTAATTTCTATCAACATAAGATCTGGGACAGCAGGTAGCTGGACTACTAGGTAGAAGCTGAAGGTGGAGGACAGAGTGTGGTAGAGTTCCTTTGAGGACGCAGCTAGCTGTATTTATTGCATATTGTAACCATAGAATAACTGTAGGTACCTGCTTGTTATTCTGATAGGTTGGTACAGTTTCGTTGTCACTGACTGCCTAGGGTACACCCGGCGTAGGTATACTACTTATGTATATTTGTATAAGAAGAAATCCACTACAAACCTGATTCCCCTTCACAAACCCGAAGTGCGGCACATCTTCTCCCTCCCTGCCGAACCACAGCAGATTCCTCGCGCCTTCGATCTCGGTGAAGATGAGACAGGAGCTGGCTAGCTCCAGCTGTGACATTGCGCGCTCCAGGGTCTTATGGTCTGGAGTGTTGCCTGGATAAAGGAGAACATGGCTTTAGACGTCTAGGAAGCATGATCTACGAACATACCAAACCTAATAGCCATAATACAACGCAATTAAATACCTATATAGAGTTCTGGCCCTGGCGCTATTAAGACGTGACAGGAGTTCTCCGTCGCGCGTCGCGTGTTCACACGTCACACGTGATTTACAAAGAATACTGAATGAGATGTGTACGATACGGTGGACTCTTACCTTTAAAGGGTTCCGTAGGTAAAGTTTTAAACACAGTAGGTACTCACGGACATCATCAGCTATCCCGTACATGACAATCCCGAGCGGCCACACCTTTTAAAAAATAAAAAATATATTTAACCATTTCAGAAGATGTGTAACTATAACTTAAGATGAGTAAAAAGTACTTAACTATATAATTATTGAGGGTGACTTAAGTACTTTAATTGTGCATTCTTTTTTCTGTTGAACTAAGTTAAAAAACTTTAACGTGCGTTCTTTAAAAAAAAGAACGCACGATACAAATACTTACCTACAATACAATACCAAGTATATTAGATTACGCTTACTACTAGTATAAATAAGAATGTACTTATAAATATATTCACTGTGATAACTAGTATATAGTAAGCGGCAGAGAAACCTGACCCCACTCAGAAGCATTGTTACTATGGGAGGAGGGTCAGGTTTCTCTGCACCTGACCATACATACCTTGTCCTGGTAATACCGAGCGTTTTCCGCAGACAGCTGCTCCGGGGCCGCCATGTCTGTCATGTCTCTGTGGAGGAGATACGTGTCTGTAGAACACAGAGGTTCTGCAGTGGAGTTCACGAACAGGGCTAAGCATACTTAAATTACGTACTTAGGTAAGGTTTCCGCTGGATTAAGAAAGCTTATTGTACCTAGTGGCCGGATATGGATGGCCGTGGTTTGGGATTTAGTGAAAGGCAGAGGCAGCAGCCCATAAAGTTGGCTGATGTACCAACAGTCAATCTTTGAAAGAATGGATAAATAAGTTGTTTGTTAGGTTGGCACTAGGGCATGCAATACTGCAATACCGGTATTCGTAATACCGGTATCAGGGACGAAATTCACGCTTTTTTCAATACCGGTATTGAAAGTTAATACCGGTATTGAAGTAATACCGGAATTGGACTTTTTTAGGCTATAATAAAGCGATTAAGATATAGTATTCCTATCTTCTGTGAAAGCGCACTTGTTTCCAACCGTTTGATACTTCTGTTGCCCATGCGTAAACGGACACTGGATGTAAAAATAATAATTTCTTGTAAAATTTAAACTGTAATACTCAATTCTCGTAAAAATCTATTTAAAAAAACTGAATTTCTTTGCTTTTTCTCGTTTTATTTTGACCTATACGACCTTTAATCACAATATATGCCATTTATTACAAGGAAATCTAATACCGGGATCCCGGTATTGAGTTGCATTACCGGAACTCAATACCGGTATTGAAAATAGTTCCGGTATTGCATGCCCTAGTTGACACATAGAACAACGCAGACTCGGTCGTAGCAGTCGCAGCCTCAAGAACTATCTACTTATCAAGTATTTTGGACCGAACTGTAACTCGCTTTATAAAGTGTAACGTTATTTATTTCTTCTAAATAAATAACTTACATATTAGTAAATAACTTCATAATTTAATTGTAAATTCCCTTTTTAAAAGTATCGACTTTATCGATAACTTAATCTTCGCGTCGATAATTCTTCAAATTATCGACGCGTTCCCATCCCTAGCCAGCGAAGCGGTCTTTTGTTCATGTCCCCACCTCTCGCGGCAGCCCCACTCGGTGACCACTGGCTCTCGATCATTCGTCCACGGGCTACGGCATCGACTGCGCGTGACCCTACCTCACGGCAGTCCTCTAGGTGCCTAGCCCGCTCTAAAGTGTCGAATGACCTAGACCTTACCAGTGGTACCTTGTGCGTGTCTTCCCCAATATCGGGTTAAGTGTGATCAGACTTGCTTAGCTCATTTTAGGAACCTATTTGTGTTTTAAACGTGTACTACTGTATTTTAAAAGCGTTAATTTAAATTTGTCTAACGTATATGTAGCTTCCTTTCTTGTTTTATTCGCTTGCTTACGCGCTAGCTAACTTAACTTACTGCGCACTTATAACAGCCAAGATGGCGGATATGCAATTACGCATTATCATTTAGATGTTTCATCAGCTTTCCTGTTTCTTTTATTTTTGAATACGCTAGCTTGCCTAGATGCATTGAATACTTTTATTCAAATTATGCTGCAGCTAGTGTACCGCTTTCGGCCTTTCCTTATTATTACTATTTCTTATTTAATTAATGTTAGGTATTCCGTTCTGGTTTTCACTGCCGCCTCAATCAAGTTAAATTAGGTGCTCTGCTGTAGGTCTTGATGACGGTATGTGGAACCTAGACGATAACGGTGTACTGATGCGTTGGATTTCCATCTTTTCCAGGGTCCAAGGTCCACGCTACTACTCCAAGGTCCACGCTTACGTCCACGGTACAGTTTACCGACTACACGGATCTGCTACGTGGCTTCTACGGCTCGCCCTCTCCGTGCTGGTTCGGCAACCCCCTACCTCCGTGTTGCTGTCCACGCCGCGCAGCCGAGCTACACGCCACGCGCACGCAACGGCCACGTGACCTGCCTGCCTACCTACCTGGGCACTGGAGAAGAGGACTTCCACGCCGGTCGCGTTATCGGGATTCCACGCCGATACTCTACGACTCAGGGGAGTCCCTATCCGTACCAACTGAAAACTGACTGATCGTGTAGTGTAGACCCACACTTGACCTCTAAATAAATTTGTGTCAAGCTAAACCCTGGCTTCTCATTTCTACCTCTCCGTTAGCAAGCCATTTTTTTATAAGCGCGACAAAAGGTGCTCATCTAGATAACGCTGACTGCGAGCGCTGTTTATACAGAGTGTTGCAAAAAGAGTATTCTAAGCCAAAACCTACGTGTGCAGTATACGGTGTGGCAAAAAAGGGTATACTCATCGGCGTAGGCTAAAATAGAATAAGGGTAAGTATACGTGGGTTAGTATAAGTACCTACCCTTCTTTGCTACACCCTGCATAGGTATTCGCTGATCCTGAGCGCTACTCACAGCCCCCGCCTGTAGCTGGGGTCCAGTCCGCGGTGCGTGAGCCGCGCACACTCGGCCGCGTAGTGCGCGTTGATGTAGTTGCGGTCCGCCGCCGTCAGCAGGTTGGGGGGCGCTGGGGTCGCCGCCTGAATTGATATAGATAGATAGATAAGTAAGTAATCTAACTACTCATTAATTGTACACCAAGAAAGGGTAGACGGATTCTCGAGTGGAGACCACGAACAGGCAAACCTCCTGCCCGCTGGACTGACGACCTTAGGCGGGTAGCCGGTAGTGGTTGGATGAGGAAGGCCGAGGACCGAGTGTTTTGGCGCTCCCTGGGCCTATGTCCAGCAGTGGATGATTATTACTTCAACATCAGATGATTGGGAAACTTGTAACAACGGGCCAACAAACATGATAATACCTAGTGGAGTAGGTAGGTACCCTGAAAATCATAATTAAGTATAATCTCCTTCCTTTACTGTTGCTAGGTTGTTATAAGGTAGGTATAATCAAAAAATCCTATAAGCAGTCCAGTTACCTTTCAAATACAAAAAAAAAGCTTACCCTCGGCTGGTATTTCTTCGCTAGCTTGTCGCTCTCTGCATCAACTGTTAATTTTAATAACGTTAAGATGAGTATAGTATGGTAGGTAGAGAAATTCTCGAAGTAACGATAACGATAACGGTAGGACTGCCGATGGTTGGCTATATGTACAATGTACATAGGACCCTAGGTAGGACTTACTTTAGATTTATAAGCTGTCCTTAAAATTATATGTTATAATCTTCGACTAATGGTCGAAGGTTATAGTAACTACTAATACTACTATAGCCAAAGAAGATGACCTAGGATTCTGACTACTGTTCTGTGCGCAACCTACTTTTTTTTGAAATTCGTATGAAGGGTATAATTTTAGAAACAACCATAGTAGCGCCATAGGTCTCTAGCCTGTAATGTTAGTTATGTATGATGTGAAAAATAATAATAAATAAATGAATACTCACGAGCGGTCCCGATACTAGCTCGTAGCATGTCGACCACTATCCTCGCTATATCAGCTTGGTTCACGCACTTGTAGCCAACGGTCATGTCCTACAGAAACCATAGACAAATTTAGTGACTGTTACAAAATAGATATAACGCGCGCGTATAATGAAAGAATGCGAGCATGGCGGCCGGATTCTTGTTATCTTGTGTCATAGATCCAGCCATACTAGTTACCAATCCTACTCTCATTTAAAATGGTATCTCTCTCTCTCATCTAAAGGTAGTATGAGGATCATCATCACCCAACAATCATCCACTGACCACTGCTGGACATAGGCCTCTGTCAAGGAGCGCCACAACACTCGGTCTTCGGCCTCCCTCATCCAACCACTACCGGCTACCTGCCTAAGGTCGTCAGTCCAGCGGGCAGGATGACGTCCCACGCTGCGTTTGCCTGTTCGTGGTCTCCACTCGAGAACTGAGGATAAGCGAAGAGAGAGAGAGGAGAACGTATGAGAATAAGCAGACCTAGAATTAAAATAAGATGGCATGAGTCCGTCCGCCAAGTTTAATTTGTCTTAGATTTATTCACAGGCATTATAGTTACTCACAACAACACTGCCATTAAAATCAAACGCTTCTGGATCGCAGCTTTTCTTCTTCTTCTCATTAGTAATAAACAGAATCTTATCTGCAGTAGTTGCATTATAATTGAATGGGCTATTGAAGAATTTAACGCAAATCTCTTGCTCGATCTGTGCGAGTGTCGACAGTATTATGTCTTGAGAATGGAGATCTGAAATCATAGTTAGTTAATACTAAATGTATCTAGTTATAACACAAAAGAAACTAAAAGAAAATCTGACCGTCAAGTACAGGTTTTGCAATTTTTGAAAACGAAAAAGTTTAGGTTTCCTATTGTCATCTGCATACATTATCTGTCAAAAGTTTAAGCGTAGTTTCCGCGCGCACTTTGTATGCGAGAAAACATAAACTTTTTTAGTTTTCGATAGACTATCAAACCTGTACTAGGGGCCGTCCATTAATCACGTGAGGCTCAAAGGGGGGGGGGGGGGTACTGAAAACCTCACGAAACATCACGAGGGGGGAGGGGGGGTTGGTCCCAAACCTCACCAAATATCACCGGGGGAGGAAAAAAATGAGAAAATCGACCTCACGTGATTAATGGACGGCCCCCTAGACGGCCTGGTCAGCCGTTTCGGAGCATATCACAGACGATTCACACACACGTGAAACTTATAATACCCCTATTTTAGCCTATGAAAAACCTTTACCTACTTAGGTACTCAAGTTAAATTACTTACCATAGTCTTTCTTATTTATAGTGAAGTGAACTACACCTTTGGACCACAGTTGGGCAAAAACATATTTTTGGGTTGCAAATACTAGAAGAAAAGCCACAGTTTTATACATGACTATAACATAGGAATAGAGTTGTAAGACTGTAAGTGCCTGCCTAAATTTGCATTGTATGTAGACCTACGTTTTTATGCATGTTTTACGTTTCAGTTTTATTTTATAGGTAGCCAATAAATATAACTTCGATAGTAAAAAAACATTGAAAATTCGAATGAAATGAAAAGTTTATCATAAATAATACAATAATAACTGTAAGTACCTATACAGGTAGGCCTGACTACTGACTATTGAATGAAAATACGTGTCTGCTATTTTTCTATTCTCTAAAATATGGACTAAATATAATCATACCAAGGAAACTATAATAAGTACCCTATTATAATAATCGTTTCATCTTTGACAGAGCGTACCCAGTCAACATTTTATCACCCCTTTCTTAGGTCACAAGTAAAATAATAAACAACACTATATTGAATAAGTCACAGTTTATTTGTCTCCATACTGTTATTTTGAATACTTTTCTCTTTACAGTACTTGCATTCTGGTGTATCGAATATTGAGGAGCATACACGACAATAGTGCATTTTTGCTTTTTTGGGACCGTTAGAGTCAGTTATGGGTATTTTGAGATCATCCTCCACTTTTCTTTTATCTACATTGACATTCGCTTTTCTTTTAATACTTTTAACTTTGACTCTTATCTTATTCGTCATTTTTTTGTTAACTTTATCTGCATTTACTGTCTCATTGATTTTCTTGTTTGCTTTCGCTGTTTTAGATTTGTTGCTAAAATAATTGTTGTGTTCAGTAACCGACGCGGGTTGTTCTATGTCGGAATCTGCCTCAATTATTTTGTAAACAACTATACGCTCCCTTTTCTTTTCATTGTCATCAATTGTTATATCAGAATCATCGACAGCATATTCTGTTATCTTCTCTTCTTCATCATCTCGTTCATTTGTTTTTCCAATATTCATATTTTTATCTTTTTCAATGGAATCTTCAGTGACTGTCTTTTGTTTTTCACCTTCAAGATCGGATTCTGTTTTTGTGTCTGGAGCTAGAGGGTCATTATTTTCATCACCGTTTAAGTTTTCTTCACCATTTACCTGTTCATCGGTGAGGAACTTGATGTTAGTGTCAGATATTGTGTCTGGTTCCCGACTGGTAATGCTGCTGCTGTCAACTGCATCCATTTCAAAATTGTCGCTAGACGGATTCGAATACGGACACGCTATGTCAGCATCATTTTCAGAAACTTTAGGAAACCTTTTCAGTGGTGGCATTTCGTTCGGAACTTCTACTTCTTCTTCTTGTTTAGTTTCTGTATCTTTATTATCTTCATATTCTTCAAGATCCAGTTTAATTTTCTTTTTGTCGTTCGTTTTGATAGTAAAAATGATTTTCTTTGGCACAAGACTCCTTGTCTGCTTAATTAAGGACGACGAAGAAGGTTGTATTTTATATATGCCTTCTAGCATTGAAGCTTCAAATTTCTCCTCAATTTCTGATACTGGTTGTTTAGAGACATAGTCCACCATTGGGTCACAAGGAGCTGCGTCTTCTTCCAAAAATATACATTCTACTGGAGATAATAAGTCTACTTTTTCATTGATATCGTCGGATTTTGCAACTGGTATATCTAGGTTTTCTAGGTCTCTCAGTATATCTTCGTTTTTATCTGTAAACAGTTCATCTTCGGTGGCTGAGCTTTCAGAAAGTGATATTGTTTGTACTCTATTGATTTTAGTATCATTTTTGTTTGATTTTCGCGTATCACTATCATTAGAAGGGGTACTTTTGTTCACTTTCTTCTTAATATTTCCGAGGATGTTTTCTAAATATCTCTTTTTGGTGATTTTATTGCTTGATTTTGATCCTATTTCTTCAAGTTCCGAGATTAATTTAATTTCTGGTTTGAGTTCAGGCATTTTTGAAATTTTTGTACTGCTTTGTAAATTAGTAGGCTTTGCCTCTTGTTGAGTGGGCGCGGGCCGCCGTGGTCTGGGAAATATGGGATCTGCAAATCAAACGATAATGATATTATTCATTATATGTGTATAATTGTGTGTGTACAAATAAAGAATATTTTATCTATCTATCTATCTATATTTATTTTTTCAGTGGATGCTTAAGAACTAAACTGAATCAATTCAACTATTATCTGGTAATATAAATTATAAAATAATACATAGTAAACATATACCTAAATTAATTATGTTGGTTGGTTGCATACCAAAAGGTTGCCTAAGGGATCACTTTTAACAACAAATGCATCAATTGTATTATTCATATTCATCGCCAGTAAAGATATTCACTGCTCGATAGGCCTCCCCTCAACATCTGTTTTAGGTAGTTATGCTATTAATCTTTACTATAAGGCGCACACATAAAGAAACAATTTTAAAATGGCGACCGGATTCATTCTGTCTCGGCCTATTAGTCAAATGCCTTTCATACGCAGGTCAATACAGTACTAATTTATTTATTTATTTACACACGTACATTGTAACATAACAGGAACACAAAACCCAAATCGTTACAATATTAATTTAACATATAGCACTCACTTTCATACTTCTCTCTAACATTCCTTTACATACATTCATCAGCGAACTCATTCTATCCACAAATACATCACATTCTGGTGCTTCGGCGAGCAGGGAGCCGAGCAAGTGGAGCGCGCGCGCGACGGGCGAGCACCGGTACAGATTCGTGCGCGACGGCGGCACCGCAAACAACTTGTGGCTACGCGCCCTTAGGTACCTATCAGGTACAAACAATTTAATTGTTTTCTCAACAAGATCCATACAATCAATCTTGTTTCGGATAATGTTTAAGATGAACTTTACCAAAGCCAAATTCCTACGCAGCTCTATCGAAATGTAACCTAAATGTCCTTCCAGAAACCTAGTAGGGTACATAAACGGATAGTAAACGTGATTTTTCTTATATAAATATCTAAGAAATCGTTTCTGGACTTGCTCCAACATAAGGATATATTTATCTTCATGTGGAGACCAGACCACTGCGTTTGTTTCTAGGATGCTGCGCACCAGAGCCCCGTACAGGGCCTGCGTGGCCGCGGCCGTGAGCGGCGCCGCGTTGCGCAGCACAAAACCGAGTCGCTGGAAGGCAGCATTAGCCACCTTCATGACGTGAGGACGGAAGGTCAGTTGCGGGTCGAATATTACTCCGAGATCGCGCACCTCCGTCACTCGAGCGATGGGGTCTCCCCCTATCAGATACTGATGTTGCAATGGCGAAGGTGAGCGAGTGAAACTCATCATTTCGCATTTACTAAAATTAAAAAACAGTTTGTTATCGACGCTCCACCGAAGTACAGCGTCGATGTCATTTTGCAGTTTCAGGCAGTCGTCCGCAGATTTAATTACCCCAATGAGCTTCACATCATCAGCAAATAACAGCATTCTTGCGTTAGTGACAACATTAGGTAGGTCATTAATAAGGAGCAAAAATAAAAAAGGTCCTAAGTTCGATCCTTGACTTATTCCAGAAGGCGTTTGATAGGTATCTGAAATGTAAGGACCATATTTAACAAATTGTCTCCGGTCTCTAAGAAAGTTTGAAAAAAACTTTAACAGTCTGGGTACAAAGCCCATCTGACCAAGTTTCAGTAACATTACATCATTATCTACCCTATCGAACGCCTTCTGGAAATCCAGGTAAACAACATCTACTTGGTTGCCCGATTTGGCGTCGATCTCCTGTGATAGAATATCTACCAATGTAACTAAGTTGGTAGCCACGGAGCGTCGCGGCAAGAATGCGTGTTGAGTGCTGGTGACGTGAGGCAAACACTGGGGCAGGAGACGGTCGTAGAGAACCATCTCGAACACCTTCGCCATTGCACACAGTATCGCCACGGGTCTGTAGTTTTCCAGTTTTGCAGTTTTCTTGGTACCCTTTTTAGGTATTGGAGAAACTCTTGATTCCTTCCACACTGTTGGGTACTCACTCGTAGTTAAAATAAGGTTAAAAATAAATACAATGGGATCTGCTAGGTTTTCGAAGCAGCCTTTTATAATAAATGCAGGTACTGCGTCTGGCCCAGGTGACGTCTGACCTTTCAGTTTCTTCACGGCCTTGGTAACGTCACTGAGAGAGATGCCCGGCACATCCACGCAGGGCGCGTGCGGCGCGGTGTCGGCGCTGGCGGCGCGCGGGTCGAGCGCGGGCGGCTCCGGCAGGAACACGGACCGGAAGTGCTCGGCGAAGGCGGATGCGGCAGCCGGACCACTGTACTCGGTGACCCCACGGGTTACCTTTTGTTCTAATCCTCCACGAGTACGCAGGGAATTAACGTAGTTCCAAAACTGGGAAGGTTCCTTCCACAAATTATGCGATATATTCTGGCAGTAGATTTTGTGAGTTTCATTTATGTTTAGTTTTACAGTAATAGGAAAGATTCAGTTCTCACTTATGCAATATCCCCTATTTTCTTATTCTAATATCCCCTAGTTTCTTTATCTGTGTACGTTATACTTACCATTGTTTTTACCACAAGAGCCACAAGTAATGTATAAGTTGTAGTGACATATGGAATGGCAATGGCAAGTGGAACTTTTTCATTGCTCCCAAGTGTATAAGTAATAATTAATTGAACTACTTTTATTTACCTTCTTCATACTCAGGGTTGACGGGTGCCTCCCACCACACGGGGCTGGGGCAGGTCAGGATCTCCATCAGGTCCTCATCCGTCATCGAGTCCATGTCATCCGCTAAACGGAGCAACTCTTCAAAACTTGGCTCCGGAACCTTCTGTGGTGGCAGAGCAGGGTCTACTATGGGAATGTAGAAATTTGAATCTGGAATTGTGATGTTACTGGTTTGTAATAATAGAAAAAGTAGATAAGTAGGTTTACTTACAAATTTGCTGTGGCCATGACATATTTTAAGAGATTAAAATGGTTTTGAACCTTATGTATTTGAGATTAAACCCCCCAACAGGAATGTGAATGAAGATTTTCATGAAATAAAATTATAAGACCATAATTTTATGCTAACATGGATAAGTACTAAGTATGCTAACCTTTTCTTGGTGTTATAAGTTTCCTCTTATTCAATCTCTCTACAACTTTTAATTCATATTTTGGTTTCAAAACTACTTTCTTACTAAAAACTGTTCTTTTCTTTTTATTTGGATAATACTCCTTGGTAGTTTCTAAAACCTCTTTGCATTTTTTATTTTTGGGACTTTTAGGCAAAGGTTTTATACTTTCAGCCAATTTCTTTGGACTTTTTGGTGAATCGGCTCTGACATCTGGTTTAGGGCTACCATAAGTTTTAGCATCATCATTTTTATTGACTTGTAGATGTGGTGGGCTTGTTAGACTACGAGGGGTTAAGGGAAAGTGCACAAGCTTGTTGCGGATGCGCTTAGACTGTGCAGTCTTCTGCCTTGTCCGCATAGCTTCTTTCTTAGTAACCCTTTTAGAGGCCACTGCAGACATATCAGCTGATTTGGAAGCCATGATTACCAAGGTTTTGTCTGAAAGAGAAGAAATTTGGATTTGTTATGACTTTTTGAGGTTTTTCAACATCAAATAAATAAGTCTAATGAGTGTTACAAATATTTATAATTGATTATCATTATTACCATTGATGAAGTTGGCTAGGTTTTAATACCATTATTAATTCGTATAAGTATATAAGGTGTGCTTAAAAGATAGAGGTAACAGCAATAACACATTTGATTGGATGTAAGTAGGTACCTATATGTACAAACTTTGAATTTACATCTTGTTAAACATGCATCATGCCCCTACTGCATTTCGTATGTTACAGATGTATTTAAGTTACCAATGAAAATGAATCATTCAAACTATCACCACAGCATGAATGTAAGCACACAGGTAAGGAATACTAAAATTACACACATTATTAATTTAGCGAGTAAGAAGCATTATTTATTTAAAACTCCAATATACCTAAGCAGGTAGATAGATGACATGTAATGCAGTGTGTGGTAATGATAAATAATAGTACCTCAACTCTCCACAACAACGTAGAAATAGATAGACAATATAAATACCTGGCAATATGGTAAACACCGCTGATCACTCTCTTGAATATCGGGCCATTGACTTATCTAAACACAATCTTGACTGTTAAGTCGACTGGAAACTTTGTTTTCTAAAGAAATTACGAAATAGTCTTCTAAAACCACCTCAAGAAGGCCATCCACAAAATCAAAATGTGAGGGTAAAGCTAGCAGACACGGAATGAATATATTTGCGGAGTTAGAACCTTGTCACATTATGTATCGTGTATTTCAGCTATTTTACTCATAAAACGTTAATTAAAGTCGTCGTTTAAGATTCATAACATGAAATTAATATCATCTATCAGATACAGCTTATGGCTTAATGAGAATGATTGTTTTTACGACTAATTTTCTATTTGATTAGAAAATCTACTTTACGAACCATAGATTTCATCGAAAATTTTCATGCATTGCTGCTTTACCTGTGGATCCATAGACATCAATTTTAATACTCAAAATAATAACAAATTTTCCGTAGGTATTTGGAAAAAAAATATCAAATGAGCTGGTAATGGTATTTTTAGTCCCATTTGGACAAAATATGGATCAAATGACTAGTAATATCAACTCAAATGCCATAATATCCAACGATTAAATCCACCGTCGTTGTCAAGTTTGCATCAAAAACTCGGAACGCAGACGTTTCTCTGTTTGACGTTTGTCGTGTTATGTCAAAATTCACTTGAAAATCCAATTTTTCAGCCAAGTGTTTCGGGAAAAGTGATTAAATTTCCAAGTATTCATCATGCTGGCTATCCGTAACTTACTGAGGGTGACTCCTCAAGTCTCCAGGAATGTTGTGCAGCAGCGCAGCATGAGCGCCATCTCCACTCCTGCCAGGAACAAGGTTTCCAAGGGTGTAAGTATTTTTATCTATTCAAAAAATCCTAATTTAACTCCATTTAGATTCACCCTAAAGAGTTTCTGAAAAACATTTCGCTTTTCTACTTACTAAAGGAATTTTCAGGTGTTTCTTTTACATATTTTAGAGGATTTTTATTGTTTTGTTTATTACGTAATTTACTGCAAAAGTTAGGTTAGGTTCGATAAAGTTATGTTTAGTGACATTAACTTTAAATAAATTGCGGTATTGACCTTCCAAACTTATTGGGTTATGTTGGGTAGTTACTATAAAAATAAAAAGAAAATTATGTCTACCTAATAATGACTCTCTGATAGGGTCTAGTATGTATAAGCACTCTATTTTAGAGGAAATTTCTACTCAAGAAATGCTCCTCAAGCTAGATATCACCTGTTCCTTAGGCCAAACCCTAAATAGTCAGCAATAAACTGGAAAATCCTTTCTCATCCGTAAAGATAAATAAACCTTAGTCTAGCTTGATAATATTCTGTTTCTGCTACAACAGTTCATTATAGACATAGATAAGATATAAAAATATATAGTAAAATAGAATAGAATAGACATAGATAAACACCACTATATCGCGATTCGCTAAAATATGGCACTATAATTGGTGGAATTAAACAAGTATATCAACATCAATAACAAACCCATCTAGCGGTCTATCTAAACTTATACTTCTTCTTCTTATTGTGTTGAAGACAAACCAACAAAGTCCCTAAATAATACACGCCCAAAACTGGGCCACTAAACTTATACTAACATAAAGTTTTTTCGTGCAGGAGCTCCTGTTCCTGTCGGCAGCGATGGTGATCGGCTGGACGGCCATCCCCGCGTGGGTGCTCGTCAACATCAAGAACTACCGCAGCAAGGACTAAACTGTACCGTTGATATGTTATTGTAAAATCATAGTGAATTATGTTAGTGGCAAGCTTCAGTTTGTAAGTTTCTTTGATTAAATGTGATGGTTTAATCAGTATTGTGTTTTTATTATGATTTAGGTTTAATTCAAAGTTAGTTGCATTTAGTTAGTCATTTTACATACCATCATCCTTCTATCCGCCTCTTGTTAAAAAACGGAGTTATTAGCATAGACTAATATATTAGTTAGAATCAGAAGTACTTATGCTCGTTGGTTAGAATTAGGTATCCTATTCTTATTGGATTGATACTAACCTGCTTATTCATAGAAGAGTTATAGGATATTTTAGCTATTTGACAGAGAGGGGCAAAACAGTTAGTTATCTAAAATACCTTACAAATTTTCTATGAATAAGGTGATAAATGTTTTTATCTGCAAGTTTCAGAGATATCTAAACGCACTCAGAAATAAAACAAAAGTTATTGTGAATAGTTCATAAATTATATTTACAATTTTTATTGCAAGTAATAAAATCTTATTCGTAAAAAGTAGGTAGGTACTTGGTAGGTACCTACACCATTTAAACTTAACATTAACAACAGAATACCAATCACAAATGCCAAATCTAAAACCATAGACAAAGCGCGGCCAACAGCAGCAATGGCGTCGCCGTCAACAAGATGGCGGCGTTAGTTATTGGCGCACACTCTGACACCAGCCACTGGTAGTCCTCAGACAAGTTGCGGCTCTGCAGTATCGGGCCCAGCGTCGATAGGACGCGGGCGTGGTAGTCGTTCAGGTATTTTATCTGGAAAATTGAGGGAAATGTTAGTAGGTACTTAGTGGGCCAGTGAGGTTTGCTGCTCCAAACATAGCCAAGTCACCAAAGGCAGGAGCTTAACTCCAGAAGGATGGAATAGGTCTATACTAAAAGGATTGTTAATTAAATGATAGTAACTAAATGTTACCAGTGGTCGCTGGGTCACACAAAGAGCGGCCCAACCGGTAATATTTACTATCACTAACTACTAACACGATTTATTAAAATTGCACCTCCTTCGAGGCATACCTACAATTCGCGCTGAGCGGTGTTAATGTTCGGCCGCGCGAAAGCATATAATTCTAGCCTGATTGGAAATAACACCTATTTGGTAGATAACGATAAGATTCACAATAGTGAAGTGTAAGTAATAACTTACCAGGAAACACTACAAAAATGTCTATTACAAAAGTAGGAGTACTAAGAACTCATAGATTATATACTAACTATGTATAAGCGGAAATGGAAGAACTATTCACAGGGCGAGATAGCCTGTACGTCCGCCATTTTAATTATATATTTATTCTTAATCCACGATACTTTACCTCTTCATCAGTGAGTAGTGACACGTCCAGGCTGGAGGTCTGGTGCGGCGCCAGCGAGATCGTGTGGAACGCTACGGCGCCGCGACCCGCGAAGTCTCCTCGCATTTGGTCGGCCTGGAAGAAGTAGAGACATAAATGTCTAAAAATCAGAACCTACCTACTTAAACATTGACCCGCTGAGCGTCCAGCTACAGGATGGGTCAAAATGGCAACAAGTTACAGAGACCGGGAGCGGATTCTCTCGTAAAATACTTGATAAAAATGTAGACTGCTAATACTATTTTAATCTCTGTGGGGGTTTAAGTACCTGCACCTGGCTCCCTCGAGTGGAACCTTTGTGCATATCCCCAAGGTCGAAACTGCCTTAGCCTGCCTTCACATAACTAATCTAAATCTAGATAAGTATTGGGTTTCCTCACAATGTTTTCTTTCGTCATAGGAGCGATGGTAATGCATTGTTATGAAATTCCAAATGACTCATTTATTTTAAATTCTAAAAAGGATACTCCTGGATCATAAAAATATGTTTCTTTGGATTTGTTCCCTGTATTTTATGTTTAATGATATGTATGTGCATTCGTCATTGTATACGCACCTACCTTCATACACTTGTGTGGGCAGTAATAAACCAGCTTTGATCCGGAACGGTTGTTTTTATTAAACACCTCAGTGGCGCCGAGGAGCAGTTCAAAGTACCCTACTTTCAAATTATCATGGCTTTTCAAGTGAACATTAGCCCTTTTGATCATAAATGTGATGATTGGACTATTTTCAACGGACGTTTGAAGCAGTTATTTAAAGTTAATAAGATAACGGAAAGTGAACAAAGTGCAGTTCTTCTAACCTATCTTTCGGAGGAGTCATTTCGCTTGGCGCGTAACCTCGCGTACCCGAGTGAGCTTGAAACGTTGGCTTACAAAGATGTGGTTTTATTACTCGACAAACACTTCGCCCCAAGTAAACCATCGTATGCTGACAAGGCGAAATTCTACTCGGCTACAAGAAGTCCAGGCGAAAAGTTGAACGAATGGGCGGCGCGGCTTAGAGGGTTGGCCGCAAATTGCAACTTTTTGACTGCCTTGGACACAATATTGCTGGATCGATTTGTTCTGGGCTTGGGCATAGGGCCTGAGCGGGACAAGCTTTTCGAGCAGGACCCAGCCACGTTGACCTTGTCAAAGGCGATAGACTTGGCGGAGCAGGCGGGCGGCGCGCGGCTCGCGAGGAGTGTGGGCGCAGGGTTGAGCGACATGCCTCTGAAGGAGGAGGCACTGTACTACGGCAGCAGAGGAGGCCAGGCCGGCGGGTCTGGCGAGCACCGGCGCCACGCGGCGCGGGCCCCCGGGCGCGGCGACCACGCGCACGCGCACGGGGACGTCAGCGGTGTATCTCGTTGTGCGGTATGTGGCATGAAAAATCATGCAACCGAAAAGTGTCGTTTCAAATCGTACAAGTGCCAAGGATGTGGGCTAAAAGGCCATTTAAAAAAAATGTGCAAAAATAAAGTGCGGTTAAATAATATTGCAGATGAATCTGTGCCGACGGCAAGTGATCTGAGTAACAGTGACTCGGAATGCGAGGAATGTAAATTATTTAATTTACGGTATGTACATCATAAACCATTGTTAGTATCTGTTTGTATTAATTCGGTTACATTAGATATGGAGCTAGATTCGGGGTCGGGAATGTCAGTTATGTCTGAGAAGTTATATCTCGAGCGATTTTCAAGGCTACCTATAAAAAAGTGTAATATTAGAATGTGTTTGTATGATGGGCATAAAATAACACCACTAGGTTTTCTAGAAGTGAGGGTTACATACAATGGTCAAGATAAGTTGATTAAATTTTTTGTAATCAAGAATGGGGGCCCTCCATTGTTAGGCCGAGATTTCATGTCTGAATTTGGTGTTGTGCTCACCTCCTTGAATCATAATAGTGTGATACCATTATCTACAGATGTCGACGGTTTATTAAATTCATTCAGCGCCTTATGGGAAGACGAGCTGGGTAAATTTAATCAATTTAAGGTAGACCTACACATGAAAGAAGGTTCAATTCCAAAATTTTTCAAGCCTCGACCGTTGCCTTTCGCGTTGAAAGATAAAGTGGAATCGGAATTGAAAAGACTAGTAGATAATGGTATACTGATACCGTTAAGGTACTCCAAATACGGTACTCCTATAGTGCCAGTGGTAAAATCCAACGGGGAGATAAGAATATGCGGCGATTTCGCATTAACTATCAATAACGATTTGTATATAGATAAATACCCACTGCCTCGAATTGAGGAAATATTCGCTATACTGGGAGGTGGGCAACAATACACAAAACTTGATTTAAAACAAGCCTATAGCCAACTGGAGCTGTCCGAGGACTCTCAGGAGCTCACCACGATCAGTACAACGAAAGGGTTGTATAAATATTCGCGCCTAGTGTACGGGCTGGCCAACGCGCCGGCGATATTCCAACGTACCATAGAATCTGTCCTCGCGGGCATCGACGGGGTTTGCGTTTTCATCGACGATATCGCAGTCACGGGGCCAACAAGGCAAATTCATTTAGAACGGCTCGAATTGGTATTAAAAAGGTTACAGGAGGCCGGTCTTAAGTTGAAAAAGAATAAGTGCGAATTTTTCCAGGACAGTATAACGTACTTGGGCTATGTAATAGATAAATACGGCTTACATAAGTGTCCAACAAAAGTACAGGCCGTTATTAATGCTCCAAAACCTAAAGATGTCACCGAAGTTAAGAGGTTTCTAGGAATGGTAAATTATTACCGTACCTTTATACCTAATGCATCAATGGTGTTGAGCCCGCTGCATGAGTTGCTGCGGGCCGGCGCGGCCTGGGAGTGGGGCGCGCGACAACAACAAGCGTTCGAGTTAGCTAAACGAGAGTTAGCATCAGATAGGGTGTTAGCTCATTTCGATCCGGAGGCGCAGGTGCTACTGTCGGTAGACGCAGGGCCGGAAGGGCTCGGGGCCGTGTTGTCACAGCTCTGTAAGGACGGAGTAGAACGACCTTTGGCCTTTGGTTCTAGGTCTTTGTCATCTAATGAAAGAAATTACAGCCAAATACAAAAAGAGGCTACGGCAATAATATTCGGCATTAAACGTTTTCATCAGTACTTGTACGGTAGACAGGAACCTTTTATTTTAAAAACCGATCACAAGCCGTTGTTATCGATATTCGGCAAGAAAAACGGCATTTCGGTGATGGCAGCATCTCGACTGCAACGGTACGCAGTATTCCTGTCTGCATACAATTATACGATACAATACATCTCAAGCGAAAATAATAGTGTAGCTGATTACTTTTCACGAGCTCCAATTTCCGGTTCGGAAATGAAAAATAAAGACGAAGTTAGTGACTTACGATTTATTCAATTATTTAACGTAAACGTTGCGCCAGTTACGTTCTCGGCAATTCAGAAAGCAACGGAGTCCGACTCGGTCTTAAAAACAGTGTGTAGGTATATGAAATTAGGTTGGCCGAGGAAAATAAACTGTAATTTAATTAGACCCTATTTTCATTGTAAATCTGAATTGGAGATAGTGCAGGGATGTTTATTGCGCGGGCACCGGGTTGTTGTACCTTCAGAACATAGGAATCAATTATTGAACGAATTGCACAAAGGTCACATGGGCATGGTTAAGACAAAAGCCTTAGCTAGGGCAAAAATGTGGTGGCCGGGCATTGACACCGACATCGAACAGCTGATCAGCGCGTGCGCCTCGTGCTGTGCGCTGCGCCCCGCCCCCCCGCGCGCCCCGCCGGCGCCCTGGCCGCGACCCGCCGCTCCCTGGGAGCGAATTCATATAGACTAGTGTTGCCACGAATAGTGAATTGGCCGAATACCGAATACCGAATATTCGGCGACGCTGCCGGCCGAAGCGCCGAATATTCGGCCGCCGAATATTCGGCGCTACAACCTGTTTTTTTTTGTTCCGAGAACTGCTTTGAAGAAGTCGAAGATTATATTAGAAATGCTAATTATCAGGAGTCAGATGCTGTGGCAAACGAGTTGAATTTTTATTTGATAATAGTTCCCCTATATCGGATGGCCGATCCTTACAAGTGGTGGTCAGCAAACAAAAAACAGTACCCGAACCTTTTGAAATTTGCAAAAACTTATCTTTCTTCACCTGGAAGTAGCGTCTATAGTGAGAGGTTATTTTCTGAGGATGGTTACAATGAAAAGCGCAATCGTGGGCTACCAAAAAATGCTGAAATGCTCGTTTTTATACAGCACAACTTACTACTGATTAACTTTAAGTACTAAAATGTTGTGATTTGGAAATAAATACACAATTTTGATTAAAATAACAAGTCATTTTTACATGATTTACTATTCGGTATTCGGCCCGAATAGTACGCACTATTCGGCCGAATACCGAATACTGAAAAAACTGGCCGAATAGGCCGAATACCGAATAGTTGCCGAATATTCGTGGCATCTCTAATATAGACTATATGACAGTTACGCAAAAGAACTATCTGATCGTGGTGGACGCCTACAGTAAATGGGTAGAATGTATATTAATGGATAATAGCACTAGTAGTAATGCCTTAATAGTTAAATTAAAATACCTATTCACAACTTTTGGCCTGCCAAAAATAATCGTATCAGATAACGATGTTAAAATAAATTCTGATGAATTTAAGGCATTTTGCAAAAACAATGGGGTGGAGCACGTAACATCACCGATATACCACCCGTGCAGTAACGGTTTAGCTGAAAATTCAGTAAAAACATGCAAGAAAATGATCAAATCAATTATAATAAACAATATTGTAAATTCTAAGACCTTGAATGAAAAACTGAATGATTATTTGTTTGAATTTCGAAACACAATACACTGTACAACCGGTTACACGCCGGCCTATTTAATGTTTGGGCGAAATTTGCGAACTAAACTCGACCTTATTCTACCACCGAATAAGGTGGAATCTTCTGTAAGTCAGGAACCGAATAAACATATTTGTAAGCGTAGTTTTAATATTGGTGATTTAGTTTGGGCTAGATGGTTCATCAACAGAAAGCCAATGTGGTGTAAGGGAGTAATCAAAGACAGGCTTGGTAACAGAATGTTTTCTGTATATTTCATTGATTTCAACGAGTGTGAAAGACGGCATATTGATCAGCTGATTAAACGTTCCAACGGTGAACTTGCACCTGTTACTGAGTCCCCGCACTCTCACCAGCAACTATCTTACCCAACGGGAACATCATTCTTCCCTAGTGGAAATAGATCGGAGACTATTTTAGAGGTAGAAAATAATAGTAGGGAGGAGGAAGGACAGCCCGAGCACATTGTGACGTCGAGCGCAGAGCCGAGCGTGCCCGATAGCGGGACCAGCGCCGCGGTGACGTCACCGCCGGCTGGGGCACCGGCGGCTGCTGACAATGAGCTCGCGCCCACTGAGCCTGAATCCTATTCAAGTAGATTAAGACCTAGAAATAAGATTGTTAATTATAAGATTTAATTGTTTAATTGATAGTTGTAGAAAGTTCTTTAGATGTACCTAAACAAACTTATTTTCCTTGTCCTCCAGGTTTTCGAAATAAGGCCGTAGGAGATGATATGTATGTGCATTCGTCATTGTATACGCACCTACCTTCATACACTTGTGTGGGCAGTAATAAACCAGCTTTGATCCGGAACGGTTGTTTTTATTAAACACCTCATTTAAACAGAGTGCTAGTAAAGGCAGAGTTGTTACTTACATAGATATGCTCTACATCCTTGTTCATCTCAATGGAAACCATAAGGTCCTCGTGTCTGATGCCGTACTCGCCCACCTCGTAGTAGCCAGGCTCTGAGGACAATATCTTAGTGTAGAATTTATTATCATGTCTGGGTCTGGGGAAAATAAACCTATGGCTATTCCTTCCAGTGACAAATTCTAGTTCAGTTGTAGTTCTTATTTGGAAACGGCACGCTAAGTAGATTTTATCATCAGCAATCAGCCACTGCGCCACTGTCTTCGCTCTTCCACACACACAACCCATTACACCCTCTAAATAACTTCATTGTATAGCCATTTTAGTACACGTAAGTACAACAAATTAACACCGACACTAATTTATACCAGAAAAAATGTAGGTCAGGGTCCCGTAATTTTCAGGTAGCAACAATTGGGAAATTACCTAATCGCAGTTAGATTAGGTTGGTTCATTCAGTAGGGCATTGGTAAGCATTTGATTGTTAAAATATCCTTACCATTACTATAAACCATGCCCGGCTGCACCCCCGGGTCGTCTCTAGGGGCTGCATTAATCCGGTTGGGTCCCTCGTGCACGTTGAGGAAGTGCCCCACGCCGTGGCCGGTGCCGTGCGCGTAGTCCAGCCCGCGCCGCCAGAGGTGGACTCGGGCGAAGGATTCTACTGCTGTGCCCTGGAGGAAGAGTAATAATAGTACCTAACGCTTATTTTTAACGATAAGGCCGCCCTTATTGTATTATAGATTTTAAGTCATAAATGTTATTTTAAGTTTTTTATGTACAATAAAGTTATACTATTACTACTTATTTAAGTAAACACAAAAAAAGGAAAGTTAATAGTAATAACAATATGGCCTAAGATTAACTTAATCAGTAGGCTTTTATATTGTTAAACTATGTAGTAGCATAGAATAACGAGTACTAGTATGTAGGTACTTGTTATTCTATGGTAGTAGGTACTGGCCCCTATTTCAAGCTCGCGCCGCCAGAGATGGAGGATTCCACTGCTGGAGTGCGAGGGTATAGGAGTTAGAGGTAGATAGCTTGAAGTGTGGTAGTAGCTCACAGTTGCGAAAAAGAAGACGGGGTGACACTGGGTTATAGTTATATCAATAAGTGAATTAATGTACGACACTTCGAGGCAATATAGAGAAGAATTAAGAAACGATGATACCTACACGGGGGAGCTTATTTTACACCTTTAGCCTTCAAGGTGGACTATATATGCACTGTTACCTATCTACCTGTTAGCCACCCAAGCACACTCCAGAAAATCTGTAGAAAACCTAGATTTGCTAATACTTCCCGGAGACACCACGGAGATCCCAGGGTTTATGATGGTCCAAATACCTACATAACTAAGTTAATAAAACTCACAGTCAACCCCCTCGGAAACACGGCGGTGGCGAGCATGATCTGTCCCTTCAGCACCAGCGTGAACGCGAGACGTTGTTGTTCCGTGGGGGTCGCCAGGTGCCGCGTGCGGGTTATGTCGGTGGTGCCTTGTCTGGAATAATAGAGTAGAGTCAATAAATTCAACAAAAGAAGGTGTCTTGCTCGCTGAAGGCCTACGTAGCCCAGCTTAAAGACGTGACAAAGAGTTCCAACAATCACAGCTCCGTATTTATGAGGAGGTGCGATTTAATGACGTTTATCTACGTCGATAAGGTACCCGTGCAGCAGCAGCTGAAATACCTACAAAGTTTCGGAGAGCTGTCATGCAAACGTTATTGTTAACGGAACGAGATAGTAGAGTCGTGGTTAGAGCAACGCTAGATTGACCATAATGGTCACACTTAACGGTCAGAGTCGACAAAAACCTTCAACCAAGGTGTCCTGCCGGTGATGACGCACATAGAAACGTACTGGTACACCGATTTAAGGTGTCTCCTCTGAAGCATCATCCAAATCTCAACGCGAATTAGGTACCTACAATTCTGAATCACTGCTCACTTATACTGTCCCCCAGAGTCCACCAACAGCATGTCATCAGGTTTAATAACAGTCTGCTCGCCCTCCCGAGACGGCTTGTAGTGTATGATGGCTCCGTTGGCGCCCGCGCCCACGATCGTCGCGAATGATGGGCCCATGTAGTCGGACTCCTCTCTGGATTAAGAGAAACTGGTGAATATTTTGTTAATTATATCAAGGGTTTGTTTTGCTCTTTCTTATCTGACTCCTTTTTTTATTTGCACACCTTTTTATTGGTTTTCCTGCAAGTACCTCCTGCAGGTTGGATGATAGAATATATATGATTACCTCTACATTTATGGTCCTTCGAGCCGGATATGAACCAGCGGCACATTCATCTATACGGCAAGGATGCTACGAATTCTAATCTAATAAATACAACATCCACTTTAAAGCCGGCAAATTTACCAAGACAGAAAGGTGCTTTTATACCGTAAGTAACCGTCACAATCACAATACATACGCCCTCATCTCATCCAGCTTGTCGGACAGCTCCACCTCAGTGACCTGGACCCCGGCCCTGACTTGGGTCTCCGCCCAGCGCAGCGCGCGCACCACCGCCACGCCGTCCTTGATGTGGGCTGTTGTGAAACCCTGGGGAGAGGTTTGTTTTTAGCATTAAGTCCACACTTTGTAGGTACTCCTATTTTTTAATGTTACAAGTATGCTGTCGTGAAACCCTGGGGAGGAAGTTGCTTTTAGCATTAAGTCCACTCTTTGTAGGTAAGGCTCTTATTTTGTAATGTTTACAATAATTAAATTAAGATAAAATGACTAAGACCTACAACCAATCCTGCACTGAAAGGAGACCGTGAACGGACTCGTGATGCGTTGTTGTGATGATGAAATAGTAAAGGAGGTAGGTACGGGTTGGTAGCGTATTCTATGGAAGTGTGGGATTTCTGTCTATAAGTGGCGCCCTCTAGGGAAAAGTATCATGAAGAAAATTTTGAAAACAAACTTTTTTCCAATACCTATATACCTATATACTATGAACTATGATAAGTACCAAATTGTACTTTTACCTCGAGTTCAACTTCGTTCTTGACAATTTTCATGAGCGCGACTGGTGAAATCGTAGCTTCCGTCTTGATTTTCCCATCCTGTAAATTAATGAACACACTCATTAATAAATTGCGATTAAAACATTGTTAATGTTATATTTGTGCAATATAGAATTAAATAGGCCTAAAACCCTTCCTTCATTGGAAGGAGACCCGTGCCCCAGCAGTGGGGACGTAATGAGTCGTGATGATGAGAATTATACAAATTAAATTATGTTTATTCTTTGGTAGATTTACTCAAATAAGAAAATGGGCAAGAGTTTTCTACACCTGTGACACTGTAATCTACTTATCGCTACATCTGGATTGACAAATTATTTTAGAGATAAAAAAAAACATACGTGTTCGGCGGCAATGAAAATCTCATGGCTGCTGTCCTTTGATAACCAAATAGTGCTGCCCTCTGCCAGCGTACCCTGCATACAGAAACAAATATTTACTTATTTCATAATTTCTAAGTAACCAAAAATATTTTTTTTACTAATAATCCTCATATCATCGCATCATCATAATCAGCCAATAATCATCCACTGCTGGACATATAGGCCTCTCCCAAGGAGCGCCACAACACTCGGACCTCGGTCTTCCTTATCCAGCCACACATCATGCAAGCTGAAGTGGCAGTAGGCTGTTCATATCTGCTGAAGAACCGATTACCGTTGGAATAGACGAGTTCTCGAGTGGAGACCACGATCAGGCAAACGCAGCGTGGGACGCCTTCCTGCCCGCTGGACTGAAGACCTTAGCCGGTAGTGGCTGGATTAGAATAACTTAAATATACAGTGTTATACATATAAAAAGGTTATAGCTACAAGAGTATTTCTACTCACAGTGTAAACATCCAAGTACTCAAACACGTCTCTATACGGGCGCACTAGCACACTAACGCCCTCTGTGGCCAGGTGTTGAACCACGTCCAGGGCCAGCTCGCCTTGTCCCCAGAACAGAATTACGTTGTCTGTGGTCTGCAAATAAAAAAAGGTATGATGTATGATTAAATTTTATAAGGGTTGTTTTAGTTTTCTTCTACAGTCTACGTATTTTTGTACAGACCGGCCAAACGAACGCCACCGAACGGGTTTCGTTGACCTTTGTTGCTGCAATCTGCCCTGTATTGTGTATGATAAATATCCATCGTTCGGCGCTCTTTGGGCGTTGGTTGGGCCGGTCTGTACGCAGCTTAAGGCGAAGCGAAGCTTGCGGGAACAGCTAGTAGATAGCGAAAGATAACTTACAATATCCACTCGTATGATGAGATACGCGAAGAATACTGGATTGTAGGGAATATCCGAGCCACGGAGATTCAAAGTGTCTGGAATCAAGAGATAAAAGGTAAAAAACCCATACAAAGATCTTGAAAATTTCTGTCAAAAACAATGGTAAGTATTAAGTATATTCACCACTAGCGCTTACACTTTCATAAACTTCTGTTTTAATATGGTAGAATCCTAACTAACTAATATTATAAATGCTGTAACTGTAGTAACTGTGTCTGTCTGTCTGATACTCTGTGACGCCAAAACTAGGTCTGGACCCCTGAGAAAGAACATAGCCTATTTTTTGTCCCGGAATTCCCACGGGAAAACTTTTTAAGGCAAAGGTAACTTACACGCGACTTCGTCCAGTGCAGTTATCACCAAGGCTTTGGCTCCTTTGTCTCTGATCTGTGACACCAAATCCGATATTTTCTCACTTGCTCGCCTTCCTGTTAATAAATATAGATAGTTACTACTTATAAATATACCTATACAGGGTGTTGCAAAAAGGGTATACTAAGCCGAAACCTACATGTGCAGCATGGTATATCTAAGCCCGACCCGAAACTGAAATCAGAATTTGGAAATTCGCGAAAAAAAAATTTATTTTCCATAGAAACTTTGTTGGTCACGTGACTTTTACTATAGAAAAAAAAATCGCGAATTTTAGTTTCGGGCATAGATATAACATGCTGCACATGTAGGTTTCGGCTTAGTATACCAATTTTGCAACACCCTGTATAGTTTATAATAACACATTTTGGGTCCAAAATAACCCTTAAATGATCACATTCAACTTTAAAGAATAATACAAAAGCATAAGGGCACACGACTCACAATCAGTAATCGACCTTTTGTAGGAGAAAATAGTACGTACCTACTTACCTACTCAGTGCAATAGTGACTTATAGAGCAACGCAATCGTCATAAGTACAAGTCGTCCAAAAATAGTAAGTAGGTACTTTATATGTAAATCAGTCCGAATATCTGTCAGTTATGTGCGGGCACCCTAAACCAATTCAAATCGACTTAATCGACTATCTCACCAGTATACTCAACCCCCAGAGGCAGTAGTGGGTAGTTGGGTCTCGGTGGAGGGGGGTCGTCGATGTTAGTTCTCGCCACGTCCACCAGGTTCGCTGGCGTCGCTGTCAGAGTTATCTGGCTCTTGGCTAGAGTAGCCTGGAACAAGAAATAAAATCATGACAGATCAGCTCGTTGCGTATCGTCAACTGTCACTGTCAAAATATACTTAAGGCAAAGTTAGTTCCAAAAGTGACATTTGTTTTTTCCATATGTTAGGTGGAATTTCTCCAAACGCTCAACGTATTTAGTAGCCTGTCATACGTCTGTCAGTTAGTACAAAATGTATTTAAAATTTGATTTAAATACGTTTAGCGTTTGGTAAAAGTGACCCTTCGTGTAGATTCAAAAATAGTATCGAATCCGGTGCTCGCTGCACAGACATGATAATGGCAAAAGTATAGGCCATAGATTTTTAGCCACCAGAATAAATATAATTGAAAACCACGTCATAAGGCGTGTGGAAGGTCACTCTATATGACGAAAAACGAAGTTTCGGAGCTGCGCGAACTACGACTCTACGACGCACGACGATCACGTTTACTGTTAGTTTTACGTCAGTATAAAGTGACCCTCCTGGTCCATTGCGGGTTGCTTTACTAGTTATTTACGAGGAGTCTTAAATAACTGACCTCCAGACTAGTCCACTCGGTCCGGGTGTAGGTGGAGGGGTCGATCCCCACCACCGACCCGGCGGGGAGAGTCGACAGCCATTGCGGGATGGTAGCGTTCACTGCGGAGAACAGAATATGTAAAGAGATAGTTAGTCTGCTAATGCTACTTCTGCAACGGAATTAGTAGTAACATCCTTTGGTGAAGGATTAAATCGTGGTGGTGAAACCTGCATATTTGTACACACTCACGCCTTGTACTAATGTACTCCCTTGCGGGGTAGGCAGAGGTGCATATTTGTAATTTGTCAAATATAGCAAAAGCCCACAGACGTAGAACCCTATAAAGTTTAATTGACAGATCCTTATGCCTGGTTTTCCCTTGAAAACTAACAAATGACCATCAAATGACAAATAACATGTATGGATTTGACATAGATTTGACAGCTGTCATAGGGCTTATGCTAAATTTAACAAAGCAGAGTAGATTTGTTACCTTTGCATCTCCATAACAAGCTGTAAAAGTTGCCAAATGACTTGTCTTCCCCCTCACCTTGCTTCATGAGCGTCCACAGCTGCTGGTCCACTTGTATCTCAAACTGCGTGTAGTAGCGGCCGTCGGTCCAGACCAGAGCCTCGGATGACGTCACCACCGCCGTCCCGGATGAGCCGGACAGGCCGGAGATCCACTCGCGGCGGGCGTCCGAGGGGGCTATGTAGGTTGACTGGAAGAGAGGGTGGTTGTTACAATTTAAGAGGGTTTTGTGTATAGGAAAGAAGGCTTCTAAGTGACGTAGTATCATCTGTGAACAGCGACTATTGCTGAATGTGAATCTCGCGGCGAGCGTTCGAGGGGGCTATGTAGGTTGACTGGAAGAGAGGTTGGTTGTTAGGTTAGGGTTTATAGGAAAGGATCTTTTCAAGTGACGTAGTACCTATCACCGAATTTGTCGGTGGTGGTAAGGTATACGGTCAGTCGGTCGCAGCATGGGCAAACAGCGACTATTGCTGAATGTGACTCCACTTTGGCGCTATGCAGGTTGACTGGATACGGTTTGGGAGGGTTGAAAAGTGGAAAGGTTTAGGTAATAAGGAGGCTCTTTGGGTAATGTGTCGACGGTTCATTATACAGGGTATAAAAAACAGGCAAGATGGCGCAGAGAGAGGCCTTTGTTCAACACCATCTTCTCTTCTTCAGCGTATATCAGTATACTGCTGGACATAAGCTTAGGCCTCGCAAAAGCACGCTACTGGATGCGCTTTACACCGCTTGAATGCCGATCTTTACTAAAGATCCCGCATCCAATCTTTACTAGCTACATTTTGCAAGTCGTCAACCCACAGGGCTATTAACTGGGTTTGATTTGAATGAATGAATTGCATGAATGAGTTACTCTGTATCACGGAATACGCCGCGCCTACTGGGGGACGCTCAGTTTTTAAGGATGAAGAAAACACAATCAAGGATAGATTGGCAAGGTTCCAAGGCAAGTCGACACCCCCACAGGGCTACCATGATGTGATGATAAACTTACCTGATGAGCATCAGCCGTGGGTATGACGTAAGCGTCGATGTTGTTGACACTCATGACGTCACGCAGTGCCATCAGACGCTTCGCACTTTCCGCATTGTCGAGACGAGATGTTGGTAGAGCTGGGAGAACATGAGTATAATTAATGCAGGTTTTACTATACAGCTGGAATAACAAACTTAGGTTGGAGGTGGTTATTACCTATTGGGTGGAGGTTTGTTAGAAATTGTTGAGAGAGAGAGAGAGAAGTGGTGGTAGCTCGACTGACTGACGACTGACCCGACTGGGTAACCCTGATTACACCTACCGAGTAGAGTGCCGAGACGGTATCCTCAGCCGAGCACTCGTTCAATTGGTAAGATACGAGTAGTAGTAGTGACGGCTGAGGATACTGTCTCGCCACTCTATTCAGTAGGTGTAATCAGAGGCCTCCACTGAAATACCAGCGCGGTGTCCTTGGCTGTGGCCAAGGGCGCTGCAATAGCTGAGTGGACGTCTTTTTGGCGGACAGCAAATTTATACATAACTTCTGTATTATGGTGTATAATTAAGTATGATTGCTGCCATTGTCAAATAAAGTTTTATCTTTCTTTCTTTCTTTATCTTTAGGTGTAAGAGCCCGCTTCTCGCCACAGAGATGCGGGCAAACATTTCTGTCTTGTCATCAACCACTGGTACCAATTAGTCCTTTGGAGGAAACCTGAAAATTCTAGATATATGTAACCGCAGTAGCTGCCTTGCCTATCAGTCCAGCGGACAATGGCCCAAGTTCAGGAAGATCATGAGGGGACAGGTCTAAGGGCCTGACAGGATGGTACATTATAGTATAATATAATGTAAAGTATAATAAACTGTAAGTATAATGATTATACAGTAGATCATTAGGTAGTTATAAAATGATTGTTTATTTACGTACCATAACCAGCTTCAGACCAGCCATAGTACGAGTAGCTAGAGTCGGGGATGTGAGCTACTAGCGAGGCTGGTAGGACGCTGAAAAATGCATTAGAAATGTTAGTTGGCGACTTAAATTAACTGAAAAATACTACTGTTCGTACAGTTCGTAGGGTAGGCATAGTTTTATTGTTGCACCAAATTTTCCCCAGTGCTATTTCGTTAGAATGTAATAGGGATTGTGCCTGTTGCCATCTCTAATTAAATAGATATCAATATTACGAAACATTGAAGGCCCCAGAATAATATCCTGGGTTTAAGAAAAAAAAGTACCATTCGAGAATCGCAGGTCCATGATAATGATAATGACCTAAGTATAGGAATATCCATAGAATTTTAATTTATTTACTTACCATAATAACAGAAAATGCTCCCAAAACACAGCCATACTTTCGGAGGGAATTATTTGACTAAAAAGCAAATAGGTAGATTAGATACCGCCAATTTAATTGATTATTTAAATTATCCAATATTACTTATTGATAATATCATAATGATAATGCGATAACTTTATTTCCCTTTTTATCTAACTCATTGTGAGAATAAAAGTATGATTGTAGTATTACCGATAGCTATAGCTAGGAGCTACCTCAGTATTGTAGAAAGCGTATTTAAAATTCAAATAAGTTTATATAAGGTCTATTGCTATCACCCTTTGGCGCATTCAGACTGACAGCATCGATGTACTTTGCAAGGACAAATGTGAATGTCGAACTAAAAATTTTGTCAGTGGAAACTATAGGTGGCGACTATTCCGCGCCATAAAAATTACATTTACCTTACACTACCTACTCGACTGGTGCAAAAAGTAGGTACCTAAATATAAGTACATAGCAGGCAGCTGGAAAATTCTATCTATCTGTCTGCCATCTTTAAGTCTGGGACAGGATAATATCAATTATCAAAAGATGGCCATGATAATTATTATGTATTATCAATCAAGTCAATGCAAAAAATGAAATGAATTTAATGTTGCTATGGAAATAGTAGGCAACTTGATGCCAAGTAATGGTGCACGAAAAGAGAGTCACTGAGTGACATATCACCAGGGGCCCTACTACGGGTTTTGCAATTTAAGTAAACGAAAAAAGTTTTGGTTTCCTTCTGTCACCTGCATACATTATCTGTCAAAAGTTTTATGATAGTTTCCATTAGAGGCGCCACCTAGTATGCGTGAAAACGTAAACTTTTATAGTTTTCGTCATTCTATCAAACCTGTACTAGACCTACATAGCCCGTAGCATAAATTTTCATCGTGACGTGAAGTAAAATTACTCGATGAATTTTGTAGGAAAATTTTAGTTCTGCTACCGACCGCCAGGGGCGCTGTTCATTATTTTCATACAAAATAACTCGATGAATTTTACTTCACGTTCACGATGTTTTTTTTTGTTATAATCTTATATAGGGACTTTTGTACACTATGTAGATGTAGTGACGATGACAGTCCCATCGATGAAAATTTATGCTGACGGCTCTGTTTCTGGGGACCCACTGAGTCAACCCCTTTCGGCTTATTATGCCACTATTGTAACACCCTGTACCTATGTACCTACAAATAAGGGTACCTACAATAATAAAAACATTTGTATTCAAAATATAAAGCAGCTTTAATAATTGTTTGTTAAAAGTAAGCGATTATCATAAATTAATAGAATAAACTAAACACATTTTTACAAATATATAAAATTAGTTATTAAAATCCATGGTTACGAATACTTAGATGTGTTAAATGTTTCAATTACAAATGCCGTCTTCCAATTTCATTGAATCTGAAACAATTTTTTTATAGTTATTTAACAAATAAGAAAAATAGAGGTCTAGAAATAATGATACGAATTATGAATAGAGCTACTTACGGTACCTAATAAACTAATCATATTGAATTGCAAACTGACCTCTAAGCCCGTGATAGGCGATGTAGTGTATTATATCAAAAGCAACATTGAACGATTTTTGCAACACTAGCGCCACGACAGAAGAGGGAACTACTCACTGAATACTCGTAACTTTCACCTTTAGTTTAGGATGAATATTTTAGTGTTTTCCAAACTGACCTGTACGCTCATAAGGCCAGTGCAGAGTAGGTACTTGTATTATTTCAAACTGAGATCTTATCTCTAAATTGGAGCGCTGGTAGCTCAGTCGGGTAAGCGCCCGCATCTCACGCTAGAGATGCGGGTTCGAATCCCGGCGCTGACATGTAACTGACCTCTAAGCCCTGGTGAGAGGCTTGCACTCCTCTTGCAGCCACTCCAAGTCTTGAATAAGGTTGCGCGAGCGCAGAACTGGCCCCACTGTCTCGAGCACACGCGCGTGGTACGCGTTCAGGTAGGATAGCTGTCGGGGAAACATAATAATATAAAATAAAGCTGTCTATCCACCAGACAGAGAGGAGTAGGCTAGCGGAGCGGGGTGTGTGGGGAAACATATTTTATAACATTATAGGCTGCCTGTCCACCAGAGCGGAGCGGGCTAGCGGAGCGGTGTGTGATGTGAGGCAATAAAACACCGGTCATGCGATTTCATTGGTCGATTTTTACCTCGCACACCGCTCCGCTCTGGTGGACAGGCGGCCTAACACAGGTGTCAATAAATTGTCACTACAGAAAACGAACGAAAGAGAGCTGTCACGCAAATGGTACGCTTAATACAATTAGTTAGAGCCCTAACCACGCAGCGCAATGAACAATAGGAAAAACGAAGTATATACCTTGGAACTATACATATATCGACGGTGGAAAGGCAGAATGTTTGAAGCGCCATGACTTAAAATGTTCACCAGAGCGATTTAAAGTTTGAAATTTTCGAAAAAAAATCATATCTCTGTATTTATTCTAGCTATGGCTTTGAAAATTAAAATACGTAAAATTTAAATAGTTTTCTATGTAATTCTGTATATAAAATGAATGTACATATTCTATTTACTGTAATAAGGGACATAAGACATATGCATCTGAAATCTCAGTCAGGTAAAATTGGCTTAAACGACATTCACATTGTAATAAAATACAAGTAAAAAACAATGTAAAGACCAAGGAGATTTAACCATCACACCAGCATAATGTTTTATAATAATTTATGTTACCTTAAACATTCCATAAGAATGAATTAACCGCCAAACTAAGGCAATTTATATCTAAGATGAATGACTTAAAGAATAAATGAACTTATAATTTAGACCTCAGAACTCGAGAACGGTTGAACCGATTTTAGTCTAGAAACATTTGTGGAAGTCCAGGGAAAGTATAAAAGGTCAGCTAGATTGAAAACAAAAATTTCATAATATCTGGGGGCACGGCAGTGCCCCCACTAAGTCGAGCAAAGAAGCGGCACGGCCGTACCATCCTTTTCTCGAAGCATTATGTTATTATAAACTTTATTAACATATTGTTCACCGCGAAATCACTTTGAGATTGAGATCCAAGTGATCAGTTTTACTTATTCATCAGTCTCTATGTCAGATTCATACAAGATACGCTAGATTTGATAAGCAAGCGACGATGCTTTAGGATTGTTAATGGCTAATGTTTAGTGGTGGTAACCCCAAAGGACTATCACAATGTGAGTTAGGTCTCACCCGACAGCCGGACCGAGAACCAAATCGACCGACGATTAGTCGAAAATGGAGACACTTCTGGATGTTAGGAATAAGAGGGTTGCTGATGTCAATAGTGATCACCACTAAGTCGATGGAAAAATCTGCTTAAAGATAGTGGGAGTTTAGGAGCAGGCCACAAGATCTGCCAAAGGTGTCGTGTAAATAAGCTGCAGGACCCACAAGTTAGAAGATAACTTAGTATCCAGATCGACAACAAATACCATCCACTAAGTCTGGACGAGGTCTCATTCAAAAATCAAAGGTCTGACATCAAAGACGTGTTGTTAAAAATTTGCGAAGAAATAATAAGGCACAAGGAACACTTAAAGAATGAATGGTATGTCTAAAGAAACATGGGATATGATCAACCATCAAGGAAGACTTAACGTTTATAAAAGGACAAACGCTGCTAGGGGTGACTCTATGTCCAGAAATGAGACCACAACCATCGTCTGCCATAGGAAACATGAAGGATCTATACAAAGCATCTTGAAGAACATTGCAACAAAACCCAGGTTATCTGCTTGTTACTATGGAAGATTGACTTTCAAGATGGTATGGCCATATTGCCGAAGATTTAATGATCCTAACCACCACCCGAGGAGTTGGATGCAGATGCAAATATACTAGGAGCATCTTGCATCTTGATGCATAATCGTAATCAATATGATTAATAAAATCGGCAGGTCGCTAAGGCTAGTCAGAGGCCTTCGGGCGGCTTGAAAACGTCTGACAACTCTCTCAGCACAAGATTGCTTGTGTTGGGGCCCACCAACCCGCGCTAGGCCAGCGTAGTAGACTAGGCCTAAACCATTCCTTCATTGGAAGGAGACCCGTGCCCCAGCAGTGGGGACGTAATGGGTCGTGATGATGATTAATGATGAGATTTATGACTATCCTGCATCTTGACAGAAATTTAAATATCCAACCCTCAAATAAGACGAATTGATACGGACCATACGATCGCTGAAGAGTGGCAAAGTACCAGGGAACGATTTCCTACGGAGACATAAAAAGCAGGATAGATGCAATATACCAGATATTGCACTCTTCAGCTATGGAGGATGATGAAGTGAAGTTAGAGTAAAAGTTAATTTAATTCATGTCCTACTTTTTCCTATAAGGTTTGCTTTTCGTTAAAATACTTTATTTTGAAAATTATGGGATACAAACAGGTCGTGGTACTCGTGGTCACTCACTTAAAACGTGGTCTTCTATTTCGTATAATTACCTAACAATTATCAAAATCGGTTAAGTTTATCCAGAGTTTTGCGCTTGGGAACACATTTTCAGTAAGATTTTTATATAGGTAGAAAAGAAATCCTGTTTCTGACTAGATTTCGATATTGGTAAATTTTTTAATAATAAGTTTATTTCTGATATACCTATATTTTTATTATGTATAAAAAGTAATGTCATTTTAATACATTAAAAATATTTTACATTAAGAACCATATTGTCATAGAAAAATAAATATTTGGTTGGATCCTTTTAGAGAAACGTTAAAATTCCCTACTTGCATTCTTGCATAGAAACAGCAATTTAGGAGAAAGGATCCAAGTGCATATTTTTATTAATAACTCAATAAATATTAATTATAGCAACACTATTATTTAGAACCGTAATATATAATAGATATTAAATAATTTAATGTAATTATCTGGTGATATTATAATAAAAAAATATTTATAGTTTTATACTGGCGAACGAATCTGAGTTTGTACCTACGTAATTACGCTGCGCACGCGGCGCCAACTGTCGCATAGACGCACGTCATCTCCGAATGAACGTCCCGGCGGGGTACTGAAGCGACACCTTTCCAACCTGTCCTATTTATATATTGGCATTTTCACGCAATATACTTCTGGATATAATAATAATAAACAGCTTAAACAGTATAAACCGCTTCATTGCGATTCTTTTGAATTGTTTTATATCACTTATATCAATTATCTACAAATCGCAAAAAACCGCTTAAGTGCCAATTGTACCATTAAACAGATTTAGGTAAAGTTGTATTAACCGCCAAACGCCGCGAGTAAAACTGACCGGTAAAATGGTTTAAGTGCCAGTGAGGCTTAAATTAAAATTACGTAAAATATATTAAGTGCTTTTATGTTATATTTGACAAGAAGGCATTTAGTTTTATATCCATAATGTTTTATTTCGCAATCAGGTAGGTCTCTTAAGTAACTAATGATACAAATTCACATTCATTCAAAATGAATTAGGTCACAGTGTTTTACAGTTTTAGTAAGGGTAAAATGTTTTATATAACTTTATTATTGATCATGTATGTTTGAGCATACAAATGACTAAAAAAGTGGCTCTTAATACAAGAAAAAAGTATTAAGATTTCCAAAATCACCGATGTCTTAAGCGCCAAAAAAGTGCTCAGATCGAAACGAGACCCGCACCATTCGAAAGAGAAAAATCAGGCGATTCCAACGGTGTATATAACTCATATTCGCCAAAAGTGGCGGATAAAACATTCTGCCTTTCCACCGTCGATATACCTAACAACAAAACGCAATAATAGAGCGTTTCATCAAATAACATGACTTAAACAGACAAAATCCAACCTTAGTCCAATGTAATAAGGGTTTCGCCATATCAAGTATCCGGTGGAACGGTCTATACGCGCGTGAGTGCGTAAAAACCCCACACGAGAATAATGTATTGTTAATGTAGCGCTCTAAATATAATATTGTACGTACCTCGAAGTCATCCAACAACTTTACATCTACACAAGCCGTCTGGTGCGGCACCATCGTGAGGGTACTGAACCCGAGGACACCGCGCCCGTCGAAGTCACCCATCAAATCTTTAGCCTGAGAGATGGGAAATAAAAAAAAACTTTAAACACAGAAACCATTTTAATGCAGTTATGAAAAATGCACCTAAGCTCAAATAGATGCCAAGTTGCACAAAAGAACTTTAAGCTATGTCGGCATTTAATATATGCACTAACCTAACTTTATTATATCTGTCTCTTTCTGTCCGTATACTGACAAAGCAAGGCAGCAATATAATTGACCGTCATTAGCGTATGGTATGTTCCACAATGCTTACATAGTCCCTTCTCCCATTACGATATACGCCCACGCGACTCTAATCTCGGAGACTAGTCGCCACGAAGTATGCCACATATACATTTATTGCTTGCACATAAATGTGTTAGTATTTAAGTTATGTAAGTTTATTTTATGTGAGTGTACAAATAAAGAATATTCTATCTGTCTATCTATCTATTTACGCGTAGAATACCAGTATCGTAATGTGAGAGTCTCCATGTATATGTATGTGGCATATGTCGCGGCAAAGTCTCCGAGACAAAAAGTCATGCGGGCGTATCGGAGAAGGGCCTTAGCAACAAGGAAATGATGGAAGGTTTTTTATTCAACTGATCAAGTTTGTCTCACCATGGGATGGTCGGAGTCTTTGGTGACCTCGACGACCTCCACCAGGTCTTCATGTCTGATACCGTACTCCCCCACTTTGTAGTAGCCAGGCTCTGCAACAAACAGACATGCATCATCATCAGCTCGTAATCATCCATTACTGGACATAGAAACATATTCTACGCATATGAGAATGAGGACTTCCGGCAGTCAGGATCCACTTAGTTTAAAGTCATTTTTGTTATCGAACCTTTTCTTGATTTGACCACTTTTTGTATTTGAGGGATGACAAATACTACGCACCTACGCTAAGATGCGAAAGTTTTAACATATCTCAATTGTAGAAACCTGTTAACGTATGCGTTATTGTATCTTTATCGCAGCTAGCGGTAAAATTTCAATACCGCGATGTAGGCTCTCAAACTAATTCCACTTCAGCGCCATCTATTGGTGAAAAACTAAACTTTTTCTTCACTTACCATTGCTAAGTATGGCGGCAGGCTGTAAACCAGGATCGTGAGGGTAGGGCCTCCACGACACCCCACTAGGTCCCTCGTGCACGTTGAGGAAGTGCCCCACGCCGTGGCCGGTGCCGTGCGCGTAGTCCAGCCCGCGCCGCCAGAGGGCGTGGCGGGCGAGAGTGTCTAGGACGTTGCCCTGGGGGTAAAGTAGGGTTATATTTGTTAGACAGGGTATTTAGAAGTCACTGGGGGTCAAACTTTATCGGATCCTTCCGATTTCATTAAAAAAACAGTCAGCTTGAAAACATCTGACAGTCGGGTTCAACACTACCCCGACATGTCACTCAGAACAAGCTTGCTTGTGTTGGGGTCCCCCAACCGGTACTGGGCTGGTGCCGTGCCGTGGTGGATTAGACCTAAAACCCTTACTTTATTGCCCCAACAGTAAGGACGTCACGGGTTGTGATGTGAATGTTGTGATGATCGTGCTTTCGCTTTTGTCTAGTCTCTACTATTTATCATCCTACGTTAGTTTAGAACCCACCTTAACCCCCTAGGGAAGAGCGCCGCGCCGAGCGTGATCTGTCCCTTCAGCACGCGAGTGAACGTCTCCCGCTGCTCCGCGCTGCATGAAGACATGTGCCGGGTGCGGGTTATGTCTGTTGTGGCGCTGACTTACCGTTATTTATAGGTTGCTCATATTGACAGATTGTATGCGATTCTATAGGTACATTTGAAGCTTAGTTTTTTGGTGTCGGCACTTGTTTCTGTGGCAAAATTAGCTAGAAATCCCATTAACGGCCGCATTGCGCGCTTGGAGCTTAGCGTGTATCGAAGTGAGCAAACGTGTTGGTTGTTTCGTCGCGATAAGCGCGAAGGCTCTAAGCGCTAAGCAAGCCTCCTGACTGTGCGGCCGTAGCCTAACTGTTATTTCAGTTGTAAAGTTAGCCTCGTCAGAATTACTGCAAATAAGTAAATTATAGCCCACCTTAACCCCCCTAGGGAAGAGAGCGGCGCCGAGGGTGATCTGTCCCTTCAGCACGCGAGTGAACGTCTCTCGCTGCTCCGCGCTGCATGAGGACATGTGGCGAGTGCGGGTTATGTCTGTTGTGCCATCCCTGGAAAAAAATGAATAAAATTAAGGAGTTTCTTTCGCTATTGAAGGAATCATTGAGTGAGTCAGTCATTGCTGGAATATATAATATCGATCACGATTAGAATTTACGTCGAATATAGAATATTCCTATTTGAACAGAGAGTGTGGCGTAACGGGTCACATTCATTTAAAGAGAGGCCTTGGATTCAATACTTGGCTTTTAGGTACCTATGTATGTAGGTACAAATGAATCTTTTTTTCATGTAGTATATAATAACACTGTGAATTTAAGAGGGCGACGTCAGGTTTCTCTGCCCCATTCTGTACCGACTACTGATGGAAAACATTGTGAGGAATTTTTCACGCTTCCCTTTTAATGGAGGAGTGGCAACTTTTGCTCCTCCATAAAGTATATTTATGGTTATTTGCGACGAAATATATCGTAAAAACCTCCATTACCTGTACTGTCATCCAGAGTCTAGTAGCTTTAATAAGTACTTATACGCCTAACGTAACGCAACGTCATACGAACACAATACTTACGTTGCTACTAGATCGGAGGATCCTATCCCTTTTCAATGGAGGAGTGGCCATACTTTTACTCCTCCATAAAGTATATTTTATTAAATATGTCTTACAAAGATATATTATGATGACACATTGTGTATCAATTACCTGTACTGTCCTCCAGAGTCCAGTAGGAACATATCCTCAACTCTAATCTCCGTCTGAGGTCCGTCTCTAGAGGGCCCGTAGTGTATGATGGCCCCGTTGGCGCCCGCGCCCGCTATCGTCTCGAATGACGGGCCCATGAAGTCTTCTTCGTCTCTGTTTGGTAGATATTTTTTATGTATTTTAGTATGGAACTAAGGTAAGGTAAGGTAATCGGTGTGTCTTAGGTGTACCTGTGAACTCATCCATCATAAAGAAGTGAAATTCGTTTTAAAGGACTCTTAAAATTTCCAAAAGTTGCAATGGATCGGTCAAATATGTTGAAACTCCGATAAATATATAAAAGGTAGGGTAAAAATTTAGAGAAAAGGTTTGGGGATCGCTAGCAGGTAACTAATCGTATCTGGGGACGCCCTCTAGGGCGCTAGATAGAAGTCTTTGCATGATTAAGGCCAGGTATGTTTGTGTGAATGCTATTGTTTTATCAAATTGATATATACATAAAGAATATCTATCTATCTATCTATATACCGCCACCAAGACGCTGTGAACACAAGTTTGACACTACTACGCATTGAGTTTAAGGGTGGGTTGCACCATTTAACTTTAACTATTACAAACGTCAAATCCCTTGACGAGAGGGATCAATCTTCAAGAGATTTGACGTTTGTAATAGTTAAAGTTAAATGGTGCAACCCACCCTTAATGTATTAATGTACTTTTACAAAATGATAAGGGCAACTCGTTGGTAGGAACAGGTTAATTTCTGATTGCAAAATTTAAAATCAACTTGGGGTCATAAGCCCCGTAAAAGCTTATAACTACTCACTTGCGGAACTCAAGCAGTTTATCTGCCGCCTGTATCTCAGTCACCGTGCGGCCGCGAGACACTGCCTCGTGCTGGATATCATCATAATTATTGGTTTAGGTAAATCAAATGGTCATCCTTTGTGACAAGAAGCCCTTTCCAAACGGAGAATAGATTTAAAACAAGCAACGTTTATAAAAACTGCATATTTGTCACAAATTTGTATACTAACTTGCGGAACTCCAGCAGCTTATCCGCCGCCTGTATCTCAGTCACCGTGCGGCCACGGCCCACCTCCTCGTGCAGCCAGCGGAAGAAGCAGATAGCTCGCTAAATCATTAATGTTTATCCAGAAAATGCATATTTGTCACATATTTGCATAATACTAACTTGCGGAACTCAAGCAGCTTATCCGCCGCCTGTATCTCAGTCACCGTGCGCCCGCGGGACACCGCCTCGTGAAGCCAGCGGAAGAAGCGGATGACTGCCACACCGTCGCGGACGTGGCAGGCGCGGAAACCCTGGGAGGTTTAGTTATAGTTATATGCTTTTAATGGACGTCCAAGAGGCAAGAAGAAGTGTAGGTACCTTTGTCTTTATGTTCTTATACATATATTAATAATTTTAACGTTTTCTTGCATAAGTACCTAGCCTTGCGAAACATACTACAACATAATAAGGCTTTAGTTATTTCAACACTCATTTTGGAAAACTGTTACTATTGGAGAAATACTAGCGTGGAGGAGGGAAGGTGACACCACTCCTCCATTGAAAGGGGAAGATAATGTCACATTTTTTAACATAAGTATAAGATAAACATTATTTATTTGTATGTTAACACACCTGAAGTTCAACTTCATTCTTTATTTGTTTCGCGAGAGCCACGGGTGATATTTCCGAAATAAGGTTGAGTGGTTTCTTCAATGTAGCCACCTGAAAGTAAACAAGCAGGTTATTACCGGAGCCTAGATATTGCTATATTTCTGGCACCACCAAGACCTAATAAGTGTGTTTCATGTTATAGTATTGCTAAAATTCAAGTAGATACAGCTGGACCATTTTTTCTAATTTGTTTTTGAATTATTTTTGGATGTTCTGATAATGCACAAAATACTGGGATACGGCCACGAAGCCAATATAACGGCTTATATCGATAAAAATGCTATGCTAAAAGCTACATTTTACCAGAGGGTGAGCAGAATAGGTAGTACAAGAGGGCTAAGAATCGAAGCTTATGGACAAAAGGTGGTACTGAGAGATCTATGTTATAAATACAAATACGTCACCCCGGCAGCAGCGGTGTGGATGGCCTCGCTGGCGTCGTGAGACAGCCAGATGGAGTGCTTGCCGTCCCCAGTCTCCGATAGCTCCTTCTGTAAAACAAAATGGTGGATATAAAACACACACACACACGCACACTCACGCCTTGTACTAATGTATATAGATTTACTATTATTTAATTTTGTATAGGCATTGCTGCTGTATACTTATAAACTTGTGTTAGCTTAAGATTTTCATGATGTGTATACATACCTAGGTAGTTAATCTAGTTCTTAATTATATATATGAATACCTCTTCTCATGTTACGATTAATTGCTGTTTTGTGTACCATATTGTTCAATAAAATAAAATAATGTACTCCCTTGCGGGGTAGGCAGAGGTGCATTGCTGCACCCACTTTTCGCCAGAGTGTTTTGTTAGTCCCAATGTAATAGGGGGCGGGCCTATTGCCATTTTACGGGCACATCCAAGACCCGAGAACAAATATCTGTGTTTAAACAAATATCTGCCCCAGCCGGGAATCGAACCCGGGACCTTCGGCTCAGTAGTCAGGGTCACTAACCACTACGCCATTCGGTCGTCTAATGGTGATCACAACAATAATAACTCAAAAATCTACTTCAGCCAACTCACCGCCAACCCCTCCAAATACCCAAACACCTCCCCGTACCGCTTCACCTCCACCCCCTTCACCCCCTCATCCCGCAGATGCGCCTCCACGGCCGCCTCCAACGCCCCCTGGTGCCAGAAGAGGATGACACTGTCGGGACGGATGAGGAGGTATGAGAAGAATACTGGGTTGTATTCTATGTCTGAGCCGCGCAGGTTAAGCGTATCTGGGGATTGTGATGGCACGTTTGTTAGTTAAGCTACTTGTTAATAGGAATTTATATACATATATGGTGAGGCCCTGGAACCTTGAGAAACTCATGTCGAAATAGCGTCATCGTTTCGTTGAATATCAAGATTATGGCAGCCAAGCGCAATAGAAGATTTCGGGCCAGTATTTTTATTACGGCCCACTTTATATATTATTGATATTGATTGTGCAGTAGTTAATTATTGTGCTCAAGTTTATCGAAATTGAAAATTCTATTCATGAATTTTCATACATGAAAGTTTTATAAAAAAGTAGCAATAACGTGACTTACAAGCAACCTCATCCAATGCGGTGATGATCAACGCTGCAGCTTTCTTCTCCTGCATTTTTTCACGTAGCTCTGCAATTTTCTGACCCGACTTTTTGCCTGTAAAGACATTGTTATATTAGGATCTACTGAGTGTTAGAAAAGGAGGTCTTTTAAGCAAATGAGGGTAAAAATAGGGTCATACAAGATATAGCACAAAAAATTCACTAGAGCTAGACTATAGTGCTTCTTATACTATGATATGATACAACGAAAGGTGATAGGTGCGGGTGCACACGATTCTCTGCTTATTGCGTGTGCGTTGCACGATTGCAATTGCTAAGTTTAATTTTCCTTCCACAAAAAGTCTGTCACTTAAGTCGTTAAGTTCAGCAAAAAAATATATGGCAAAGGCATTATTGTTGGCGACGACGCTATGGCGTCCTAGTGAGGCAGGCCCCTAAAAATCATCACAACAACTCACCAGTATACTTCACCGGCAGCACAATAAGCGGGTTGGCGGGGCGCGGCGGCGGCGCGTCGTCTAGTTGCACCCGGGCTACGTCTACCAGGTTGTCCTTGACGGCTAGCAGCTCCATGTTCGCTTTGGATAGCGCCGTCTGTTGGTAGAATAATGTAGTTAAGTATACATTTCCATGACAGAATATTCTGCAATACAGTGACGTTATAATAATGTAGGACTGGTTGTGTTTGTTGAAATCTAATAAGTTCTGGGTTATTTTTGAGACATCTGAAATTGTTTCAAGGCACAATAATAACTTTCGGATGATCTCTTTAAGGAGAATCCGAGATATTTCAATCGCTGTATACTGTTAAACATAGGCGCCTGCTGTAATACAGATGGAAGGTAAGAATATCCATGTATGAAAATATCTTGAGATTGCATCCAATGTGAATACCATGTCAGTCGCATTCAATCTTAGGCACCGCACCTATCGGGCGTATAACAGACACTACATTTACCCAGTTATCAGTTCCTTATCAATTATCCCTGGTCTATTTCAAATTTAACACACGTACTTACTCTTTAAACAACGTCACTAGGCATAGACATTACTGACCTGCAATGGCGTCCACTCTTCCCTCCTCATGGTAGTCGGGTCGGCACCGACTATAGACCCTTCAGTTAGGTTAGTCGTTAACCACTTCTCCATAGTGGGTGTCTCGGGCAGAGCTGGGGATGAGAAATATAGGTTTAATAGACCGTTTCACTGAATAAGACATCTGTCAAAACCCTTATTGCATTCGAATAAGGGTAGTTTTTGTTTCTGTCCGATTTCTTATTTGATGAAACGCTGTATAGAGCGAAATAAATGAGTCCTCCATTGGAAAGGATCACTCCTCCACTGAACAGAAACACTCCTCCACCGTAGTATCATTCTTGCGTAAGATAGATATTCAACCTAGCTTTTTATTAATGTTCTCTGTATCTCTCATTGCTACATACTAAGTTGTCTGGGTGACGTCACTAACGCTTTTTTTCGTACTTTCATAAAATTTTCGCCAGTTTTATTATAGTGAGGGGCAGGCGTAGTGCCATAACTCCTCCACTAAAAAGGAACACTCCTCCACTACAGTACCCATACTCACACTGCTTCATAAGCGTCCACGCCTCCATATCCGCCTCCTTTTTGAACTGCGTGTAATACCGGCCGTCGGTCCACATGAGGGCCCGCGATGACGTCAGCACCGTATCATTACTCCTCCACTGTATAGCATCACTCCTCCACAATATAGGACCACTCCATCACTATTTATACTGTCTATTCCTCCCAACCAACAAAATGTGGTTCTATAAAAGACCCAAGATATTATATCTTCATTCGCCTCTCAATTGAAAATATAGCGGCATCAAGAATCACCATATTGACCTATACAGTAAGTAACGCAATCTTCCGTCACCGCTCAAACCTTTACACATAGCTTACCTATCTTTTTGTGGTACAAGGACTTGTTGTAGGGCTAAATAGTTTGTTGATTGAGATAGGTATATACTCACACTGCTTCATAAGATTCCAAGCCTCCATATCCGCCTCCTTCTCGAACTGCGTGTAGTACCGTCCGTCGGTCCACATAAGGGCCCGTGATGACGTCAGCACCGCCACCCCGGCCGAGCCCGTGAAGCGGGAGAGCCACTCGCGGCGCGCGTCGGTCGGGCAGATGTATTCGGACTGGGGGATTAAAGAGTTTGGATTGGTTTAAAAACATAATAAATATATAATAATGGGGTCAAAATCAAAATCTTTATTCATAGTAAAAATTAACATAACAGAATAGTTTTGACGACTACTATCATAACTAAGCTCACATGTAGCCTGTATTTATGATTAAGTAGGCCCGCACCTCTTACGAGGATCGTAACAGTGGGGTGACATACATATGCTCACGACTGTAATCCCCGAAGGGGCACCTAATGGGGTGACAACTTGCAAAAAGTGGTTGGTAAAGATTGGATGCGGAAAGCTATATCCAGTAGCGTGCATTGGAAGAGGCATTCGTCGAGCAGTTGACTGCTATAGACTTTTTTATTTGATTTATTTTATTTTATAAAGAATATAAAATTATAATACCTAAGCGCACTAATGGCGTAGGTATACACGTAGAAAACAGGCTAACTGTGCCAATTTGACAGCGCTGGGTTAAGCACATGCTAAAAGGATAATCATGGGCTTGTATATTTCCACTCCTCCAGTGACAGGGGTTCATTAACCCTTTACTTCATACGAAGCCATAAATGGCTCTTGGAATTTAATATTTTATTCTACCCCAACAAAAAAATATATTTAAAAAATGATATTGCTATACTTTTAGTCACTTCTTTGTTTATATAAACATATTTTTTTTGTCCATGGTATGTGCCATCTGCGAATACAATCGCACCTTATCCCAGGTGCAATGCTTGCTTTCTGTGAATGTGATTTTTCTGAAACTTTGAAATTCTGCAAAAAATATAAATAGTACGTTGTTGGTAGTAAAAAAAATGTTTTCCTTTTGTGCATATCTTATATTTTCTGGAACTTGTCAATTAATTAATTATTATTACTTTTATATATCTTATTTTCTCAATTATCTGAGAAAGCCATTTCTGGCTTCCTATGCGTTCAGGCTATAATATTTATGCCAGAAATGGCTTCCTATGCACTCGTACATACATACTAGATTTTTATCCTATCTTTCCAGAACAAATACTTCGCTTTTTTATACCTAAAAAAATACAATACCTGATGATGATTCCTTACGTAATGTCACTAATGACTTATTTTCCTACTTTTAAAATGTACTAATTAACTAAATTTACTTGTATTATTTAAAAATATATATATGTTCTGATTTAATAATAATTTGTGACTGATAAATTGCTGATCCGAAAAAAGAGCTGTAATAAAGCAATTCAGGAATTGTGATAATATTTATTTGCCTTCTGCAGTAGTCCAGCTACCATATCCCAGAATGTCTGGCAAGGGAAACTCCTCAATGTTATCAAATGCTAGCAGAACAGAAAATCTTACAGGTAGACACGAATCTCCTGGACCATCCCAAAAAAAACGTACTGTGGAGATGAGGACCTGCTTTACCTGTGTTTGAATTTAATAGAAACAAACAGAATTTACCATTTTTCAATCCAACTATGAAAAGTTTATAGTTTTCGTATGTATAAATAGAAAATTAATTATATGAAATATTTTCACAAAAACTGACATCTGTCTATGTAGTGCATGGGAAGCCATAAATGGCATGGATATACCAAGTACGCTAAATTTTTTTTTTACTAAAAAATTTTGTTATTATCCCTTATTAAACGATATTCAAGTAAAAAATATTTTTTATCTCAATCCCTTCATAATTCATGCAGTAGAGGGTTAAGAAGAAGACAGTTAACTCTGCATGACTACCGTGACTACCTCCTCCACCAAGTAGTAGACCATTAACTCACATTATGCGCATCGGCAGTGGGCACGATGTAGGCAGCGAGGGGGCGGGGCTGCGCCGCCATGACGGCCCGCAGCGCCTGCAGCCGCGCCGACGACATGTTTGCGTCTGTGAGGGGAAATATGTTGCTGAATGTGCTGAACTTTATCGCGTCTTTAATACAATTATGACCTAACTCAAAAAACCGACTTTATGGGGAAACGCGAAAAACAAAAATGACTACTTAAGTGATTTTTCACTAATTTGCCTCTGGTGTCTAACTTTCATTTCATAGTTCATGTTTATAGAATTTGGTATCGCATGTAGGTACCTACTTAGATAGACAAAGCCATTTTGTTGAGCAGTGAGTTTTCAGTCGTACCAGCTCAAAAAGTCAAAATCCCAAAACTATGAGTTGACTCGATATTGTACAAAAAAGGTGCGATATGTCTACATAAAATATTTTTTAAATAGAACTTCGAATTGTAGCTTCATAATACAACAGCCAGCCTGTCAATTTGGGGGAGCGCGCCAAGCGAAGAGGTTAGGTACTGCTCCTCCATTGAAAGGGGCATCCGTAGTTTTTTTCTTCTTCGCCTCCGACTGTTTTAACTACTCATCAAATACCTACTATCTACTATTAATTAAAAATCAATAACTAGGTAGTTAGATACTAACTACCATCCTACCAACTAACAGATAAAATACCCTAGACTTGGAGGAACTAACCTTTATGAATATTCAACGATCTCTTCACTAGACGAGCATCGGCAAACCTATCGCCTATGGCGGACCTGCAACAAATAATAAATAAAATTAGGTATAGGTATAGACCACAAGAAGTAACTGGAGATCTGACCCCCGTCTTCTTTCTTCTGTCACCATGTCGCCATAGACGCAAGTACGCATTTCATGATCGAGTCTCAAGATAATTCGTGCTGGTACCCTTTCCAATAATATAGGATGCACCCACGATGACCTTTTACGTTTTTCTATTTCTTTTTGTTTCTTCTTGTACAAATAGTAGGCCAATACGAGTTTTTTTTTCTTATTATTCGACATTTCACACGTGTGTAATCTCTGACTACCAGTTCAAAACTAACGCATATAGATAGACGGCAGTCCATCCATCCGGTAAAAAAAATATGTATACAAGGATAGCCGTTTATTGACGGTCCGTTATCCGGTGAAAAAAACGGACGTCTACAAACGCTCTAATACTGTCCTAAGGTACCCTACGCAGTAAGTAGGTAGGTTCATACCTTAGTTCATACCTAGCATAGAACTAATATTACAAGCGTATAGAAACGACATAAGGTAAAAGCACACACCTATCGGCATCGAAACTATCTGACCAAACGGATTTTCATAAATGTTTTTCAAGTGGGAATATTGGGATAAAAAAACGTAACCTATCTTTGCGTGCACGTCTTACGCCCCGTGCTAAGCCTTCAGGGCAAATATAAACTCACTCACACGACAAAAACATGAAACACAAATATCAGAGACGAGAAATGGAAAGCCACAACTAATACCATCAAGTGAATCAAATAATTTCTCATTCTTTGTTGTAAACATTAGTGTTTAGAAAATGTATTCTCATGATTACGTCAAAAAACGGCATAATACATAGAACAACGCGGACTCGGGTGTTACTCAATGGCATAATATGAACAGCAAATTCCTCAAAATAATAACGGGCTCCTAATAATAATATCTACCTAATGCTCTGTGAGTCTGTGAGTCGGTAGGTGCCATAGAACAACGCTGACTCTGTGGACTCTGTAGAGTTCATCATCATCATCATCATCATCATCATCATGGAACATCATTCGGTTCATATAGATCAACTAGGTAGGTACCTACTTTCTTTTTAGAGAAAAGAACACTACGTTGGTTAGAGCCACAAGTAACTTCTTAACCCACCAAGCCACTACCGGCTACCTCTCTGTCGGCAGTATCCACATGACCGTACACAGAAAGAAAGCTTACTTTACTATGGATTACATTAGTTCTCTATCTGCAGGCGTTTTATTATAAACGTTCAGACGGAGCGGTGGTAGCTCAGTCGGGTAAGCGCCCGCTTCTCACGCCAGAGATGCGGGTTCGAATCCCGGAGTTGACATGTACCAATGACTTCTTTGAATTTAAGTACAATCTCTCTTACGGTGAAGGAAAACATTGTGAGGAAACCTACATTTTAGCACATCTATATATGTGAACCCACCAACCCGCAGTGGACCAGCGTGGTGGGAAATGGTCCAAGCTTAGGAAGGCAGTTTAGACCTTGGGGACATGCACAAAGGTTCCATTCGAGAGAGCCAGGTGCAGGTACTTACACCCCCACAGAGAATAGAATAGAAAACGTTCAGTCAAAAAAGTCAAACTTACATTACCAACAGTTGTAAATAAAATGTAGAACACGAATACATGCCAGACACAACCGAGCCACAAGATGACCAACTTTGAATGCAATAGAATATCAATTGCTACATCCTTGACTATTATGTAATATTAGAACATTGTTAAAACATCATGGCTATGTACTAAAGTCTGTTTTTTTCAATCGCAGATACTAAATTGACAGATCCTGAACAGATCATCAACAGTCGATTGTCCCGCGATTAAATAGAACGATACGTCATTGTTGATGAACCGTTCTGAATCTGTCAATGTAGTATCTGAGATTAAAAAACAGACTTTAGATCTTGTACCTACTGGTTCAAGAGAGGAAGGCTTAGGTATGAATTAGTAATATCATCACAGTTTTTCTGTAGTGCATTTAGAATCACCCTTAGCTAGCTCTCTAGTAAATTTATGTAATCTACAACTTGTAGAGTGCAGAACAGAGATAGGTAAGTATCCTTCAAAATCTAACTACCTATTGTACAAAATGTGGCACTAACAATCTAGATTATTTTATCACTATTTCGACCTCGCTGTTGCAGTGACAATACGTTTGATTATCTTGAGTAGGTACCGACAGATAATAATTATGTATTAGCAATAGGTAGAAAGGTACGTACCTACTAGTTAACTACATTGAAGAGTAAATTTATCTACCGGTTATCAATGAGATTCAGTCATTAAAATTTACAGCCAAATACTTAAATTCTGGCTAAGCTGACTTTCTCCGTTGTGAAATTATATTTCTTGAACTGGAGCACAGGTTTTAATGTGAGTTGTTTACTATTTATATTAAACACAAAGGTCAACGCCTCATCCTCGTCCCGTAAACAAGTCAGTGGCTCGGAAATTGGCCTGACCTTTTCGTTTAGAAATAAATAAAGTGCATAGGTAATTAATTTTAGGTCAATACACAAGTATTAACAAATCGAACACAGGACCTACTGCGCCATAGTCAAAGAGTAAATGACTGGTTTTGCAAATATTACATGATGTGATGTCCTCCTCATCGTGATCCGATGACGGCGACCTCAGGGGCTAGTAGGACTTCTGCGGCGGTGGGCGCGGATGTGACTCGCGAAGCCCAGCTTCGTGGCAAAGGTCCGGTTACAACGATTGCAGAATAGTTCGCCACGGCCGTAGTAGGAACAATAAAAAACTTGTTTATAGGAAAATTAAAAAAAAACATGTTCTGTTAAAATTTTAATATTATTTTACTTAATGTTACAATCAAATTTGTCTAATTCATGATATGGTATCCAGACCAGCAAGTATGTAATAAATTAACTAAATCAAATAATGAAAAAGGGTAAAAAAAGGCATGGAGAACATTCTGTTACTTAGTTTACAACCCTATGAAAAAAACATGTTAAACTTATACACAATAATACACATTAATTTAGTCTTATAAATACAGAAAACTTAATGAGTTTACACACTTAATTTGTTATCTAACACGAAACCCACCCATTAAAAAATCAAGAATCGAAGAGAATATCATCCATGCTTTTTTAACACCACATCTGTCAAGAAACCAACATAATGAGATCACTCGGATCAGATACAACTCTTACTTGAAGTGTACAGGGACATTATTATGTCATAGGATGGTTACATAAAGAACTTGATTAGGTATGCGAACTGAGAGATTTAAAACCGGGAAATGCTCTAGCGCACTCGCAGAAAGATAAACAGCAGGTTACCGGTACGGGTAGATACAGGGAACCCAGTCTCTCTATGTAAGCACCCTAAGGTATGATTGATGACATACCCATCCCATACCTAGGTACTATATTTCACTGTACACTTCATTTGACTTGTTTTAATTACTTATTGTCTTCAAGTTTACACAAAATTTATACATGCAATTTGTAAAAATAATCAATCTTTGTTATGTAAAATCGTCCTTACTTAATGTTTACAAATAAATGGCTATGATATTTGTACTGGGCTCCATTTTAGTGTCAGATTAGTCAGTCTAGGTTTTGGCTAAAATTCTAACAACTTAAAACCTTAAAAAATCAGCCAATTACAGTACAACTATTGTAGCCATTCAACATCTTAACTAAAACTTATCATTTTACAGCATGGTACAGCCAAACTTAAAGTACAAACCTACAAATGTATATATACAAAATTTTCACAACATATTCAATAGCACTTTGTCTGTTAGTCACCACTCATATCGAGTTTTGTCTTCAACATTTATCTTCAGTCATGTTTCAGCACACTAAATACTTCTGTTGCTGCTCTGTAAAAGAAAAAAAGGGAGTTAGATAAACAAACTAAAACTTATTCTTAACAACAAGACTAAGCTTCAATTTCTCCCTAGTTGGTTAGATCTAGGGTTTCGTTCCCGTGCTCGCGGGAATTCCCGTTCCCGGGAATTCCCGGGAAATTTGTCCTTCCCGAAACCGGGAAAAAAATAGCATTCCCAATTCCCGGGTTTGATTTTAAATCGATTCTATGCTATATTTTTATCTTTATTTATCAGTTTCTCCTACCTTAAAGCAAAAAAAATGATCGGTAGGCTTGTCGTCTACGATCAGATACTCGGTTTTGTTGTAAATTATTGGAAAATCATACGTGTTATTGTTTTCGCGCAGCTGCATTGCAAAGATAAATGACTCATCTACATCACCTTATTTCACCTCTTCCTGATTCAATATTTTCATCTTTATTTATCTGTTGGTCCTACCGCCTACCTAAAAGCAAACAATTGATCGGCTTTTACATATGTGACCAAAGAGTATGTAAAAGCTAACGCCAGTATGACGCCTGTCATATTTTTTTTGATGTCCCCGTTTTGTGTCTGCGTTTATTTTTTACAGAATTACTAACGTATAGAAAAAACCAAAATAAGAAGTAGGTTGAGCGATAAATCGTTGCATAAATTAATTTTTCTAAAACATTACCTCAAGTGTAATTAATTTTCTATTTTAATTAAATGTCATAATAATATTATTTTCAAACTGTTAATAATTATAATACCTTTGTTATTGTTTAATTTACAATTAAGAAAAACAAATGATTTGGCATGTAAAACAAATCATTATAATTTTAGTTGTTATTGTTGTTAATTTATCTGACTGTTGCTTTTTTCTACCTATACGTTGTACAGAACAGGTTGTGATAAAAGTATATTTGATTTAATTGTAAGTGTTTTAATAGACTTTTAATAACCAAAAATAGCAAAACCAAGCATTTAAAATAAATTCCCGTTTCCCGGGAATTCCCGGGAAATCTTGAAAAAAAATCCCGTTTCCCGGGAACAGAAAAAGGTCGGGAAAAACGAAACCCTAGTTAGATCGTAACCAAGGAAAGGTTCATCAATTAAACGTTAATTCCATATTGAATTCTTGACAGATGTGTCAAAAGTCAAGCAATAATCCCTGGTTATGCTCTAACCCACTATGGAGAAATTGGAACTAAGACGAAAATGATGTAGTGGCAAAACTTGAAACAGTTTCATTATGTTTACTATTGATCTCTATGTTGTCACTGTGAAAAAGAATTATTTCTTACTAGCTGTTCCCGCAAGCTTTGCTTTGCCTTAAAGAGTTACCCATGGGAATTCCGGGATAAAAAGTAGCCTATGTTCTTTCTCAGGGTCTAGACCATATGTATACCAAATTTCATTCAAATCCATTGAGTAGTTTTGGCGTGAAAGAGTAACAGACAAACAGACAGATACAGTTACTTTCGCATTTATAATATTAGGATTTATTTCTTATTTAGCAGGTTTTTTATTAATCACACTATAAAAAAAATGACACAAAGGTCTTACCTCAGCATTCCATGGGAGCAATGGAGTTGGAGTTGTCTCCATAGCCGCTGAAGCTGCCCTGGAACTCCATGCCGCTGATCTGACTGTCCGCATTGAAGGATGCCCCGCATGAGTCATTGTTTGGCACTATTTCTCTTTCTATGTTTCCATCGCCTGAAATTTACAGTATTTTTATTAGTCTTGAACAAATGACCTTATACAATAATCATCATGACAACCCATCACATCCCCACTGCTGGGGCACAGGTATTTATGAAGGAAGAAAGGAATCTTTAAGGCTTTGTTCACCAAGCTAGCCTAGTGAAGGTTGTGGGTTGGTGAACCCCAAATCAAGCTAGCTTGTGCTGAGAGAGTTGTCAGGTAAGTGGGCAACCGACTGTCAGATGTTATCAAGCTGTGACTAGGCTTAACAACTGCTGTCAAAACTGCCACCAGGACCCATAACTGGTCTAAGGCCATCCTTCGGTCAGTGTGAAGGAAAGGGTGTGCGGGACTTAGAAAAATTTTCGATTTTTTTTTTTACTTTTAAATTTCGGTATTTTAATAATGGGGGGTTACTTATTATGTTAATACAAACATATTATGTCAAATAAACTTTTCTCTGGAATGCGTATTTTCGACTCAATTGACACTTTACTTTTAAACCACACCAGGGACTCTGACAAATTTTTGAATGTTTTCAAATTTTTACATATTTACTCTTTTATTGATGAGATATGATTAGTTACATCATTTTATGAAATATATGTGATATAAACTTTTCTCTGAGATTAGTAGTTTGCCTGTTATAATGTTTCAAAGTGTCGCAGGACTTTTTTTGTGATGTCAATAGAGTCGAAAATATGCATTCCAGAGAAAAGTTTATTTGACATTATATGTTTGTATTGACATAATACATAACCCCCCATTATTAAAATATCAAAATTAAAACATTTAAAAAAAATCGAAAATTTTGTCAGAGTCCCTGGGTCAGTTTTACCAGTAAAGTAGAAGAACATAGAAAAAAATTCGATTTTTTTTTAATGTTTTAATTTTGATATTTTAATAATGGGGGGTTATGTATTATGTCAATACAAACATATAATGTCAAATAAACTTTTCTCTGGAATGCATATTTTCGACTCTATTGACATCACAAAAAAAGTCCTGCGACACTTTGAAACATTATAACAGGCAAACTACTAATCTCAGAGAAAAGTTTATTTCACATATATTTCATAAAATGATGTAACTAATCATATCTCATCAATAAAAGAGTAAATATGTAAAAATTTGAAAACATTCAAAAATTTGTCAGAGTCCCTGGTGTGGTTTAAAAGTAAAGTGTCAATTGAGTCGAAAATACGCATTCCAGAGAAAAGTTTATTTGACATAATATGTTTGTATTAACATAATAAGTAACCCCCCATTATTAAAATACCGAAATTTAAAAGTAGAAAAAAAAATCGAAAATTTTTCTAAGTCCCGCACACCCTTTCCTTCACTCCAACCCATCCTTCCAGCAGTATAACAAAGGATTGCACTCACAGTCGTTACATAGTGCTTATGAAACCAAAGACTAAACTATTGCACAGTAGAACAAACAAAAGACTCCACTCACCCGAGTCAGCGGCCGCGGCCGCGTCAGGCTCCGCCCAGTTAATCTTGAACCTCGTCACACGCGGCTCCGACGCCAGAATATTCCTCACCACCTTGTCAAACTGTGGCTTCGCTGGAGGATTCTCTCTCAACTCTGGCTCAGTCTCACTGTACTCGTTATTTATGAAATAACCCACTCGGACGAACTCCTGGCCGCGGTAGGAACAGGTTAGCAAGACGACAGTGACGCCTAGAGCGTCATTTTCAGGTATACGGTTCACGTCAGGCGGCGGCGCTTGGAAGACGAACATGTGTCTACCCTCAGGGATTGGACCGACGTAAATTGTGTCTAAAACCTGGTCGTGCTCTTCTGTTTCCGCTGAGCCGACGTATATCATCCTCCATTCGAGGTCTTCTTTGAGTTCTTCTATGCATTCGAAGGTTAGCTCGAATTGGAACGGGTTGAGAAACGGACTCGGGTTGTCCAGAACGACGACGTTGGTTATGTGCACCTTCGCCATATTACGACGGTTTTACGCGTTCGATGTTAATATTCACTTGTAAAACGTGTTTCTAATGAGGTTTTTGATCAGTTGAGATCGTAATATTGGGAAATGAGAACGGAAAACGCTTTTTTGAAACGGAAAATTACGGCAGCGGCTGAAAAAGTGACAATTATTTTGGCGGTTGAAAGGTCACGTGATCAAAATATAGCGACGTTCATGTTGGAGGTAACTATTGAAGACTTTTTTTTTAAAACGTAAATGGGGAAAACAAATCCCATGGCCGCTGTGGTATAGAATGCATAATTCAAGAAATATTTACGCATAAAGTGAAAAATTTAAGGAAAATCTAATATCCAAAATCTAATAATCCAAATGTTTTCGAAAAAATAAGAATATATAATTATGCCAACATGAACGTAGTAAAACTTTGCTACATTAACGACATCTTGTGGAAACAATATAAACTAAAATGTTATCTGTGAGTACGAAACTCGGTGTAACTTTCTATTCGTCCTACATGCAATATGTAGGTATTAATAACTTCACTTATTAATTCGAGATAACAATTATGATATTTAAGAATTTATTTAGTAAGACTTACCTACAGAAATCCTCACAAAGTCTCAAAATCCGATAAGTTTCACTGACGAAGACTAAACGTCAAAACTGCTTATCATTTACTAGTGATGGGTATACATAGTATACAATAGTATAGTATTAAAAGTATAAATAATTTTATCGACGTTATCGATGATTGGTGCTGTCATTGCTGTCAAAACAAAATACATCTACTACATATTTCGACTAAAAGTGGACGATTTAGACAGCGCGTTAAAGGAGCGACACTCCATCACATTTAATTTGCATTTGCATAAATAAATAAATAAATAAATAAATTTTCAGTCAGCTATACAAATGTTGTAAAAACTCAGACTTAGTATGATTACAGATTACAATGATATTTATTAAATAAACCTTTTAGTTATACGTGTAGAATCAGTTACAAATGTTACTATATTTACAATCTACATTAAGAATATGAAAACATATTACAAAGGCACATCCCTAAATATCACACAGACTATGTTATGCGACAAAAACCTCAGAATAATAATGGTCTCTCGGTTCACTCGTAAATAAATATTTGCAGTGCAAAGTTTACACTGTTAAAAAACTGTAATTTTCAGTACATGTAAGAATCTTCTCGACGAGTTTCTTTCACCATTTCTTTTCTCCTTAATAACGGGGCCTTTGTGAAATGGTGGTAAAGTTATATTATGACGTGTTATGCGACTGGAAATATCTAACTAAATCCTTATTCGTAGGAAACAAAAAAATAAAAATGTCATCATAATAACATGGCGACGACATCCGACGATGCTTTGTGTTGTGTTTCGTTCGTTTTCGTAAAATTTGTGCAATAAATAAAGACTGATTTTCGCAATATTTAGCTAAATACCGTGACAACAAACCATGCCTATCGTGTGCACAGTTTCAGCTTAACACAACGACTGTGTTACAAGTGTTTTCGGTGCAAAACGGATAATCCAAGTAGTTAAGGTAAATATTAAGTAAAAAAGTGCAGTAATCCAGTGCAAATTCTTTGCTTATTAGCCGAATTACATCACTATAGAGTGTATCCAAGTAATGCAAGCAGGTGTTTCTACTAATTGTTGTTTTTTCGTTGCGAAAACTCGTTTTAAATCGGATACTATGTCACGATGCATTCCTAAGCCTATTTCGTTCTAATAAGGATGTTGCCAGCATTGTTGGTGGTTGACTCACAGCATTAATGTGTCGCTCGATTATTTTAATTAATGCCAGCCTCATACGCGCCGTTCATTCGATGTCCAAGACCTTAAAAGTGCCCCCAGAGTTAAGGATACAAAGTCAATGACCTATACAGGTAGCTTCAGTCAATTCTTTATCATGTTATTGTAAAGTTAAGTGTGCTGCCCTCCAGCCCATCATAGGGACTGTAAATGTAAGTCCACCTATTGGTATCATACATATTTTCTTGTCTAGTTACATATTGGATTAAATGATCTTGATAAATGTTTCGAGAACAGTGTCGGCGAAGCTGATAAAGTGGATTCCTTGTTTGTTCTAACATGCGATCAGTCGTTGGACCATAAGCAGTGTATTTCTATTCAAGTAATATTGAAAGCAATGATTCCATTGCATACAATGCTGAAAGGCGGACTTTTCCAAGCATTTTTCCTACTGCTCTGCAGTATCTTTTTTACTTTATCTCACTATAATTAGAGTAGTGGTCAAGCTTATATTAGTGTTACTTTTGGTTTCTATATTGGCATAGTAGTACCCACAGTGCCCACAGCAGTGGAAAAATGGCATAAGTACCTATATGGGCACTGGTTATGTAAGGTTGGGGGATTAGAGGTAGTTAAACACACAGTTTGTTAGGATATAAGAGTATTATGAGTATATAATTAGCTATTACAGGTTTTATAATGAACTAGCTGTTCTTCTCCTTAAAAAGTTTTCCGTGCAAATTCCGGGATAAAAAGTTTTTTTTTTGTAGGCACTGTAACATGCAATCGGTCTTGACTAGTCTTGAGTGACCATAAGCAGTTGTTTGGAGTGTTAATAAGGAGGGATAAAAAGTAGCCTATGTTCTTTCTCAGGGTCTAGACCAGGGATGCACAGACCGCGGCCCGCGGACAGCAAAAATAATACTCTTGTACATTCAAAAATATTTAATTCTAAAAAAAGTACTCAATCACGTGATGACATCGAAAGCGAATATACATATTTATTGTATTATACAGAAATAAGGTGGCTAAGTCGTGGATTGACACTGGAATGATTTCTTAATTTAATAAGTAGAAGAAATTGATTTTTTTCTGGCAGAAAAGAAAAGGGATGTCTAGGAAAAATAAAATCCTGATCAATGCAGTTAAAAATTATCGACATTTAATATGACCAAGATTTACGCAACAAATCCAACAAAAGAAAATTACTGAACTTTCATTAGGTACAAAGAGTTGGGTATAAACTCTGCTCTAAAAATGTGCTACCTTATTTGGATGTACCTATATGTGAAAAAACCTTTTCAATACTAAATCGATAAAAAAATCGAAACCGCATTGCAAACGGATGTTTGGAAGCAGTTTTACGAGTAAATTTAAGCCAAATTAAAAAAATATTGTAAGCACTATGCAGCGCCACGTTTCAAAATTAATCAATTCTTTTTCAGTTTTAATATTATTATCAATTCTTTATTGTCTTTAATTACCTATACTTCTGCGGCCCGCCATCAGTTCATATTTTGTCCGAGTGGCCCCTAGTCTTGATAAGTCTGTGCATCCCTGGTCTAGACCATATTTATACCAAATTTCATTCAAATCCATTCAGTACTTTTGGCGTGAAAGAGTAATAGACAGACAGACACAGTTATTTTTGCATTTTATAATATTAGTTAGGATTATACAGTGATTCTGTCTTACTCTACAGTTATTTGGCATTCACAAATTCTTGGTAACTTAGAATAACACTTCTTTCAGTAGCTGTGAACGCATGACGAACAGCCAACATGCCTCACCACAGTGTAGACGGTCCCGTTTACTACCGGGAGATCCAGAAGAATGCATACCTGAAGCGGATACCCAACGAGAGCACCAGCAAGCTGCGTCCGCTGAGCCATAAGGTATTCTATTGTATCCACTCTATTAGAATAGCCATAAGGTATGTTGTAATGTTAAAAGATTCATTTTATTTAAAGTATATTTGTTTATAAAAAAACTCTTCAGAAGGACCCATCTACTTTCCTTATCCGTAATTTTGCCAATATTGTCCACTTTTATAAATATCTTTATTTTAATATAAAAAACTAGATATCCTCTGCTACAATTTTTTATTTCATTCTTCATGAGTACATATTTCAGATTCTTCATTTATTCATAGTAAAGATTTCCATTATTTTTATTGTTACTTGTCAACATAACGCATCTACCAACATTTCCCAAAGGCTTGGTCGCTGAGGGAAAGGCATATTATTGTTATCCAATGAAAAATATGTTCACTTTGTTCCATACAAATTCATTTTGAAATGACAATAGAATACAATATGACTGTTTGCTATGCTATGCATTTAGAAATATAAATCCACATCCTATTCCCCCAGAAAGCACCACTCAAAGCGATGTGGACACAATTCTGCGTGCACAACGGCCGGATACCCTACCTGGAACAATATCCCTCCCCCGAGTGCCAGGACGCCCTCACACACCGCCCCTTGTGGCGCGCCTGCCTCACCAACGTGAGGCATGTGACTGCCAGTGTGACTCCTCATGTGGGGAAGGAGCACGACTTCTTTATACACACTGAGGAGGGGCCCTTGAGGATGCTGGCTCCGGATTGGTGAGTTTTTTTGTACTATTCCTGGTGGTGTTCTAAGCTTGGTTTACTATGTCTGCGTTTATACTACTCCTGCCGTTATGCTACGCCTAAGAAGTAAGTAACAATGTGGAAGATGTGAAAAATATTGACAGCTAGGATAACAACAAGTATAACTGTGACTATCTGCCATTTCCACATTGTTTATTTATCCATGAGAAAGCGCCACTAAAAGCGATGTGGACACAATTCTGCGTGCACAACGGCCGGATCCCGTACCTGGAACAATATCCCTCCCCCGAGTGCCAGGACGCTCTCACACACCGCCCCTTGTGGCGCGCCTGTCTCACCAACGTGAGGCACGTGACGGCCAGTGTGACTCCTCATGTGGGGAAGGAGCATGACTTCTTTATACATACGGAGGAGGGGCCGTTGAGGATGCTGGCGCCTGATTGGTGAGTTTTTTTGTTCTATACTTGGTGGTGTACTATGGCTATTGGCTGGTGTTATATTATGCCTGCTGTTATATTACGCCTGGCGTTATACTACGCCTGGTGTTATACTACTCCTGCCGTTATACTATGCCTAAGAAGTAAGTAACAATGTGAAAGGTGCGAAAAATATTGACAGAGCTACAATAACAGTGAATATGGCTATGTATCCGCTATTTCCACATTGTTTCTTTATCCATGGGTGTTTACTACTTATAGCATCTAACATTAGTTTTATTTTATACTGCGTAAAAAGGCAGCTTAGCCTGTGATCGTCAAAAAGGCATTGTCTACAGTATCTGTAGACAATGACTTTTTGACGCTCTGGGCAGCAACCTTTTGTGTTATTCTTTGTTTTGTATTGTAGTTTTTGTTGTTATTAGTGTATCTTAAAACTGTTTCTTTAAACATCCGCAGGCACTCAATGCAAGACTGGGTGACTTCTCTCCGGAGTAAACTGGTGGAACTCCAGATGCTTCAGTCTGGGGAGAACGTTTATTGCGGGGCTCCCGCCGGGGCCGTGCCGCGGGCGGCGGCGCGGGACCCCACCTCGCCGCTGCCGCCCACGCCGCCGCACCCGCCCCACAGGTAGGTACTGTAGACACTAGGGGGCACGAGGATAGATACTAAAGAGGGAAGGTGACCACATGATAGATACTAGAGGGCACTCGACGCCATGAAGAAAGTAACTAAAGGAGGCACGGGGGCACGATTTACATAGATACTAGAGGGGACACGTGATCCCACAAATAAGTTACTAGTGGGGGCACGGGGGCACGTGACCCCAGATACTAGTGGGGGCACGTGACCCCACAAAGAAAGTAACTAGAGGGGGCATGGGGCCACGTGACCCCAGGCAGTAGTGGGGGCACGGAATCCCACTATTTAAGTAACTAGAGGGGGCACGGGAGACAGTCGCCACTATAGACACTAGGGGTCACGAGAGCCATCCGCTTTATAGACACTAGGGTGGTATATACCATAGCGGAGTCAAGAACCCTCTATAGTAAACTGGTGGAACTCCAGATGCTTCAGTCTGGAGAGAATGTATACTGCGGGGCTCCCGCCGGGGCCGTGCCGCGGGCGGCGGCGCGGGACCCCACCTCGCCGCTGCCGCCCGCGCCGCCGCACCCGCCCCACAGGTAGGTACTGTAGACACTAGGGGATAATGTAACTAGAGGGTGCACGGGGCGGCACGATCATAGATTCTAAAGGGGGCACGTGACCCCACAAAGAAAGTAAGTAGACGGGGCACGTGACCCCAGAGTAGGTAACTTGAGGGGGCACGTGACCCCAGAATAGGTAACTAGAGGGGGCACGTGACCCCAGATACTAGAGGGGGCACGTGACCCCACATGACAGATACTAGAGGGGGCACGTGACCCCACAAAGAAAGTAACTAAAGGGGGCACGTGACCCCACAAAACAGTTATAGACACTAGGGGGGCACGGGGGCACCATTTTAGACACTAGGGAGGCACGAGCAGCATAGATACATTTATGTAGATACTTAAGACACTAGGGTTGTATATAGAGGAGTCATGATCCCTCTATACTATAGTAAGCTGGTGGAGCTCCAGATGCTTCAGTCCGGAGAGAACGTATACTGCGGGGCTCCCGCCGGGGCCGTGCCGCGGGCGGCGGCGCGGGACCCCACCTCGCCGCTGCCGCCCACGCCGCCGCACCCGCCAGCCAGGTAGGTACTATAGAGACTAGAGGCACGTGAAGCGACCAAGATAGTAACTAGAGGGGGCACGTGACCCCACCACAAAGTAACAAAAGGGGGCACGTGACCCCATAAAGTAACTAAAAGGAGCGAGGGGGCACGGTTTACATAGATACTAGAGGGGGCACGTGATCCCACAAATAAGTTACTAGTGGGGGCACGGGGGCACGTGACCCCAGATACTAGTGGGGGCACGTGACCCCTAAAAGATAGTTACTAGAGGGGGCACGTGAACCCAGATACTAGTGGGGGCACGTGACCCCAGATACTAGTGGGGGCACGTGACCCTACAAAGATAGTTACTAGAGGGGGCACGTGACCTCAGATACTAGTGGGGCACGTTACCCCATTATTCAAGTAACTAGAGGGGGCACGGGAGACACTCGCCGCTATAGACACTAGGAGGCACGGGGGCACGAGCATAGATATTAAGACACTAGGTGGGTATACTATAGCGGAGCCACGATCCCTCTATAGCTAGCTGGTAGAACTCCAGATGCTTCAGTCTGGGGAGAATGTGTACTGCGGGGCTCCCGCCGGGGCCGTGCCGCGGGCGGCGGCGCGGGACCCCACCTCGCCGCTGCCGCCCACGCCGCCGCACCCGCCCCACAGGTAGGAGACTAGCACAGATACACAACTAGAGGGGGCACGTGACCCCACATAACTGATACTAGAGGGGGCACGGGGGCACGTGACCCCACCAAGAGAGTTACTAGAGGGGGCACGTGACCCCATATAGATAGTAACTAAAGGGGCACGTGACCCCACAAAGAAAGTAACTAGAGGGGGCACGTGACCCCACAAATTGAGTAACTAGATGGGGCACGGGGGCGCGTGATCCCACCAAAAGTTACTTACGGGGGCACGTGACCCCACTAATTTAGTTGCTAGAGGGGACACGTGACCCCACTAATTTAGTTACTAGAGGGGGCACGTGACCCCACAAAAAGTTACCAGAGGTGGCATGGGAGACACTCGCCGCTATAGACACTATATAAGGGGCACGGGTGCTGTCGTATTAGACACTAGGGGGGTATAATGGGAGTCATGAATCCTCAATAGCTAGCTGGTGCAACTCCAGCTCCTCCAGTCCGGGGAGAATGTGTACTGCGGGGCTCCCGCCGGGGCCGTGCCGCGGGCGGCGGCGCGGGACCCCACCTCGCCGCTGCCGCCCACGCCGCCGCACCCGCCCCACAGGTAGGGACTGTAGACACTAGGGGAACGTGACCCCATAAATAAGTAACTTAAGGGGGCACGTGACCCATAAAAAGTAATTTAAGGGGGCACGTGACTCCACAAAGTAGATACTAGAGGGGGCACGGGATCCCACAAAGCAGTTACTAGAGGGGGCACGGGGGTAGACGCCGCTATAGACACTAGGGGGGCACGTGACCCTATAGACACTAGGGGGCACGAGTATAGAAACTAGACACTAGGGGAGTCATGTTGCATAGATACCTACTAGGAGGGCAACAGCTGCAAGAGCAGTCATGAGCCCTATATAGCAAGCTGGTGGAACTCCAGCTCCTCCAGTCCGGGGAGAATGTGTACTGCGGGGCTCCCGCCGGGGCCGTGCCGCGGGCGGCGGCGCGGGACCCCACCTCGCCGCTGCCGCCCACGCCGCCGCACCCGCCCCACAGGTAGGTACTTTAGTAACTAGAGGCGGCACGGGGGCACGTGACCCCACAAGGCAGGTACTAGAGGGGGCACGTGACCCCAGATACTAGTGGGGGCACGTGACCCCACAAGAAAAGTAATTAGAAGGGGCACAGGGGCACGTGACCCCTCCACCCAGATAATAGAGGGGGCACGTGACCCCACAAAGCAGTTACTAGAGGGGGCACGGGACCCCAGATAGAAAGTAACTATAGGAGGCACGTGACCCCACAAAGCAGTTACTAGAGGGGGCACGGGGGTAGACGCCGCTATAGACACTAAGGGGGCACGATTTTAGACACTAGGGGGCACGGGGGCACGAGCATATAGATACTAGACACTAGGGGAGTCATGTTGCATAGATACCTACTAGGAGGGCAGCAGCCGCATAGACACTAGTAGGGACGTATAAGCTGGTGGAACTTCAGCTCCTCCAGTCCGGACAGAGCGTTTACTGCGGGTGCCTGCAGGGGGGTGCCGCGGGGGGGGACCACCTTGCCACCGCCCGCGCCGCCGCACCCGCCCGCCAGGTAGCAGACAGTAGGAGGCACGGGGGCACACAAAGATAGTAACTAGATCCCTCCTCTAGTTACTGGTGACCTCACAGTGTAGATACTAAAAGGGGGCACGTGACCCCACAAATAAAGTAACTAGAGGGGGCACGCGGGCACAGGTGGCACGATATGCCACAAAACAGATACTAAAGGGGGCACGGGGAGCACGTGACCGCAAAAATTAAATACTAGAGGTGGCATGTGAAACTATGGATTTTATTTCACAAATCCAACAGGTACTTGGGGGATATATGGAGGGACCAGTGGACTTTACCAGCAAAAGTACTTATTGGATAAAAGCTCAAGAGGTCGCAAATAAATTATGAAGTGTAAATTAAATTACTTATCTCATTTACTCCATTATTACTAATTAAATGTTTTCTCATTTATAGAGTACCAGGCATAGAGATAATCACACCGCCATCACAGCTCGTCCAAAACACGCAACCGCCCTCTCCCCCTGTCGCCGAAACCACAGAACCAATCGAAAACAGTCCATCCGCAGCCGAACCAGCCAATCCTGAACCAACTGAAGACGAAGAACCAGTAGACATATCAGATTGGGACTCGGCATCCAACATAGTTATGCCCAGCACTAGTCAAGAGAAAAAGCCAACAGAATCGAATCAACCGAAGAAAAGTGTAGCGAAAATTTGCGGACAAAACATATGTTTGGATGACTCCATTTTGAAAAGACGTGATAGTGATTATAGTAGTCAATCGGAAGATAGAATCGACCGATTAGACGACTCAGTCGAGGAATCAGTGGTTGAATCGATCGATTCTAATGTTGAAGATGTGTTTGTGGATGCCGATAAGAAAGAGTGTAAAAGTGATTTTAAACAGACGCTTGTAGTGAATAGTGAGACTGAAAGAGTTGAAGAGGCTAGCGATGAGAGTAGTCATCATACTACTTGTAATAGGTAAGAGATTTTTTTAAGTATTAAATCATTATCATCATTATCAGACTGTAATCGTCCACTGCTGGACACAGGCCTCTCCCAAGAAGCGCCACAACACTCTAAAATCATGCTGTCAATCTTTAAAAACTATCTTTTAGACAGTATCATTCCAAAAATTGTATGACAGTCTATAAATGTTTTCATTATTAACCTATTTATGTCATTGTTCCAGTGAATTCCAAGGGACCAATATAACAGTAATACAAGTATCAAACAAGGGACCACCACACACGGCCATACCGATAATAGGACCGGAAACGGATGTGTTCAACTTCGACATAAAGCCGCCATCTTTGACCATAGACAGCGAGCAAAATGGCGAGAAATACGTCAACATAGTTAACACAGAGACTGATAGAAATACGGATAACAAATACGGAACGGTGTTCACGACAAACGAATCCGATTACGGACACTTGAGTTTGACAACAACTGTCAATTTGACAGGGTCTGACAGCGCAGATGTCAACCCAGAAGGAATATACGAGAGGCTATGTATGGCGACGACGTCGAACGAAAAACCGTCCCCATTGCCCGTAAGAAAACTGCAAACTACTGAAAAAGCTAGAAAATCTTCGTTACCAAATCTAGAATCTAATGGGTCCACTTCGACGTATGAATACTTGTATCCGGGTTCGAACGCCCCCGCGGCGCTGAGAAACGTCAATCTGACAGCTGTCAGCGTGACGTCTGCCAGCGTGACAGCTGTCAATTCGAGCCAAAATGTGATTCAAATAAACAGTCGTGTAGAAGCATCAACCACAGAGGTTCCTAGCGCTTCTAGAATCTTAAGTCCTCGGTTAAATAATAATAATAATAGTGCGAATGTATCAGTGAATCCAGTTGGTGGGAGGAATGTGAATCCTATTGTGAGGGGTGTAAGGGCGAATGTTGAACGGTCTCACAGTCAGAACGCTTATGATGTCAGATTGAGGGATAGACTGCCTCGACAGAATAGCAACCCAAAGACCAATGGAAAAAGTGGTAAGATTTTTTACATAATACTCTCAGATCAATTTATATAGATTGGTGGTGGCGTAATGGATAAGGCCTCGTCCTCTTAATCGAGAGGTCGTGGGTTCGAATCCTGGCCTGTACCAATGAATTCTTTCAATTGTGTTTTCAATTAAGGAGTTTAAGTACAATAATACCACATGCTCTTACGGTGATGGAAAACATCGTGAGGAACATGACAAGCTTTGCTTTGTAATACCCTGACTAGGTTTCACACTAGTATTTGAAATATGAAGAAGGTCAAAGTAAATAGGAAAGATAGGATTAATTTCCAGAAGTTGTAACTACTGCCTTCATTGTATGTCAAAAGTTTAATAGTATTAGCCACTAGAGGCGCCACTTTCTATGCAACTCTACTTTTACAGTTTTACATTACGCCTAATTAATACGGATTTTCATAGTTTAATTTTTATAAGCCTTAAAATCAATTTTGTCCACAGATAAGTCAGAGCCAGCGCCCCCCAAACCACTCTGGAAGCGAGGTCTGACGGAGTTCTCCCTACTCAGCCGTCTGCGCGGGCTCGGACAGGGAAAGAGAGCAGATAGCCCCACCAGGTGTGACAGGTTAGTTATATGCTTTATAAGTCAAACAGATAAAGAAACTATACGAATATGGCAATAGGCAAGAGACATGACAGGTCAGTTAAAGACACGTTTTAACCGACTTTGGGGTAAGTAGGCGGGTTACGCGTTGGTGTGTATGTAAAAACACATGTTTTATCATATCTCCAAAAGTAGTCATCAGAATTTGACGAATGAGGTATCATTAGAAGCGTCTTTATTATGCGCTGGTTATAGGCTATGCGTCATAACATTAAAATGACTTTGAATAATCAAAGGAAGCATAGATTTATTTAGGCTAGGCCACCGTAGTGGCGTCTTATAATGTCGATGATAGACACTAGAGCTATAGACTCCAAGCCGCTGTGGAGGCGCGGTCTGACGGAGTTCTCTCTGCTCAGCCGTCTGCGCGGGCTAGGACAGGGGAAGAGGGGGGATAGCCCCACCAGACATGACAGGTTAGTTAGAAAGAGAAAGAAAGTCGCTTTATAGTGCACGCAGGTAAAGAAATTGTAGGAAAATGGCGGCCGGTATGTATAGACAGACATGACAGGTTAGTTATAGTCACGTTTTAACCGACTTTGGGGCGCTAAGAAGGTGGGTTACGCATTTGTGAGTATGTAAAAACACATGTTTCATCATATCTGCAAAAGTAGTCATCAGAATCTGACAAATTAGGTGTTTTTGGAAGCGTCTTTATAGCGCGCTGGTTATAGATTATGCGGCATAACATTTGAATTAATACCAATATGACTCCATAGACCAATCAAAGAAAGTCTTATAGTTAGTTAGGCTTTATCAATATACATACATAGGTTTGTGCACTCTTGCTCGCGTCTCTATTCTTCATATAATGTCGATGATAGACACTAGAGCTATAGACTCCAAGCCGCTCTGGAAGCGAGGTCTCACGGAGTTCTCCCTGCTCAGCCGTCTGCGCGGGCTCGGACAGGGGAAGAGGGGAGATAGCCCCACCAGGCATGTATGTATATGACATAATATATTTATTATAAAGGGAAGAAAGAAAGATAACAAAAACTTATCGACGAAACGAATTCGGTTCAGCGAAACGAGGTAAACGCAAACATACATACGTCCCTATATACCTCAGAGCCTCCTTTTTTGAAGCCGGTTAAAAATGCATACAGACAACTTACTGCCGAACAAGGAAACTAAATGCAATAGTCCAGCCAGCAACCAAACCCAAAACTCTATCTCAAACTCTGTCTAACTCAAAGAGACTCACGATAACGCTTGCAAGCCTCTTATAAACTGACAGTTCGTTTTATGAATTCGAAGGTTAGACTATGCAGTAACAGCACTATAACGTAAAAACAAAAAAAAATACTAAAACCCTGAGTTTTTGGCGCCTCTCTTGAGGTTCGACTTGCAGAGATTCTATCTATTGTTAAAACAGGTTAGAAAGTTAGAAAATGACACTTTTTATTGAAAGTACCTTATTACAATGATATCATATTTGTCCCCACAGGAGCGCGACGACAGTGGTGAAGGTAGTTCGTCGCTCGCGGCCCGACGCGCGACAAGACAACATACGTAAGCGGAGCAACTCGCTCACTAACGGTATGTACGGTATATAAAGGAAGCGCCTAAATGAAAAGATAAATAGTTTATCTTGTCTTGTTATGTGTTTTAATAATCCCGTTGTATGCGTAAAAATATGTCAATATCACATATAAACTGTGGCAAAGCTAGCTAAATCACTCAAATGGTACCTAATAGTGCGAAATGGCTCCACACTCAGCATGTGCTCATAATGTGTTTATCCGCAGGCGTCCCTCCGACGATACTGAACGTGCCTCGAGAGGTCGCCAAGTCGCTGCTGTTCTTCGACTATGAGAACCAAGTGTGGTGAGTTATCTATAGTATATGTTGTCTCATATGCATATTGTACTTACATAAGTACACTTACATTTTAACAGATAGCTTTAAGAAAATATAAGAAAATAATTTTTTATTAATGTTTTAAACCTGTGTCCTCGATATACGTAAGCTCAGAAGTCAAGCAGAAGCTATAGATCAGTGTTTTTCAACCTTTTTCATGACGCGACCCCCCTGGTATTAAAAAATATTTCGCGACCCCCTTGACCCTTCGTTTTTTATTAACATGTAGGTATGTATAAAGAGGCCAATTTTTTTTTTGGGTTTTGTTTTATTGGCTACTATATAAAAAGTCCTAAATATAGTCAAAGTAGGAGTAAGTGAGGAAACCTGCATATCTAGATCTAGCACATCTAGATATGTGAACCCACCAACTCGCAGTGGACCAGCGTGGTGGGAAATGGTCCAAGCTTAGGAAGGCAGTTTAGACCTTGGGGATATGCACAAAAGTTCCACTCGAGAGAGCCAGGTGCAGGTACTTACACCCCCACAGAGAATAGAATAGAATAGAATAGAATAGTCAAAGTATCTTATTAGTTATGTTAAATACAGAGAGTTGCAAAAAGGGTATACTTACTAAGCCGAAACCTACATGTGCAATTGTGCATCATGGTGTATTTAAGCCCGAAAATGAAATCAGAATTTTATTTCAAAACTTGCGGAAAAAATACCCTTTTTGCAACACCCTGAATAATTCAATTCTGTTTTTGAGACAAGTGGAGTATGGGGCTCTGAGGCAAGGACACTTTTAAAAACACTCGGCCGACGCATAGTTTCGAGAGGCTATGACCCCCGCTCTGGCTCGTACCTTGCTCAAAGGATATCAGTTGCTATACAAAGTGGCAATGCTGCAAGTATAATGGGTACCTTTGAGCCAGGTACGATCCAGGGAGGGCTTTTATACTAATTTTGACGACGCATAGTGCTGATTAGCTATAAATATTTAATTTTGTATTTAATTTTATAAACCTAGATTTATGACGAAGCATGTTTTGAATAAATAAATTGTAATTCATTCTGTTATTATTATCAGCCTCGGGATTCACTTTGAAAAATCTGAGAAGAGTTGTTAATTTATACGTTATTTTGAAAACCATTATATTTTAATACATTTAATATTATTACTTATTATTTTCTGCACTCATTGGAAGCAAAAATGACCTGAACCAAAAAAACAATCTAAAAACCTTCTCTAATTTAATAATTTACGGTGAGAGGCAAGATGAAGTAAGAGTAGACTCGAGCTAATTGTATTCTTCTGTATGTAGGTATTAACAAAAGATTTCTCGGGAAAACTACAGATTTCGGCCAGATTTAGTAGTAGTTTGCTATAAAAATCCATGCTCGCAAGGATGGAGTAAAATGCTTATGATCGCTGATCTATCTAATAGAAATATTAATTAAATTAATCTTTATAGTATTTTTTCACTAAAGTACCCAGTTTTTTCGACCTCTGGCGACCCCCCTACAGAAGCTTCGCGACCCCCCAGGGGGTCGCGACCCACAGGTTGAAAAACACTGCTATAGATAGATCCTGCGAAGAGGTATCATAAAAAGCTACCGATAGATGGCAGTGTGAAGTGTATTATTAGTATGAGAATCCTATATCGCGGTATCGAAATATTTCATCAACTATGACAACTCGTCAACAACTTGATTTCAACCTTTTTCAAAAATGGTCTTAAAGAAAGCGATTTTCAGATTGCCTAACTTCGCAGACTGCGTTTTAGGAAGTCATCGACGACCAGCCTAATTTGACCTGTATACTTCATTATCATTTCATTTATTCAGTACCTTAAATAACATTTCACATAAGTTGTTCGTGTCAGTACCTACAGTCCTAAAAAATCTCCCTTAAGTTATCCCCACCCAATTCTCATCCTTCATTCCCACCCAGGCTAGCGACGAGTGGTCGTCTCTGCGGCGCGGGGGACCGTGTCGCCGCGGTGGCGGGCCGCAGACCCGCGCACGCCGCCCACGCTGGCGCCCTGGTCAATAGTTGTCCGCATAGAGTGGTGAGTATATACATGTACAATTATATATAATAAAGGACCATCGTTAGAAAAGCGATGCTAAAATCAGACACGCGGGGCTAACGCACGTTTATAGCCCAAAATTAAAAATGTCGAAATTCAAAATCCCGGAATCCAGAATATGGAAAGTAAGAATGCGCTACACGGGTTCGTTATCGACATTATATCGTGATTTGCCATAAATACGGCGCTGTGATTGAGTTATCAAACAAGTTAGTTATAGATACGAGTTTATAGACGTCGATAACGAACCCGTGTATCGACTGGGATATAAAATCTATGTCGATTAGACGTAGATAAACGTCATTATATCGCGATTCGCCATAAATATGGCACTGCGATTAATATAGAGCGCAATAAACGAGTTTATCGACGTCGATAACGAACCCGGGTACTTATCGACCGCTGGGAACAAACTAAAGCTAACTAGAGACGCTACCTATATCGTGGTTCACCATAGTTACATACTGAATGACTATTATAGTCAAAAACAAATGCGGTATTAAATTTCAAACACGTAGAAACAAACTAAACTAAAGCTAGAGACGCTAAATGGCGAAATTCAAAATCCCGGAATGCAAAATATGGAAAGTGAGAATGACTACAATCAAAAACAAACCAAACGCCTCTAATCACACGGGTTCATTATCGACGTAGATAAACGTCATTATATCGCGGTTCGCCATAATTACGGCTCTGTGATTGATACGACGTAGATAACGAACCCGTGTATCGACCGCTGGTAACAAACAAAAGGTAACTAGAGACGCTAGCTATATCGTACTTCACCATAATTACAAAATGAAAGACAAAACAATAGTAAAAAACAAAACAAATGCAGTTCAATCACGTAGAAACAAACTAAACTAAAGCTAGAGACACTAGCGGCAATCTTCGGGTAGGCTAAAATGCAGTATGTAGTAATTAAAAACCTGGTATAAACAAAACAAAAGCGTAAATAACACAAACACGTGGGAACAAATACTTGCTAGAGTGTAGCGTCGAGCGGCGTCTCTGCGGCGCGGGGGACCGTGTCGCCGCGGTGGCGGGCCGCAGACCCGCGCACGCCGCCCACGCTGGCGCCCTGGTCAATAGTTGTCCGCATAGAGTGGTGAGTACACACTGAGTGCTGTTGTATTGTACCTATACTTCGCTTCAAGTAGCGTCATGGTGTAAATATTGGGACAGACGACAGGGAATGACTATTTAGGTATAATCAAAAACAAAACAAATGCCGTTCGAATACCTGTTGCCGCTACACGGGATCATTATGACAATGAATACCGCTACACGGATTCGTTATCGACAATAATTATAGGGGTAGATAAACGTAATTATATCTCGATTCGCCATAATTACGGCGCTGTGAATGGTAGAGCGCGCATTAAACGAGTCTATCAACATCGAACCCGTTAGAAGAATAACCCAAAAATAAAAAATGTCGAAAATGAATTACTATTATAGTAATTAAAAACAAAAAATTCGGAATTACTACCACTTTAGTTCGTGTAAGTAACAAATGCGGTTCAAACACTTGCTAGAGTGTAGCGTCGAGCGGCGTCTCTGCGGCGCGGGGGACCGTGTCGCCGCGGTGGCGGGCCGCAGACCCGCGCACGCCGCCCACGCTGGCGCCCTGGTCAATAGTTGTCCGCATAGAGTGGTGAGTATATGGCTAATATACATAGTAAAGGATGGTGGATAGAGAAAAGCGATTCGAAAATGAGACACACGGGGCCAACGCACGATTAAAGCCCAAAATTCAAAATGTCGAAATTTAAATCCCGGAATCCAGAATATGAAAAGTGAGAATGGCTATTTATAATGAAAAACAAAACTAACGCCGTACAAATAGCTGCTGCTGCTACACGGGTTCGTTATCGACGTAGATAAACGTCATTATATCGCGATTTGTCATAAATACGGCGCTGTGATTAATACAACGTAGATAACGAACCCGTGTATCGACCGCTGGTAACAAACTAAAGCTAACTAGAGATGCTAGCTATATCGCGGTTCGCCATAATTACAGCGCTGTGATTAGCGGAGCGCGCATTAAATGAGTTTATCAACGTCGATAACAACCGCTGGGAACAAACTAAATCTAGCTATATCGTGCTTCGCCATAATTACAAACTGAATGACTATTATAGTCAATAACAAAACAAACGCGGTTCAAACACATAATAACAAACACTTGCTAGAGTGTAGCGTCGAGCGGCGTCTCTGCGGCGCGGGGGACCGTGTCGCCGCGGTGGCGGGCCGCAGACCCGCGCACGCCGCCCACGCTGGCGCCCTGGTCAATAGTTGTCCGCATAGAGTGGTGAGTATATAACATAAATAGAGAGTGCTGTTGTATAGTATACCTACGTCACTACAAATAGCGTCAAGGAGTAAATATTGGGACGAACGACAGAAAATGACTATTTACAATCAAAAATAAAAAAAATGCCGTACGAATAGCTTTTGCCGCTACACGGGTTCGTTATCGTTAGTTATCGTCGTAGATAAACGTCATTATATCGCGGTTCGCTATAATAACAGCGCTGCGATTGGTAGAGCGCGCATTAAACGAATTTATCGACATCGATAACGAACAAACTAAAGCTAACTAGAGACGCTAGCTTTATCTTAGTTCGCCATGCATGATTACAAAGTGAATATCTTCATACTATATTCAAAAACAAAACAAACGCAATTCAAACTCGCGCTAGAGTGTAGCGTCGAGCGGCGTCTCTGCGGCGCGGGGGACCGTGTCGCCGCGGTGGCGGGCCGCAGACCCGCGCACGCCGCCCACGCTGGCGCCCTGGTCAATAGTTGTCCGCATAGAGTGGTGAGTAGATATATGTACAATTATATATAATATACTAAAGAAAAGGGATGCGAAAATGAAAGCCCGAAATTCAAAATACCGGAATCCAGAATATGGAAAGTGAAAATGACTATTTATAATCAATAACAAAACAAACGCCGTTCGAATAGCAACTGCCTCTACACGGGTTCATTATAGACAGTTATCGACATAGATAAACGTCACTATATCGCGGTTCTCTATAATAACAGCGCTGCGATTGGTAAAGCGCGCAAAACGAATTTATCGATCGCTGGAAACAAACTAAAGCTAACTAGAGACGCTAGCTATATCTTAGTTCGCCATGCATAATTACAAAATAAATGACTATTATAGTAAAAAACAAAACAAACGCGCTTCAGACACGTGTTAACAAACACTTGCTAGAGTGTAGCTAGAGCGGCGTCTCCGCGGCGCGGGGGACCGTGTCGCCGCGGTGGCGGGCCGCAGACCCGCGCACGCCGCCCACGCTGGCGCCCTGGTCAATAGTTGTCCGCATAGAGTGGTGAGTAGATAATATATATACAATTATATATAATGAAAGATGGCGAGTAGAGAAAAACGATGCGAAAAACAGACAATCGCACGCTTAAATCCCAAAATGTCGAAATATCGAAATTTCCAGAATATAAGAATGACTATTTATAATCAAAATCAAAACAAATGCAGTTTGAATAGATGCTGCTGCTACACGGGTTCGTTATCGATGTAGATAAACGTCACTATATTGCGATTTGTCATAAGTACGGCGCTATGATTAATACGACGTCAATAACGAACCCGTGTATCGACCGCTGGTAACAAACTAAAGCTAACTAGAGACGCTATCTATATCGTGGTTCGCCATAATTACAAAATATAAATGACTACTCAAAAACAAAACAAACGCGGTTCAAACACTTGCTAGAGTGTAGCTAGAGCGGCGTCTCTGCGGCGCGGGGGACCGTGTCGCCGCGGGGGGGGGGGGGGGGGGGGACCGCGCACGCCGCCCGCTGGCGCACACCTGCCGTATAGAGTGCTGAGTAACTCGTAGATTGTATACAGGCTGTTGGGTTATGGTGCTAATTGGTATGAGGTTGCAGCAGATGACGCCTCAAATCAATCAAATTCAAATATTAACTTACATTGATTTGTGGGTTGTGAAAATATGACTAAATTGCTTAGGTTCCGTCTCTGAGAAGAAGAAAGTTTTCATCATCAGCCAACTGGTGGTCATATGCTGGACAATTGGACATATTATATCTTCAAAGCATCGCCACTACACTTGTGTTTAATGTAGTATTGTTTTGGTTTCAGATTGATATACTGGTGCACCGCGTCCCTCTCGCCAAGATATACGTGTTGAGGAAAGAGAGAGAAGACGAGAATTTAGGTGAGCTAATAAAAAATATTATTATTTTCCAAAGTGTATAACACGTTTTTGAACGTACAAAATACAAAAGTGTATACCAACTAATGAAACTGACTACTTCATATGCATGACTCTACTAAATTAAGTATAAATATAATCCATATCTATGGTGCCATCCGACAAACCAGACTATTTATCAATGGTGTGACTAAAATAAAATGAATTTAATCTTGCCGACGAAAAATTCACTGATAAAATGTAACTAAGGGCTTGTACATAAAACTGCGTTGCGACGTCGCATCGCAAAAACCTGCGACAGTAATCAAGCATTTGCCCTGAAGAACTGTCTAAAATAGTCGCAGATTTTTTCGATGCGACGTCGCAACCAAAACCCACACACGTTATTCATCTATATTTCCCCCCCAGGCATAAAGCTGCTACAAGACTGCACAGTATCGTCAGTGGCGCCCGCGTCGGCGGCCGCGCGTGCCGCCGTGCCGCGCGGCTGGAGCCTCACCGAGGTCAACCACACGCCGCTTAACCTGATCAAGGTATAGTAGTTGTGTTGTAGCGACATCTAGTGACAAAAATGGCAGTTTTCTAAGTGCGCGCACGAAATTTTCTGGGATTTTTATAAAGCGACCTAAATGTGCACCTTTAACAGCGCTGTATTTATGGCCAATCGCGGTACAGTGGCGTTTACAACGTCGATAACGGACCCGTGCAGCGATTAGAGCAATTAAAAATCCGCTAGGTTACAAAAAAATGCGTCTACTAATCGAACAGTGCTATATCTACCTATACACCAAGCATAGAGATTACGGCAATATTGCTCCAGTCATGTACAAGACTGCACAGTATTGTCAGTGGCGCCCGCGTCGGCGGCCGCGCGCGCCGCCGTGCCGCGCGGCTGGGGCCTCACCGAGGTCAACCACACGCCACTTAAAGGTGTGTCCAAACACGGCGTGCAAGGTGCGCGGCAGCTACGCGCGGCATTCGCGGGACACAAATTTGCCGCGCGCCTAGTTTAAACCTTCTGCGCGGCAGTGATGCGCGGCATGTCCGAGACACGCCGCGCTCTTTATTTCGTATTCAAACTACAATGGAAGCGGCCGCGTGTGTTGTTGCTGTGCTTATTATTCGTAAATTACGTAGAAGAAGGAATAAAAGAAAGTGTATTAAAAAAAGGCAGTGTTGGATGCGACCACTCTTTCAACAAAGGACAAAGAATCTGGAAGGGATCTTTTACGAAATCAACTACCGAACGCCACAGTTTTTAAGATTATCTTTGGAAGAATTCGAACACATACATACATTGGTAGAACCATTTATTAAAAAAATGGATACTCACTGGCGAACGGCAATAACGTCGAAGGAGAGACTTGCAATAACGTTACGTTATTTGGCTACAGGAGACTCCTATTCCAGCCTACAATACACGTTTCACGTATCAAAGCAAACAATATCAACAATAATTCCAGAAGTGTGCGATGCCATAGTGAGAGCTCTTAAGGACATGGTACAGGTAAATTATTATGAACTTTATTACTTATATTATTTTTATTATTTGGTGAAATATTTTAAACTACAGATTGTTAATTTATATTTTTTATTTATTTATTTTCATAATTAAGTAATAATTAAATACAACACAATCATCATACGTCAATCACAGTTGTTCTCAACTAATTCACAATATTAATCTACATCCGTGTCCAAATCGCGAATCAATTGTGTAAGGCCAGTACCCATGTTACTAGAAGATGATGAGTCATGATCGGTAAACTGTGAAGTGAAATATCCTCGTCTGTTTTCAGCGTTATATTCTTGTGTTGATGATTGATTGAGGAGCTCCATATCAGCTTCGTATAGTATAGTATTTATTGAATGTTTGACTCTCGTAAACATAGTGGCATCATATTTTCTAAGTTCGGCTGCTATGTGCATGCCAAAAGCAACGAAAGGATCATTACTACTGTCATTTTGTTTTCGCATTACTTCTAATGCTTCTTCTATCATTTGATTTTCAGCATCATACTCTGACTCTTGATATGTCCTCTTGTTAGCGGGCATTTCTTTTCTTGGCTTCTTGGTATTTGTATCTTGGTCTCGAGTGCCTTGTTCCGAAGTTCCTGGTTCCGAAGTTCCTGGTTCTGAAGTGCCTTGTTCTGAAATGCCTTGTACCGGAATAGCTTGTTCTGTATTACCCGGCTCTGAGGGTGAGCCACAATCCTGAAACAAAATAAATAAAACGTTATTAATTTTTTTTCAGCTACCAGTGGCAGAGCAAGATTGGAAAGCAGTATCTAAAGACTTCGAGGAAAAATGGAATTTTCCGCACACTATTGGGGCGTTAGATGGAAAACACATAAATATTCAAGCTCCTTTTCGTAGCGGCACTGAATATTTTAATTATAAAAAGTTCTTTAGTATCGTGCTATTAGCATTAGTAGACGCAAACTACAATTTTATGTATGTTAACATAGGAAGCCAAGGTCGAATTTCAGATGGAGGAGTTTATAAACATTCCGAATTGTATCGAAAGGTAGAAAATAATCAACTTAATGTACCAGCGCCAGAAATTTTACAAATACCCTACATAACTAAAATACCATATGTAATATTAGGAGATCAAGCTTTTGCATTAAGCACACATTTGATGACACCATTTGCAGGAATTCATCCAAAAGGGTCAAAAGAAAGGATTTTCAACTATAGACTATCAAGAGCACGCCGAGTAGTAGAAAATGCTTTTGGAATCATGTCGGCAAAATTTAGAGTATTGAGAAGTACAATGATTTTAAGCCCAAAATCAGCCAAAACCATAGTTCTAGCTACTGTTCACTTGCATAACTTTCTTCGCAGAGACTCTTTATTAAAAAAAACAAATGATTCGACGATTGAAACAGCTTCCTTTACTCCAAATCAATTTATTACCACTCCTTCTGATATTCGTATTTTTTTGTCAAGATATTTTATGACAAACGGATCAATTGATTGGCAAGAAAGATATTAAATATATGCAATTATACCTTAGGTTAAAAATGGCCAAAATTAATAAACAGCCTCTTAGCATTATTTGATCTCATAGATTTTGCAGTATGCGGGCTGTATGTATAATATGGCCGTTACATCTAAAGTAATATTAAAAAGAGGAAAGTTTTTTTTGTTTGTTACGATTTAACTCAAAACCTACTGGACCGATTTTGATTTTTTTTTACTATTACAAAGCTACATCTTCACTGAGTTACATTAGGTTATAATTTATAAAAAACAACCAGACCACGCGGGCGAAGCCGCTGGCGGAAAGCTCTAGTCTAAGCTATAGTCTTTTTTATTATTACTATATGACGTGTAAATTGTTGAATTTATGAATAAATGATTGAAATTGAAATAATAAAAATATAAAAAAAATAGGTACTTACCACTGCATCAATAGGGTTATTCCTGTCATGTAAAAAACTAAATGCTTCATAAGCAAACCATTTAGATTTATAGGCCTTGTTTCTACCTGCAACAGAAAAAAGAACATTATAACAACTAAAACATAAGCTGATTTTGTGTCTTATTAAAGAATTGAATTACGCATTTCATACATGTTGGATAATCGCGAGGGTAACTTGAAAATTAGATTTTTTGTTTGTTGAGATATCTTAACGATTATGGTGTCAAATAAAAGGTCTAGGTCTAAAACCATTTTATCAGTTTGAATCATGTAACTCGGTCCACGCGTTTAGAGATAATTAAGAATTAGTATAGTGAAAATGTAAACAGCCAGAGATTTATTAATAAGTACCTACTGTTATAAAATGTAATAAGATTAAACTTACCACAACCGGTGACATTACTTGTTTTTTCTCTGTTTCTCTCCCTTCTATAAGAACTCAAAAGACTTTTCATTTTCAATTTTAAAGCTGCTTTTGGTTGTACGAATGTTTTTGCTATTTCATCCCATAGATCTTCTCTCACATTATTATTGTGATATTCTTTACGTCTAGTGTCCCATAATGGACTATGGGAGCCATAAATTTCAATAAGACGAATTGCTGTTTCATTATCCATTTTATTTGATAAAATACGTCCGTCCACACACAACCACTGGCGAACCAACACTAACATCGTTCGCGGCGATCGTCGCGCGCGGCAGGTAGCTCGCGGCTGCCGCGCGCGGCAATCGTCCAATCATAGCGCGGCAAGCCGCGCGCGGCAGCCGCGCTCGAATGCCGCTTTATGTTTGGACACACCTTAATCTTATCAAGGTATAGTCTATGGCTAAATTAAACGGTCTATCTACAGCTGACGCTGCTCGATCTCATAAAGGTATGATTATTGTACTGTGGCGACATCTATCTTCGAGACTCACAAGCTTAGATACCGAAGATTAACGACAGATGGCGCGAAAGCGAGCAATCAATATGTGCTGAGTTAGCGCAAAGCGTGAATCGTAAGATGGCGACTCTGTCGCTTTATATAAAAACTTTAGACACATGCTAAACGCCTTATAAATCTGTCAAATATCGTTTTAAACACCCGTTGAACAAGGTTTTAATTTTGATGGTAATAGAATAGATTTAGACAGTGTTGCTTTTATCAAGCATGTAGACTAAGGTCATATAGTAGAGCCATGTCCTGTAGTGGTCAGTATGTCAGGTATATAAAACTCCTACAAGACTGCACAGTATCGTCAGTGTCCCCGGCGTCGGCGGCCGCGCGCGCCGCCGTCCCCCGCGGCTGGAGCCTCACCGAGGTCAACCACACGTCGCTTAACTTGATCAAGGTACAGTTAGTAGTATATAGTATTATAGCGACATCTAGTGACAAAAAAGGGCAGTTGCGAGACGATTTCTAAGCGCACACGGAATTCTCAGGCATTTTTTGCAAAGCGACCTAAATGTCCACCTTTTACAGCGCGGTATTTATGGCCAATCGCGATATAGTGGCGTTAATATACGTCGATAACGGAACCATGCAGTGGGACCTGAGGGCGCTATGGAAACTTGTCTCACCATTAGAGCAATTAAAAATGCGCTAGGTAACTATAAATTCGCTTCTTTTTACTATTCGAACGGTGCTACGTCTATATACTTACCAAGCGCGTAAAGGTTCGCTATATGGCAATATTCCTCCAGTCCAGTAGTGGTCAGTGTGTCAGGTATATAAAGCTACTACAAGACTGTACAGTATCGTCAGTGTCCCCCGCGTCGGCGGCCGCGCGCCTGGGGCCTCACCGAGGTCAACCACACGCCACTTAACCTGATCAAGGTATAGTAATACTATTATAGCGACATCTAGTGACATAAAAGAGCAGTTGTGACACGGTTTCTAAGTGCGCACGGAATTTTCAAGGTTTTTTTGCAAAGACTTCTAAATATCGTGTCGCAAATGCCATTCATCTTGATCAAGGTATGTGTTATTGTATATTATGGCTTTGCAAGAGCCTTATTAAGAAAATCATCGCTCTAAAAGCGATCTCGTACTAATAAAGCGAAATGTCAATAACAGTAAGATTAAAAGAAACTGCGCGAATGGAAGCAATTTAAAGTGCCGCTAGGTGGCGACTCTGTCGCTTTATATAAAAAATGCGTTTACTGTTCACTGTTCAAACAGTATTGCGTCTACCCATGTCCTGTAGTGGACAGTGTGTCAGGTATATAAAGCTGCTACAAAACTGCACAGTATTGAGTATCGTCAGTGGCGCCCGCGTCCCGCGCGGCTGGAGCCTCACCGAGGTCAACCACACGCCGCTTAATCTAATCAAGGTATAGTTGTTGTGTTGTGGCGACATCTAGTGACATTTAGTGACAACCTATGACATTTGCGACAAGAGTTCTAAGTGCGCACGGAATGCTAAGGGATTTTTTGGAAAGCGACCTAAATATCAACCAAATGTCGCGCTTCAAAAAGAACAATCACAAAAGAGCAAGCGCTGTACACTAAAATGTGCTGAAACGCACATCTGGGCAGTGTATCCATAGCAACGTGGCGAAAAATGCGTTTACTTTTGGCTATTCGAACATCGCTAGTGTTTATACATATACCAAGCGTGGGTATTATAGCAATACCCCTATACCTAGTGACCCCTGGACTGTGTATCAGTCAGTGTGTCAGGTATATAAAACTCCTACAAGACTGCACGGTATCGTCAGTGGCGCCTGCGTCGGCGGCCGCGCGCGCCGCCGTGCCGCGCGGCTGGAGCCTCACCGAGGTCAACCACACGCCGCTTAACCTGATCAAGGTATAGTAATACTATTAGTACTAGTATAGCGACATCTAGTGGCATCGAGCGAGAAAAAAATGCAGCTGTGAGAGGATTTCTAAGTGCGCGCACAGAATGTTTACTTTTTTTTGTCATGCGACCTAAAATATCTTGTCGCAAATGCGATTTTTGAAAGCGCGCGCAGGCTCTTAGTAGTTAAGATCCTGCGAATAGATTCCGTTAGATGGCGCGGAAGCAAGCAAAAAATGTATCACTAGGTGTCGCCTTACAAAAATGCGTTTTAATTGGAACAGTGTTACGTCTACCTATATACCAAGCGTGGAGATTACGGCAATATTGCTCCATGCCAGTAGTGGACAGTGTGTCAGGTATATAAAGCTGCTACAAGACTGCACAGTATCGAGTATGAGAAATGTATTAACCCACCCTATTTTCATCCCCAGGGTGGTCAAGAAGACCTCAATCGGCTGAGCGCCGGGTGCCGCGAGGTGACCCTGCTGCTGCAGCCAGCTCCTTTCGTGAGGAAGATACGGGCCGTCATCAAGGCCAATAAACACTGATAATGTGGGACCGTTAAGTATACAGGGTGTTGCAAAAAGGGTATACTAAGCCGAAACCTACATGAGCATGGTATCATCATAAATGAGAATTTCAAAATTCGCGACAAAAAAAAGTCATTTTCCATAGAAACTATCTTGGTCACGTGACTTGTTATACTGTTTCTTTTTGTGTGCAATAAAGAGTATTTTATCTTTATCTTATCTTATCTTATCTTATCTTTTTACCCTTTTTGCAACACCTGTATAATATGGAGTGCCCATTGTCAAGTTATTGTGACTTCTAATTCCCTACAATAAGGATCATCTTTTTGTTGTTGAATTATGTGACATCACATACATATTTTATTGCAAACAGACATGGTTTTTATATAAATAATGGCTGATAAATGCAAAATTAATAATCGAAAAGACTAATCCTTTATTCATAGAGAAGTTACAGAACGTTTTAACTAATAAACTGTTTCGTCCCTCTCCGACAAAGAACAAATTGTTCTTTGACAGAGAGGGACAAAACAGTTTACTAGTTAAAACATATTGTAACTTTTCTATGAATAAGGGGGTAATATTGTGACCAATATTCTCTTGTTTAATATAGCAGAATACATTTTATACACAATAGTTTTGTGGGTAGCATGCAATGGAGTACTAGATTATAAGATGATCATAATATTTTTGATCTTTTTGTCAAGGTTAGTGTTTTGGTAGACTGACTGTTCATATGGCACCTATTGTTAACTGTCCAATTTTGTATTTTAGTAAACTTTTTCTAAGACTAGTTATACATGAAAGTACCCCAGTGTTTATATGTATAGATTATTTTACAGTGTAATGTTTTCTTAAGGTGAAAAATCTTTTGTAATTTACTTATCGAAAATAATATAGATTAGATATACACGTAGAATAGTATCTGAATTAAAAATATAATTTTATCAAAAGGATCTCCAAAAAAAGAAAGAATCTTTAAAGTATTTTAATTTTAAATCGATATTTATTGGCAAAAAGTATATTTATAAATTATTTGATTTGATTTTTGTTTGATTAAGTACCTATATGTGATATAACTGTAAATATAACTTCACAATGACCACAATTTGTTTTAAGATGCACCAATGTATAAAGACTCTCTTTTATCTCAGACGACAGCATAGGCTAAAAAAAAACGGCAATAGATTTAAATGCGTTAAGATGTTTCGTACATACAAGCCACCCTAACTTTACATGTGCAAATGTCAAAGTTGTAAAATGTAGTAAGATAAAGTCTGTTTTTTTATCTCAGATACTAACGTGACAGATTCTGAACGGTTCATCAATAAACGATTGTCCCCAATTAAGTGATGTATCGTATCCGTATCTATTCGCGGGATTGTCAGACTGTTGATAAACCGTTCAGAATATATCAATTTAGTATCTGAGATTAAAAAACTGACTTTACCAGTTAAAAAGTAACTGTGCTACCACAAAAAACTTTAAACACTGTTTAGCTGGTGTTTAGAACGAAATTTGACAGATTTTGTAGGCGTTTGACAGCGCTAAACACCAGTTAAATACTGTCTAAGTTTTTGTGGTAAGGCCCTAAGGATTGTCGGACTCTAAGATACTTTTTATCCCAAAACTCCACGGGAATACTTGAAACTAATGTGAAGTTAGATGGAAACGTTTTTTTATATTTTAGTAAACAATTAGTCAAAACTAAAATACAAAATGAAACTCAATTAGATAGGTTCTTTTTATATACTTACATATCTCAATTTTGTGATGTATTTCTACTATTGTACATTTTGTATTGATTGAATAAACGATAGTTTTAAAATACTGTTTTTAATTGTAGTTAAATCTAACTTACTTATAGGAGAAAATAAGAAACGCATGTAGGTAAAGAATAAAATAATTTTATTAAGTATACAGATTGCAATTTTCTTGGTTAGATTTACAAATTTTACAGTTTACAAGGCAACAAGGCTTGCTTTTTTAAACCATATACATTTTCGGGATATAATATGCAAGCCAGATACACTCGCGGGCAATGAAAAAGTTTCAGTGACAGCACCAAATTACTCCTACACGGAAAATGTCATGATGAAATATCGAAGTAAGTACATTTAACAGCGCATCAGAATATTACCAACTAATAATACAGGGGGAGTCTTTCATAGCTGCATATCTGGAAGTATGTTACAGAGCTCTTCATTCTGAACGACTTTTGTTATACAGGTGTTGCAAAATTGGTATACTAAGCCGAAACCTACATGTGCAGCATGGTATATCTAAGCCCGAAACTGAAATCAGAATTTGGAAATTCATGAAAAAAAAAAAAAAAACCATAGTAAAAAGTCACGTGACCAACAAAGTTTCTATGGAAAATAAAATATTTTTTTTGCAAATTTTCAAATTCAGTTTCGGGCTTAAATATACCATGCTGCACATGTAGGCTTCGGCTTAGTATACCCTTTTTGCAACACCCCGTATAATGACCTTGGTATAACAAAAAAAATGCTTCTCTATACAAAAAGTGGTTGTCACTGTGTATGGGGAGTATATATTTTTTTTCGGGAATATCCCAAGGTCATCTTAACAAAAGTTGTTCAGAATGAAAAGCTCTGTGACATACTTCCGGATGTGCACCTATGAATGACTCACCCTGTTTTAATATTGAGTTCGAATATTAAATTCAATTTTGAAAAAATTGGTGCCATTTGTGTTCGGCATTTTGTGGGGTGAACTTTTTCATGAATTAAACCAAGAATCTACACATAAAATTTTAATACGTAGTATCTACGTAATTTAAGTAAAGACTAACATAAGTAGGCATTAAAGACTATAAATATCTACACTAAATGCATGTTGCAATAAAAATTACATTCCATAACTTAAATTAAGGTCCTATTTTATAAATTATTAAGTAAAAGAGTGTTTGTTTATAAATTCCCTAACATCATGGTATTTACGGAATATAAATATATTTTATTCATAGATTTTAATAAGGCATTGCTATTTAATTTAATTATAATATATAGTTTCTAACGAAATATGTTAGTAAAAACGATGGCACATCATTTTGTAAAATTGACTTATAAGCGTAAAGTTATAGTTACCATATTATTATTCGGGACAGCGAAACATGGGAAAAAAAATTGTTTTTAAATAACATCAATTACTGGTGAGTATAATATTTAACATGATTCTTACAACTAAAATACCCAATACCCAAAATTAAACTAACAATAATAAGTACATTTACATTGAACTATTAAGTTAAAAGATTGTTTGCAAAATAAATTCGACATTTACATTTTAATTTAATTATAAATTATGTACAGTCGTCGAAATATAATAGGCCCGTTTGGACAGCTACACAAATTTGCTATTTACTCTTGATTTACTTGATGAAATACATAATATAAAAAGACACATGATCTGGCTTATTTTTTAACGGCTGAAAGAAAAAAGAACTTTTGAAGCACCAAAAGTTACTTATTGTTTAGATTTTTTATTATTTAGATTTGACATAAGCTGGAGCTGTCATCCCATACATTTTCGAGCTGTCCAAACGGGCCTATTATATTTCGACGACTGTAATTACACTTACTATTAGAACTAAAGACATTCAAATTCATTTATAACAGTGAATTTTAAGTAAACAAATATTTCATAGATCATTCGTGTAAATTAAATAATTAGGTATAGGATCAAAATAAATGAATTAGGTACCTTTTTAAAATATTTTTACCGGGATCTAAAGACAAAGTAATCTCTGAATACTTAACTATAAGATAAGTAATTAATTTAGGGCTGATTTTTCAATAGTCAGATAAAAGTTATCTGAGGAATAATTCTGATGCTGCCGCGACTGAGTGTTTATATGACAGCTACAATTTTATACCTCAGATAACACTTTTCTGACTATTCAAAAATCAGCCCTTACTACAACTTTAATTAAGTACCTATAAATGAATAAGATCCATATGAGGTATTTTGGCGAAAGTGTACAGATTATCTTGTATAACCCGTGCGAATAAAGGTAAGCGTCCCACCTTTCGGAATCCGACGCATCCCATTCAGTATTCTTTGTATAGAAACTCACACAAGTGCCGAAGGAAAAATCCTGCCTCGCTATTATCCCCAAATACAATTCAAAAGATTCAAAATTTGTCATTTGCTCGTTTTCATTAATTTACCAGACATTAACAGCATATGTCAATCATTCGTAGGACTCATGCTAGATTTTACAAAAAATCATGTAAGTACAGCAACTATTTCCATATTGCTTCTTTATCAGCACGGGTATCCAATGAAAAATGTGTTTAGTTCAAGACATGCCCAACAGATGGCGTTTTATTAATAAGTAAATTTTTTTTTGCGAATGCTGCAAAAGATAAACCATCGGTTTTATTTATTCAAATTGAAGTATCTGAAAAATCAGCTTTGCTGTTAAACCTTTCAGTAAAAAAACGGCAAAATTAGAAGGCTATTAAAATTTAAGACTTCACAAGTCTTCAACTGCTAGCTTAGGTAACCATAGACAGCTTAAATAATAAATTACATAGATAACTAGTCTATTCTTTTAATCTCGGATACTAAATTTACAAGTGCAATAATGTCAAGCAAAACATTTTTGTACCAACTTTAATTCAATTTGACATTAATTTGCACTTGTCAATTTAGTATCCGAGATAAAACAATAGACTATGACAAACCCATCCCCACACGCAAACATACTCTATGGAAGATGTCCATACAAAAATACTTACGCCTACTCAAAGTCTGTTTTTTAACCTCAGATACCAAATTGAAAGATTCTACACGGTTCATCATCAACAATCTATTGTCCTGCGATTAAGTGACGTATCGTTCTATTGACGGGATAATCGACTGTTGATGAACCGTTCAGAATCTGTCAATTTAGTAAGTACATATCTGAGATTAAAAAACAGACCTTACTTACACAAATCTATTTATATTACGCTTTATTCTGCTCTCTTCTCTGCGCTTTCGCTCTCCTCCTATGTATTATCGGCACAAAACCCCACAAAGACGCGCCTCCCACTAAAATAAACCCGAGGGTTATAAACAAACTCTTATACGACTTAGCGTATTCGAACCAAAACCCACATATAGGCGGACCTATCAACTGTAGTATCCCATTCATAAACAACGAAATACCGTACGAAGACATAAGTCTTTCCGTCCCTAACATTTCTGTCATCACTAACGCTGTAACTCCCACATTGACACCGGACGCTATGCCAAATATGGAACAGAAAGCACTTATGGCTGAATAACTTGATACTAGAGGTATAGCAGCTAAACTTAGCCCGGATATCAAAAGACCTGTTATAAAAAAGTATCTTTTTGGGGTATCTACTACGTCAGAGAGCGCTGAACCTCCTATTCGCCCGATTAGGTCTAGTGCTGATATTATAGATAGCAAGTAAGCCCCCAAAGACTTATCAAAGCCCATTTCCTGAGCGTACGAAGGTACTAGAATAATAAAGTTGGTATACGATATAGCGCACGTGCAGTTCGATATCAAAATCACCAAATATATCGGATCTTTCAGCAGATTCACATCGAAATACTTACTAGGTTCCTTTTTCCCATCCTCATCCCTATTCTTCTTGCAACAACCACAACAGTACGTTATAGGGGCTAAACTATCCGTCACAGATTTTAACGAAAACTGGGACGCGAACTCACTAGGTTTCTCAAAAGCCGACAACGTCGAACCATGAAAAGGAGTCGACATATACTGAAAACTGGAGGCAGAAGGACTTCTCTTAGGTGTCTTAGGAACCCCTAATTTCTTGCCAAACGCTTCCGTAGAATTAACCCGACTCCCTTTGCCTTCGACTACAGATTCTAGGACTAAAGACGGCGTGCTTTGTTTATTAGAAATTCTGCTAGAATTATGTTGGAGGCCGTGTTTTGACGATGACGATATCTTCCTTATTCTTTCTGAATATTGTTTCTCGTCGTTCAAGTCTGAGTTAGACTTGTTTATAAGCATGGAGGGTGATCCGTTTTGCTGTTTTTCTGGCACTAAGTCTTCTGGTTTGACTATGCGTGGCGTCTCGTCGTAGTAGGTGGTCACTTCCTCTTCGGCAAATGGCTCCAACTGGAAATTTAAAGCAGTTTTCGGATCAGTTTTGGGGCATTTGTAATTGGGTTATGTTGTAATGATGACTACATAATACTCTGGATTACAGTCGTCGAAATACAAAAGGCCCGTTTGGACAGCTACACAAATTTGATGAAATACATAAAAAGATACATAATCTGGCTTATTATTTAACGGCCGAAGGAAAAAAGAACTTTTAAAGCACCAAAAGTTACTTATTGTTTAGATTTTTTATGATTTAGGTTTGACACCAGCTGTCATCCCATACATTTTGGAGCTGTCCAAACGGGCCTGTTATATTTCGACGAATGTAGGTATTAATATTACATGGATTTTCTATCTATTTTTTTCGCAGTATATGTAGTAATATAGGCACTCACTTAAGAAACAGTACCTACCATTTCGTATAGACTTTCAAGATCTATTTGTTCTTTGCCAGAGAGTGACAAAACAGTTCAATAGCTAAAACGTCCAACAACTTTTTTATGAAAATGCAAATTTTGGTTACGGAAATAAGACAAAAAAAAACAAGAAAAATACAGTAAGTATAACTATATTTTTATTAAAATTATTTACAAAGAAATGTCAAAGTCATAACATATTAGGTAAGTAATACAATTTAGTATGTAAAATAACACAAAAAAATACACAATTGTGGGTTTTAATGTTAAAAACACGGATATAGTTAGAAAATTATTTCAATAAGTAAAAAATATATATTAATTTATTTTAATAATTTTTTGTCGACCAAGGAATGATATAGGAATGATTTTTTAAACAAAAAAAATATATCACAAGGTATTTTGGAATTTGGTGTAGTGAGCTTAGAGTACAATTTGGCAAGTTTCAGTTAGTAATAAGTATAACATTGTTTAATACTTACGATTTATCAGAAAAAATGTGTAAACATTTATCACAAAATCATGATTTTTAATTTTTTTTTCATCAGTGTTAGCGTAAAATACATAAATTACAGACTAAAGAGTTATTGATTGGTAAATAGTGTAAAAACAATTCGAAAAAAAAACACTCAATGAATTTATTAAAAAAATATTTTCTAAATTGGAAGCCTCTTTATATGGCATAAATTATGCAACAATTTGCAGGCAAATCCTCTTGTTATACAGGGTGTTTCAAAAGTTCTATAAAAGCCAAAATGAAAACAAAAAAAACTGCTGGTGATCGTAAAATTTGACATGACCAGCAAAGTTTCTAAGAACATTTTTGAACACCCTATATATTCCCTCTCTAATGCAAAAATCCATACCTCGGTAGGTATGGAAAAAATATATTTAAAAAACTTAAGCCTACATAAGGCAAAATGTTAACTATCTAATAACTATAATAATATTTTTCATAATTGAAAGTAAAAATTTTGGTAACTATATTTGTACCTTACAGTAACTTACCGTCTAAAAAATTAAGAGAGTAAAAAATAAATTCTTTATTGTGCAAAAATACGTATTAAAATTTGCAATAAGTATAGTAAATTCTATCTAATTTAAGTCTTGGCGAATACACAATCGTATTATTGCTTTGTAGATAGTTCTAATAGGCACTAACTGTTATGTACAGGCTGTTGCAAAAAGGGGATACTAAACCGAAACCAACATGTGCAGCATGGTATATCTAAGCCCGAAACTGAAATCAGAATTTCAAAATTCGCGAAAAAAAAACTATCTCCATAGTAAAAAGTCATGTGACCAACAAAGTTTCTATGGAAAATGTTTTTTTTTTTTGCAAATTTTGAAATTCTGATTTCAGTTTCGGCTGCATGCACATGTAGGTTTCGGCTTAGTATACCATTTTTGCAACACCCTGTATACAGGGAGGAATTTTATTAGTGGTCCAATCAAATTAAAAAAAGTTGCACCGAAAAATTCCACCCTGCTTCATTAAAACTCTACAATTTCTTTTTTTTGCGTACAAAAAACCTATAAGAAATGTGCGTATACAAGGGGTGGAATTTCATCGTGAGACCTCCAAAAAGAGGCCAGATATATTTAATTAAAAAAAACATTTACAAGAAAATTTATTCGTAAATGTCAATTTATTTTTATCATAGAAAAAAATTGAATCCCTGAAATTGTACCCTAAAAGGTAAAGAATGAAGTCAACATTAAAAAATATGATATAAAGTGAAAAAAATATATTGAAAAACTACAGATGGGCATAAATTTTGGTGAAACACCTACAAACATATTGCCCAACCGTATTATTATACCTGCAAAGAGCTGCCAACCTCCAATGATGGAGAGGCACTTTAAGAAGAAGAAGATGTATTATCACCCTCAAACTTTCGCTTTTACTCCATTCTTTTCCGCTTCCTTTTTCTGTCTCTTCCACTTATTTATGAACGGCATAAACAGCCAAAGAGACGCACCGCCCAAAAATATGAACCCAAATGTCACGAACATACTCACAAAATTCTTATTTCTCTCAAACCAGAGGCCACAGATCGGTGGACCAACCAGCTGCAATAAACCGTTGACAAACAGACTTATACCATACGTGGACATCAGACGTTCTACCCCTAGGATTTCTGCCATAACTAGAGTGGTTACCCCGTTGTTTATGCCAGACGCTAGGCCGAACAACGCACAGCAAACACTTATAGCCATGTAGGAAGATAAAAACGGTAACACCACTAACGTTATACCAGAGAAAATTAACCCCCCAACAAAATATACAGGTTTGGGGACAAAATTTAAGTCGCATAACGCTGAACCGCCAATTCTGCCGACTAAGTCCAAAGCGGATACTGTACTTAGGAGCAACGCTCCTCTAGCTTTGTCGAAACCTACGTTTTGAGCGTGTGAAGGCAGGAGTATAATGAAATTGGTACACGATATAGCAACAGTACTGCTGGACAAAAGGATGACCAAATACGTTGGGTCTTTCAAAAGGGTAACATCGAAGAATTTGTTAGGCTCACTTTTTTCCGTCTTCCTCTTCTTTTTAATGCAAAAACAACAGTAGTAGACATCAGCCACACTATCAGTTATTGATTTTAGAGAGAATTGGGAAGCGAACTCGTTGGGTCTCTCAAAGGCAGATAGGGTTGACCCGTGGAACTGGGTCGATACATAATTGAAGCTAGATGTTGAGAAATTCCTCCTTGGGCCAGCGTAGCTGAGTTTCCTACCGAAACCCTCTTGGGAACCTAGTTTCCCAGCTATCGAAGCTGAACTATAAGTATTCTTAGGAACAGTCCTAGTATACGACAGCTTTCTTTTAGACATGTTGTGTCTCAACTGACTTTGGGACGACAAGGTTGGTATGCAGTTTTGACTGTTATTCAGTTGGGCAGAAGATGGAATTTTATCTGGCTTCGTTTCGGCATCTCCGTTCATTTTGTCGCTAGTGTTTATTCTGGGGATTTGCTGTTCCATCGCGATGGATTCTCCTGGTTCGTCTTCATTCTCTTCTAGCAAGATGTCGTCCTGTAGATGAAAAAAAAACGAGTGATGTAGCGAAATATAACGGTTGTTATCTATCAAAAAAGTTACTGTTTAATGAACTATTTTGTCACTCGCTGTCAAAGAACAAATTGTTCTCTGTCAGAGAGTGACAAAACAGTTCATTAGCTAAGGCATCCAGTAACTTTTTTATGAATAAGGGGGGAAATATTTAGCGTTTTTGCTAGTTACATATTGGTAACATTGTTGGAAAAATTTAATGTTAGTAATATCTTGAATAGTTTATTTCAAATAGAATTAGGCAAAAGGTCAAACTGTGGTATGATATCAACCAATACTGACACTTTTGCTCTCATGATGGCCTCCTCTATTGGTCATTATCATGCCTAAATTTAAACTGTCACAAGTTACCAAAATATAACTATTAATAACAATATTATTATAATTATTTGAGGAAACTACAAAATAAGCTATCGCCAACAAAAAACGCCCAAGTGATGTGTTAATAACGAGATATTCACAACCAAAAATAACATGATAATCACTTTTATTACTAAGCAACAATAACGGATATTAATAATAACGCGTTATCTAATTCTACTCATTTTTATACATAAAAATGCGTGTATTTTTGAAAATGAAACTATTGATAGTGACATATACTTAGTGCTTTTGTTAATATTGATGTAAGAAAAGTGATTATTTATTATTTAACTTGACTTTTATGTGATGTGTGTTATTAAAAGTGTGTTAGATATGAAAAAGCATTAATTTTATTAAAAAGTGAAAAATAACTTTATTTTTTCGTAATTTTTATTTAAAAAAAACTATTTTTATCAACCAAGGACAGAGAAATTTGGGTACAGGTTGTAACTAAAATAACAGCTTCGATACAGTTTGAAAACTGATTGCCATTATGTAAGTAGAATTTGCTATCGTTATTTTAGAAACACCCTGTATATAGCACAGCACAACAAAAATGTTAAGCCAATTTAGCCGATTCAGGTAAGTAAAGAAATGATGTCAGTTACGAATTTTGCCCCATAGATGGAATATGGTGGATTTAGTTCACATTTTCAATAAATATATAAGAAAATAAATATATTTTGAAATATATCTATTTGTAACTAAGAAAACACTCGCAAAAATTAAAGATATATAAAAGTAATTAAAGTAATTTATTTACTGAAAATGTGAACATAAATATATATATTTTTTTATATAATTTTGTATGTGTAAACAAACATGCAAACTACTACAAAAACAAAACAAAAAGACAAGAAAAAATATATGTAAATGAATTTGCTTACTGTATGGCTTCGTGTGACGTTTCATTTTCAAAAAAACAACAACACTTTTTTGTACAAAAATACTTTTTTTAACGTGTCTATTTCCACATAATTATTTTGTAGATAGCAATCTAGGCCAGTTATCTAACTTAGTCTATTTATAATGATAAAAAACACAAAAAATACTGTTGGGATTTTCGAATTTAATTATTATTACTCTGTAACTGTCAGTAAAAACATGAAAAAAAACATATTCGTTGAATTTCACTTTCTAGTTATTTTTAATAAAAAAATAATTGTATAAACGCATCTACCCGCATCTCTTAAAAAATAAAAATATTAGTCAAAAACATTTAAAACACCATTCTTCCGAATACATTATGGCTGCTCTGCCTTGAGCAGCGCAAACCACGTGAAACGTATTTAAATCTATTGTGGTCTGTAACTCTCTGGTCAAAGCAAGTGAGAAATAGATTTAAATAAGTTTAAATGTACTGAATAAGTCACCCAAGATTGTTTACCTTTTTGGGTCAAGTAAAAAAATGCACTAAAGAGCGGCAGAAACTTTATCAACTAAGTTTCGGAACTGGTTCCAGAACTTAAGCCGAAGCTTAAGCAGGACCTTAAGCAGGTAACCGAAGTTCCCCGTGAACAGAGGGCCTATCACCGGCTAACGTGGCAATTCGATACTACACAAACATATGGAAAAAAAACTGCCAACGTAGTCACTTTTGGAACTAACAAAGTGACAGTGGAAGATACGTAACGTAATCGGAGGTTAGAAATCTTGCAATCGCTGCACTGGTCCCGATCGTGGCTATAAATTAACTCGTATAGAACTGGTACCTGAGGCTGGTCTTCCTCATCATCAGGCCGCTTGTACTTACTCACATGGATCAGTTACGTCAAATTTGACAGGCGACCGATGCCGCTTACAGATTGTTATATCCCATTCCACGGGTAAAGACACCTGACACAAACAAAAACTACCCTTATTCCCCGTGGAACGGGATATAATTGCTATTGTTCGGTGGTGGTAACCCCCTCACCTGGGGCTGGTCCTCCTCATCACCAGTGTGCTTGTACTTCCTCACGAGGTGCTCCTCGACCGGCTGGAACAGCAGCGCCGCCGCCCACGTGTTCAGCATGATGCCGCCCAGGATCAGCACCGCGCCTCTGCGGGGTTAACAATAAGATATACAGGGTGTTGCAAAAAGGGTAAACTAAGCCGAAACCTACGTGTGCCAAGTAACAGTGCAGCATGTTATATTCATGAAAAATAAATCAAAATGACATTTTTTTTTCGGTCTTAGATATAACATGTTGACAACACATAATTTAATTTATTTACGGTCGTGATTCCAAATTTGCCATAGTCGGTTAGATCGTAACCGGGGAATGGTTCATGAATTATACGTCATCTCCATATTAAATTCTTGATAGATGTGTCAAAAGTCAGACCAATAATCCCTGGTTATTCTCTAACCCACTATGGCAAAATTGGCACTAAAAGCCCCATAACTTTTGAACGACTGATTTGATTTTGCTAAAATATGGCTAAGAACACTCGTAATAACATTACACATCATCCTAAAACCTAAACTAAACGAAAATCGGTTCAGCAGTTTGGGAACTACGCTAACACAGACAGAAACACACAAATACACAAACACGTTAAACTTATAACATCTCTCTTTTTCCGTCGAGGGTAAAATCGGCGGCGTTTCATACGTGACTCACTTGTATCCGTAGCTCTCGAGCAGTAGCCTCAGCACGGGCGGCAGGATGATGCTGCCAAATGCCGAGCCCGACATGCAGATACCTGGGGAGGGAAATATTGACAGTTCAGTATACGAAGTTAAGAATTTTATGTAAATAAATAAGGGCTGATTTTTCAATGGTCAGATAAATGTTATTTGAGGAATAAAATTGTTGCTGTCACTGTCTAATACTTACATTTAGAAGCTACAGAATCAGAATTTTTCCTCAGATAACTTTTATCTGACTATTGAAAAATCAGCCCTAAATAAAATAGTATCCTCTAGCGAAAATTAAATAAATAATAAATAAATATGTGGGGACATCTCACACACGGCCATCCGACCCCAAGCTAGGTAGAACCTGTGTTATGGGTGTCGGACAGCTGATACATCTACACAAATACATAGATAGATACATATTGAATATATAAACGACAACCAGACACAAGGCAAACACAAATGCTCATCACACAAATGTTTGCCCTGGGCGGGATTCGAACCCGCGGCCCTCAGCTTCAGAAGCAGCTTCACTACCGCCTTAGCTACGGTGCCGTCAATTATCATCAATATTTCTGAAGATACTCTAACATAGCACTAGGCTGGGTTATAAGTAGCGAATACAACGTACAGTGGCCAACTGGCCACCCCAGCGCAAACATTTTAATGCCACCCTCTCTTTTTCTGATTGTACAGACACACGAGTGTGTAAGTCACTACCGAAAGGGGTCCGCTATCTATCCAGCAGTACGTACCATTAGCTAATCCACGTAGTCGCACGAAGTACGACGTGACGATGTAGACTGTGGGGGGGAACGCGAGCCCCGCGCCCGCGCCCACCATCGCGCCGAAACTGGAATATGGAATTAATAGATTAGTAGTGAAAGAAGAATAATAAACAAATTATAAATAAATATGTGCGGACACCTCACACACGCCCATCCGACCCCTAATTAGGCAGAGCCTGCGATATGGGTGTCAGACAGCTGATATATCGACATAAATATAGAGATAGATACATAGGTATTACGTAAATATACAACAACCAGACAAATTTAATTCAAATTCAAGTTTTTTAATCGACGTAAAATGTTACAATTATTTTTCTTCTTCTTATCGTGTCAAAGACAAACCAACAAAGTTGCTAAATAATACGCCAGGGCTACGCGATTCAAGCGAACGCGACGCCAAACTTTTGCCACGTCTTGTAGTGCGCGTCTTGCGTCTCGTGCTAGACATACTCAATACATATCTCACCTGAAGTACAAATAGCTGATGGACTCGGCCCAGCTGCTGCAGATCATGCCGAAGGCAGCAAAAGAGCCTCCGAGGAGAGTCACCGTGCGGTACGACCAGCGCACCGACAGAATGGAAGAGAGGGGACCTGTGGAAGGGGAGGGGGGTGATTAGTAAAATTGGGGGAAATTATGAATACTATACAAATTCAAGCTAAGAAAGAAATAGTGTGTCGATGGTGCTCGGCTACTAGGATTTAACTCTTTGAGACACGATTTCTAAATACCGCCGTGCTCATATAATTTAGCGCACAGACATAACAATTATGAACTCATAGATACGTTGTAATATAAGTCAATGAGAAACATAATCTGCGCTTAAAAACATAGTAGTAACTACGCGCTTAGCTAGACTTAGGCATATTTATAGCTGTTTTCAATTAAGAGGTGTACAGAAACAGAAGTCTGATCGCAAGAGCGATGGTCTAAAATTTTAATAATATCAGCATTTGGTTGGGCTCTAATCGCAGTGTCCTTCTTCAAATCGTTAAAATTTTTAATTTAATTAGTTACAGATATAATGGGTTAAACAACTCCACCCACAACTTGGGGTTGTTAGAAGAATTATGACGTGAAAAAGTTCTCCATCGCGCTCGCTTTTGAGGCTGAGCGATGTGAGTGAGCGCGACATAAAACTTTTGTCACGTCTTACTTGCGACCCGTGCTAGCCCTTCAGACACTCACCAAGACTGCTGTACAGGAAGTAGCACAGCGCCACAATCCCCGAGCTGGCGGACGCGCTCGACTCGAACACATCGTTGAATTCCTTTCCGAATCTTGCTTGGCGAATTGGTGACCCCGACATGATATTATTATGAACTGTCACGAGTAGCCTTAAGGTCTAACTAACCCAATCAATTCACCCCTAACTTGGTGACCCCAACATGATATGACCCACACGAAGCACTAAGGTCCAGTTACCTAATATGTATGCATCAGCTCCAGAAGTGCTCATTTCCTCTCCGTTACTCCAAATTGGTGACCCCGACATGTACGGTCAGCTGCATAAGTTGTTATACACTTCTGTACCTTGTCAAACTGACGAACCGTCAATGCTTCAATGATTGTATAGGCGGTTTGTTAGATTGACAAGGTTCAAATGTGTGCTTATGCAGCTGACTATATACACGCGATCCTTTTTCATTTATTTTTTTATTAGCGAGCGCGACGGAGAACTTTTGTCACGTCTTACTTGCGACCCGTGCTAGACCTCCAGGTGGCTACTTACCAAGACTGCTGTACAGGAAGTAGCACAGCGCCACAATGCCCGAGCTGGCGGACGCGCTCGACTCGAACACATCGTTGAATTCCACCAGGAGAACGCCGAACGACTTGATCGTGCCGGGTATGAGGATGTTTACTAGGGTCGCTCCTGTGGGGAAAGAATGGGTTAGATTTGATGGCTGAGATGGAATAATTGGTGAGGTTTTCTGTGGGTTACTTTGGGCAAAATTTAGCAAAATTTGCAGTTTTTGGTAGGAGGGGCTAGTGAACACGAATGCTAATACCAATATAGTGGTATCGGTATAAAGGGGGAAAAAAGAAGAAATAGGGCGAAGCACCGAATATAGGTGTAACTTCGTGTAAAGTATTTATCACGTGCATCTTGGCCCAAGATTCTTGGGTTATATAACAACATTTATATTAGCACCAGACAACCAATAAAGTACCACTATTAACACTAGAGGGTAGTCATCATAATTTATTCTCTTGTCGAATCTTGGCGATTGGTGACCCCGACATGATAATAATACGCATCTGACGCCCTTTTTCAACCCTTATCACGTGAAATTAAGGTCTATAACAATCAATACACATCCACCTACAAGTAAAGCAACCCCAGATATAACTAATAAAGCATTACGACAAGAGAGAATCCATAATTTCCTCTTGGAAAATTGGTGACCCCGACATGATAAAAACACGCTACTGACGTTGCCTTCTGATCTTTAGTCCGTAGCACTAAGGTCTATCCCAATACACCTGTACCTTGGTGACCCCCACGTGATATGAACTAGGGTTCACTGTGTAACTAAGGTCCAGTTACCTACGAGTATGCACCAGCCCCAGCGCCCGTCAGGCGGCACCATCTCCCAGTCGCGCTCCGGGGCCGGCCCGATGGTGAAGCGCCCGCCACCGCCCTCCTCGGGCAGTTTCACTGGAAAGAGAGGGAGGATTGGTTAGGTATGTTGATAAATAATTCAGTATTTGAACAGGAAAAGGAGGAACTCATCGAAGTCTATTCTGAAAGCTCAAATTCTAATTCAAGTGCTGTTAAATTTGAAAAAATACAGGAGGAAACTGTGATTTACGGAGACATACATAAAGTCGAAATTTAAACAAATCTTTTAAGATTTTTACAGAACTAAAATTTGAATTTCCGCCTTCAGAACCGACATCAATGCGCCCCTTCTTCTGCCCCTTAATTTCTTTCTGATTTAGATGAAAAATTATCAAAAGTTGGTATTCAGTGAGCATTTCCATGGTCTGTTCTAATTCTAAGGGTAGTGTCGCTTGGGCTGGCTGTAGGCTTGGGTGAAATTTCATATAGGCTGTTGTTGTTGTGGAGCGAGATAGAAGTAAAGTCGGTTTATTTATCTCAGATACTAAATTGTTACATTCTAAACGGTTCATCAACACTGATACGTCACTTAATCGCAGGACAATCGACTGTTGATGAACCGTTCAGAACCTCTCAATTTAGAATCTCAGTAGACTGTAGTAGAGTATTTTGAGGAGTTCACAGCTGTTGCAAGGTTCCTTTGGAAAGATACAGCAGAAATTGTACAAAATAATGTTTTTTGTTGTGAAGTAAAGTGATTTGCAATTTATTAGTGTATGTTGTGTGTTGTAAAAGTGCATAGATACATATATTTTTTATGTATTTATATAGTTGGTTAGATGCTGCTATACAATAGTGCATATTCCATGGTGTGCAATCAAAATCCCATTTAATTCAGAATTTAGAAATATGTTATAGTCATTAGTCATAGCTGGACACGCCTTAAGACTATTCTCATACGTAGGTATATATTATTTACGAAGTTACGATGGCGATAATGTACAAATAACAATAGTAACTACGCAGTTTCATGTCGGCAATAAAACACCAAAACAATTCAGTCAAGCGCGATGATGCGACGAAATAACTTCGTTAGTACAGTCAACGAAAGAGATATGTAGGTATCCAACCCTAGGGATAACGGAATGATCCTTAAGAATACAAAAAGGTTGGAAGGAATAAAAAATAAATAATCATAGATATACGTATTTTTTAAGTAGTCAAACTATTTCCATTATTCATCATTATTTCCTCCCTATGCTTAATTAACAGGTATCTGTTATCAGATAACAATCTTTATTCACGACGGATAATATGAGACGGTAATAGTCACCACAGTTAAAAGATAATAAACTTAACCAAATTAATTCAATAGTTACATTTCTCATAAATTAGAGATTCTTCGAATCATCTATCTTCTTTTATCAGTCAGTATATTTAAATATGAAAAGCCTAAGGAGGGTGGACACTTGTCTCTTTTGCTGCCCGTACGTACGCACATGACGGTTTCGCGTGACCCACATTAATTAGTGGGTCATATGTTTGAAGAATTAGGATCGTGTGGCTGTTGTTTTTATGAAGACTTCATGATATTATTATTATCCACATCAACTCCTATAAGTACACTCACGAGCAATGAAATAGTTGCACTCACAAAAAGCCGACACCAAACAACCCCAATTTTTTCTAACACTTCATTTAAAATTTGAACAAAACATTTTTGTGTTTAGTTGGTAATATTCTGATGCTCCATTAAATGTACTTCAATGTTGAAGAAAGCGTTATAAAGCTAGCTTTTTCCGTTTACGAGTAAATGTATGTTTTTCTCAGTGGAATCTTTTCAATGCCCGTGACTGTAATTAACAAAACTACCAACAGTACATTATATCCTACCAATATTATAAAGGCGAAAGTTTGTGAGTATGTGTATGTGTGTACGTTTGTTACTTATTCACGTCCAAACGGCTGAACCGATTGTATTGAAATTTCGTGCGAAGTTAGCTGACACCCTGGTTTAACACATAGGATACTTTGCCGCCTATTGTGCTTACTCCTTTTGTAATTTAATGTATGTTGTGTGTTTTGTTCAATAAAGTTATATTGTATTGTATTGTATACTTTTTATCGCGGAATTCCCACGGGAAAACTTTTTAAGGCGAGGCGAAGCTGGAACAGTTAGTATATTACAAGCTAATTTCTCTTTGTCTCCTAAGTACTTGGAAACAAGCAGGAACTCACAAATAATTAAGTAACAAAACTACAAACAGTAAGTATACATAAATAATCCTAGCTTATATAATATTATAAATGCGAAAGTAACTGTGTCTGTCTGTCTGTCTGTTACTCTTTCACGCCAAAACCACTGAACGGATTTGAATGAAATTTGGTATACATATGGTCTAGACCACGAGAAAGAACATAGGCTACTTTTTATCCCGAAATACCCACGGGAAAACTTTTTAAGGCGAAGCGAAGCTCGCGGGGACTACTAGTTATGTACATAAATATGTGTCAGTGTGTGACTCCTGAAATATACAGCACACTCTGGCTCGGTGCCAGCCAGCATGGAGCTGGAATAGTGAGGAAAGATTACTGAAAAAGTGGTGGGTACTGGTGCGAGTCGAAATCACGAGATCACGATGTAAAGTTAAACTTAAAAGAGAGAGAGAGAGAGAGTCTTAGAGAAAGGTCATAATAATGCTATTGCTTTAGAATTGTTTAGTACAATTGTCCACTCTTTGATGATACACATCCTTACACCCTAAGGTTGTCTTGTAAAAATCACTTTAGCCTTTAGACAATACTGTTTCTCCGTGCATTTAGGACAATCCGTTTGGTGCGATACGTATCATACGTACGATATCGATAGGTCGATGCGTACCTTTAAGAGGTTTAATTGAAAAAGGAATAAATATGTATTACTAGCTGTTCCCGCGAGCTTCGCTTCGCCTTAAATAGTTTTCCCGTGGGAATTCCGGGGTAAAAAGTAGCCTATGTTCTTTCCCAGTGTCAACTATACCATATGTATACCAAATTTCATTCAAATCCGTTCAGTAGTTTTGGCGTGAAAGAGTAACAGACAGACAGAGAGACAGACAGACACAGTTACTTTCGCATTTATAATATTAGTTAGGATAGATAAGTACCTATGTGCTACTTTTCCACTCTCTAAAATTTGGTCTAAATAGTATTTCGATCACAATTATCTCAATTACAATTATTTCGTGAATGAGCGTTCCTTAAGCGCACACACCACTACGTCTGCGAATCAGGTTAAAAATGCGGCCAAGTGGGCCACTGTGTTGAAACTAATGCGTTTTACATTCCGACTTAATCAATTTATTGCTGAGAGACAACAATGGATGGAGATTTAGGAAACAGAACTTAGTTAGCATCAAAGTTGTCTGGAAGACTACTTTAAGCGTTTATAAAAATACCTAGCTAATTAGAGTGTAGCTAGTTTGGGGTATTATGCATAAATGTATATGTTTTGTTTGAAAATAGGAAATAAACGTTTTTTTTTTTTAAGAAATTGCCTTTATTGAAAAAACGCCTTCTGTACCTTTGTGTTAGAATAAGTTATATGATTGTATACACATAAGATAATGAAAATGAACATCAAACATAATGGGTTCCCGAAGGTGTAAGAGAGGTCAAGTTTCTTTTCAAGCGACTGTACTCCCTTCCCTGGCGAGGTAGACTAAGAGCCTGTTACATAATGTCTGGATAATGTTTTACCTGTTGGATAAAACACATGCTGTCACTGTCTAAAACATAATTACAGAGAGTGACGGCATGTCTGTTATCCTACAGGTAGCCATTATCCACACAATGTGAAACAGGCCCTAAGACTAAGATGAATTGTTGTACCCACTTATAAGCGATCTTTCATTTATCACAAATAAAATACAAAGAACATCACCGTCTATTTTCCTTTCCACTTTCTGTAACGTCTTCATAGTAACTTGATATATTTACGCTATTAGTTTCAAAGGATTACAGTCTGTAACAACGCCAGCACACAAAACACACTTTTTCACGAGCATTTGTTACAAAATACTGGTCAAAGAAAACAGGGATTCTTATTGGTTTGTACTGACAGCTACACGAATGTGCGAAAAAAGGGTGCTAATAGGTTTGACATGCGTATCTTTGTGTCTGTATGAATGATTTCAAAATGAAAGGATACGCCCCGCCCGTCAGAACATTTTGTCAAAAGAAAATGACACCCGCGCGCTGGCCCTAATTCCTACAAACTACGACAGATTTATGAGATTTTAGGTATCAACGCTAGTAATATATAACTCGATAGTCTGTATTCAATTTCCTTATTCCATCGTGTTTCATCTATATCGGCATAGCAGTTAAAAAATCCAACCCCCTTATTCATAGAAAAGTTACAATACGTTTTAACTAATCTCTGTCAAAGAAGAAATTGTTCTTTGTCGGAGAGGGACAAAGTTAAAACGTTCTGTAACTTCTCTATGAATAAGGGTGCAAAACTTTCCATGTTTTTTAAATAACTATATTTTCTTTGAATTTGACAAAATTACTCGTTAAGATACCTCTCACATGCAAAAACAGATATCATAGGTGGAACTTATAACACTTCTATTAGTTAGACGTTGAGCATTTGAGTATACATCTATTTAGTATGAACTTGCTAACTTATAGCAACTTATCACATAAATGTACCATCAAGGAAATCAATTTTCCTAAGATTACTTACAAAACAATATATCGTACGCAACTCTTCACGCGAGGTAGGTTTCAAGCGGTTCTAAGCCCTGATATGACGGCTGAATGGTAGTGTTTAGTGACCCTGACTGCTATGCCGAAGGTCCCGGGTTCGATTCCCGGCCGGGGCAGATATTTGTTTAAAGACAGATATTTGTATTCGGGTCTTGTGTAGATATATCAGCTGTCCGATACCCCTATTACAGGCTCTGCCTAGCTTGGGGTCGGATGGCCGTGTGCGAGATGTCCCTACATTTAAAAAAAATATCGATTCTCCGATGATACATTTAAATACTTATAGTAAAGTAAGGCGTTCTAGTAATACAGACTAACAAAACATTCCTCGACAGTACCTACTGAAATGTCAATCGTTGGTTAAACAATCCATACTGATTGTATGTAAACACTGCTTGTTTGTTTAGTAGCGTAGGTGATAGAACATGATCTAGGTTTGGCTTGTTGCTAAACACAGCCACTTGGGCACGCAAACAGTGCCTACTAGGGCACAGACATTATTTTTTTTTATTTTTTTTTTTCTTAACCTCTAGTGTCCCACTGCTGGGCATTATTTTAATAATAATGATAATATGTGGAGACATTTTGCACACGTCCATCCGACCCCAAGGCGGAGCATGGAAAAGGGGTATCGGACAGCTGATATCTACACAGATATAAAAATACAATAATAATCAAATAGGTACTCCCAAGACCCGAATACAAATATCTGCCCCGGCCGGGAATCGAACCCGGGACCTTTGGCATAGCAGTAAGGGTCACTAACCACTACACCAATCGGCCGTCTGGTTAGGTCTCTGGCCTAGGGTTTATCACCGTTGTGAAAAGATTAGCCAGTCAGAATAGTGTCAAACGCTGACTGCCCAGTGCACCTATAGCTAACTAATTTTGACAATGATTTTCGGATTCAAAATGTATTAAATCTAATGTTGACTTCTCGATAAGGCCCCAGCATCCAGGCGCCAGGCGTATATAAAGTTAATAAGTACCTAGTTCGATGACGGAGGTGACTCTTTCCTCCATCTTCTTCTTCTTCTTAAGTCCTTTAACTCCTAGTGGAGCATAGGGCCGCAACTACAGCTTTCCACTTCTGACGATCAGAGGCAGCAGCCACAACATCTGGCCAGCTCATGTTGATCGACTTGATCTCCTGGGCTAATGTCCTTATCCAAGTTATTCTTGGGCGCCCTATCCTTCTTTTTCCTTGCGGGGCAAACACACTAGGGCCTGCTTTGTGAGGCGAGAGTCCTCCTGCCGCAACGAATGACCTATCCAGCGCCATTTTCGATCGAGGATCTCTTTCCTCCATACACGGTGGAAATTATGAATGAAACGATATCGCGAAAGAACAACTGTGGACTACAGTCTTCGAAATGCCCGTTTGGGCAGCTACACAAATTAGCTATTTACTCTTGATTTACTTGATGAAATACATAAAAAGACACATAATATGGCTTGAAAAGAACTTTTAAAGCACCAAAAGTTACTTAATGTTTAGATTTTTTATGATTTAGTTTTGACACCAGCTGTTATTCCATACATTTTGGAGCTGTTCAAAAGGGCCTGTTATATTTCGACGACTAGCGACTGTAGTTATAATCACAATATAATTTCTAATAGAAACTCACCCCGCAATTTCTTATACTTTGCCATCAAACACTATTTCAAAACACACTTTTGTACGATAAACTTTACACAGAATAAAACTGCAATTAAATTCACATGATCTCGCAATAAGAGTAGCAAAACACTGGAGAAAGTTAGCTTAGTGCATTTTACACGATAGAAGAAGAATTCACATCTACCCTCAAATTAAATTGTTTTTTTCTACGTTAAAAGGCAAAGAGTCTTCGAGACAACAGCCAAGAGACAAGAAAATAAAAGTGAAAAGATGAGTAATGAATGCAAAATTTGGCAATAAGCCATTTTTGCTACCAGTACCCAGCAATACATGAAAGAAAGTTGACGAAATGCTTTGATCCAAATCATTGGACTGCATGGTGCTATTAGTGTGGTGATATACGTTTTCCGCTGGTGGGCAAATGAGTGTTGTCTTCCATAGTACATCAATATACAGGATGTTGAAAAGGAGGTAAACTAAGACGAAAAGTGTCACCTCACCAAAGCATTACTAATTGTGGACTAACTCCCAATGGTAAAATAGTAAGAAGTTACAGGCCCGACAGTTTTAGGTATAGTTTCTATGGATAACCAAATACATCAGTATATTACCAACTAAAAACGTAATTATTTTGTATAATTTTTAAATTAAATGTTATTAATTTTTAAAAATTCGGGCCATTTGGTGAGAGGAACTTTTTCATTGCTAGAATGTGTATTTATTTATTTCCGTATATTCTAAAGCCTATTTTAAAAGACGAATCAGACAAAACACTCACCTTTCTTCGACGCCTTGACAGCCACACCATCCTCCCTGTTAACCGCTGGCACGATCAGAGCATGGTTCTCTTGAAGAAGCTTCTCCTCAGCCTCATCCACACCATCTTTCTTCTCCCCCGCGCCGCCCGCCGTTGACGTCTCCGCCATTTTGAACTATCACACAAGATGGCCGCCGGAAACAAGATGGCGCATGCCGTTTCCGGACTTGGAATGTAATGCTTTTTTGGGTATTATCTATGTCTTCATAGTGTGTTGTAGAAAATATTTGTTTGTCAGTCTTTTCGGTTTGGTTGGCGTTGTGTTTTCTGTAACAATGGAAAAGTATGTTAGTTTCGAATGTTCATCATTCGAGCAGTGGTAGCTTAGTCATGCCAGAGATGCGGGTTCGAATCCCGGCGCTGTCATGTACCAATGACTTCTTTGGGATTTAAGTACATGTATACCATCGCTCTTAGGGTGAAGGGAAACTCCGTGATGAAACCTAACCTACAGAACCTAAAATCTTGAGAATATGAACAAAGGTTCCACTCGAGAGTGGCAGGTGCAGGTACTTACACCCACACAGAAAATATAATAGAATTGATCATTCTTGATAATGTCACATGTAAATGGCCCATAAATACTGAACAAGACAAGGTGATCATGATTGAGTAGAAATGCCCTCAAGTCAACCTTGCCGACTAGTCGCAAGTCGCAATGTCCGAGTTAACGACTTTACAAGCGACTTCAAGGAATTTTATAGAAAATCCAATCACAGCTGGGAGATAAAGATAAAATACTCTTTATTGCACACAAACAGAAACAGTTTCACAAACATAGAAAATATATAAATAGTACAAACGGCGGCCTTATTACTAAAAGTAATCTCTTCCAGACAACCACATAAATAGGAAATAGACAATATGAAAATGGGTAACGTGTGAAAACAAGAGATATGAATTTATAAACTGCATATTATAAACGATATGTAAAATAATAATACTTAAAGATAAAGATAAAGAAACATTTATTCGACACATAGACAGCAACAACAACAAAAAGAAAAATACAGACTTAAAGAAACTTACTTCAATCCTACATAGTATAGTATAAAGTACTTAACTGCCGGCTATTAAAGGTAAGCATCCTCCTATCGTTATCATACATATCGAACCAAACGGATTGACATAAATTTCATCATCATCATCAGCCAATAATCATCCACTGCTGGGCATAGGCCTCTCCCAAGCAGCGTCACTACACTCGGTACTCGGCCTTCCTCATCCAACCACTACCGGCTACCCGCCTAAGATCGTCAGTCCAGCGGGCAGGAGTCATAAATGTATGGAATGGCAATGCCGATGAAGTGGACGCACTTGTGTGAATTTCTATGTAGAGAATACTGAATGCGATGCGTCCGTTGCGTACGATGCCGCTTAGGCCCGGGTCTCCTATTACGCGCCGTAGGTCGCGTCCAGCGCCACGCCGTAGGCCGCGTCACGATGCTCATACATCTACGCGCCAACGTCGGCGTGTGAGGGAGACCGCATCAGTACATTTCTATAGTGAGCATCATGACGCGGCCTACGGCGTGACGCTGGACGCGATCTACGGCGTAAATAGGAGACCCGGGCCTTACTTGCTTGCGCCGTCAATCAAAGCCCTTATTCTACTAGTAAACAATTACATAAATTTACAGCCGTTTCAAGATAATTCACTATGTAAACAAGAAACTATAGATACATAGGTAATCTTATAATGTTGTGTGTTCAACAAGATAAGACCTAGATGCTATGTCTAGTATATTATCGCTTAATCGTTGGAATTACCTATGTATGTATATACAGTAGATGTATGTAGTAGTAATAAAGATGATATTGTGCCGAGTGAAGGACTCCTATGTTCCTTATCATAAGCTGTTCATACACTATCTTGTAGTCTATTAAGTTGTTTTGCTATGTACAGTCAGCTGCATAAGTAGCTATACACTTTTGTACCTTGTCAATCTGAAACCGCCTATCAATTCATTGAAATATTGAGGGTTCGTCAGTTTGACAAGGTACAAATGTGTACAGTTACTTATGCAGCTGACTGTACATAACGTACACGAAACTAGTCTGTCCGAGTGACGTATGACCCTTATACAGGGTGTTCTAAAGGGTGACGTAGCTGGGAAGGTACCCTTTGCTTTTGTGACCACCCCTATCAAGTATCACCCCCTGTCCAGCTAAGGAACCTTTTGGGACACCCTGTACATACATCCGGCGCACCCTGGGCAGTCAGATGATGGAACTAATGAAACTTAATTACAGAGAGAAATAAAATAATACTAATTGAAGAAACCGGCCTTGGATTTAACGAGTTCATCTAAAATAATTGATTGCTAAAACGAACACTTAGCTAGATTAGATCATCATCATCATCAGCCTATAGCAGTCCACTGCTGGACGTAGGCCTCTCCCAAAGCACGCCACTGGATGCGATCTTTAGTCTTCCGCATCCAATCATAATCAGCCACCTTTCGCAAGTCGTCAGGATCTAGCCGGAGGGACACACCACGGTGTTTGCCTACTCGCGGCCTCCACTCCAGAACACGTTTACCCCATCGGTCATCGGTTCTTCGACAGATGTGACCAGCCCACTGCCACTTAAGCTTACTAACTCGGTGAGCTATGTCGGTGACTTTAGTTCTCTGTTGGATTATTTCGTTCCGGATGCGATCTTTGAGAGACTCCAAGCATAGCTCTTTCTAGATTAGGTGCTGGATGTTAATTTTCTTGAGAGTTTTAAAGTGATATGCCTAATTTTATAATGACAACCTTTGGACCAATGAATAAAGTAAGTACGAAAACTTCTAACCCAACCCAACTAATTAAAAATAACAGCTCAATGGTAAATGTGGGATGTTAATAATTGTCGAGACATTTCTTCTGCACTGACAATCCATCTACTTATAGTGCGACAAACTTATCTGTTCCGGTGAGAGTGAACTAAATTGATCCATATCTCATTACTTACTATTGAATTGTATATTGTAAAAGATTAGATGGGTTCATTAACACCGCAAGAGCGAATTAACAATACGAGCAAACTTAAAATCTTATAGAATGAAGAAATATTAGACATTTATGTGAACTCTCACCGGAACAGATAAGTTTGTGGCACTGTAGTTCGTATTATAATTAGGGAATACAATCCCGGCCTTTATTTGGGATCCCGGGATTTCGGGACTGGATAAGGCAATCCCGGGATAGTCCCGGGATTTGGGTCACAAACAAAAACACGTCTAACGAATCATCGTTAATCGAAGTTTTTAGGTTTATTGGAGACACAGTATTTATAATTTAACTTTGTCAGACCATACTTAGTTAAACAAAAAATATACTTCTTAAAAAAACATAAACAATAGGCTACTTGACTCTTTGTTAAAGTAGGTGTAATATGATTAATAATTTATCTATTAGACCAAACAAAATACTATATAATTTTTTTGTATCTTGCAAATCGCAAAACTGTGACTTAAAAGTTCTACTTTTCATAAACAGAGGAAAACGGCAATATTTGTTTATAAATTATCACATCTGTGACGTCACAAGGGTAGAATAAATAATTTGATATTTAACTAATGACAACAAAGCCATGAGAATACCCTTACATACTAATTTACCCTTTATTGTCAATCCCGAAAATCCCGGGATTGGCAAATTCTAATCCCAAAAATTTCGGGACTGGAAAATGACCGGGTATGTATTCTCTAATTATAATACGTTGCTAGTTGCTACCATAGAATAACAAGTACAATGCTAGGCTCGTTATTCTATGGTTGCTACCTTCTACTAACACCGAAATATTTGGGGGTCTCATTTATTTTATATTACCACGATAAGATATCGTCTATCTGTCGTATAATGTGTTAGAAATCACGCGAATACGAGTGTTTATGATAAAATTGGTAGTGGGTACCATCCGCTTCTACGAGACATGACTGATAATGTCGATTTACATAACGATAAAGGTTTACTATTGTAGGTATATTGTATTCGTATATACACACACATATATTATGTAGTATTCATACTTGAAGTTATAGCTTTGTATGATCTCATCCATCCATATTCCTAGCGGTGCTTAGCAACAAACAACACCCATTACTTCACATTGACTACATAACCAGGTACCTATGTATAAGTGGGTACTGTATGTAATTATTAATTCTGTATTTATATTGAACGCGCTAAGAAGATGAGAAAATTTCATACATTTTACAGCGGGTATTTTCGAATTTCATCACAATTTACGACCCATCACGTCCCCACTGCTGGGGCATGGGTCTCCTTCCAATGAAGGAAGGGTTTAGGCCTAGTCCACCACGCTGGCCTAGTGCAGGTTGGTGGACACCAACAGAAACAAGCTAGTTCTGAGAGAGTTGCCGGGTAAGTGGGCAACCCGACTGTCAGATGTTTTCAAGCCGCCCGAAGGCCTCTGACTAGGCTCAACGACTGCTGCCGAAACAGCAACCGGGACTCACGGCTTAACGTGCCGTCCGACGGATTTACGGTAAAATTGTATTTATTTGATAGTCAACAGAGCGTGTATGTATGCGGAAAACGGTTCAAGTTCAAGGTTAGAATCGGTACGTTTTTCTATGAATAATAAATAAAATAATAATAAAGATAAGTATTGGAGCTTCTGTACTTACCTATTAGAGAGAGCTTAGATGTTTTTTTATTCAAAAGGTAAAAACTCATAATAATAACTTAAGTTCCAATTTCTCCACAGTCGGTTATCTAACCGCTGTAGGTTAGAATAAAAAGAATTAAAAATTTAAAGATTGGGTATTCAATTATACGTCATCTCCATGCAAAATTCTTGACAGATATGTCAAACAAGAGACAACCACTAATACCTGGTTGTGCTCTAACCGACTAAGTAGAAATTGGCACTAAAGATTCGCATTATTTTAAATTGTATGAGCGAATTCGTAGCGTAGATAACATATTCAAACCTAGGTTCAAAAAGGGTAGCAATAAAACGAGTGACTGTAAATTACAGTTCTAAGTGTCAAAATTAATTAATTTGGGTTATAGAATTACTAAGTGAGCGACTGACTGCGAGTGACGAGAAATCAACAGAACAGCAACTTACAAACATTAATTTGAGTTACTTAAAATACAAAATGAGCAGCTTCATAATATTTGAGCGACCTAATATTTGTTTGAGTGTCAACGTTACGTCCTGCATTTTTTTCAATATTTGGCAAATGTATTTTTTATACTGAGCGGCATTTTATCTTAAATGAAGTGTTTCGAATACAAAAACCACTTTGAAAATACACTAATGAGCAGAGTATAATGAGCTCACATTTTAAAAATAAAAATAATATGAAATAACTTTATTTTATTTATTTTATTATTGAAATATAATGGTGAGGAGCGGTGGTAGCTCAGTCGGGTAAGCGCCCGCTTCTCACGCAAGAGATGCAGGTTCGAATCCCGGCGATGACATGTACCAATGAGTTCTTTTAACTTAAGTACAATGTGTACCATCGCTCGTACCGTGAAGGAAAACATCGTGAGGAAACCTGCATATCTAGATCTAGCACATCTAGATATGTTTACCCACCAACCCGCGGTGGACCAGCGTGGTGGGAAATGGTCCAAGCTTAGGAAGGCAGTTTAGACCCTGGGGATATGCACAACGGTTCCACTCGAGAGAGCCAGGTGCAGATACTTATACCCCAACAGAGAATAGAATAGAATAGAAGGGTAATTAAATAAAACAATGTACTCCGTAAAAATAAAATAATATGCATGCATTTATTTCAATCAAATGAACAAAAAATAAAATAAGACGCTTCAGTCAACTAAAAAAAACTTCTTATTAATACTAAGAAACATTGATAGGTATGAGGAGCCCTACTACTCATCGTCACTGGTAAATAAGTGCGGGCTTGGACTTAAAAATCTGTAGTTTTCATTTAAAAAGCGTATCAAAATAAAAAACATAAGCCCTCAAATAGAATATCAGTAACCAATAATCATTAATAAAGCAGCATACAAAACTTTGCTCAAAGTGAACTTTTTAGTAGTTCGCTAAGTATAACCTCACTTAGAAAAATCGAATCTATCTTAATATTGAAGTTGCCCTCTTTGTATTTCCAGTCGCTCACTTAGTAATTAAGTCGCTCGGATATTTTTTTAATATCTGAAATGGATTTATCACAATCCACTTTTTGTAAGCTCGTTCTGGATTTTATTATAAGGGCAAACATTTGTGTGATGAGCATTTGTGTTTGCCTTGTGTCTGGTTGTCGTTTGTATCTATCTATGTATTTGTGTAGATGTATCAGCTGTCCGACACCCAAAACACAGGTTCTACCTAGCTTGGTGTCGGATGGCCGTGTGTGAGATGTCCCCACATATTTATTTATTTATTCTTGAATTTATTCATTGGTACAATGGTTTTCATTAGGTTGAACTTAAAACGGTTTGACAGTAAACAAAACGCGGACAGTTTTTGCTTTGTTTTTGTAGGTTCCACACCATCTAGTTCGTACATCGGTAATCTAAGTACCATGCTGTTGCTAAGTGAGCTCGTTATTCCGGTCCCAGGTTCGACGACCGGCTAATGCGGTTTTGTGAGCGATACGATTGTGAGATGGATAAAAATCATTATCGTACCGAATGAGGATTAAGATATTTCGCATTTTCAAGGTTGGCTGTTGATTTTGATTTTAATACCGAAATAGGTAAGTATTTTGAATCCCCGACGAAAAAGATTAGTGTTGAATGTTGGGGGGTTTTTAACGTTAGTTAGGTTATTATTATTATTATTTTAAACGTGCGTGGGTATTCTATTCTATTCTCTGTGGGGGTAACAGTACCTGCACCTGGCATGGAACCTTTGTGCATATCCCCAAGGTCTAAACTGCCTTCCTAAGCTTGGACCATTTTTCCCACTACGCTGGTCCACTGCGGGTTGGTGGGTTCACATATCTAGATGTGCTAAATATAGATATGCAGGTTTCCTCACGATGTTTTCCTTCACCGTAAGAGCGATGGTATACATTGTACTTAAATTCAGAAAAGAACTCATTGGTACATGTATTCCGGTCCCAGGTTCGACGACCGGCTAATGCGGTTTTGTGAGCGATACGATTGTGAGATGGATAAAAATCATTATCGTACCGAATGAGGATTAAGATATTTCGCATTTTCAAGGTTGGCTGTTGATTTTGATTTTAATACCGAAATAGGTAAGTATTTTGAATCCCCGACGAAAAAGATTAGTGTTGAATGTTGGGGGGTTTTTAACGTTAGTTAGGTTATTATTATTATTATTTTAAACGTGCGTGGGTATTCTATTCTATTCTCTGTGGGGGTAACAGTACCTGCACCTGGCATGGAACCTTTGTGCATATCCCCAAGGTCTAAACTGCCTTCCTAAGCTTGGACCATTTTTCCCACTACGCTGGTCCACTGCGGGTTGGTGGGTTCACATATCTAGATGTGCTAAATATAGATATGCAGGTTTCCTCACGATGTTTTCCTTCACCGTAAGAGCGATGGTATACATTGTACTTAAATTCAGAAAAGAACTCATTGGTACATGTCAGCGCCGGGATTCTGATTCAGATTCTGGCGTGAGAAGCGGGCGCTTACCCGATTGAGCTACCACCGCTCGTCTGAGCTACCACCGCTTGAACATTGGTATTACTGTGGTATTACTAAGCCGACAGGGGATGAATGTCATTCTGAGCAACTTTTCTTCATCAGTTCTACTTACGAGTTTGGAAAATGGCGAAAATAAATCGCTTCTCTATAGAAACTTTGTCTGTCACGTGACTTTTCATTATCTATTAAATTCTTTATTGCACAACGATACAATTTACGTGTACCTAATTAGCATTTTCTTCCAGTTAACCTTTGGTGTTGTGCAGTTTTCATTTCACTATGGACAAGCAAACATTTTACTCGAATTTCTAAAACTTGTACACCAAAATTTATTCAGAACGATCCCCTGAGTCACAACTTGTCAGCTTAGTATACCCATTTTGCAAGTGTTGCAAAAAGGGTATAAACCTACATGTGCAGCATGTTATATCAAAGCCCAACAATGAGATCAATATTTCAAAATTCGTGAAAATAAATTTTCATTTTCCATAGAAACTTTGTTGGTCACGTGGACTTTTTACTATGGAGAATATTATTTTTTTCGCGAATTTTGAAATTCTTAATACCATTTTTGCAACATCCTGTATACCTACGGTACGAAGAACGATGCGAACATGTGGAGTAGGATTATACACAATCGCATCAGAACTAAATGCGAAGATCAGCTCGAGGAAAGTCAGTTTGGTTTCCGCGCTGGCATGGGTACGAGAGAGGCTCAATTCGCACTCAACGTGCTAGTTCAAAAGTGTAGGGAAATACAGCAAACTGTGTTTCTTTGCTTTATAGACTACGAGAAAGCTTTCGACCGTGTACAACACGAGGTACTTATTAAACAACTCGTAGCTATCGGCCTAGACAGCAAAGACATACGCATCATCAGCAACCTATACTGGAGGCAATCAGCAACGGTATTGGTGGATGGAGAGGAAACAGGTGCCGTTGGTATTCAACGAGGTGTCCGTCAAGGATGCATCTTGTCCCCGTTGCTCTTCAATCTATACTCCGAAACAATCATACGAGAAGCACTGGAAGACGTGGAAGCAGGAGTCGTCGTCAACGGGCGCGTGGTCAACAACCTGCGTTACGCGGACGACACTGTCCTATTAGCATCCACCCAAGAAGGTCTCCAACAGATTGTAGACAGAGTTTACGAGTGCAGCAGAAGAGTTGGGTTGAACATGAATGTGTCCAAGACGAAGTTTATGGTAGTCGCGAATGAGCCCAAAACGACGACAGACTTACGCATAGGAGCGAACATCATTGAAAGAGTCGACAAATACAAGTATCTTGGGTCATGGCTGACGGACTCATGGGGGAGTGATACTGAAATACGAGTGCGTATCGAAATTGCCCGAGCGTCATTCATGAATCTGAAAAAAGTTCTGTGTTGTCGACAACTTTCTATAAAACTCCGTACCAAGATTCTGAAGTGCTACGTGTGGCCCATCGTCCTTTATGGGTGCGAGTCATGGACCATAAAGGAAAACTTCAAGAAAAAACTTGAAGCTTTCGAGATGTGGTGTTACCGACGCATGCTTCGAATCAGTTGGACCGATAAAGTCACCAATGTCGAAGTTTTGAAACGAATGCATAAGCAAGTGGAACTCGTGCGTACCATTAAGCAGCGCAAAGTAGCCTACTTAGGACACGTTTTGCGTAATAAACGATACCAGCTGCTACATACCATAATAATGGGCAAAGTGGAAGGAAAGAGAAGGCCTGGAAGGAGAAAATTGACGTGGCTGTGCAACATCAAAGAGTGGACCGGTGTAAAAACCGTGGAAGAATTATTTAAAACAGCCAGGAATAGAGAGCGCTGCAAAGAGCTGACTGCCAACCTTCAATGATGGAGAGGCACTATAAGAAGAAGTATACCTACCCATTTTGCAAGACCCTGTATATTTCGCTCAGGTACAAGACAATTTGTCACAGTATTTCTGGGCCTTGACGACCGCGCCGGCGTACCATATAAGTACATTTACATGCCTCACAATTATTGATAAGGTTTTTCCTTGACACGAAAGCAGCTAACGGTTACTTTGCTCTAGCTAGACATCTAGACGACATATAAATTTATTTGTAGACTAGCTGTTCCCGCGAGCTTCGCTTCGCCTTAACAAGTTTCTCCGTGGGAATTCCGGGATAAAAAATAGCCTATGTTCTTTCCCAGGGTTTCCTAGACCGTATGCATACCAAATTTCATTCAAATTCGTTCATTAGTTTTGGCGTGAAAGAGTAATAGACATACAGACCGACAGACACAGTTATTATTAATATTAGTTAGGATTTCTGCTTAGGACCAGTGTAATCTAGTGCAAGTGGCTAGGCTAGACGTGGATGTGAAAATTTTAGGATAACCTAAGCAACGCTACGGGGAGCTACGCTACCATAGGCAGACACACACACAGACAGATACACGGACACGTTAAACTTACAACACCCCTCTTTTTCCGCCGTGGGTTAAAACACCGCATGTGCCGCTGAATTCTTCATTCAACGAATTGAAAGATGACCGACAACTAAGATGCGTGTACGCATAATGATCATTGAAAATTACTATGAAATTTGTATCATCACGAGCCGACCTTATGCCGTACACGTAAGGTTCAATTTCACTCGACAAACTGAACATTCAACTTTGCTTTCGACCAATTGTGTGGTCTTACAAACGGTTCGCCTGTTCCGAATTGAGTGTTTTCTAACATGCTTTTGAAACTATTGCTTCTTTATAAATCGCTTCAAGCGATAAGGCCGCCTATTGAGTCATTTAATTTTTTCTTCCTGGCAACCTTTGGGTGGAGCAATAGGCAATACAATAACTGAAAGAATATTATTATGAGGAAGATGTACAAAATAATATCGTTGCAAATATATTCACATGATTAAGTACATCAATTTAAAAAGTTGAGTGCCCATAACAAAGAAACCTATCACCTATAAGACCTATCGCCTGTAAGAGATCGCTCTCAGCGATAAGGCCGCCTATTGTACATTAGTTCTAGTCTACATATAAGTATGTATGTTTTTTGTATGTCTGATTTATGTGGTGTTCAATAAAGCAATATTCTATTCTATTCTATCACCTAATTCAACAGGAAAAAATACATAAATAAATAAATTGTAAAAAGAATTGTATTTCTCAGAATAAGCAATTAAAACGAGATTACTCAAGCACGTTGTTTATTAGGCACAAAGTCTTGTAAACAGAATCGCACCGGAAAAACATGTGATGGCAGTGACACACCCACACACTGACTCACTACACTCACACTCATTTACAATCAGAATTTATGTCCAAAGAGTTTTATCTATGTAAAATTAATTGTTCATCCTAACTAATATTATAAATGCGAAAGTAACTGTGTCTGTCTGTCTGTTACTCTTTCACGCCAAAACTACAAAACGGATTTAAATGAAATTTGGTACACATATGGTTGAAACCCTGAGAAAGAACATAGGCTACTTTTTATCCCGGAATTCCCACGGGAAAGCTTTTTAAGGCGAAGCGAAGCTCGCGGAAACAGCTAGTACAACATACAGGGTGACCTTAGGTTAAAAGTAAACATCCGAAAGAGAGTGACATAACTTGTTATTCTAAACAACTTTTAAGACTTTAAAAACTCATGTACAGTTCTCCCATATTAATAATGCGCATGCAAATCTTCGCAAACTGTCGTATTCCCGGAAACACCCGAATCAGTGCCTTAAACAAAGCACTTGCATTTTGATCCTTGTTCGAAAGAAATAGTAGTCAATATCATGTGACACATAATCGAAAACAATTTGGGCGGTCGGTGGCTGTCACCGATCAGTCAAGGGTCTCAAGGTCAAGATCAATATTACTTTTGTGGAATTATAAAGAGCTGCAATTACACATCGTTCTTGTTATTTTTTTCAAATGTGAATTTAATTTCAATTTTAATTATTTTTGACGATGCCATATTATGAGGCACATTTAAGAATAAAATATGCGTCACATTGATAGACTTCACTTTGCCAATAAAGCCACACCCAAAAGACCAAGTTTGTAATTGTAATATTATTGTGAATGATCAGCGCTGTAAATACTTTTGAACTGAGATTTTAATGTAAACATTTTTATTAATGTGAAATAATCAGTGCTGTAAATACTTTTGAACTGAGATTTCAATTTTTTTATATAAACCTGTGTTTGAAATCCATTTCTCCTTATAATATAAACCTTGTGTTATTCAAACCTTCTTTCATCCATCTTTACATCAGCTTCAGTAAGACACTTGAAAAGTACCTACTGTAACATTTTCGAAGTAAATTTTAATATTATGGAATATTATGAATTATCGAATCAAATTTCGTTACTGATAAATCAATTATCTCTTTTAGCACCAATTACATAATTCTACTAAAATTTCATGAAGAAAATGCACTTAACCACTCTAAATACATAATAGTTTTCTAACGCTCGGGAATACGACCGTTGCCGAACAATGACGAAGATTTCTATGTGCATTATCAATTTTGGGGAACTGTACCTATTTTTTATTTCTTTATTGAAATTTTGGTCGGCACATGGTTTTTACTATAATATGAAGAGTAGATTATTATTTTCATTTGATAAGAATGACGACTTGAGTCACTAAGTCACTATTTGCAACCCAATTTCTGTATGAATTACCTACCTACCTATTCAGTAATCACCAGAGCTGGTTTTTTATCATCATAAAATAGTTTATCAACTCCTATTTACTCTTTACTTAACTTAACCACACTTAACCCGAATATTTTAACGTATTGATAATTAAATGGTGAGGCTTATCTACCTACTAGTGCTATTTTTAATATAGGTACCTAACATAGGTAATTATACTGTTATCGGGCACTGTCGCTTTGGTATCAAACTAAATCTAGGTGAAAAAAATTGGTATCTTGGTAAGTATAACAGTACCTACCTAATTAATACCTTATCTCGCAAAAATCTACTTTGATATTGATGTTACAGTGAATCCTATGTATGTGTAGATGTATATAAGAAATATTTTAACTCAGGGGTCCCCTTTGAAAAATATGATCTTTGTATAGGTATACCTAATGGACCCACGGCTTAGAAGGGTGGCCTGTAGTGGCTGGATGAGAAAAGTGGAGGACAGAGCATTGTCGTATAGCAGGCTGAGGATGATGATAGGTACCTAATGGCACATAAATAATTATGTAAAATTCTCACAAAAATGAATAAGTTCTCAATTTATCTGTGGGTTTTTAATGCTCATCTTGGGTTTCAGGATCCTGAATATTTATTTAATCCTTTATTGCACAAATATAAAAATAAGTGTACAAAGGGTGGACTTAATGCAACAAGCATTTTCTATCAGTCAAGCCACAGGAGGTGCAAGAAAATTTTAAATATAAGGTGTGCAAAAAGAAAACAATACTACAATATGTAGTACTTCACTATACATATTATTATGTGAGTAGCTCTAACCTTTAATTTTTATTCAATAACTAAAAAAACATTTATTTCAGAAAAACTGTGACCAACTGTGCTATGGAGAGAGCTATGCTTGGGGTTTCTCTGATGGATCGTATCAGAAATGAGGTTATCCGTCAGAGGACTAAGGTTACCGACATAGCTGTCAAAATATGCAAGCTGAAGTGGCAGTGGGCTGGTCATATCTGCCGAAGAACCGATAACCGTTGGGGTAGACGAGTTCTCGAGTGGAGACCACGAACAGGCAAACGCAGCGTGGGACGCCCTCCTGCCCGCTGGACTGACGACCTTAGGCGGGTGGCGGGTAGTGGTTGGATGAGGAAGGCCGAGGACCGAGTGTTGTGGCGCTCCTTGGGAGAGGCCTATGTCCAGTAGTGGATGATTATTGGCTGATGATGATGATGTGACCAACACTTCAAGCCCACTCACAAGCCAAAAAAAATATTATTAATTGCAATTTTTTCTCATAGGAAATTCTTAATTTGTAATCATTAGTTGGACAAGCTCCAAGTTTCAAAACTGAAATATGTGTGAGCTAAATATAATACACACATGGGGAAACCTAACCAATCTCTGCAGACACTCACTGTGATAGTTTCAGCTTTTTCCAGGGTTTGTCACTGCCACAGACCTATATATCTATCTATCTATCTATATATAGCTAATAAGCCACCCAAGCTCACGCCAGACAGCCAGTAGACAACCTAGGTTGCTCATGACTTCCCGGAGGGACCCCATAGATCCGAGGGTTTTTGATCATAGTGTCTCCTCGCCACTAGAATCCACAAATGCACTAATTTCTATGAGAACCGGGTATGCCAAAATTTGTATAGGAATTATTATACATATTTGACGCTGATAATGGCAGCTAGCCGGAACTAAATGTATGAACCAAAAGTGGTTCTACCTTTTTTGGCATAAGATTTATTTGCCTAATCTCGTATTGCATAGTAACGTTTGGTCAATGTCTCGTTACGCCGAAAATCGTATAGCATAAATCTCGTTTAGTAAAAAGTTATTTCGCATAACATTGTTTAGCCTAATAATGGTATTGCCAAATCATGAATAGCCTAATAATGCTATGGCATAGGTTTATACAAAGTAATAATATTCGTTTGGCTTTAACTTTGACGGAGCGTCTCCCTACATAGCGCAAACTGGTGCCTTCCCAACTAACACCGTAGCGTTAAAAAAACTCTCATATAACTTGTATAATGGTTCCATTCGAAAATTAAAGTGTTAAGACATAGCTGTATAAGAGTGTAGGAGAGTGCTCTAACTCACTTATAACCACGAAAGAGGCCCACGATTTTGAGAGTAAAGGCTTTAGAAAGTCTGTAAAACGGTGTCATTGAAGTGTTTAAGTTATAGAAAGCCTGTAGTACGGTGTCATTGAAGTGCTAAAGTTACTATAGAAGAGCGTTTAATCCCTCTCAGCTAGAACTTTTACCGGTATAGTTGTAGTTGTAGAATGGTTATTTGACTCCCTGACTCTTATTTGTTTGGTAAAAAAGGGTTAAGTGAGTATGTTACCGTTTTTCGAATACACTTTTACCATACAAGTTGTATGTCTTTGAAAATAATAGTGTCAACAGCAATCATACGCGATAGTATTAGAGTGACAGTATTGATCATTACTAAATAACAGTAAATATAATACCTATATTAACTTGACTTAACATGTTTTGTGAATTGAAAATAATATGCCATTGAAATTTTACTGTAATGTATACCATATTTCCCACCTCAATTTTAATGCGCTCCGAATTTATTAAGGATTTCAAATGAAACATAAGTAAATATAAAATAGACGACTTAATTTTGTATTTTTTTTTATCCTTGCTGTATGTCCATTAGTTTCATAAATCGATTATAAATCGATTGGCATGACTGGAATGACAAAATTCACATAAATAAGTAAGTATTTTAAAGCAAAATATTGTTTATCACAGCAATTTATAGGTTAGGTCGACAATGCAAATGGCGAACTTACATTTAAGACATATAGACTCACCTAAGCCATCTATTACACTTTTTGAAATAGAACACCCTTAGCCAAGGGTATTATGCAGTCTTAGTCGATCCGCACAGTCTTGCTTAACACCGTTACTTTTACAGTCTACTTGCATAACGCAATAAGCGTATGTTAAGTTAACCTTAAATATTAAAACTGCATTGTTGAGTTTTCCAACACTGTAAGAATCTTGTCTTACTGCACTCTTGACAAAATCTCTTTTATAACCAATTCCTGCAGCCTAAATTCAATATGACACCTAAAGGTTTATATGAGTATTAAAGGAAACCACTTAACAACCATAAGTGTTAACAGGTGTCAGTGAGCACTCTTGTATAGCTTTAGGTTCTAGAAACAGTTTAAACCTATAACATCTTAATTATAATTGCTTTGACTAATACCATTTTAACACTTAAACCTGCTGTTAACACTAATTTCATTTGTTAACTCATCTTTATCGCTTTATGTTAGAACTGAGATAATTATAACACAGTTATACAGGTTAAAGTTATAAAAATAGCTGTAACTGAGGGTAAAATGTTTGTTGGGTTGTATTGTTTCTGCTGTTTGGAAAACGCTCCGCTTTGGTTTTGATGAAAATGTGCACCTAACACGCTCCTCCTCGCTTTGCTCGTCGTCGCACCTATTTTTAGGTTTCGATCTCATGGGGTTTGTAATAATTATATTGGTCTTTAACTTTCGATTTTTTGATCATACAATATCGTGATTTTCGGGATGTAGGAGAAAAATACCACAATTTGTACATTTACTACATACTTAATATATTATTTATTAAGAAAACATTAGGAGAAACAAGATTATACATAGGTATAGACGAACATAAATTTGAGCAAACGAAACTTAGGTGTTTAAAGATTGTGCCTAAAGAGTTTTAGACGAAACGAGCCTTATGCCACATAAGTCTTGGCAAAGTGATGGTTCGGCCAAAAAAGTTTAGACCATACGAGTTATGCGAAATGAGTTTTGGTCAATAAAGATTATGCAAGATGAGCGGAACCCACCAAAAGTTTATCATATGATCAGAATTTTGACACATGCAGCACTCGGGGAATCTAGTCATATAGATCTGTGGGTTTACCAGTCAGATCAGGGTCAGCAGCTGAGATTCCAGGTGTGCCAATCAGTCATTATAACCTACAGTTTATAAAACAAGATGGTGTCACATACAATAACAAACCAAAAACTGTCCATATTTGGTTTACTGTCAAACCCTTTTAAGTTCAACCTAATGACAACCATTGAACCAATCAATAGTCACAAAACTTATAAACAAACTAATTCAAAATAAGAGCTCAGTGTCAGAAATGGGGTGTTATTTGTTCCATCTTGTTTGTATATTTTTAATCTAAGTTTGCATTAGTCAGTGGTGTGAATGCTTTATTAGATTGTGTCTGTTTTAAGTTATTAGCTGATATTAGCCTTCAAAGATAAGTCAATGTAAATGAGCAAAATAATGCCTGTAATTACATATTTAGTACCTTATTTTAACCACTCAATGGTAATTATAATTATACCTCAATGTTTGAATGTTTTTAATAAAAGGTAGAACTAAGAAAATGGATTCTAAAAATAAATGTAATGGACTTCTGACAATGTGTATTGTATAGTTCATTCTACATTGTATAGTCAACTGAACAGCACAAAAAGTTTAATCCTAAAAGACACTGATGAATGAGATACATCATCATCAGCCTATAGCAGTCAACTGCTGGATGTAGGCCTCTCCCAAAGCATGCCACTGGGTGCGATCTATAGCTTTAATGATATAGGTAAATATTGAATAATATGTATTTAATTGATACAGTCATATACCCACTATTTTATGTGCTATAACTCATCTTTAGATCATGAAAGTGTTTGCATTGTTGTGGGATTTTGAATTGTGTTTATTAACCCCTCACATCCCGAGATATCCGAGACAATTAAAAATCTATTAGGTATGTCTGGTTTACCAATGGGTTACCAGGACGTAAGTGGATAATCCTAACTTATATTATAAATGCGAAAGTAACTGTGTCTGTCTGTCTGCCTGTCTGTCTGTTACTCTTTCACGCCAAAACTACTGAACGGATTTGAATGAAATTTGGTATACATACGGTCTAGACCCTGGGAAAGAACATAGGCTACTTTTTATCCCGGAATTCCCACGGGAAAACTTTTTAAGGCGAAGCGAAGCGCGCGGGAACAGCTAGTCTATTATAAAATTTATAGATTATCCCCATACATACACACTCTATGCTGCAAACACAATAAATGTGCTAAATGAACTTAGTTGATTTGTTAAATAAAGTATTGTAACTGCATAATTAAATATTTTATGCTGATCAACTTTAATTTACTCATGCAGCAATAACCTAAAAATTTGCTCAGTTATAACTTATATCTAACTGTAATTAGATATAAATTCTAGTCTTATTTATCAGTCCCATGTAACCTAGGTTAAACGTGCTTGTTCTACACAAGAATTTTAATTACTTGTAGCAATTTAACAAAACAACTGATGCATGTAATTTGAGGCAGGATATGGTCATCCGACGCCGTGACACAGCTAGATACCGAACCAATATCTGAAACAAAGACTTGTACTTACCGATATGTTTCAGGTTAAAATTTCACAAGAAAAACTTTGTAACACCACAAAAATCCACAGCTATCAAAATTGTTACTCCTTCAAACCACTCCCGCTAGTCCGTTCCATTCACAGTTGGGGATTGAGACACTGTATTTATCTTGTAGCACACACAACCCGACGGCCTCATAACTTTACAATGAATGAATCTTGTTTGGAACCTCCAATGATGAATCGTGACTGACATGCCAGTACATTGACCGCCTCCTATCTATGATCAACATTTAAAACACGGCTAATGAGTGATAATAACATGTTTATCACCGAGCGTACGGATAAAGTCTGGTAAAATCACGTTTTGTAATGTAAATTAACAAATGTCGCAACATACAATCCATCAGCTGTTTTCAAAAATATTAAAGTCAAAATAAAATGTTGCTGCCATTTTAGTTTTAAGTTTTTTTTTCTCTATGATACTAGTGATGTAATAGTTAGTATAATAATTACGATTATACTAAAAAAATGATTATCCGTCACTACTATAATTACTAAAAAGAAACTATAATTTCTGGGACCTCAAACTGCGTTACCTGTGCTATAGTAACTCTTCCGAAGAAGGAAAATGAATAACTTTATAAATTGGTCGTCCAAATAAAGTACGTAATTTGATTTAGGTATCAGAAATTACGTTAGGTTAGCAGCGCCCTCATTTATTTTCAGGACTTAATATTTCAGCAATCCCATGATATTTGAAATGACTTTACTTCCATGTAATAAACGCACCCTGTCAGACAGACAGTGGCGTGGCGGCAAAGGAAAATTTGAATTTCTGTCTGTCTGACTGTAATTCGTCATTGGACTGTAACTATACAGGGGTCCTAGTTAAATTAATTTTAGGTTTAACTAAATAGTTTTTTAGCAGACTAGGTACTTAACATTTTTTTTTTAATAATAATGGTAACTCCGTTGTTTAATCATCAGCGATTGTTACGAAATAAAGTACTTTAACTTACTAAAAATCTTCAATCTTAAATTATTGTGTGATAATTACAAAGAAAACAACGAATAAGTACTATAGGTACATATAGTACATAATATATTTGTGTACAAAATCATTTCACAATTTGTAAAATTGTAAAGTGTATGTGTAACATAATTAAGTATGCTATATACTCATAGATTTTACCTAAACTAATTATGCACATTACAATGTATAGTACTTTTTTTAGTATTTAACCTAAAATATATGGATAGCTTTCACTTCACACACTGTAGTTTAGAAGATAAATAAGTAAGTTTTAATGGTGGCATGACCAAAAAACGCACATAGGTATTGAAAGCATTTAATATGCATTTTAAAGTTTTTTAAGAACTTAGAAATACTAACAATATAGTTAAGTATACCTAATTAAATATATTTGTGCTACAGCTCCACAATTTAACAATAAAATTCTTAAGTAAAAATATTTTACCCTCTACTAACATGCACTTTTATAAACTAGACATAATATAAGGCACTGAGAATATTCAGTCTTTTTATAATTTGTGATATCATAAAATACCTAATGAATAGTATCTATCTACTTTATTAAGAGCTATGATGGAAAAACAAAATGTTATTGCATGGGTTAAGTATTTAAATCTTATAAAGTTATAAGTTATTATACCATGTCTTAGAAACATGTTTTTAAAACGAAATCATAATCATACCCTCTATACTATTTTGTGTAGGTAGGTACATATAAATGTTTTGTAGAAATTTATTTTTACCTTTATAGTTAGTAAACTTTTATAGTACCTATAACAGTTAGACTAAAATAATATTTAATAGGAAAAAAAATTACCTGCTTCTTAAAACAAAAAATATAAACTTAATATTGCAAATTAACACAGTACTTTTACGATTTGAGGGCAGTATACAACAACATTAATTTGAAATCTTTTGCTGTCACTTTTTGACTTTACTGTCAAAGAATCAGCAATAGAATATAATAGAAAAGCTTAATTTAATTTAGGTGCATGCTACCCTTTACAGTTTTACACTATTATAAAAACCATAGTTCAGGTTTAAAATGTCATTCAAAACAAAACTTAATTATATTCTCTTATTCAGGAACTATACCCCCCTCATACAGATACACTTATTGTAAACTAGCAGTTCCCGCGCGCTTCGCTTCGCCTTAAAAAGTTTTCCCGTGGGAATTCCGGGATAAAAAGTAGCCTATCTTCTTTCCCAGGGTCTAGACCGTATGTATACCAAATTTCATTCAAATCTGTTCAGTAGTTTTGGCGTGAAAGAGTAACAGACAGACAGACAGACAGACAGACAGACAGACAGACAGACACAGTTACTTTCGCATTTATAATATTAGTTAGGATTAGGATAACATTCTTTTATCAGATGGTAAATACAAACAATATAAATTTTTTAGTCTGCAGATACAGTAACAGTGTCAACATTGATTTAAACAGTCAGCAATATTAAAAATTTGTCTATGGTCGAGTCTAATAAAACTTTGTAAAGACCGGCCAAACGAACACCAACGAACGGGTTTCGTTGACCTTAGTTGCTGCAATCACCCCTGTATTATGTATGATCAATATCCATCGTTGGGCGTTCGTTGGGTGTTGGTTGGGCCGGTCTGTACGGAGCTTAACATGAAGAAATATAAAACATATGCATGATTATTATATAGCAGGTTTTAAGGTCTTCATTTTCCCTCGGCCTGCAAATTGCCCACAAATATGGTTGACATACAGATACCGACGACTGAAGCTTCTCTTGCACGTCTTACAAGAAAACTTGCGAATCTTCAGATGCCTCTCCTTTATGTGCTGACGTAAACTCTTTTTCAACATCTCCTTCTTACAATAATCACATATAGCCTTAGAATATTGCGAAGTATCTTTCTCATTACAGCCCTTAAGGTACTTTTGCATTTTACGCACTATTCCCACATTACCGTCTACGGTTTTGACATTATCACATTTTTTAATGCTTAAAACATTGTTGTTTATCTTTGTGAGTTGCACGCAGATGTTCGTGTCCAGAACACGCTCAAACCACGTCTCATGCACGGGTTTTTTAACAAACTGCGGTTCATTCTCAATCAAGTAATCATGCATCCGTCTTACATGCTGTTTCAGACATCTTTCTTCAGCGTACACCACGTCGCAAGCCAGACAACGGTACTGCTTCAGCTTAGGATGGTAAATCAAAGAGTCATCGTGAATTTTCAAATGGTGAATCAAGTTACGCTTGTCTACAAACTCGCGGTCACAGTAGTCACAAATGAAGGTCTTTTTGTACTTTTTCGTGTGTTTGCTGAGGTGCCGCTCGTATACATCGGATCTGTAGAACTCTTTGTAGCAGAATTTGCAAGAAAATCGCGCCTGGATAGCCCGGTGGTGGTACAAATGGCATTTAAACTTGTAGGAGCCACCCTTGATGGTTTTGTCACATAACTTGCAGTAATGCTTGTTTTTATCACCTACAGACGGCTCGGTGTAAGGCACTGATAGTTTTTCGGTCATATCTGTGTGTTATGAAACTAAATTATAAAAGGTAAACAAGATAAATAAAGAAAAACAAAGCAAAATAAAAACAAAACGCCTCGCTTGATCGTCACTTCATGACATTTTATTTTTTTTGTTCACTCACTCACAGAGTAACAAACATTATTTGCTATATCGATGTTACCACTAATAAAAATATTTGTGTACAAAAAAGAATCGAATGAAATCGAATCAATGCAATCTTTGGGTTATTGTTTTATTTACATACAAACATGCTTTCCTTCATGTACGCCCAGTTAGTAGTTCTAAATACAATAGGCAATTTCCTCTGTTTAAAAGCCTGGTATCAACTTTGCATCCAAGAAGATAAATATTGGCGATTCTTGTCTATTCCATTCATATGGCACAAGTGGCAGGTGTGCGCAAAGTGGATACCCAGCATTAACTAAGCAGAACAGAATAAGTATCTCAGCATGTTTCTAGATCTTTATACAGAAATATCTTGAAGATAGTCAGCTTTGATAATATCAGCCGCTTTCTCCGCTAGCGCCATCGTAGTAGCAAGGACATTTCCCCCCGCTGACACTGGTATGACACTCGCGTCCACCACTCGTAGGCCATCCACATCGCGCACGCGTAACCTGTCGTCCACCACCGACCCTGACCCCTCTGTGCCCATCCCGCAAGTGCCAGTAGGACTGTACAGCGTCGCTGCAGTGCTCAAAGCGTAACACCGCCAGTACTCGTCAGAGCCAAACTTATACTGGGCACATTGCCTCAAATTCGGCTCGACAATCCTTGCGCCAGACTCTTTGTAAATAGGAGTGTCTTTGAGCTTCGCTACAAGTTTGAGAGCTTCTGTAGCTCGAGTCAGATCCTCTTCCACACTGAATATACCCGTAAAGATTCTTGGTGGATCTTTAGGGTCTAAACTTCTAAGGGTGACGTTTCCGGAAGATTTGGGGTTGTTCAAAAGTATTTGCGAGAAGACAATGTCTTGTAATGCGTTGGCGAAGGTGATGGAGTTGGTAAAGCTGGCTTCCAAGTTGAAGTTCAAGTTCAACCCAAGAACGGCGAACGGGGATGCTGCACCGAATATCAGAGGAAGATGAGTTATGTCTGGACACTGGGACTGATTATCGAGGCTAATCCATCCGTTTACAAGTGGCAGAGGAAACGTATTGAGGTTTAATGCTACCTGAGCCACTTGCGTTGCGCTCAGAACTCCGCCTTTGCCTGTCATGAACAGTGGTATATCATTGACTTCTTTCAAATTCAGGCCCACTGGTAAATCTGACACAACTTCTAGACCAAACTGGGTCAACTGTTCCTTAGGCCCAATCCCTGAGAGCATTAGCAACTGGGGGGACTTGTAAGACCCAGCTGAAGATATCACCTCCTTGTTTGCGTAGAAAACCTGCGTCTTGCCAGACTCTCTAATCACTTCCACTCCAACGGCTCTGGTCCCGTTAAAAACGATTTTACTGGCCAGAGTATTCTTGAGGAGGTAAAAGTTCTTCCTGTCTTTAATTGGGAGGAGGTAGCTAGAAGCTGTGCTGGATCTAAAGCCTTCGGTATCGACAGTGAGTTGCGCGGGACCATAGCCGAGTTTATTTGGGTTGTTAGCGTCATTAAGTCTCTCGTATCCTAGTTGATTGAGGCCGGTGAGCATGTCATCTTCAGAGCCGGTAAAGCCGGTGGCTGGTCCGTGGGTTGTGAGGACTATGGGTCCGTTCTGGCTGTGGTGCACGTTGTCAGAGCTGTTGATGATGTCGGGGACCTGCAGGTCTTCCACCTTCAGGTAGTACGGGTAGAGGTCGTCGAAGCTCCAGCCAGGGACACCGAAGTCATTGCATGTGACATTTTTCCTTCTGCAAAGAAATTAGTTATTATTATTTTTTGTAATTAACTAGGTATAGCTGAACTATAATTAAGGTACACCTACAGAAGCCATACGAAGTTTCAATCTAGTATATTATATTCCCAGTGGGGGCTATTAGAATAGTACCAACCTGCACTTGGCTCTCTTGAATGGAACCTTTGTACCTACAAGTTAAGGTCACAGCTAGCAGCTTCCTTCCTATAAGCTTGGACCATTTCCCACCACGCTGGGCCACTGCGCGTTGGTAAACCTACCCCACGATATTTTCCTTCACCGCCTACCCTAGTCACACCAACACACTAAAAAGAAACACATAACAAACCTGCCATAAGTCAAATAGCTCATAGACGAGCCGCCTCCCAGCATCTTCCCCTGCGTCATGATGAGGTGCTGGTCCTTCTGGGCCTGGCTGGAGTAGCCGTCATCTTCTGCCACGAACGCCCAGTCCACGTCCGTGTATGTCATCAGCATGAAGACTGCTGGCACCTGCGGATGGATGGGAGTAAAATTTATAGCATATACTTACTTACAATTATTATATTCATGTTACGGTCACGTCACGTCTGAACGTTCGTATCGTTAGTAATCTAGCTCTATTCTATTAATATGAAAGAGGGCGATGTCTGTTGTGGGACGCGACATGTGTGCACTTTTGCGCAGTCACACGCAGTTTTTACTGCAGCAACCGCTGGTGCCGCAGCGGAGGCAGCGGCAAGGCAGAAATGTGGCAAATACCGTGCACTCATGACCTCATACGCATTCGTTCCTCTGGCATTGGAGACAACTGGGGTCTGGGGAACACAGGGCAGGGCATTCATAAAAGAGTTAGGGCGTCGTCTTAGGGATCGAGGCCATGACAATCGCTCTGGGGCGTACTTGATGCAGAGGATCTCCCTCGCAGTGCAGCGTGGTGATGCTGCCAGCGTGATGGGAACCTTTGGGTGGGGTGCGTCCCGGGCTATTTGTATAATATTAAATTATGTTTATCTATGCCTTTAATATCATTTGTATTCTATTAATTTATGTAACAATAGGTGAGATAAATAATTTAAACACTAAGACAAATCATGCATTATTTAGGTCTCCTTGGGGTGCAAAGTGAGGAGATCGAGTGAAATGTTTCATAACTGCGCCATTGGCGCTAGGCCGCTATTCGTTTAGGTAGGTATCTATTCGAAAACGACGTGTGATCGGTGGAGAATGAAACCTGATGTTGGCAGCTATTCTTACATGATTCGTTAGAGCAAGGATTAGACAGAAACTCACAAGACTACTAAGCGGTGGATCCCCCCCAGCTTCCACCAGTAACACCGACCAATCAGAGAGCTCAGTGAGTCTGCGTGCCAGCACGCAGCCCGCCGTCCCTCCACCCACTACGATGAAGTCAAAGTTTTCGCCACCTGCAGGACCAGAATTATTATACCGTTAGGTACAGCCTGGGACTAGAAAACCTGACCCATTGCTAGCATTGAGAGGGGTCAGTTTACTTTGGGACCATTTGGGAAACCTACTTTTTTGAGAAGCGCTTGAAGCATTGGACTAAAGGGGTGAAGACCTGTTGATCACAAACCTGCAGTGGACCTGTGTGGTCTAAATGGTCTAAGCTTAACCTTAATATATACCTAAGAGGATAAGTATCAAATATTAGTCAATATAGGATATGCCAGAGATCCAATTAATTCTCTGGAATGTAAAGCTTTCAGCATATCCCCCGTTGACTAATATAAACCCCAGCAGGCACTAACACCTCCACAGAGAATAGCATAGAATGCCGCCAATTTAACGTAAACTCCTCTTCACCTTTCAAGTCAGAATTCTTCGGCCAATCCACCACAACACCACCAAGACTGTCAGTGAAGACGCTCAGAGCGGTCGTGAGCGTCATCAGAGCTTGTTGCACCACCGGGTCGGTCAGCTGATTGGGCAGGGCGCCCGCTATTCCGGATCCGATTCCTGATATGCCGGATCCGATGCCTGATATGCCGGCTCCGATGCCGGAAGCGCCGCCGGAGCCGATACCGCCAATGGTGTCGATGAGACTCATTCTGTTTGGAAAGAAAGCTTGTGTAAAGTGCGTGAAGGAACTTTAAGAAAGGAAGCTAAAAACTTACATTTAGTGAAGTACTAGTATACATTTATAATAAAGGCTTACTTTACTATGGATATTAGGTATCGCCGCGTTTATCAGCGCTGGTTCGGCAAAGTAGTTATGAAAAAGAAAGCGCTTTTCCAGCTTTCTTTATTAATACAAATATATGATCTAAGGCTGCAAACAGGCTGTGGCAAATGTGCGTTTATTTAGGTACTTATTTGATGTCGATTCTGAAGGCGTAAATTCTAATTTTAATGCTGTCAAAAACAAAAAATGTTTGTTTAAAATTCGACTCTATAACTGTTCCCTGAAATCTCATTTTATACTAGCATTTTTTTTTGTTTGACAGCGTTAAAATTAGAATTTCTGCCTTCAGAATCGACATCATTTAGTAACTAGGAAGGTTTTCATCAGATCAGATCAGAGCCCTATTTCTAGGGCTATAATTTGCCAGCTTCTCCCTAGGGATGAAATGTTTTAATTACTTTTCGCAAGGCAACCGAGCATCTTTAGAGGGCGCGAGCGTAGAAAAACTTGACAAATAATCCTCTTACTAGTTACTTAAGTAAGTAAATTAGGGAGTCAATTAGGTAATATGAACTTCTTTAGACCTAACTAATTAAGATTTTTTAAAATTTGTTAGTTAATATTTTTGCATCAATAGGAACTTTGTCTACGTGACTTTTTACTGTTGGGACATGGGGGAGTAGGTTGTCTTTTAAATAATTATCTACCATTATATAAGTTGTGTTTTTTAAGCTGCGTACACACCGACCCAACGAACGCCCAACGATGGATATTTATCATACATAATAGGCAGATTGCAGCAACGAAAGTCAACGAAACCCGGCCGTTCGTTGGCGTTCGTTTGGCCGGTCTGTACGCAGCTTTAGCCTCTTGATATTACAAATGGTTAGAGGATATAAAACTGCATAAGTATAGGTACTTACGTGAACGTTCTAGTTGATAATAAAAATAATTCTGAGTGTTTTAATAATATATACCAAGCTATTCATGACGGTGATAAGAAATTTAAATTAAAAAAATATACAATGCCTCTTTTTTAAACAAATTAATCCGAAACTAAACTATGCAACTGATAACACTAGCGTGTCCCGCGATTTCGTCTTTCCTTAAAGGTGGCCATAAAAAATTCTCAATAGGTAGTTAGGCATTTCCTTTTTCATTAATACCTACTCTGAAAGTAAGCAAGAATTGCCTGAAAATAAGGATTTTCGTCCCTAGGGAAAAATGATTTCTTGCTACTAGCATTAAATACCTATTCAAGATTTTTTTAATAAGGATGTGCGAATTTTTGTACGTTATAATAGGACGCGGCATAGCATACAAGAAAAACCCCTCTTTGTGGCAATCAAATCGAAATTAATGTGAGTAATAAGTAAGGGCCAAATTCACGAGTTAGGTATACATAGAAATATAAGTTTCATTAAACTATGATTTCATTATACACGGTTACCGATAGAAACCCAACTTATATTATATTATATTCTGGAAGACTCTAAATCGGTTGCGAGCAGAGGTAGGCTGCTGCAAGGACAATCTCTGTAAGTGGGGCTATACCGTTGGTACCAACCTATGCGACTGTGGTACCGCCCCCCAGACTATGGATGGAGCATTTTCTCTCCTGTCCCCTGTGCCCTTCCACCTGCACACGGGAAGACTTACTCCAGGCCAACCAAAATGCTATCAAAGTTGGTTCTTTTTGGTCTGGACAAATATAAAAAATCGCATTTCACTGACACGAAAGAAGAAGAAGATTCCCTGTTTTCGAACTTATGAAGTTCGAAAACAGGGAATAATGACAATAAAAGGTATATTAAGCCGAATCACGTGACTAACAAAGTTTCTATGGAAAGGAAAACTTTATTTCGCGAATTTTCAAAAGTCATTGATAAAAGACAGGATGATGGGATGGTTCACCTTTTCGGGTTAGTACTTATCTAATTATCTATATCTATGCGGGCGAGGCCGTAGGCTGGTCAAGGAGCGCACAACACTCTGCCTTCTGCCTTCCTCATCCACATAATAAGTGTATTGTCAAGTCCAGGCTGGAGGGCGTCCCAAACTCTGTGATCACGTATTCATGGTCGCCACCCTTTATTGGACTCCCTATCCTACAGGGAGGCAACGATGTTTAATCGCCATACCATCCTGAGGAAACCTGCACATCTAGATTCTAGACGTGTATCCTAAGTGCATTGTACGTATCCCAGAACGGCGATATGGTTCGCAACCTATCACGTGAGTACATGTGCTGTGAAAAGTGGGTGGCTCGCTTGTGAGCCACCTCTGACTACCCCTTCGGGGATTACAGTCGTGAGTGCATATGTATGTATGTATATGTACCATCCATTAGTTTCCGCTTTCGACGTGATAGAGTCTACCTGTTTGTTCAGGTGTCACCAGGTGGTGCCAATTAAATAATATTTGCAAATTAGTTTCCATGTTTTAAACAGTATGTATAATCTCTCTATAGAAATAATACTGAATACTTATTACATTAAATACATAATTAGGTACCTAACCTATCCATAAACTGTTAGCAATATTGGGGTAGGCAAGCAGAAAGTGTGAATTATAAAAGTGCATGGTCTTGTGTTCCTCAGCTAGTAATTTGTAATTTTTATACCGACTTCAAATAAAGGAGACTTCCCAATTCATATGTACTGTATCTAAGTATGAATTAATTTAACAATGATAGATAGATAGATAGATAGAGTACTCTTTATTTGTACACCAAGAAATTATTAACAATTTTACATAGACACTTAACTAGGGTACAAAAGGCGGTCTTATCGCTTATAGCGATCTCTTCCAGACAACCTTTGGATGGATGGACTAGAGATATAAAAGGGGTACAGTGTACTTACTCACGGAATATAGTATAATTTAAGTTATTATTATCTAACTACACACTAAATATAAGCAAAAAATAAATAAAAATATACACACAAGTACATACGCCTACTACATGTATTATAATACACAATTATATACAATATAATACATATATAAATATATACAAACACATATATACATATACATACATACATACATCATATACATACACATACATATTATACCTACATAAGTACATGATTTATTTAATGATCTGATAACAGCTAAACAGTTGATTTAAGGTAGTGTTCCTTCACCATTCTCTTAAAGGTAAAAAAATGATGTTTTAGTTAAAAGCTTTACCTTAACCACAAAAACTTAGACAACAGATCTGTCAAATGCCTTAAAATCTGTCAAAATCCGTTCTAAACCCGTTAAACATGGTAAATAAGTACCTACCTATTGTAGTTAAGTTTTATGTTACGAGATGTTCTAAAGTTTGCTGGTGGAGGACCATTTTAATCTGCCACTAAAAACCAATGGTAAAAGGATTGGCCAGTCAGAAACAACTATTTTTTCAATTATATTCTCTGTGGGGGTGTAAGTACCTGCACCTGGCTATCTCGAATGGGACCTTTGTACATATCCCCAAGGTGGAGGCCATTGGTAGGTTCAAAAGCCTAGATCGAGTACTTATTGCATATTTCCTCCCTTAAGTTCCCCCATCTTAAACCCTTTTAGGAACATCCTATATCACCAATTACCACAATAGATGTTTCCAGTAAGTGGGTGAATTTCCCGCGGCCAAAAATTGCGTGGCATCAATGAAATCGGTACTAAAAAACCAAGTTATAATTTTCTAATATTTTTTTCCGGTTAAGTGAAATAGTTATCTATGTGTAGCACTAAATATTTTATTAATAGGATTAATGGATATTTTTAAAAAAAATATTAAACCTCCAAATCTTTCATTGCCGTGTCTGTCCCCACGTTACCTCGTTTTGTATTATTCTTCATTGATGAAAAAATATTGAGTATTGATAGTTAAACTTAGTTTCATTTGATACATTAATAGTTAAAGTATTGTCACGGAATACATTTATTGAAATATATAAAGAATATAACGATCGGTAAGTGAAAATTCATGTGTCCCAGAACTTCTGTTCATCGCCGTGCCCTAAACATGATCAAGGATATTGTTTTACCTATGAACTTGGGTGCCCCCCTCAGTGCGCTAATCGTTTCTTACAAGTGTCGCCTAACTGCTCGACGTGGAAGGAGGTACATCGGTGTCCTCGTTTTTGCGCTATAGTAAAAATCAGTAAAAATTTTGGGGACTGGACATTTTTTCTTTCATTGCCGTGGATAGATATAACTTCTATAAAATTAAGTTTGTCTTCTAGAGTAAGCATTCAAAAGAAAGCTTTTAGAAAATATTTACCTTATAAAGTGTTTATTTCTTCGAATAGTTAATACTTTTTTAGTTATTTATAGTTAATGCCTTGGTTTTCATCGCCATGCTTTCATTTCCGTGGCTTCCGTGGCCAATATTTGCTATGGCAATGAAAAAAAAGCCACGGGAATGAAAAAAAATTCATTGCCATGTCTTGTAATATAATTTGTATTCATTGCCGTGGTTAGGTTATTCATTTCCGTGGCCAGGTTATTCATTTCCGTGACTTATGTTTTCATCGCCGTGGTATTGTATGATTAGGCAAAGTAACATATTATTATCTTTACCATCTTTTACCTGTAATACAGGTAATACCGATCACTGACATTACCTACAGGACGAGTCAAATTACCTCTTTTTGCAGTGCGTTAAAACGGGTGCGTACCGCGATGTATAAAAACGAAATATATAATATTACATTAATAATAACAATCACAACATAATTATAATGAACGTTACGTATAAATAAGATCGGTGGTAGCTCAGTCGGGTAAGCGCCCGCTTCCCACGCCAATGATGCGGGTGCGAATTCCGGCGCTGACATGTACCAATGTGTTCCTTTGAATTGAAATTCAATGTATACCATCGCTCTTACGGTGAAGGAAAACATCGTGAAGAATCCTGCATATCTACCTATATATTTAGCACATCTAGATAATATGTGAACCCACCAACCCGCTGTGGACCAGCGTGGTGGGAAATGGTCCAAGCTTAGAAAGGCAGCTTAGACCTTGGGGATATGCACATTGCACAAAGGTCCCATTCGAGAGAGCCAGGTGCAGGTACTTACACCTCCCACAGATAGTAGAATAGAATATAATAGAACATACATCTCTGCAGGAACTCAGCTGGATGCTGCTTGCAACGTGTAGGCCTCCGTATGAACTTGGGCAAGACAAAAGTCATGTAGAATGTTCACATTCATAAAACCGGAGCCGATGATCGTTCGTGAGACAACTATCGAAGTTGTGCAAAATATGACTACCTGAGGCAGTCTATCGGCTAGGCAGAAGCAACTTCGACAAGGAGGCTGAAAGGCGCATCCAACAGTCTTCAACCATTGCGCCCTGCCAGTTATGGCATATGGTGCAGAGACGTGAACACTGATGGTGGGACTGGTCCACCGATTTAAAGTCACTCAGCGTGCTATGGAGAGAGCTATGCTTGGGGTTTCTCTAATGGATGGTATCAGAAAAGAGGTTATACGTCAGAGGACTAAGGTTACCAACATAGCTGTCAAAATTTGCAAGCTTAGGCAGGTAGCCGGTAGTGGCTGGATTCGGAAGACCAAGGACCGAGTGTTGTGGCGCTCCTTGGGAGAGGCCTATGTCCAGCATTGGATGACTATAGGCTGATGATGATAATATGTACATTTCATATTATTATACGGCGGTGGTATCTCAGTCGGATAAGCGCCCGCTTCTCACGCAAGAGATGCGGGTTCGAATCCCGGCGCTGACATGTACCAATGAGTTCTTTTAACTTAAGTACCATCGCTTTGACGGTCGAATGGCGTAGTGGTTAGTGACCCTGACTGCTATGCCGAAGGTCCCGGGTTCGATTCCCGGCTGGGGCAGATATTAGTTTAAAGACAAATATTTGTACTCGGGTCTTGGGTGGTGATATTTATATTTAATATGTATCTATCTATGTATTTGTGTAGATATATCAGCTGTTCGATACCCATAACACAGGCTCTGCCTAGCTTGGGGTCGGATGTCCGTGTGTGATATGTCCCCACATATTATATTGTTATTATGTTGTGTCTTTACCATCACGGGACCATGGGGTCCCGGGCATTTGGAAGGCGTGCATGCATGGGGCCGAAGCCAACACGTAGAGGCCCGTTTGACAACATTAATCTATATGAAATGTGACACCAATCGACGATTTTCCCTGTGAAAACTATAGAAGTATACCCAAGGAAAATCCCCGGTTAGTGCAGGACTATTGTAGGATATGGACAAAACTAATACAGGGTTATGGAAGGGAGTGCTAAATGGACTGGGTAACTGGGACTATGGAAGGACTATGGCCCCTGCCTGACCTATATGTTTCACACACGGATAAAAAGGCAGGGGGTGACTCGCACACACATTAAATGGGCCCCCCAAAACAGTCGCTAGCACATAACAGTGACGTAGCAACAAGGGGGGCAACATGGCATGAGGTGCTGAGGGTGGAGAGGTATACCAAGGCTCTCAGAGCAATCGCGGATGCCGGTCAAGAACCCTACAAGCACTTACTGGATATACATCCTTCGAGCATTTCTGCTCTAGCGGTACACCACTCAAGCCAGCCAATGAAGGCAAGCAAGAGGTGGGAGATCCTGTTCCTCGTCAGTGTTCACTCTGGACAACCAATAAAGGCAAGCCAGATATGAGGAACAGGGGTTCTCCCCGGCATCGAGTGGGTGGGGTCGCTAATGCCCAACAGCTCGCCACAAGCTGCCCGGCCGCTTATATTTTGGTGCTTGGTGTTTTACTGGTGTTGTGTAATTCAGCACAGATTATGTCATATTATAGTATATTTTATGAATTTTACATAAAATGAACAGTATACAAATCGGATATTATACCTTATGAAAATATAGATGTTATAGGTAAGGTTTATTATATGTTGTGAACGTTATTAGTGTGAAATGAAACATTTTGTTTTATACGTCGCAATACGGACCCCACAATGCTACTTAGAGAATTCCATACTATATTCTTATTTTTTTATACATACTGTCGTTCTTTCTTTCGTTCCAATATCTATCCAAATATTTCTGCCATACATACCTGTCTAAGATTGCGTTTCCCTCGCAGTCTTTTTTTTTTAAATTGCAGTGGATTGATTCTTTCATTTCCATTGTATACAGTTCTTTCATTGCCGTGGAAGTTTGTTTCATTGCCGTGGGCCTTTGTTTCATTGCCGTGGACGCTTGTTTCATTGCCGTGAACGCATGTTTCATCGCCGTGGCACGAAATTTTTAATCATCCGTATCTCGTTAAGTTTTTAACTTATCTGCTACCCATTTAGTAAGAACACTAACATTAACAAAAACTTTAGTAAAAGCGTTTTTCTAATATAAAAAACCTTAAGATAAAAAAGTCCACGGAAATGAAGATTTTTTAGGACTTGTTGAAATCCACCCAAGTATGTTTTGCCTATACCTACTGTAGCTATAATTAAAATCTGTATTGACAATACAACAATTAATTTAATGTGAAGTCAATATTATAATTATACTAGCTGTAGCCCGCGAGTTGCGCATCATTTTAAAAGGTTTTATCAGAGGAATATATAATATGTTTAACCTATTCCATTTTCGCAACACCGTGTAATTTCACCAAATTGTTATACCTAAGTAGGTACGTAATGTATCTACCAACCTAAGGGCCGATTTTTCAATAGTCAGATAAAAGTTTTTTTTTATAATCTCATTTATTTTATAAGCCAGATAAAAGTTATCTGAGGAATAATTCTCATGTTGTCGCTTCTGAATGTTTGTATTAGACAGTGACAGCAACAATTTTATTCCTCAGATAAGAATTATCTAAGCATTGAAAAATCAGCCCTTAGTAGTACCTACTACCTACTTGTACGGAAAAGAGGGATGAAATGTAATGCATTTCGTCCCCATAGAAAATTGCTGTCTTGACATTGTGTTAAATTACAAAGCGGCAAACCTCGGGTTAAGTAAATTACATTTCTTGAACTCAACATAATCATCATCATCATCATCAGCCTTCTATCGCCCACTGTTGGGTATAGGCCTCCTTATTTGTACGCCAATTCTTCCGCCCTGTGCCGCTCTGATCCACTGCTTCCCCGCAACCTTGCAGATGTCATCGGACCATCTAGCAGGTGGTCTGTCAACAGCTCTTCATCTGGGTCTAGGCCACCATTCTGTGACCGCCTTTGTCTACCTTCCGTCCTCCTGACGAGCCAAGTGTCCCGCCCACTCCTTCACTTCTTGAACTAGTGTATAGGTATATAATTGACCGAATGGTGTAGTGGTTATATAGGGACCCTGATTGCTCTGCCGAAGGTCCCGGGTTCTATACCCTGCCTGGACAGTTATTTGTTTAGACAGACGTTCGAGTCTTCATGGATCTGTGTAGACATATGATATGAGCTGTCCGATATTCATATTCATATTCATATTCATTTATTGATAAATAAGCATTACAGGTCATTAGAATTAACATTAAATTAAATTAATTATAACAATATTATAGTATTAATAATTTCAAATAATTATGTTTAAATGAATACACAGGATCTGCCTAGTTTGGGTTCGGAAGGCTGTGTGGGAGATGTCCCCATTTATAAATAAGTTATATTCAGGACATACCTGAAACGTACATCGTGAAATCAAGAAGCCACAGACAAACACACATTCACATTTATAGTATCGATAACCATTTCACACTTCAACATAAAATAATTATAAGTAAAAGTGTTAAGTAGTTAATCGAATCAAAATAAAATTAATAAGGAACTTATTTTTACTTTAACATTCGGTTGGGTGAGCGGTGAAACAGATACTTATCGGAACAAAATACTTGGGTTGGTACTAGTGTGTATACTTTTCATTGTAATTTTTATCATAGACTTTATTTTCACTAACTTTTCTACAGTAAATATACAGTAGGTGTATACTAACGGACTCAGTAGGTAGGTAGGTAGGTTAGTACATAAAACTAAGTATTTGTACCAGGGGTGCTCAAATTAAAGACAATTTGAGCACCCTGGTACAACTAAGTACTTACAATGTTTTTGGTGGCAAAGGCAAATCCTATTTTTTTTTCGTTCAAACGGAAAATACTCATAAATTCTATACATTAGCGTCTTTCTATCTGGTTTATGTAAGTACCTAATGTAATCTCTCCTACCTGTGTTAAATAAATAAAGATTTATGCCTAACTAAAGATTTTAAACTCAGTGAAAGATAAAGAAACATTATTACATAAGTAAATGAGCCATTAGTTGGCGCATCTTGTTATCCAACGGACGAAAGGCCTCTGAGAAGAGGGGATATTGTCCGATTTTGGCGAGGGAGCTAATGAGTTCGAGGAATTAAACAAGCCCTAATCAAAATCTGTGCTCTCAATAAAAACGAATAAAACGAAACAAGAACCAAAAAACATCAAATTGATAAGTAAGTACGGACTTTGATCAACCATCCATATCTATCTCTTTAATTTACTTATACCTTTTTTAAGTCGAAGACCAAGTCGCTTTGTATACTGACCCCCTGAGTCACACCCGCTTCGGTTTCTTATTCCTACTTTTATTATTTTAACACCCTGTATATGTAATATATGTATGCATTAGGGCATGCAATACCGGAACTATTTTCAATACCGGTATTGAGTTCCGGTATTGCAACTCAATACCGGGATCCCGGTATTAATACCGGTATTAGATTTCCTTGTTATAAATGGCATATATTGTGATTAAAGGTCGTATATAGGTCAAAATAAAACGAGAAAAAGCAATGAAATTCAGTTTTTTGTAATAGATTTTTACGAGAATTGAGTATTAGTTGAAATTTTACAATATTTTTTTTTTTACATCCAGTGTCCGTTTACGCATGGACAACAGTAGATATCAAACGGCCGAAAACTGCATCAAACGGTTGGAAACAAGTGCGCTTTCACAGAACATAGGAATACTATATCTTAATCGCTTTATTATAGCCTAAAAAAGTCCGATTCCGGTATTACTTCAATACCGGTATTAACTTTCAATACCGGTATTGAAAAAAGCGTGAATTTTGCTCCTAATACCGGTATTACGAATACCGGTATTGCGGTATTGCATGCCCTAGTATGCATCTACCAAGATAATAAACAAGTTTTTTATAGTTTTCGTGTCTAATTAAAGAACTAGGTTTCCTATTATTAGCTAAACACTTCAAATAAAATAATAGAACTAGTTAGTTAGTTAGTACTTATGTAAGTACCTAGCTAAGCATACCTACCTACAAAACTGGTATAGTAAAAGCCGAAAGGGGGGATAAAAGTAATCGTTAGTCGACCCCTTTCGACTTACTGTATTATTTTTGCAGCACTGTACCTATACCTATACATAATTAAAGTCTGTTTTTTAATCTCAGATATATCCTACAAAATTGACAGACTCTGATCGGTATACCAACAGTAGTTAACTATTGGCGGGACGTGTCAATTTAGTATCTGAAATAAAAAAAAACAGATTTTACTATTAAATTCTACTATTTTACTATTAAAGTACCTACCTACCTATATACATTTTATTTCTCAGACACAACAATGGGCCTACTCGGTGCCGTAAGCGGCGTCCAGGGCGCGCTGGGCAACGTGACCAACCCTGTCCTGGACGCGGGGGTCCAAGCCAGCCTCATGACGCTGACGGCAGCCCTAGGAGTCGTCACGTCTGGACTCAGTGAGGCTGCGTTTGATTGGCCCAAGACTTCGCCGCTTTCTGGTAAGATGGCTTTTAGAGAGAAGACATGTAACAGTCTCCCCAATACTTTACCACTTTCTGGTAAGATGACTTTTGAATGAGGGTGCGACCTCAGGTTGCGGCGAGACGCTGTCTCTAATAATGGGACACCCTGTATGCGAGTGATATTATTGATATCAAATCGTGCCACCATGCTATATTTTTCTCCTCCCCCACCTGAAAAAGATACTTAATTAATGCTATATCTCATCGAGGCCTAAGGAAAGAAAAGTCGCGGGAACCAACAGATTAATACCTAACTATGGAAGTGTCAGCGCCAGACTCAAGTGGAGTAAAAGCAGAAGAACCGAATAAATAGATGGATATATATCCCTGACCCCTCTCAGAGTGACAATGCTACCTCAGAAGGGTCAGTGTTCTTTGCTCGAGACTGCACAGACTAGTTATACCTGGGCCCTGGGCTAATAGTATGGGGCGCATTGAAGACGTGACATAAGTTTAGCATCGCGCTCACTCACATTAGCCCTTCTGACAGTATCATTCTGGTCTTCAGGTGGCGAGAGGTTTGACTTCATAGTGGTGGGTGGCGGCGCGGCGGGCTGCGTGCTCGCTCGCAGACTCACCGAGCTCTCTGATTGGTCGGTGCTGCTGGTGGAGGCCGGGGGGGATCCACCGCTTAGTAGTGTTGTAAGTTCTGGGCCTGGATTCTCAACCACTCGCCTTTCGAGTCTAGTGTTAGAATTCATAAGACGATACGTCGCGCAACTGACAGGCGACTTGAAAGACGGGTGGTCGAGAATTGCCCCGCTGGATTTATCTTCAAGGCATATTTAGACCTATGATGTAGAGAGACCCAGACATTATGAGTGCTACTGCAAGGCATAAACGAAAGGCCTCTTCGACTGAAGTAACATAATCTGTTCCTGGAGCACGCTGGGCAGTCAGCGACTGATGTTAGTCTGATTGGCCAATTTTCTCACCACGGTGACAGATACTATAGTCTATAATAGCTCTTTTTTTGTCGCCCCCACGATAATAAGGGCTAATGATTGGTATGGTACTTATGGCTTTAACTATAAAGTTAGAAGTCAGTTGTTGGTGAATGATGACCGTATGTTACAGTTAAGGAATTCAAAACTGTGGCTGTGCTGACCCTGAGCCAACTATCGAACGATGCAGACACTTGTTTAAATATTGATATTTTCATCGGTATTTCAAATTTAGCTAAAAGATAATAGAATTAGCAGGCTTGTTGAACAAGCCCGCCAGTCTCTGAGAATTCAGAAATATTTGTAAATTGGTTACCCTATAGGAATTAATAGTAGTTAACTAGTTAGCTGCCTAACATCTGACATGCCACTAACGATATAGATGTAGGTACCAACACTTTCGCGTTTATACAGGGTGTTGCAAAAACGATATACCGAAATGAGGTGGACTCAGGGGGCCATGCTGAACAACTATTCTTTTATGACTTTTGGAAACCTCTTTCGGCTTACAATAAATCTTTTGAAAAACCCTGCATAACTATAGATAGATAGAGTACCTACCTAACTACTCTTTATTTGTAATAAAGTACACCAAGAAATAATCAACAATTTTGTATAAACTTAATTAGGGTACAAAAGGTCTTATCGCTTATATAGTGATCTCTTCCAGACAACCTTTAACATTATCATAATGATGAATCCCCCAGATCCCAGGAGCCTTCATGCTGCTAACATACAGCGAGCAGGACTGGGCGTACCGGGCTGAAGACGACGGCTACTCCGCGCAGGCGCAGAAGCTCAAACACGTGGTGCTGCATCAGGGGAAGATGCTGGGCGGTGGCTCGTCGAGCAGCTTCTTGGTTTATGGGAGGTTCGTTGTGGGAATTGTCTATAGATCCAAAGATCACAGATGTTTTATGATCTATATCTTGTATTAAGTATATTATCATCTAGTTATAAAGCTATACAGGTTGTTGCAAAAAGAGTATACTATACCCCTGAGTCACCCCATTTCGGCTTAGTTCTTATACCCTTTTACAACACCCTATAGATGTCCTGCATTAAAAGGTAATAGATGCCCTGCCTTCATTGGATGGGGACCCGTGCCCCAGCAGTGGGGGCGTGATAGTGGGTTGTGATGATGATGATGTGATGTCCTGCTTTAAATTGTAGCCCTCAATAACTTTGTATACTGAAAAAAAAATCTACTCCCGATAATAATAGTCACGTGACCAACAAAAAGTTCGATCGAGTTATAGTTAATGTATTAAAATTAGCCCCTGATCCCCTTTCGGTTTAACCCTTTTAACTCCTTTTGTATATCAAACCATATATTTTTACAATAATCGATAGAGGTAGGTACCTGAGCACATTCCTTGACGAAGGCTATATCTTCTTTACAGAAGTAAAAACCTCTCATGCGGCGACTGGGACGTCCCGGGCTGGGGCTTCGACGACCTCTACCCGTACTACCTGAAGGTGGAAGACCTGCAGGTGCCCGACATCATCAACAGCCCCGACAACGTGCACCACAGCCAGAGCGGACCCATAATCCTCACCACCCACGGACCAGAAACTGGCTTTACTGAAACTGAAGATGTCATGCTAACGGGGTTTAGCCAACTGGGATACGAAAGACTTAATGACGCTAACAACCCTAATACTCTAGGCTTTGGTCCCGCGCAACTAAATTCTGATGAAAAAGGCTTTAGGACCAGCACAGCTATAAACTATCTCCTCCCAATTAAAGACAGGAATAACTTTTACCTCCTCAAGAATACTTTAGCCAGTAAGATTGTTTTTAACGGGACCAGAGCTGTTGGAGTGGAAGTGATTAGAGAGTCAGGCGAGACACAGGTTTTCTACGCGAATAAGGAGGTGATATCCTCAGCTGGATCTTACAGGACCCCGCAGTTGCTAATGCTTTCTGGTATCGGGCCTAAGGCTCATCTAACAGACCTAGGAATAGAGGTTCTGGCAGATTTGCCAGTAGGCTTGAACCTGAAGGAATTGGCTGATATACCATTGTTTATGACAGGAAATCAGGGGCTTCTAAGCGCCACACAACTGGCTTCAGCCACTTTGAATCTTGACTCATTTCCTTTGCCAGTCGTGGATGGCTGGTTCAGTCTAAACAACAACTGCCAATGCCCAGACTTCCGTATCTACCCTCTTACTTTTGGTGCCGCATCACCTTTCTCCACAGTCGGTTGCAATCTACTCTTCAACTTGGAAACCAGCGCTTGCAATGCCCTTACGCTTGCCAACACAGTAAAAGATGTTGTCTTCCATCAGATATTACTCGGCAGTCCCAAATCTTCTGGCAACGTCACCTTAAGGAGTTTAGACCCGAAGGATCCTCCACGAGTCTTCACTGGTTTCTTTAGCTCAGACGAAGATTTAACGCGCATGGCTGAAGGCGTAAAGCGCATAGCTAGACTCAAAGACACGCCAACTTACAAAAACTACGGCGCAGAAATCGTAGACTTGGAGCTACAACAATGTAAAGATTACGAGTTTGGTACTACAGATTTCTGGCGTTGTTACAGTCTAAATACTGTAGCGTCTCTGTACGGGCCTACTGGTACTTGCAGAATGTCAGTGGAAGGGGCTGAGGGAGTGGTAGACGATCGGTTGCGGGTGCTCAACGTCCAGGGTCTAAGGATTGTTGACGCGAGTGTCATAAACAACTTGATGGGCGGAGAGGCGCATGGGAAGACGTTGGCTGTTGCGGAGAAGGCAGCTGATATTATTAAGCAAGATTACGGGGTTTTGACATGAATATGATAGAGGAAAATTTTAATAAAATTATAAGTAACATAAACTTACTGTTATTTGCCTTTCCTTGCTTGGTAGTGAAGTGGTCGCAGGTTGCATGTACTTATATCATCCCAGTCTTGGGAATCATTTGAGTAGTGTTCAACGCATGAGAAAACAGATATAAGTATGTTACCTATTTGTTAGTTGATATACACTCGCAGATAAAGAAACAACATGTAAATGGCGGTCGCGGTCTTTACATAAAAAGTTTTTGGCATCCCTACTACGAAAGCTACTACGTAGGACCATCCGCTAGCTCATTTGTTTCTTTATCCACAAACACCTATTTATTACCACCGGTTTAAGAGCGGTGGTAGCTCAGTCGGGTAAGCGCCCGCTTCTCACGCCAGAGATGCGGGTTCGAATCCCGGCGCTGACATGTACCAATGAGTTCTTTTCTGAATTTAAGTACAATGTATACCATCGCTCTTACGGTGAAGGAAAACATCGTGAGGAAACCTACATATCTAGATTTAGCACATCTAGATATGTGAACCCACCAACCCGCAGTGGACCAGCGTGGTGGGAAATGGTCCAAGCTTAGGAAGGCAGTTTAGACCTTGGGGATATGCACAAAGGTTCCATTCGAGAGAGCCAGGTGCAGGTACTGACACCCCCACAGAGAATAGAATAGAATAGAATACCACCGGTTTATACCTGCACCAACTGTCCTCAAATCTCACGCCAAGCTCGGCGATAAACTAAGCTTACTTTTAACTAATATCCTACAAAAGTATAACTTTTGAAAGGCTACGTTCCCAGTAGGTTAACTATTAGCCCGTTACTAGGCGCGCGTAACGCTAATAAGGCTAGTTAGCGCAAAAATAGCAAACTTTGAACATTCGGCATACTAAACCGATATCATCATCATCATCAGCCTATAGCTGTCCACTGCTGGACGTAGGCCTCTCCCAAATAGATATGACGCAACTCAATCGGCGATAAACTGTTTACCTACTGAGATGGACCCTAACCTATTTTAGCAATACCAACATAATTATTATGTACCTACTTGAATTAATTAACCCTCCAACAGTATTTGTCCATAAATTAAACTAACTTCTTAGGTTCCACTAGCTACACAAAATAAAACCACAAAACATGTCCTTTATAAAATATATTGTCCCTTCTACTTCTTGGCCACCGGTTTTTTGGCGACCTTGGCGACCTTTCCTGCGGCCTTCTTCTTAGGGGGGGGCGGGGGGGTCTTCTTCACCGCCTTCTTGGGCTTCTTCGCTAAGGCCAGCTTAACGGACTTGGCGCGGTTCACTCGCAGCTTCTCCGCCTGGGGACGGGAAAAATGTCGGTTAATATTGTTTAGAAATCGCTACGAAACTATGGATATGTCTATGCTTCGACTTGGTATCTATCTATCTATCATGGCGAGCTGATTTTCCGCATTTAGCCTCTGAGGTGGCATTATGTGTGAAATACCTATGGGGTGACTAGCTATTAAGCCACCAAGCGACTTGGTATTATAAACTTGTAATTCTTAGAAAATTATCAGCACTGAATCATTAGGAGCTGATGAAAATATTATTGGCCCGGGCATTATAGTGCCAAAATCGTACCCGTAATCGGTAGTTATTAAAACAGGAATTGAATACGTTTTTACAATAAATACTAAGCTTTTCTACATACCTTGACAGCGGGGTCGCTAGCGGGCAGCTTGATCTGTGAAACAAAATGGCGGCTTTAAATATTGTGTTCTAGAATATTTCCGAGTGGTTCTAACAATAGGAATAAGTATAATCAGAATGTGTCAACGTGTAAAGTAATCATGGTTATTCATAACCCAATGCTCTGAAAAGAGGATATCATCACTTGGTGTACTATGGCTTACTAATATCGCGGGATAAGTGGGATAACTATTTAAGGAAACGAAACGGCAAGTCCTTGTTCCTTTAACAAACATAGCGTTGGACACCCTCGAGGCAGCTGGAAGAACCACTAGAGACAAAGGGAGCCTCTCTCCGTATGAACTGTACATTACATGTCAGGCAGTAAGACAACAGTCAGCGACTGATAACTAATCTGACTTACTATTTTTCTCACAACATCGACAGTAACAAACTCCCTAGGTCCAAGCTCTTCAGTTTTTCACCGAAATGCTAAAAACCTACACATCTAAAAGACCCACATTATTTCTCCCCAAAAAAACACAACTCACGCCACGCTTCTCAGCCAGCTCCAACGCACGGATGTTGTTCCTCCTCTGCTGGTCCAAGACCGCCTTCCTTCGGAGGACAGCCGAGAACGGGTTGAGCCTCAGCATAGCCTTGCTGTTGGTAAGCGGGTTCAGCTTCCTGGTCGCACGGGTCACGCGCTTGCTGTAATAGAAACGAGGGTTAGAGACGGAGGTCAGATGGGGATAGGGTGGTTGAGTGGTGGGGGTAGTCAGAATGTGTCAACGTGTAAAGTAATCACGGTTGGTTCATAACCCAATGCTCTGAAAAGAGGATATCATCATTTTGGTTTTTCGTTTCGGTTGTCATTATTGATACACATGTATTTTATGTAAAGATAGCTGAGTTTTCTAGGGGAAACCTCAGGCAAACATATTTTATAATACCACCTTAAAGACTGTGGTAGGTTGAGGATGACTTAGGATGTTAATGTAAGGTAATCATTACTGCTTTTTGAAGTTATGACAAATATTAGTGAAGTTCTACCAACTGGGAATCCTAAATAACACCATAACTTATAATTCTTTTCGCCCTAAACTCAACGAAACAAAATCCAAAGCCACCAAAAACCGGTCCTTCGACCCTGACATTTGTTCTACTCACTTGGGGGCACGGAGGACCTTGCGGATCTCGTCAGACTTGAGCAGACGGCTGAGGTCGGTGTTGGCCATCTTGGGCTGGGGAAGGTTGAAGTTCTTCTTCTCCTTGGAGGGTGTCTTCCATGAGCCGAACAGGGCATCTGTTTGGGGAGACATACTGTTAGATGTTGATGGAGGCTTATTGAAAAGATTGATGTGGAAATGGCAAGAGTTATCAGAAGGGCTAGCACGTGGCGCTATTAAGACGTGACAAAGGTTCTCCGTCGCGCTCGCTCTTGAGACTGCCCGATGTGAGTGAGCGCAGTGCTTTTGTGACGTCTTAAATGCGCCCCGTGCTAGCCTTTCTGATGTTACTTAAGGTGCCAAGTAGCCGCAGACGTGGTTGCAGTAGATCGCGTGTCGCAACGTCACATTCGCGCCCACCGCCGCAGAAGTCCTACTAGCCCCTGAGGTCGCCGTCATCGGATCACGATGAGGAGGACATCACATCACTACTGGTTTTTATGTACATATTTGTATGTGATTCGTTAAGCGGTTAGCTACAAGACACTTAAATACACGTCTATAGAAATCAGGATTTGCGACACGACGTCTGCACCAATCAACAGTCAATTGGCACAATTAGGCGTTTGCTGAGGATGTTTGTATTCCACAAGTCGACACACCGGCCGTCAGATTAACGTCCGATGTTTCCTAAGGGAACGTTTCTATACCCCGAATATTCGTAACCCGACTCTGTACGGGACATAGTGGGTAAGGCTTATAGGGGATAGTCTTAATGCTATATAATTTTATAATGGAGATTCGATGCTCCGGTGACCTTACGCAAAGGTCATTGGTGTAGTTGAAGACGGAGTTGGATGGCTGAAGACGGAGTGTTATGGATGGCATCCAGCAATGGACGATTACTGCCTGATCCTTATTTTTGTGACTAAATTAAGTTAAGTACTCGTAAGCTTGCGCTTTTAGTGCCGTTAATGTACACCAGAGTGGATTCATGTTTGATAGAGCAACTGTATGTTATACAGGGTGTTTTAAAATTAATATAGAAGTCTAAAGTGAATGTTTCAGCTCGTCATTCCGAACCATTTTTGTCCTAGGACTGATCAAATTGACTGACGAAATTATGATGATGTGGACTAACCGAGGCGGTCGAAAGCGGACTGGGTCCAGATGACGAAGCGGCCGACGTGTCCGCCGGGCGCCAGCTTCAGCAGGTTCAGCTTCTCCACGCTCAGCATCTCCGCGCGGGGATGCCGCTTGTACCACATAAGAGGCTCTTTACATACCTACGTAGTAGCTACCCTGTTGCTGTCCTATGTTCTATAAGAGTGCACCACTGACGCGGCTCTTTACATACCTACCTACTGCCTACCCTGGCTCTGTCCTGTGGTACCCCGGTTGTATAAGTGTCTACAAGAGTGCGGGACGCCATCCCGACCTCAGCAACTGGCTAGTCACTCTACTAAGCTTCGGAGCGCTGCTGCTTTCGTTCGTTTGTTTCTCTTCAGTATACAGTCACTCTCCTGCTGTAGCTACACGGGTTTCGTTATCGACGTAGATAAACGTCACTATATCGCGATTCGCCACTAATATGGCGCTATGATGGATGAAATGCGCCGTAAACTAGTTTATCGGAGTCGATAACGAACCCGTGTAGCGGCTGCAGCCCTGGCTTCTGAGTTTGACCAAAGCTTATAAGGCTTCTGTACAAGAGTGCGCCACGCCATCCCGTCCTCAGCACTGCCGCTACACGGGTTCGTTATCGAGATCGATAACTCATTTAATGTGCTTCCCACCCATAATAGCGCCGTATTTATGGCGTATCTCGATACAGTGACGTTTATCTACGTCGCTAAGGAACCCGTGTAGCGGCAGCAGGAGTGTTACTCTATACTGAAGGAAAACAAACGATGAAGAGCTGTCGTGCAATCGGCACGTTTAATACAACGAGATAGAGTCCTGTGCTGAGTCTGACGAAAGCTAACTAATAAGGCTTTAGTTACTAACCGAGGCGGTCGAAAGCGGACTGCGTCCAGATGACGAAGCGGCCGACGTGTCCGCCGGGCGCCAGCTTCAGCAGGTTCAGCTTCTCCACGCTCAGCATCTCCACGCCGGGGATGTTGCGGAACGCGCGGGTCAGGCCCTGGGGAGGTAACGAGGAGATATAACAACAGAAAGCCGTGGTGGCTAACAGATAAGCACTCATTCGTGAGGCTGTGGGTTCGAATCCTGCCATGAAGGGAGGAAGAAAAACATCGTTAGGAAACCTGCTCATCTAAATTCTAAATGTGTACTCTAAGTAGACTGTACTAATTTAAAAATCGCGTGCGATCTCGATCGTCGAGCTCGCGACCTATCACTTGAGTACAAAGGTAAAGCGGAAAGCGTGGAATAAAGTTGTGAGCATAGTCGTATGTATGTCACTTGTATCTATGCGTTAGTATATAAGTTATTAAACTACCACTATTTCTGTTCTTGTTGTGTATTTCTATCTTATCGACATATCTTATTTAATAATGCGCATTTTCTTGCAAAGAAAAAGGTGAGCCTGATTGTCTTAGTTTTACTAATATGTTTGTAGTAGCAACTCTGCACCCGTGCACACTACAGAGTGTGCCCAGAACGCCATGTCGCTCCGTCGCTGTAGCACCGCATTCGCAGTAACACTCAAAGCCATGGAAAAGACAACTGAATGTGGACATTAGGTGCAAATAAAAGCTAAAGGGATATTGATGTTAAATTTAACATAAAACTCAGGGTGAGATGCTAAAACTGAGATAAAATATCTCTATTTACGGCAGCACATGCTGAGCATGGCACTTTTAGCATAAATTTTCTTTCATAATTCATATACATTAAAAATAAGCGTTTCTCTATCTGTTAAAGCTGTTGCAGCAATAAATTATTTTCATTGTTTCCTTCTTTTTAACTTATATGTATGTGTGTGTGGTGTGTGTGTGTGTTACCTGGTCCTTGTGGTAGACGATGAGGGGTCCCTTGCGCTGGACGCGGCGGCGGTTGCGCATCTTGCCCTTGCCGGCGCGCAGGCGCTGTGACTTGTACACCTGGGAGACGAGATGGTATGTTAGTGGACGTTTTGGATACCAGTTAGGCCTTGGTCTCCTATTTGCGCCGTAGTTCGCGTCCAGCGTCACGCCGTAGGCCGCGTCACAATGCTCACTATAGAAATGTACTGATGCGGTCTCCCTCACACGCCGACGTTGGCGCGTAGATGTCATGAGCATCGTGACGCGGCCTACGGCGTGACGCCGGACGCAACCTACGACGAGAAATAGGAGACCCCGGCCTTACTGTTGAACGATGTACATAGTGTGAAATTAAGGCTAAAAGCATTTTCAACAAGTCAACGCACAGGAAGTGCTAAAATCAAAATTACTGGAGTGATGGTGATGTTGACTGATCAAAATACATTGTAATACCTACTTAATAAATTAACGACACTAAAGACTCTCACGTCTCAGCGTCTTAAAATAGCAACAGATGTTGAGATGTGGTTGATATTTATTTTGTATTCTTAATTCTATATCAGAATAGAAATGGTCCTTTCCTGACTGTTGTTCAAGAAAGTTAATCTCTCCCGATGAACAAGCGAACCCGCAACAGATTGGCTGTTGAAAGTGCAGAATCGGGATTTGACGAGTCTCTACCTACTGATATTTTCGTGTAGTGCTGATCTGATATTAAACGCGTTTACTAAATAAATTATACACTATGGATGCCCTTTCAATTATAAATATTATAAAGCGCGGCATATCTATTCAATTAATGCAAGTCATGCCATTTTTTGACACCGGAACCTAATCAGCAACAATTTTATAGATGTTATAGCACATAATTGAAACATTGACGGTTTGCTAGTTTGACAATGTACAAAAGTGTACAGCTATTTATGATGCTGACTGTACCATGAGAGAACAGTAAACCCCTCACCTTGAGCACGTCAGACCAGGCCTTGATGCGGCGCAGGAAGATGACGGCCTGCTTGGTCTTGTTGATCTCCTGCACCTTGTCGGAGACCACGAGGGGCAGCTCGGGGATCTTCTCGATGATGTGACCTGCGGGGCGGGGAGGTTAGAGGTCATTGTCCGAAGATGTTGTCAAGTAGGGAGATTTCTCATAGTTAAGTGGCTTGTGGAGATTAGAGCACATTGCATAGTTAACAATGGAGAAACCCTGAATGACGTACCAACTGTACTTTATACGTCCGGCGCAACCTGGGCAGTCAGCGACTGACGCTAATCTGACAGAGTAATCCTTTCACCAGTGTTCATCGAGAGTTGCTCTAGTGTTTGTCACTGACACGCTTTAAAATTTTATAATCCTTGAAACTCTGTAATACCATGTCAAGATGTTATTATAAATAATGATGATTGATGATGAGTGATAACCGATTTTGGTCATGGGCCTTAGTTAGGGCAAATCCGCAAAGAGTGACTCGTAAAATGATTGAACAAATAGTTACATTTGTTCAATCATTTTACTATTAAAATTATTAATTGTATTCCACAAGTCGACACACAATAGTTATATAACTGCCGTGTTTCCTACGGGAATTGTTAATATGCCCCATAAATGTACCGGGAAGACTATGGAAGTACAACCAGGAAGAGTTTGGGGTCTAGATATGTCACTCAGTGTCTCATAGCTAGAAGTATCTTCCAAGCATAATTTCGAGTAAAGAACCGATAAAAGATCAATCAAAAGTATTACATAAACATGGAAACCTGTAAAACTTATGGATGCAATAAACAATTGAGTATTGGATAAACAATCTGCGGAGTGTTGCAGTCTTTAGAAAGGTTTGTTTTTGCTGATGATTACTACAACACCATGTGCCACATAATGGTTCGGAGTGGTAAGTGACCTTCACAGCTATTCGATGTCAGGTTTTGATCACCGGCTGAGGCCTTTCTATACCTTTCTGTATAGACGACAGATATTTGTTCTCGGCTCTGCAGTTTAAACCTTTGTATGCTTTGTTACATGCAAGATTCAAGGCGCTAACCTCTAGCCTGCACAAGCGCGGGCACGCCGGCAGCGGCGACCGCAGCAGCGACGGCGGCGCGGCGCTGGCGTAGGTTCACGCGACGGTGCCAGCGGCGCCACGGCTTGGTGGGCGCGAACATGCGGCCCCCGCGACACATGTTGCCGAAGGCTCCCTGGCCGGATCTGCGGAAGGGTGGGGGGTTAGTGCGTGTGTGGGGGTGGGGATTTGTAATTTACTTGAGGTGATTGTTATAGATGAGTGGAGACCATGAACACCTTAGATATCTATTTATCATGGTGTGTACATTATCTGCATTTAGCATCTGAGGTTGGCCATTATTGCTATGGGTTATAGCTGTTCAGCCATCACGCCAGAAAGTCAGTAGACGACCTTGGATACTTAGGAATTTCCAGAGACATAAATGTATGCCCAGTCTGCTGATGACCACCACTAAAGCGATTAATCCTTATAGCATTGATGACAAATAAAAGGCATAGCTTCCATAACATTGAAAGACCTGCGGTTAGCAAATTAGCTACCAGATTATCATCATCAGCCATAATCATGCACTGCTGAACATATTCCTCTCCTATTGATGGTGTTAATAATAATAATAATGTATTCCGTTCCGTCGAAACATCAGCCTCAGGGTAACACTGACGTCTGCGAATTGGGAAATTGCTGTACCCCGCCGTAGTGAACTCACTTCGATTGATGCGAAAAGAGTAAGGTTGCGGGGATCTTTAGCCTCTAAATGTTCTGGTTGATTTGGACTCCATTAACAAACTTGATTGACTAGTGTTCTGTCTACCAAATGCTAATATTGTCTATCAGGTCATAAAATAACATAATTAACACAACTGAACAGATTTTTTCGGCTGGCTCTTTTGGCCACTGAAGAGAGGCTTATGTTCTGCAGTGTAATATTATGGACTGATGATGATGATACTGCATACTGATGAGAAGGTTGAAACCTCATATGTATATTGACAAAAAATAACACAGGAAGTTTGTTGTTGGTCATCAATATCATGTTTTCTACTCCGTAACCTTATTCTAGTAGCTGATGATGATGAGGACTCACCTGTGGGTACCACCACCACGGACACGAGGAATACGCGCGACAGCTCGTCCGGTACCCCATGACTCGGCACTGGTCTGGTGACCTGTGGGACAGAACAAGCGTTAACTAGACTGCTAAATTGGCCAAGGCTACTCAAGTTGTTTTGTTGATTTTCATACTTAATTCAAGGGTTCAAAGTAAGCTAGGATTCTTTATCGAGGGTTAAGTGAGTAAGGGATTGGGCGCACTGAAAGTCTGATATAGCTGTTAGTGTTATTCCAAGAGCCAAATAACTGGCAAACATAGTGATGTAGTGTGGGATCACTGTTCAGCCATCTGGGCTAATGACCTTGGACAGATAGCTGGTAATGGATGGATGTGAATACTATATTGCTATAAGACTTATTAAGGTCTATTTTTTCCATAAGCTTGAAAACACCAACACAAGTCAATGTTGTAAGATAATAATTATAGGACAGTTGAATAACATTTGTAGTAGCAACTCTGCACCCGTGCACACTACAGAGTGTGCCCAGAACGCCATGTCGCTCCGTCGCTGTAGCACCGCATTCGCAGTAACACTCAAAGCCATGGAAAAGACTACTGAATGTGGACATTTGGTGCAGAAATAAGATACCTAAGTAAAAACGTGATACAGTAATTTGACTTCATAGAATGGACAAGGTCTTCACATGTTGTATTTCTTATTTTTTTACTGACCAGGAAACAAAGTTGTGAAACCCATTTCATATTTTAGTTTTTTTTGGAGTAGCATTGTTAACTTAAGTTTGGTATTGATAAATGTAAACCCCACTTACAAGCAAGGATATTCTACTTTAGTTTAAGTTTTAGGGTCTCATTTTACCCTTTCATCAAAAATAACAATTAAAACCGAAGAACAAAAAAAAAGAACCTTACCAGCCTCCTTGCTCACGGAGTAAGGCTGCCTCGAGTTCTTGGACATGGAGACGTGGACATCGTTGACAAGGTCCGGGCGGATCGGGGCCTTGAACACGAACGGGAGGGGCAGAGCCGCTCCGGCCACCGACTCACTCTTCTCTGAGTACACCGACACGAGCGGTCGGGCTACTGATAAACTCTGGAATTTGGTGAATATTTTGTTTTAACTTGTGCGGAGGCTAGTCAGATTGAAATGCTGTAAAAAGTGTGTAGATGCTGTTGTACAACGTCATTCATTAGACTTCATCTTTCATTGTGAAGTATCTTGTAAAGAATGTTTTCAAAACAAGACAACAAAACATTCCAAGTACACAATAAATGTGAATTTTTAAGGAGTGTCCATAATTAATCCCTATTGTCATGGCTTAAACTGTCTCAAGTTTACAGTAAAAGTGAATATAAATTTGTTTTCCTCAAGTCGACACACAGTAGTTACAAAACCACCGTGTTTCCTACGGGAATACTTGTTTTACCCCTTGATTGTACCGGGAAGACTATAATAGTGCAACCAGGAAGAGTTTGGGGACCTAGATAATGTTTATATTGCTAAGGTATCATAAGTCAATACAATAGGCAGACAATGCAATAGGTCTTTGTTCTCAGAATTTGGTAGTTATGATTAATTTGTTCCGATAAAACCTTTGAACAACGTTAAACAAGAGAATATTGTTAAGTATAGATCCAAAAGTTTAATTTTCACATGCATGTGAAGTAAACCTAACCTCAAAATGTTATCATACACAAATTTGACCATGGCCTCAAAAGTATTGAGTGCTTTCGCCGTGGATACATCCTTAAAGGTTGTGCGACAGTAAATTACATCAAAAAAGGCTTAAAAGGCTTAGGTAATGGAGCAAATAATGAATAACAAAACAATTTCCGCCGTGCGTTCTCCAACCACATTATCGAGCACTAAGGATGTTGCTTTGAACGTAATCCTGGGTCGTGGATAACGATTATTAGCGTTTCGGAATACCGCAAATCCACTGAATAACACTGAAATATCACAAATAGTCCACTGATCCTCAATATTTCCGTAAAATAAGAACAAACACGTGGGAAGCCATGATGACCAATTTTGAGGTGAGATTTACACTTTCACTGCAGTTTAGATATCACTGGGAATTATGTATCGGTAAAGAAACATAATTAACAACCTGAAACTTACCATTTCGCTATACGAGCGAAGATATTTCTCCTAAAAAACACTATAGGCGGCGGTAAAGACCATCCGCCATGCCACGGAGAAATGAAAAGACCGGAAACACAAATTTTTGACAGCAGTTCTCAAAGACAGTTGCCAGAATGAAAAATACCTCGCCTGCCAATAAAATAAACTGCGTTTTTTGTCTTAAAATGATCATAAAATAAAAAGACACGGACTAAAGCAATATATTTGTGCGAATATAAACAAAAAAAACTGTTCATATAGGTTAAAAACCGAGTGAAATGGTCAAAATTATTATTTTCATGCATTTGTGCTTTACTTTCATAGAGCAACATTTTTTATTTTTGTTTTTTTATTGGTGTGGATTTCGGATTTTTCAGCCAAACACACGTTTTATCTACAGAACAGCTACAATATTTGCAGCGAGGCTGTTATTATTCTGAGATATTTGGTTAGATTTTAATCAGAATAATAACTTTTTCGCATATTTTTTTGCACATAGTGATGTTGACTTGTTGAGTCATGACAAGAAATTGAATAGAATTTATTATTAATTTCACTATGGGATTTATAAGTAAACAGTAAACATACATACGAAATACCGAGCGTATACCATCTTTTAAGTGCTAGTATCTAGGACCGATTTACCGCAGGCAATAATGGATCCCAAAGATAAAACTAATGATCTCTCAGAAATCCCAGGTTGCAGTCATGGAAATGCGACTCCAAGGAATGAAAACAAAAAGGAGCATGATGATGATGAGTCTGTCCGATCTCGAGAAATTGCTACACAGTTGCTGGATGAAACTGTTGACTGCCAAGCCACGACTACATCCAGGCATGATGCCATAGCATTGTTATCGCTTGCTCTAGGAAAGGAGGTGTCCGTCAAGCTCAATGTCAACAACCCTAAAATGCCTGTGCTGATTATAAATAGTGGCTCTTTAAGTGAAAGTAATGAGACTATTATGATACAAGACCAGGAAACATGTTCCGATTTGCTTTCTCGCTCATCAGTGAGGCTTTATCAGCCTCCAACTCTCTTCATTCAAGCGTTACGTAAACTGACGAACCAACAGGCAATCCTCGGTATGAATGCAGAGACATACATAGACCATTTAGGACAGCTACTTGGAGTCAGCAACAGCAGAATACGGCGCAGCATGGAGAAAAGCCCAGAGTTGTCAGCACCAGATTCCCTGACCAGTGCTCCACCATCTTATTCATTCGTTTTGAGGCAAATGGCGGCACGGGCCAGGAGACCACGGCTCATGGGGACTTTTATTCCATCCCCATCTTTCATAACCCATACTCCTCCTCCGAATTACGCTAATGCTTTCGATATCTATGTTGATAACCCACCGCCTCCCCCTGTGAGGGTTTATACGTACGGCTTCACACCACAGTTGGTTATATGTCCAGACTGTGGGTACACTGGCATGACAGTGATCAAAGCAAAAATAACGCTGTGCACGCATTTGAGTGCAATGATACTTTGTCTTTTTTGCTGTTGGCTGTGTGTTCCGCTTCCTTACTTTTTGAGATCGTGCAAAGAAGTCGAACATTATTGTTTTCAATGCAACAACTACCTGGGCATATATTGTCCGACTAATCCTGAAAGTTCTGTGCGTTAATTATCTTTTTTAAAAGGACGGAAGTTCCATTACAAGGCTAAGTAAAGCGTGATTAAAGTTTATTTGTAACATTCAGTATCACACAGGTATTGTCGTGAACCGCCATAATTATGGCGATCACGAATTGTCATGATACTATTCAATCATAGGTAATATTTAAGAGATGTAATATGAGGTTGTGATTCTTGTAGAATAGGCACAGGAAATCGTACCCTGCCGGACCGTCTCATATGGTAACGTTGTGCTCATACTATAAGAAATGAAATTAAAATAAATACGAATATGCCAACTCTCACCGGGTGAATCAAATCGGTGCACTGTGGTAACACAGCCTATATTAAAACATTACACGCCAATCACATACATCCACTCTCATTGCCATTGCATTACACTAAAGCTTCAGACTGCATAATATATGTCAATAGCATTCTCACTTGCCCCGCCTCTTGGCTGAAGGCCGTAATACACGTACCTGCACTACGATGCACACGCGTATACGTTTACTATCATCAACTCATGCCCCGCGTCTTCGCTAAGGGACGTAATACGAGTACCTGCACCTCAATGCACACCCGCACACGTTTACTATCATCAACTCATGCCCCGCGTCTTCGCTAAGGGACGTAATACGAGTACCTGCACCTCAATGCACACCCGCACACGTTTACTATCATCAACTCATGCCCCGCGTCTTCGCTAAGGGCCGTAATACGAGTACCTGCACCTCAATGCACACCCGCATACGATTACTGTCATTAGCTCATGCCTCGCGTCTTCGCTAAAGGCCGTAGTACGCGTACCTGCATCGCAATGCACACGTGCATACGTTTATCATTCTTTCATCATCTATCACTCTCTCATATCATGTTTCGTCACTATTAATGATTTATAAACATTAAATGTCGGTTCTGTAGATACCGACGAAGGGCCTCCAACCACCCCTTATAGCCCTCCCTGACCACACAGTATATTCTCTTCTCCCTCTAGTTAAACATTTACCCAAGTCACAGTAGTCCACCCTTATTTGGGTTACGACTTCAAATTACCGTATGCTTAACGACATACCAACATTAGCATAATCAATGTCAATAGCAATCACAATTCAAACACCAAGAAAATAAAGTATAAAATGGTTTCCACTTACATTAGGTTACGATGAATCCAGCGCGACGTCCGTCCGCTCCGGCTGCTCACAGAAAAAGTGGCGCTCCACCACACTCGTCGAGTCGCCCCGTATTCACTTCTACCCACTAGTTACCGATATAAATTTTAGGCTCGTCTACACTATTGAAAATTCTACTCGATTTAAGTGAAGTCGAAATATGATTCGCGATCTTTCGCGACACTCCCGGCAATAAGAAAGTGAAATAATAGGTAATATAAAGGAGTCCATAAATAATGCAATTACATATTATGATTATTAATCAACAATTTAATGATACAACTCGGCACAGGGTTAATTAATTATTTTACAAATACATCAGATTAAATAATTGATTTGTCCATTCTTTCATAATTTGTCTTGCGCGTACTGCTGATGCTCGTTTCGGTCTGGCTGCAACAACCAGTTCTTCTGGCTTGTCCCCATCCGATAGTCTGTCATTGTTAGTTTTATGTAAGTCTGGCGTCGCATTTTGGCTATCACTACACATTATTTCCGAATCCATGACTTCGTCATTTTGTACTCGTATATTATCTGAATCTGGTCGTGTGTTTGAGTGTGTTACTTGTTTTGGTTCTGAAACTATCTCATTTTCATCCCTAAACTCCAAAGGGTATAAATGAGATATCGATCTCGTGAATATCTCACCTGTTGGTAGAGTCACTCTCGCTACTCTTATTTCTCCATCTGAACCTTTTCTTATTTCAGTTATCTTTCCAACTTTCCAAAACGCTCTGTTTTGTTCTCCTCTTATCTGGACTATATCACCAATTTTCGGAACTCTCGCTACAGCAATCCTTGACTGTTTATGTTCATCTTTTCTTTCTCGTAAACTGGTTAGATACTGTGATGTAAACATATCAACAAATTCTTTGAGTATAATCTGTCCACGTTTCCATCCTTCTACTAATCCTTCCTTGGTGACTGTTACCCTTTCAAAAAGTTCCACATCAGATATGTCTGTGGTTATAGGCCCACCAACCTTTAGAAAGTCTGATGGCGTTAGTACTTCTTCTAATTCTTCCCCCACTGTAGTAAGAGGGCGCGTATTAACAATTGCTTCAACTTCTTTCATAATTGTTACCAGTTGGTTATTATTCAGCAAATGCTTGTCTAAAGTCCTTTTAAGACAATTTTTCACAATGCCAATGAGTCTCTCGTAGAATCCTCCAAACCAAGGTGCAAGTTCTGGTATGAATCGCCATACAATTTTATTCTCTATACAATAATCCGATACTAACACTTCTGATGCTAATTTAAATTGTAATGCATTGTCAGAAATTATCACGTGTGGAAGGCCTCTTGTTGCCACAAATCTACGTATTGCCAAGACACATTCATCAGCTGTTAAGTCTTGAACGACTTCCATATGTATCGCTCGAACTGACAAACACGTAAAGAGGCAAATCCAACGTTTTTCTACACGTGCGTCTTCTACTTTTAGAGGCCCAAAGTAGTCAATACCGGTAAACGTAAAAGGTTTTGAGTAATTAACTCGCTCGGCAGGTAATGGAGCCATCATTGGCATTTTGTATGGTCCACCGCTGTATTTTCTGCATTGCACACAATTTCTTAATACACTTTTTACCTTAGAACGTCCTTGTAATATCCAGTACTTATTTCTTGTCATAGCTAGTGTATGACTTACTCCGATATGGTAATTATTTTTATGCGTGTCTTCTATAACCTTTACTGTAAATTCAGAATTCTTAGGAAGAAGTAATGGATACTTTTTATCTTCTATCCAATTTGTGTTTTGTAGTCTGCCTTTACAGCGTAGGAGTCCATTTTTATCCTTAAACAATTTGAGAGACTTGTAGAGGTCCGTAGATATACCTTTCATCTCTTTGGGGAAATGTTCTGTCTGTATTTTGATTATTGTTGTTATATCATTGTCTGTTGTTACATTTTCCATTCTTGACACTTCGCATTGCTCTTCTCTTTCTGCTATTTCATGTTCGTTTTGAGATGTTTTAGTTAACTCATTTTCCTCTTGTTCTTCAATTCTCTGAGAGAGACCATCCCCAGCCAAAAGACTTTGAATAGTGTCTGGTTGCTGTGATTGATTTGGCCATGTCTTGGGGTGAGCTTTTAGAAATGCTGGGCCTGACAGCCAATATGTGTTATTGTTGCTAGGCCTTGTGGCAACATCTGCAGGATTCATATCAGAAGGCACATATCGGGTGTCAAGATTCTGAATTTGATTTATTTCGTTTATTCTGCGTGCCACGAATGGAGGCAATAGTTTGTTGGAATTTAACCAGCTTAACACAATTTTGCTGTCAGTCCATAAATATTTCTTATGAATATGAATGTTTGTAAACTTTGAAACGTAGGTAATCAATCTACTCCCAATAAGAGCACCCAGTAATTCTAATCTAGGTATCTGAAGATCTGTTTGATCTTTTATTGGCGCCACTCTTGATTTTCCTATGACGAAACTTACTAATCCTTCTCTAGTATCCTCTTCATATCGTCTTATATACACTACTGCTGCATATGCTTGATTAGATGCATCAGCAAAACAATGTATTTCATTAATAATTTTCAGTCCGTTTGGTTTTAAGTAAAACCGAGGTATAATGCTGTCACCCACTTTTCTTAACTCTGTCAATATTAATTTCCAAGTTTCTTGTAGATTGATTGGTATAACTTCGTCCCATTTCACTTTTAATCTCCACAAGTCTTGCAATAGCAATTTAGCGGGTAGTGTAACTGGTGCTGCAAATCCACAAGGATCATAAATGGATGCCGTAATCTTTAGGATTTCTCTTTTAGTGTAAATATTTTTTGACTCTATTGAGCTTTGTTTTATCCGAAGATTATCGTTTTCCGTGTCCCATTCTATACCTAAAACTCTTATGGTTACTGGTGTTGTGTCGTGATCTTCTTGAGGTGTTCTTTCCATAAACTCTTTGGAGTTAGATTTCCATTCACGAAGATTCATTGAAATTTCTCCAAATGACTCTTTCAGTAATTTGTACAACACAAGCGCCTCTTCTACGGTCTGTGTTCCAGTTACAAGGTTGTCGACATAAATATCACTAGCGATATTTTGTTTGTGCTCATTTAAGTGTAATTTAGTTAAATGGTGTCTTATTGTGGCATTCAACAAAAAAGGACTTGAAATTACGCCGAAGGGTACTCTACAAAATCTGAAGTGTTCTAAATTGTCTGAAGATACTCCTTTTTTCAAATCCTTTAGCCAAAGAAATCTGGTTACGTCTCTGTCACTGTCTTGTAATCCTATCTGTAGAAACGCCTTTTCTACATCTGCAACAATCCCTATTTCATTTTCTCTGAATCTAATTAGTATGCCAGTTAAATCCTCTAACATCAACGGTCCTCTAAAGAGACAGTCGTTGAGACTAAAGTTGTCTTTAGTTTTAGCGGATGCATCGTAGACTATCCTGAGCTTAGTGGTCTTCTCCTTCTGTATCACACAGTGATGTGGTAGATAGTGTACTGGGTGGTCCTTCGGAAGGTCATGATTATCAACTCTTTCAATTATGCCCTTTCGCAACTGATCTTTCAACACATCGTCGTACGCTTGTATTGTTTCTTCATCAAGTCTTTTGATTAAGTTAGTCAGTCTCCCATATGCTAGGCCAAAGTTAATCGGAAAATTTGTTGGAGGATATTCAATCCAGGGCCATTTTACGTTATATCGATTTTTCTCATAGATAGTTGATTCATTAAATGTCTTAACTGCTTCTTCATCTCTAGATGATTTTGGTGAATCAACAATACCAATTGATTCTAATTCCCATAGTTTTCTAAGAGTATCGTTACGGAGTGGTAAATCGGGTTCATAAAAATGACTATCTGTATCCATACTTGACTGAAAATAGGTAAGTACTGACAGTTCATCTTTATTGTTAGTTGTCATTGGACTTCTTCCTGAACATATCCATCCGAACTCTGAGTTCACTAAATGTAAGTTTGTGGCCACCTTTATCATTTCATTTTTCATGAATGAATAGTAATAATCATTTCCTAACAGAATATCTACTTGGTCCTTTCGAGATCCATCGTCTGCCAAAATCACACCTTGATTCTGGTTAACATAGTCAAGTCCCTTAGCAAACTCGTAAATGCAAGGTACACTATGTGTTATGTGTGGCACTGCATTCGCGTAAATATTTAATTTCTTATTAGTACGAGTTACCATTTGAAGATTAACCAACGGGCTTTCTATTTCGTTCGGTGTTTTGGCTCCAAATGTGAAGACTGATAAACGATGTTCTTCGATGACCGGCAAACCTAAACTTTGTACTACTGAACTGGAGACATAGCTGCGTTGGCTGCCACAGTCTAATAAAATGCGACAGTTAATGTAGTTTTTCGTATCTCCGACTTTGTTTACACGAACCGTTCCTGTTTGCAAAATAGTCGTTCCTTTAGATATGTTAACATTCAAGGAGTTTGTATTTGTACTTTGTTTTTGGTCTTTAGTCTGATTTGGACACAGAGCTCGGTGATGAACTCCAAACTTCTTACAATAAAAGCATTCTCTTTTGTTGTCACAGTCACTTATGATATGCTTATTGCTAAAGCAAGCATAGCACCTGTTCTTTAGTTTTAGTATTCGTTCTTCGATAGTTTTTACTTGAGTGCATTCATCACTGAAATGATCTCGCCCGCAAAATATACAAGATGGTTTATATCTTTTAAAAGGTCGATTTGTGTTCATGTCTTTGTTTATTGTATTGTATCGTCGTTTAGGAATATGTCTAATACGTATTTTATTATCTACATAAGTGTTACTTTCCTTTGTACTGTCATACGGAAACTTCCTTTTATAATTTTGATTTCTATCTTGACTATCAGTTCTGACATGTAGTGCTTCTATCGTAATTTTCTCATCCGTTGAGTCTTCTTTAGATACCCCTCTTTTAAATCTATTTGATATTTCCCTGGCTGTAATGATAAGTTCTAAATTTTTTCTTATGCTTTCTATTGAATCTCCGTCTGGACCAGTTTTCATGCGAAGTTCATAAATCAAATCTTCCGGAAATTTCTCCATAATCATAACTCTCAGATGATTGTGATTGACATCTTCTCCTAAAGACTGTAATACCCTCAAGTGTTTTTCTATCTCATTTAGAACGTTACGACATTCCTGTACCGACCGTCCTGACGTTTGTATTCTATAGAGTGCAACGTAATGCGCATCAATAATAGCACCTGGTTTCCCATAACGTTCCTTGAGAGTATCTACAGCTATGGCATAATTCAAATTCGTGCTATCGAGTCCCTCAATTGCGTGTTTGGCCTCTCCGTCTAATACAGACTGCAAGTAAAGCAATTTATCAACGTTGTTAATGTTCCTGCTATCGATATTTGACACGAACTGATCCCAAAATTGGTGCCATTTGAGAACGTTACCATCGAATCGCGTTAATTCCATTCTCGGCAGTCGAGTACTTGTTTGGATATAGTCTGCAGAAGTCGATGCAATTCCATTACCTTGTTTCGGTAACTGAGCTCTTATTTCAATTTCGGCTACAAGTTCCTCTGCTTCTAATTGAATGGCTGTATAGCGAGACATCTCGTCTGCAGATGGTTCAGTTACTATTTTATAGTAATTGTACATTTCAGACACAAATCTATCATTTGTAGTTTTTAATTTTTGTCCTATTATGCGGACTTCTTCATGGGAGACTGTGTTCTCTTTTAATTTCATTATTGCTTCTCGACCAGATAGTAAAAGTGACTCCACCGAATCATTAATCATTTTTAACCGAGTTCGTATGATTGCGTCCATGTTGAATGTGTTAATATACCATACGGTATTGCGATCACCAGACTAACAGACAGACTATTGGTTCAAACTGCAACAACGAACAAAAAATATAACTATATCTTCAGCCACTTCATACAAGAAGAAGTACTATTAAGCCAAGGTTATAACTGCATCAGTATAAAAGCGTGCTAATGTAAACCTATATAAACTTTTATAAAATCACTGCCGATTTTTTTTTTTTTTTTTTTGTAAGCATTGACATATATATTACTGCGTTTGGTAAGCATTGACATATATATTAGTACTTAAATGTCTATTTTACACTATACGTAGTATCGGTAAATCCGTTTAACAGTTATATAAGTATGATTTATGTTATGATATATGATACTGTTTTTACCAATAAGTATACCATTATAACATTATTCAGTAGTTCATATGAAAATATTCAAAAGTCCAGGAAGCCGATTCCCAACCACTGGCCCTTCGTTTCTAGTGTTAGAATTCATTGCAAATTGGTTTCTATTTATAGGGCGTTACGTCGCGCCACTGATAGTAGACATTAAAGACCAGTAGTCGAGAATCTGGCCGTTGTTTTATTTTAGTAGCTTATTGCTTATCAATAAGAATGAGTATACTTTGAATTCCGGTTTAATTCTTGCAACAATGTAATGAAACACATTAACACTGGCGCCACTTGACCTGGGTAGATTTCATGATATTGTTCTTTTACTATAACTAGTCACTTTGTTTGAAATGTGTCCGAAAATTTATTATGTATTTTAGTAGTGTAAGATAAATATTTTGCAAGAGACAAGTGTTCGTGACCAGACTATTTCATTGATAAGCGACTAGAATGCCTATATTTTAAACTACAATAATGTAGTGTAAATTAAATAAAAAGGCTGCATAAACCATGATCTTAAAACTTTATTCACATGCGTAAATTATTATTTACTTGCAAAATATCTTGATGATGGTTTGAAATAAAACCAGACTCATACTTTTAGTAGTTTGTGGCCCAAAAATAGCAGTAAGTATACTGTGTATCACTATGTTGAAAGCATGTAACTTTTGTATTAGACACATATTACAACTAATCTATTAAATGTTAAATATCCGTGATTGATTGAAAACTAAGTAACCAATATGAGTAAGTACCTACGTAGTACGTACACAGCAGTTTTTTACACAACAGGAAACCAAATCCGCAAGAATGTATTCCATTTTAACATGCAGAATGTTCATATCCCAGCATCTCCACCATGTCGTGAACCGCCATAATTATGGCGATCACGAATTGTCATGATACTATTCAATCATAGGTAATATTTAAGAGATGTAATATGAGGTTGTGATTCTTGTAGAATAGGCACAGGAAATCGTACCCTGCCGGACCGTCTCATATGGTAACGTTGTGCTCATACTATAAGAAATGAAATTAAAATAAATACGAATATGCCAACTCTCACCGGGTGAATCAAATCGGTGCACTGTGGTAACACAGCCTATATTAAAACATTACACGCCAATCACATACATCCACTCTCATTGCCATTGCATTACACTAAAGCTTCAGACTGCATAATATATGTCAATAGCATTCTCACTTGCCCCGCCTCTTGGCTGAAGGCCGTAATACACGTACCTGCACTACGATGCACACGCGTATACGTTTACTATCATCAACTCATGCCCCGCGTCTTCGCTAAGGGACGTAATACGAGTACCTGCACCTCAATGCACACCCGCACACGTTTACTATCATCAACTCATGCCCCGCGTCTTCGCTAAGGGACGTAATACGAGTACCTGCACCTCAATGCACACCCGCACACGTTTACTATCATCAACTCATGCCCCGCGTCTTCGCTAAGGGCCGTAATACGAGTACCTGCACCTCAATGCACACCCGCATACGATTACTGTCATTAGCTCATGCCTCGCGTCTTCGCTAAAGGCCGTAGTACGCGTACCTGCATCGCAATGCACACGTGCATACGTTTATCATTCTTTCATCATCTATCACTCTCTCATATCATGTTTCGTCACTATTAATGATTTATAAACATTAAATGTCGGTTCTGTAGATACCGACGAAGGGCCTCCAACCACCCCTTATAGCCCTCCCTGACCACACAGTATATTCTCTTCTCCCTCTAGTTAAACATTTACCCAAGTCACAGTAGTCCACCCTTATTTGGGTTACGACTTCAAATTACCGTATGCTTAACGACATACCAACATTAGCATAATCAATGTCAATAGCAATCACAATTCAAACACCAAGAAAATAAAGTATAAAATGGTTTCCACTTACATTAGGTTACGATGAATCCAGCGCGACGTCCGTCCGCTCCGGCTGCTCACAGAAAAAGTGGCGCTCCACCACACTCGTCGAGTCGCCCCGTATTCACTTCTACCCACTAGTTACCGATATAAATTTTAGGCTCGTCTACACTATTGAAAATTCTACTCGATTTAAGTGAAGTCGAAATATGATTCGCGATCTTTCGCGACAGGTATTATGCTAGTTAAAACAATTTTATGTTAAAGCTCGAAGCTGGTAAGGTGATTGAATGTAATTATGCTCTTTAATTTAATAAATAAGTTACGAATTAATAAATTAACCACTTAATACTTATTATCATTTTTATTCTGAGCTGTAATGTACTTACTAGGTGAATAATAATCTACATAGCTGCCTGGATAATCCTTAAACCATAGTGAGAAAAACCTATTTACTTACAGTGTTTGTTGCCCATACGCTAAGCAGAACATGAATAATACTACGACTACCCTCATTGGTAGGTACATTTCGGATTTTGGCACCTGAAAAGAATGCCTAAAATCGTTTGTGAAATGCATTAAAATTTGATAAACGATCTTACGCATTCTGAATGGGTAGTCTACCGAGAAGCGTTCTTTGTGAGAAGCATAATGTTCCGCAGAAACGATCGTTTACTGATGATGATGATGATGATGATCGAACTCAGCCAACCAGCAGGGTCTTCCGATGCTCTATGGCTGCGGTAGTGAATGTCCAGTCATTGTTCTGAGAGTATATTTTGTTAGCTTTTTGTCCTATGGCAACTATTTTAAAATCTCAGAATAAATATCTAAAAGTCATATCTTTACTGAATAGTTATTCTGAGAAACAAACAGACCGTTCAAATACCAAGTTTAATTTTTTTAAAAAATTTCACAAAGATTTTGGTTGTTCACGTAAATTTTAACTTTATAAGGTATGCAACAAACTAAATTAAGCAAATTACTCTATTTTCATTTACATTTCATGCAAAACTACATTTTTAATACTTTTTTGTGGTTGTTGCTGTACTTTAGCTAAGTTTCCGAGCGTACCGTGACACTGAAATGACATTTATGAGTAGCGCCCTCTACAGGAAAATGTCGGATGTGTAAAATTAGAAGTCAGCCTTCCGCAAGTTCCGTGTGCGATGCGAAAAAATCCCTTTTTGGGCGTCCGACCACATGTGTGAATGATGAACAAAATATGGTTCTAAAGTGATTTTCTGCCAAAAGAAACCGATTTTGAAGTGAATAATCATCAGTATCGATCAGTACAGTGTTGCTAAAGCGTCCAGTGTGCCAGAAAAGTTGGAACCCTTTGACGGAAGTGCATTTTTTGGATGTAAATACAGGCGATCCAGGGTCAGTTCGGTGTGCCCTGATAAATCAGCTCAAATATTTCGGTAGTGCCCTATACCGTCGAGGAGATTCGTTCTCCGGGTCCACTCCTGTAACTCCGACCTTCGTCTAAACGCACGGTGCGGTCGCGTCGGTTCGGAAAGTTCGTTTACAATTTGCGGGTTAGGACGGCAGCATGCCGAGTTGCTGAGGCATGGAGGCGCGCTCGTGATCGTCAGCTGGCGCGGAGAGCGCGCCCGGACTTACATAACGAGGAGCGCGGCGCGGCGGCATGGCCGCTCGCGTGTCCGCGGAGGCCGCGGGGCCGTCGTATGCGTCAGTGCTGAACTTTAGAGGTGGTGACAGTAATAAGGAGAACATTGAGGTGTTGGAGCAGGCGCCGGAGGAGCTGGCGGCTTCTCCCCCGCGCGCGGAGGAGGAGGAGGAGGGGTTCGTGCCGGTGATCGCGCACGGGAGGAGGCCCCACAAGCGGAGTCGGGACAAGGAGCGCCGGGCGCCCCCTAAGCCCCACAAGACGCCGCAGCAGCAGGCGGAGGCGGCGGCCGCGGGCGAGGCAGCCCAGGCCTCCGGGGACGACCAGCCAAAGAAGTTTGTGGAAGCCCCCATACCCAAGGTCAACCCGTGGCAGGTGAGGTTCATTTTTCTCTAGAATCTAGAAGGATGTAAACAAACAACTGTCAGTGTGTGTGCGGGCTATGAGAATGTGTGGGATTGCTGAAGATTGGAACGAATGCTTATTTGATGCTTTTAAAAGTCTTTTCTATGTGCCGTTACTGTGTTTTAGTATATTTTTCTACATATTACACTCTTAGGATTTGTTGTTACATCATTTGGTTCTAATTATGTTCTCATTGATACTAATTAGACCTAGTAAAGTTTACCTATTTGGTTTCCGACCAACTGGTACTTACATTCAGGATGTCTTTCTTAAAACTTCACACAATTGGTATTGATAGAAAGAGGAGACTATTAATTTATGATAGACAGTGAACATGCTATATTATTGTGTCCACTGCTACACACATGCATAGGTATGGTGTACCAATGCTCCACAAACAAGCATCCTCAAACATGTGCTACTCACCCCCTGTCGGTGAAGTTTACACTTTAGATTTATCTTCTTTCACTCATCATATTCTGATATGGAGCTTATAGCTACAGATGTTCTGGTCTGACTTCACTAAGCTGTGCCTGTATGGAGTATAAGACTTACCTTTTCTTTAAGGATGATTGTACTCAGGCTCAAAAGGTTTGGAAACATTAAATTAACCAGATGATAATTGGCACATTATGAAACCTGCTTCATATTGCTGTTTCATAATCATCATCACGACTCATCACATCCCCACTGCTGGGGCACGGGTCTCCTTTCAATGAAGGAAGGGTTTTAGGCCTAGTCCACCACGCTGGGCTAGTGGCATATTGCTGTATGGCTCATATCTAATCTATATTATCCTAAATCAGACACATTTCTTGGATTATGATTGAACCTTGACACTTTTCCTTATTTATATTCTCAACTCTAATTAAATCCTCAAATGAAATTTCTACTTTGCTAGCGATTGTTTATTTCTGTTGCCCATAAACCTAATTACTATGAAAATAAATACTTGCTATTAGATTGCACCTCTGCCTACCCAGACAGGGGTTATAAATCTTGTATTATAATGTGAGTTTTGCTGTAATATAGTCTGAGTGAGTGAGTGAGTGATATGATTTGTTGACATAATGATGTCAACAAATCATATCACTACCCAACCCCAGTAAAACAGTTTTAAACTAATAGTCATCACCTAATACAGAACACTTAGGGTGGGTTGCACCATTTAACGTTAACTATTACAGACGTCAAATCTCTTGAAGATTGATCTGTCTCTCCAAGAGATTTGACGTTTGTAATAGTTAAAGTTAAATGGTGCAACCCACCCTTAATCAATAGACACACAAAAGCTCTATTGACTAATATTTTTCAGCTCATCTATATTTCACCTGCAATACCTACATACTTAAGATCACACAGTTGTACTAGGGGTAATCTGTATGTATGATTTGTTGACTGTAGTAGGTCCTACTCATAATTCTTAGAATTTATAATTATTTACTATGTTGGTTGCAGTGTTTACAATAATTATTTACCAATCTTCATGATCTTGAAACAAATAGGAAGTGTAGGAATTCTCTGTTTTATCATAGACCTCACTAGTATCTGACCTTTGCCCCCTAGGTTACCCCAGTTTGAACCTACATTCAATTTGCAAATAATATTATTTACCATTGAAACATGCATTGAACCAAAAAAACTTCTTCAAAATAACTTTTTAAGGAACATAGTCTTTATTAGTTTTATATTGAATTTATCTTATCAGAGGTTGGGTTTCTTACCACACTGTGATATCATGTGATGATAACATACCCACATTATAACCTCAAATTAATTCAGTTAATGTATTTTGTTATGTCATCTTACATGTTATGTATGTGTGTGTGTGTGTGTACTGTACATGCAGGACATGCTAAATTCTACTAAACATACTAGAATCAAAATACTATAAAAATAATTGTATTCATAAAAGTTTTCTGTAGTGTGACCTATTTCTTGGGTACAAATAAAGAATAGGTACTTTTATGTATCTACAATTCTACATAAATCCAGCCACCAACACTATAGACCCACCAGCGTTATGGACTGGTCCTTAAAGCTTTCCTAAGGAGACCTGTGCCCCGAGCGGTGGTAGCTCAGTCGGGTAAGCGCCCGCGTCTCACGCAAGAGATGCGGGTTCGAATCCCGGCGCTGACATGTACCAATGAGTTCTTTTAACTTAAGTACAATGTATACCATCGCTCTTACGGTGAAGGAAAACATCGTGAGGAAACCTGCATATCTAGATTTAGCACATCTAGATATGTGAACCCACCAACCCGCAGTGGACCAGCGTGGTGGGAAATGGTCCAAGCTTAGGAAGGCAGTTTAGACCTTGGGGATATGCACAAAGGTTCCACTCGAGAGAGCCAGGTGCAGGTACTTACACCCCCACAGAGAATAGAATAGAATAGAATAGAATAGACCTGTGCCCCAGCAGTGGGATCATGATGGGTTGTGATGATAACATGAAATGTACATACTCACAACACAAGTATACAAATGCTATATTCTATCAATAAATATTTTTACAGTTGGTCTGATTAAAATGTTTGGGTCGTTCAACAATTTTGCAACCTAAATTTACATAAACTAAAAGTTAAATAAAAAATAGTTTATAGATAAAGCAACATTGGGAACTTCCAATTCTAAAATATTTTTATTTTATTAATGACTAGCTGTTCCCGCGCGCTTCGCTTCGCCTTAAAAAGTTTTCCCGTGGGAATTCCGGGATAAAAAGTAGCCTATGTTCGTTCCCAGGGTCTAGACCGTATGTATACCAAATTTCTTTCAAATCCGTTCAGTAGTTTTGGCGTGAAAGAGTAACAGACAGACACAGTTACTTTCGTATTTATAATATTAGTTAGGATAGTTAGATTGATTGACCCATTAATGCACCATATTTTTTAATGTAATCTCCATTTCCCAGGATGTAAAAGGTTAATCATATTGATCAGAATATAATGGATCAATTCACTATATAGGATTCAAGCATACTGTACATCCTATTGTATGTAAGTGTTTTGACAAATAAAGGTTAGTTTTTGTTCTATACCATCTAGAAATGACCTTTGCTCGTCTATTACTGAATGATTCAACTACAGAGTTTGTTTCTATAATTACATCAGTTGTCAAACACATCGGTTAGAAGATGGTGTAAATAAATAGTAATAAAAAGAGCTTTGGAAAAGATCCAATATTATATGTACCTACGATGTTGTTTTTATGTACGACAAAGAGTGTCAACGGCATAGATTTTGACGGGCAAGGATTCAAGGACATCATCGTCCACTGTTGGACACAGGCCTCTCCCTAGGAGCGTCACAACACTCTGTCCTCGATTTTTCTTATGCAGACACATATAACTTTGCACTCCTGAACAGAATATTGCATTATACTCTTTTGGTACACTTGATACACTCATGGGCAATGAAAAAGTTCCACTCAGAAAATGGCGTCAGCAAAAGACCCCAATTTTTTCAAAGATTCAATTTAAAATTTGATCAAAATATAACCGGTTTTACTTGGTAATATCCTGATGCTCTTTTCAATGTACTTCAATATAATATTAACATCAATCAGCCTTTTCCGTTTAGGAGTATTTTTGTGATTTTGTCAGTGGAACCTTTTCATTGCCCGTGAGTGTATACCACGAAGTTTCGGATTAAATTCCATGCCATTCGTATGTCTAATGCGACGGGATAGAGTCGTAGCTAGTACAGCAGTGCTCCGATGTAGCGTTTCTCGGATGCTATTTCTCATTCTTCTTAGCATGGCGGTGTGACAAACACTAGCTCGACTAGGGGTTTATCGTTCGTTCATAAATGCAACATGCGCAGATGGCTAGTTAATTCATGATATAAACACACTATAAAATAATGATTATACATGCGAAAGTTTCTGTTGTGTCAGGGTTTCTGTTTGTCGCTCTTTCAAGCGAAAACTACTCGGTTTCATACAAAACTTTTGCAGCAATACTCCTCACACATCAGAGCACCACACAGACAGTGCATTTCATCCCGGAATTCCCACGGGAAAACTTTTTAAACTTCGCTCGCGGGAAAGCTACTGTTTTGCACCTCTTACTTACTTGCTCAGCGACCCGAAGTGGATCTTGGCCTCAGACACAAGAAGTCGCCACTGGTCTCTATCCTCTACGACCGCTCGGTTTTACACCTCTAAAGTAAGATATTAATATCTGAATGAATTGTCTCTGATGATCTAATTGCGTACGAGAGACCACCCTCAAGGTGTAATATGTTGTTGCGCGCGACCTTGGGTCTTGCCTACGAGCGAATTCCCTGGCACGGCCCGGTTGGGGTCACTCTATGTCACGAAAAACCAAGTTTCGAAGCGCCGCTGCGCGAACCGCGACTCTATCTTGTGGTGTTAAACGTGCCGGTTGCAAGACAGCTCTCGTTAGTTTTTCGTCAGTATAGAGTGACCTGCGGGTGGCGTCTGACGTGAAAATGGCTAATATTGCATCGTCATCTTTGTTGCATGAGCGGATGAGCAGTCACTATACTCTGACCATTTCATTATTGGTTTTTTGACATTCGAAATCCGATACATATTCGATGACTGCAAAGGAAAACCAACTTTACTTACCAGCCAAAGCCATAAGGGAACGTCAAAAATGCAATAATATAGTGGAAGCTGTATAGACGAATGCACTAGCGTTTTGCACAATTTCGGGATCGACAAAGATAACTGGGAGTCCCTGGCACTGGACATACCTGTATGGAGACAACTGCTGCATCAGTGCAAATCTAAACACGATGGGAAATGGTTGGAAAAGTTACAATTGTTCAGTCACAAGAGAGAATGTGGCTCTCAAAACCCATAGCCGCTGTAACAATCATCTGACAAGATGCAGTGGCCAATGATGAAGTCGATAGCGTACTCCCATAGCATTTTTGCTTGATTGTGTGACATCAGCGGCAGCGCCTCTGTCGGTAACGGTAGGAACTAATACAAAATCCAGTGACCCGCCTATCGAATTACTATTGACTATCTACTAGTCGACAATTTTCGTGATACGCACAGCGTCCCACACTGTTGTTTTCCCTAGTATACTATGTCAATATGTACAATATGGTTCCTACATATAAAAAAATATTGAAAACGCGTCTCTTTAATAATATTTTGACCCCTTTCAGCTGTGATCTACAAAACAGTGATTTTTATCCGATTTTTTAAACCAAATATGTTCTGTTTGTAAACCAACAGTCAATCAATACTTGTAGTTAGTTTAAGTTCAATGTCAATAATTGTTCCGTGGCCGTTTGAACTGCAGAACTATCGACTTTACGTTCATTTAAAATTTAGCAAAATAACCGATCGATGCACGTTACATACACTGATGTAACCCATACGTCATTGCCAAGGCTGCTCAAATTTTCGTGTTTATTTTTATCTCGTCTGTGCGTTATTAGTATTGGGTAAATCTGTGGAAAACTAACTGCGGCCGCTGCACGAGTTCGTTATTGACGTCGATAAACGTCACTATATCGTGAATCTCCATAAATGCAGCGCTGTGATTGGCAGAATGCGCATTAAAGAGTTTATCGTCATCGATAACGAACTCGTGTAGCGATACCTTAAACTGTCTCACCCTGCGACTTCAAAGAGAAGTAAATATGAGAGAAAATGTAGTATCTTGATGAAAATCCGTTATATTAAATTGAATATTTCTGCCCGTTAACCCGATACTGCGCGTTTGACCTTTTCAGGGTATTATATTCAACGATGAATGAGCTTCGTACCGTGTTTCCCCTTAACAAGACCTATTTCTCAAACTTATTTAGTAGTTAGGCGTAGTTTTTATTATTTTGTTATAGAGAAAGTTATTATTTGTGTATCTTTTTCACGCCCTATTAAAATAGAAGGGAGTTATAGGGTGTCATGTTGATATATCTGTATGTGAATGCCTTTACTCTAAAAAGGGTTGCCCTAGTCGAATGTGTCTGTTTTATTCATAAAAAAACAAATAAATGGTAAGAGCATAACCAGGTATTATTGGTTGACTTTTGATACATCTGTCAAGAATCTAGTATGGAGATGACGTATAATTGATCAACCAATACCTGGTTACGATTTAACCGACTATTGTGAAATTGTTGCTAAAAGTTTTATAAATCAGTTAGGTCTAATTTAAGCTTTTTTGTATGAATTTACATATACCTAAAATGTACTAAAACACTGATTGAGCTGTGAAAAATCGACAAATAAACACACCTTCGCATTCAGAATATTATGCATTATATTACATACAGAATATTATGCATTATCCTAATCCTAACTTCCTAACTTATATTATAAATGCGAAAGTAACTGTGTCTGTCTGTCTGTCTGTTACTCTTTCACGCCAATACTACTGAACGGATTTAAATGAAATTTGGTATTCATATGGTCTAGACCCTGAGAAAGAACATAGGCTACTTTTTATCCCGGAATTCCCACGGGAAAACTTTTTAAGGCGAAGCGAAGCTCGCGGGAACAGCTACTACATCATATTAAATAATGTTTTCATATACGTTTACGTAGAGTATATAACAAAGGTGAAAGTGGCCTTGACATTTACATACAGTTGGGGCGAGATGCGTCATGCCAATTCGTCTTCCGTGCCATCAAATTATATGAAATTAATGTATAGAGACTAGAGTGCGCGACACAGCTAACTTTGCAACGGATAAAATATGGTAGAATTAAAGTCTGTTTTTTAATCTCAGATACTAAATTGACAGATTTTGAACGGTAAATAGACAGTCGATTGACCCGCGATTAAGTTGATGAACCGTTCAGAATCTGTCAATTTAGTATCTGAGATAAAAAAATAGACTTTACTTATATTTATGAAGTTTTTCTGGTGATGGCGCTCGTTTTTGTTGCAAAGTTAGGGCTGTCAGACTCTAAAGAACTCCTCCATCATATTTCAATAGATTTTCTGGGAAGCAGAGCTCCGCTTTTTCCCAAATATGCGACATCTTCAATCACATCAAAACAGGGATAATGAAATTCGTTTGCTTATTTTTTATAAAAACTTTGGGGGTATGTTGTCCAGGCTAGACCACCGAGAGCCATATGCTATAATGTTGTCGGAGGAGTGCTGACTTGCCGTCAATGCGGTCGCACTTTCGTCAATAAGTTAGGCTATAACAGCCACCAGAGAGCACACGAGAGAAGCTCGCAGTCACACTGACCGAACACGGTCTGGAGAATATATATATGTTGTCCTGTTATGCCATCCTGTCTGAGCTCGTCATTTTCGTGGTAACGGTTAGGATTTTTAACCCGCGACGAAAACGAGGGTGTTATAAGTGTCACCGATTTTCAATTTGTTTTAACGCTATCCTTACTGTCTCAGCTATAGTGTTTGTTACCGACACTATGAATACCTATGCACTAAAGAGACAACAGTGTGACCAGTTAAAATACATTTAATAATACTAATTACAAATTAAGTTGTAAACGTAACAAGATCTAGATTTGCAGCTAAACGTTTGGCCTAGGTCCAAAATTGCTGCGACTGTGTAGCGAAGCGGTCCACATATATATATATCTCTACAATGACAAACACACTAGGAAAATAAACAATTAAGACTAAACTACATACCTAGATACTCTAAGTTTTAACAGACTTGGCGCCAGAAGAATTTTCACTAAACCATTACTATTCTATTCTATTCTCTGTGTGGGTCTCAGTACCTACTGGCTCTCTCGAGTGGAACCTTTGTGCATATCCCCTAGGTCTAAACTGCCTTCCTAAGCTTGGACCCTTTCCCACCACGCTGGTCCACTGCGGGTTGGTGGGTTCACATATCTAGATGTGCTAAATCTGGACATGCAGGTTTCTTCACGATGTTTTCCTTCACCGTAAGAGCGATGGTATACATTCTACTTAAATTCAAAGAACTCATTGGTACATGTCAGCGCCGGGATTCGAACCCGCATCTCTGGCGTAAGAAGCGGTCGCTTACCCGACTGAGCTACCACCGCTCTATACCAAACCACTACTGGTACTAGTTACTATTCTGTGACCAAACTGCAGTAGCTAATGTAACAGCATAAATGTCTGATGTGGCGCTCCTTGGGAGCCTATGACCAGCAATAATGATAGGTCTATCTATGTCCAACCTATTCAATACTAACAAACAATCAAGTGCAAGAACAATCAAGTCTCCAAAAACAGCACTTCAATTTCCATAAACTTATTGTTTTCCCAACGACGATTGACAAATAAGCTTTTGATTTTATTCTTTTCTGAATAATATGTAGATGATTTCCATCACATGTTTAGTAATTATAACCGTATAGCCATTTAGTACTATTGACAACGGCCTGGTATTCTTAGACTAAACTGTTCAGTAGTATAAGCCGGATATAAGGGAAGGATGTGAAGGAGTAAGACAGAGCTACGATAACACTGTGATAGAGTGAGATGGTACGAGTTTGTCTGAGACTTCTTTATTTGTACGGGTTATAGCTATACAAGCTTTGTCGCCCGGGGTCACTCTCAAATCGACGAACGAACGAACGAAAATTGTCACGCAATCGGCATCCTTAATACGACGAGATAGAGCCGTGGTTTGCGCAGCGCTCGAAGAACAGAACTGCGGCGCTAACCACGGCTTTATCTCGTTGTAGTAACAGTGCCTATTGCGTGACAATTCTCGTTCTTTCGTTTGTCGATGTGACCCCTGGCTCGAGTCCAAGCGTCGCTTCTATCACCTAGCATGAATGCAAGAAGATTTCTGCTATTTATGGAAACGATTTTGTTAAAGTTTTTTTCTGCTATCGTTATTTCGTGTCCCCACATATTATGTCTATATTTTTAACCTCCGACCGTAGCTAAGTGGTGTTATGGCATCTGTATCTGAGTGTCTGTATGAAATTCAAAAGTTATGGACCGACCGGTTTGAATCTGTTTATTGTTGTTACAAATATTGAAGTCCTTGATTGATGACAGCCTATTTTACAAAATTCGGTACAGCTATTCAAGTACACACTGATCCCATGGGGTAAGTTACTTTGTCAAGAGTGTATATTGTACATAGCCTATAAATATATTAATTTTATGCTGCCTCGTTTGTTTTTCTGCTAAATAAGTGAATAATAATAATATGTAGGTAACATAAGTGTGAAAATTCACTATAAAATTACACGTTTCCGCTATTTACTCTGGTGTTGAATATTATATATAAGCATTCTTAATCATTGCTCGTGTATAAAATAAGTACATAAGTATATAATACAATGAATACATGTAGCAGGTGCAAGGCCGTTTTCTCTTTCGTGTAAACACCACCTAATCTGATAAAAATGTATACGAACTATATGGCACAAAATCTCATTGCTACAGCTTAGTTTCAGCCCCTATATCGCGATTCGCTATAAATATTGAATATTTAACATAATCGACGTAAGCATAACCGTGCCTCGATGCCAGGTCACCAATGTAATTATGTATATGATACGTAGGTATATCTATAGTATCTATTGTCTATGTATCTGTGTAGATATATCTCAGCTGTCCGACGCCCATATTACAGGCTCTGCCTAGTTTGGGGTCGGATAGCCATGTGTGAGATGTCCCCACGTATTATTATAATTTTATTCTCTAAAGTTGGTACGTAATTAGTAATTACCAAATCCACCCACCGCATTGCTAGTAATGATAAGAACAAGACCTTGCCGATTATTTAGTGTGATACTGATAACGTAGAAGTGAGACGGATATCGATATTTCATTTTTATTTATGTATTTTATTGAGACTCCGATGGCGGAGAGGTGAAGGTATTGACTGTTGTGCCGGAGGTCCCATGTTCGAAACCTGGTCGGGGCTTTTTTTCCTTTTTTTACACTATATACCTGAGCCCCTATCACAGGCTAACGTGGCAATACGTTATAAGTTGGATGAGGAAAGCCGAGGACAGAGTGTCGTGGCGCTCCTTGGGTGAGGCCTATGTCCAGCAGTGGTCGATTACGGACTTATGATTATGACTCCAGATATAGATTTTCCACTTGATTAAGATTCTGATTTGTAATACAATTATCTCTCTTCATTGCTTTGGTTTGGATCTTCCGAATATCACGACATTACAAGATGGCGTGACGTAATACTGTTTGCTGTCTGTATTTTTGATGCTACAAAAAACTGTACTTGTATATTATGTATGTAATATTTATAGATTTTATTTCACCTGTTTCACATTGTCTGCATTAGCTTGGATAAAATTACGATGACACTATTTGAAATTCTATGATCACGCCTGTCTCCCAGAGCGGTAGGCAGGACCTCCACGTGCCACCATCCAGACATACTTTCGCTTCCTCCACATTCATAAGTCCCCTCATGCACGCTCGTCGGTTTCGGAAACTCCTAATGTTACTTGGCTACTTTTAAGAATACTTACATATTATATGTATATTATTACAAATAGGTACACAAACATACATAATATTACTATCAATACATATTTTGTAATACGCCAGGCTTCCAAGCCGTATATTATTGCCAACACAGGGGCTTCAGGAAGGCATAATATTTGCAACCAGTTTTTTTTCGCAAATTGATACATTGGGTAGCACTCGCGAGATATGCCGTTTGGTCTGAGCCATCAGCTGGTAGCGGTCGGCGGTGATGGTACAATGGTTATTGACTGCTGTGACCAGTGTCCCGGGTTCGATTCCCGGTTGGGGCAGATACACTCGTGACCAATGAAAAAGTTCCACGTAAAATATACGTTTTTCGTAAACTATAATTTAATTAACGTAAAATATAATTTCTCCATAGTCGGTCATCTAACCGACAGGGATTGATTTATAAATTAAACGTCATCTCCATATAAAATTCATGACAGATGTGTCAAAAGTCAACCGTTACTCCCTGGTTATGCTCTAAGCGACTATGGAGAAATTGGCACTAAATGTACTTCAACAATGCATACGGCGTCATTGAGCTAGTTTTTTTTCCGTTTAGAAGTAATTTGGTGATATTGTCACTGGAACTTTTTCATTGCTCGCGAGTGTATATATTAATAATATGTGGGGACATCTCGCACACGGCCATCCGACCCCAAGCTAGGCAGAGCCTGTGTTATGGGTGTCGGACAGCTGATATATCTGCACAAATACATAGATAGATACATATTCAATATAAATATCAACACCCAAGACCCGAGTACAAATATCTGTAATTAAACAAATATCTGCCCCAGCCGGGAATCGAACCCGGGACCTTCGGCATAGCAGTCAGGGCCACTAACCACTACGCCATTCAACCGTCAAATGTTTCAAGCTCGATATTTTCTTTGAACTTACTATATGTCTCTTTTGTGTTAAGTTAGCGTGTTACCATTATCTTCATCGGATAGGGGATACAATATTTATTATGCTATGTTTTTTACCTATGCTAGTGTCTTGCACCGCACCGAAACAGGTTCATAATGCGAAATGTTTAAAACTGGTTCTCAATTTGAGAGTGGAATTGGGAGCGACGGCGGAATTTCAGAAATAATTGTACTGAAGAAAGAACTGCGGCAATCCATTTCGAATTTAATAGGGCACTGCTAAGTACACTTACGATCAATGATTAAGTTCCACCTTTTTTTAAAACATAATTAAAAAAACTTTACGTTTTTAGTTAATATTCTGTTACGCTGTTAAAACTTCAATATTGCAGACGGCTTCATCAAAATAGCCTTTTCCGTTTATACTTCTAAAGTTTCTAAACAACTCCGATTTAACTGGAACTTTTTCATTGCCCGCGAGTGTATCATTCATTAAAGTTTTAAAAACTCACTTAAGTTAAAAAAATAATGTGTGATGTTTTATGTAAATAGGGCGACCGCATGGTTAGCCGATTCCGTACTTTGTTGTTATATCTATCGCGATCCCTTTGAATCTGATGGGATGTGTAAAATTTGTTTCAGATACGGATCTTAATAAGTATCATAATCATCATCACAACCCATCACGTCCCCACTGCTAGGACAGTAGCCTGGCAGTTTAGACCTTGGGGATATGCACAAAGGTTTCACTCGAGAGCGCCAGGTGCAGATACTTTGACCCCCTTAGAGAATATAATAGAATAAAAGTATCACAACACAATCATCATCATCACATCCCCACTGCTAGACCTAAAGTATATAGCCTAAGATACTTTTAGTGTTTTATCATAGCCTATAAAAGACCCACTAACCCCTGTATTTCCCCCGCCAGGCGCGAGGCAGCAGCGTGGGGGCTCCAGTGCCGCCGCCGCAGACCGAGGCGCCGGCCCCGGAGCGCCGCGCGCCGCTGCAGCCGCAGCAGCAGCAGCAGGGCAGGCCGCAGCCGCAGCCCGTGCCAGGTATGTCTCCGCTACTATACCTTACCTTAGGAAGTATACAGAGAGACGGCTGGAAACTTGTAAGCGCTTTCCATACTCTGCCGAACCAGGGCTCATAAGTTTCTAGTCTTTCTGTATACGGCCCTAGTTTCTAGTTGACTATTTGTCTAAAGCTGCGTTGCGCTAGGCCGCGGCCGGGCATTTAGGCGGCTTGCTGATCATGGAAGGGTAGCAGAAAGAAGTCCTGACGAGTGGCTTATTAACTGAATGTATTAATGGGTGAGAGGCTTCCATCATAAACCCCATGCATCTATGATGGGTTTGCAGCCTTCAAGTAGGATTTGCCCATCTTTCTCAGCCTGTATATAAAGAAACAATATGAAAATGGTAGTATACCGCTCTATCGTTATTGTAACTCTGGCTATACTACTTGTAGTGGTTTCCATTTTTGTATTGATTCTTTACCGTTATGCATAAGTATGAAAATCTAATTTAAAAATGCATTCTGGTCTGAACCTCTTATTTATTTATTTTTAACTCTTTACTGTACAAATATTACAAATAAAAGTACAAAGGGTGGACTTAATGCTAAAAGCATCTTATCTGAGATCCCGATTGGAACTGGGATATTACTTTGACATAGTCCCACTAAATGGAACCATTTCATAGTGCAATTACTAGATTCGATTAGGGCATGTTTTGCATTAACAAGCGGCGGTAGATCCGTACGATAATTAAAATTAATTACATCTGATTATTCTGATTAATAATTGCGAAATTACAATGGCACTGGTCACACTGGTGGCGTATTCGGGGTGGCTCGCCGTTTCTTTTTCGATCTTGAGATACCTTCTATTCTATTCTCTGGGGGGGTGTAAGTACCTGCACCTAGCTCTCTCGAGTGGAACCTTTGTGCATATCCCCAAGGTCTAAACTGCCTTCCTTAGCTTGGACCATTTCCCACCACGCTGGTCCACTGCGGGTTGGTGGGTTCACATAATTATCTAGATGTGCTAAATCTAGGTATGCAGGTTTCCTCACGATGTTTTCCTTCACCGTAAAAGCGATGGTATACATTGTACTTAAGTTAAAAGAACTCATTGGTACATGTCAGCGCTGGGATTCGAACCCGCATCTCTTGCGTGAGAAGCGGGCGCTTACCCGACTGAGCTACCACCGCTCTACCCGACTGAGCTACCACCGCTCTCTTGAGATAACTTTAAATTACAAGGTATTTCGATTGTTAATCTTCTATCTGTTTAAATTTATGGAGATTTTTTTGATGTTAGACTTTAACAGAAATACTTTTTCTGAGCCACAGTAACAGCATAATCTTCACAGTTTTAATAAATAGCCGTAACTCTACGAACAACAGAGTTAAAAAGAGATAGATAGAGACATGACCTTGAACTTGACCTACTAGCGTCGCGACGATGGCAAGTAAGTATTTGGGAGGCGTGAGGGGTGCGTGTTTCAAGGTCAAATCTCATGTTAACTTTTGCGGACTACACATTTCAACAAAAAAATATGTTTCCAAATGGCAGACACTCTTCCAGGCCTCTTAAGAATTCACGATCGCTTTAGAAATACTGACTTGTCAGGAATAGCTCACTGCTGTAAGGTATAAATAATTATTATTGGTCACACCTTGCTATTAAATGAAACTATTGTGAGCATTTCATTTTGAGTTATATCAAATAAACTGTTTTATTATTTAACTTGAATATCGTACATTAGTTTGTCAACCTTTATAGCTATAGCTATTTAACTGCATAGCAAGATTAGTTTCGTATTAAGGTTTTCTCGTTAAAGTCACTAATAAAATGAGTTTCCGAATTAGAATTAGCAAGCAATCCTTAAGCAGTGTCGCTCGCCGGTCAAATCCATACAAGTTACGTCAGATTTGTTAATTGCTAATGTTCGGTGGTTGTAACGCCACTGTTCTCCGATTTACATGAATAGGTATGATAATATTATATCGAAATGTAGTCAGTTTTATTTAAAATCTTTATTTATCATCATCATCATCACGACCCATCACGTCCCCACTGCTGGGGCACGGGTCTCCTTCCAATGAAGGAAGGGTTTAGGCCTGCTCTTTATTTATCGCCATGAGTAAATTTTCAGGTAAAAAATTGTTTCTATAAACCCACCAGACATGCCAAGTTAATATGTTTCTTCCTGAAAACTAACATTTATTTCCTATTTTCAGTGGCAGAACCTACACCAGTGCCTGCGCCGGCGCCGAAACCGACGATAGTGAAGGCGCCCAAGACTGCCAAAGTCAACCAGAAGGTATGGATTCTCTTATTCTATGTATAACATGGTGGTCCAAAAGGTGAGTGTTTTTTCTCGATGAAATTACTCGTAGAATCCACCCTTAAAGTTTGTCGGGTCCTTAAAACAACACACTGTATAGGCATTGGTCAATTCACGTGATTCCCAGTGTGCACTAGCTGATGTAATACTGCGTAGTTAATAATCTATAACAACGGATGGATGTATTTTGGTGACTCCGACCGCCGCCGTCGCCCGATACAGAATGTTGTGGGATACTGAACGCTATTTTTGTCTATTCGAGGTGACGGAAGGTAGATGTTCCTGTGCATGCTGAGATATGTGGATGGTGGCGTCGGCAATGCCGATTACTTGGACGCTCTTGTGTGACATACATACATACATACATACACGCTCACGCCCGTATCCCAGAGGGGTAGGCAGAGATTACGGATTTCCACTGGGCACGATTCTGACACACCTCTTTCGCTTCTTCCACATTCATACATGCTCGTCGGTTACGGGTACTCTTAAATTGGCCCTTTTTCAGTATGTCGCCAATCTGGTCGACATACGTCCGTCTAGGGCGACCCCTCCCGACTCTTCCACTCACTTCTGCTCTATATATTTCCTTTGTCACTCTATCATCATTCATTCTTTCCACATGTCCAAACCACCGAAGCATTCCTTTCTCTACTCTTGTCACTACATCTTCTTTCAGAACACACTTTTCTCTTATAAAACTATTGTGTGAATTTCTATGAAAATAATACGTACGATGTCGAAAGGTGTGCCTGTTGTCCACAGCACGTTTTCTTAACCGTAAGGTGAGTTCGCCATAGCCGCCGGTTTAAGGGCTGATTTTTCAATGGTCAGGTAAGTGTTATCTGAAGAATAAAATCGTTACTGTCACTGTCTAATACAAACCTTCAGATGCGACAGCAACAATTTTATTCCACAGATAACACTTATCTGGCTATTGAAAAATCAGCCCTTAGGCAACAATTTCTGATAGCGAATCGAAGAATAAACCGTAGTTTATAACGGCGAAAAAACAGGTGTTAAAAAACCGGCCAAGTGCGAGTCGGGCTCGCGCACAAAGGGTTCCGTAGCAGCAAAATTACAGTTAAATCAACCTATCTCAAAAACTATAAGAGATACTTTGATCAAACCAAAAATCGTTGAAAGAGTTAATTAGCATGCATCACCTCTATTTTTTTTAGAATTTTATACCCCGTAGTTATAAAAATAGAGGGGGGGGGACATACTTTTTACGACTTTGAGAGCTGATATCTCAAAAACCGTTCACTTTAAGAAAAATGTTTTTTAGAAAACTTTATATCATTTTAAAAGACCTTTCCATTGATACCCCACACGGGTATGCACATCGAAAAAAAAAATTTCATCCCTCAGTTACATGTATGGGGGGCCCCACCCCCAATTCTTTTTTTTACTATTTAGTGTCATATTTTTGTAGCGGTTCATACAACACATATTCCCATCAAATTTCATCACTGTAGTACTTATAGTTTCCGAGTAAATCGGCTGTGACAGACGGACAGACGGACAGACGGACATGACGAAACTATAAGGGTTCCGTTTTTGCCATTTTGGCTACGGAACCCTAAAAAAAGAGGCCTATTCTTCAACGTAAAATCTATTACACGCACTGTAGGCAAAACTAAATTTGAGAGAAAAAAAGCTAGTAAATAAACAAGTATCTATAGCTTTCAGTATAGAACGATCCCATTGTGATGAGACTTTGGCGACGTATAGTGACCATGATTTGAAATAGTTTCGTCAAATATAAATAAAACACAATCGGTTTTAGCACTGTGGCAACCGTACGTCACAGATTTAGCGACAGAATGTTCTGCCGAGGGTCCTGGGTTCGATCCCCAACCGGGGAACATATTTTTTTTAGACATTAAATTAAAATATATGTTTTTTTGGTATTTAAAATGTTTGTGCCGTGTGTTATTGTGTGTATTTGGATATATCCAACCCGTCTGTCAAATAATTCCATTAATCATTATTTTTTATAGTCTTTGTGTTTTATGTAACAGCTTGGAAACGGCCGGTAATCAAAGCTGGGCCCTCGCTGCATTAGTCGTCCATTACTGGTTCATTTTGAATATATTTGTTTGTCATGTTAATTTCGACGTGATATAATTCGATCAAAATGTCGTCTCATGGTCACTCTGGTCAGACTTTGCTGCGCAAAACACGATTTAATTCGCTGTGACGACAGCGGCCATAGTTTAGACGCTAGTGATGTGCGTACTAGTAAGATCCGGACTTCTCATAAAAATGTATAACAAAAAACAAACAAACACTCACAGCTTGTACTGATGTACTCCCTGGCGGGGTAGGCAGAGGTGCATTGCCCACTTTTCGCCAGTGTTATGTTAGTCCCAATGTAATAAATAGGGGGCGGGCCTATTGCCATTTTAAGGGCACATCCAAGACCCGAGAACAAATATCTGTGTTTTAAACAAATATCTGCCCCAGCCGGGAATCGAACCCGGGACCTTCGGCAGAGCAGTCAGGGTCACTAACCACTACACCATTCAGCCGTGATGCAATTTTTCGCATTTGTTTGCAAGTTGTCATTGTAATCAATTTATTATGTTTACTAACTATTTTAGAATCGATAAGGTGTAGGTATAGTTCCTACGGCTCAGTACACAACGGGTAAAGTCAAAGTCAAATATATTTTTTTCATCGTATAAATATAAAATTTTCTGATGAACTTCAATTTTTACAAACTGTTCTCCGTTCGGATAAGGGGGCTCTTTCGGTATTTTATTACATCATGCCATAATCTTATCAAATACTCTCGATACGACATCTTATATTTGTAGCCATCCAGTGATAACCGTTTAGTTTAGTCAACAATATAATTAACTCCAACACCGCAGCTCTTGTATCGATTAGGCAATATCGTTTTTCTATTCGCAACGCTGGCAGCTGCCGCATTAAACTCTATATGCAAGCGAGGCGAAATCAACATGTTATTTACCTGGCTGTTAGGTATTTTGTTCTTTGCTTCCGTCGCTAGGCGCGGTACAACACTGGCTCAGTTACTGGCCGTGTGACTGGCCGCCCGGTCGTGTACAGCGTTTCCGAACTGTGAAATTCCGAATTCGAATTTCCCGCGGGAGCAACAGGACTTTTGTTTTGACGTTTGTTTTCTTTTTTCGAAAGTGCGTTTTCCGTGCAAGGAGGATTTGTTTTTAGTGCGTTCGAAAATCAATAAAATCAACAATCAGTGTTGTGTTTTTGTGTGCCGGTTCGGGTTTTATAGAAATGTTTGCCGCTTTTTATGTGTGTGGATTTGTTCTGGTGTTGATTCGGAATGCATTGCCTGTTTCTTGATGAAAATATGTTTTCATTCGCGTCGTTTGTGAGTTGGTTCACTTGGAGACAGTCTGTCACTATTTATATGTGATTATAGGAATAGTATGATTAGCTTTAGCCGTGTTATTATAAATTAATTTGTTTTCGCCTAATCGGAAGATTAAAGCGTATGTTTTTATCATAATTTAGTAGCGTAATAACCCGTCACACAGTTTAGCAGATTAATCAGTATTATATTTATTGCGAATACGTACTTAGTAGGTATATACGTACGCAGCTATATACATAATATACCTAGAAATTGTTTTATTCAAGCGATAAACATATTCAAGGTCGTCTGCACCGTTGTCATTTTTGTAAATGTTAAATGTAAATTGTTCACTTAAATATCGCTTCCAGATCGAACTGGTTTAAAAAGTCAAATGAAATTAAAAAAAAAAAACCTTTTAAAATACATGCTTTACTAGTATCCCGGTTGCTGCTTCGGCAGCAGTCGTTAAGCCTAGTCAGACAGAGGCCTTCGGGCGGCTTGAAAACATCTGACAGTCGGGTTGCTCACTTACCCGACAACTCTCTCAGAACTAGCTTGCTTGTGTTGGGGTCCACCAGCCCGCACTAGGCCAGCGTGTTGGACTAGGCCTATACCCTTCCTTCATCGGAAGGAGACCCGTGCCCCAGCAGTGGGGACGTGACGGGTCGTGATCGTGATGATAGTATCAGGGTGTCTTAAGGCTGGTTAGGAGCAACAAGGGGGTGCTTGGCAAAATAAACATATATTATGTAAGTTACAATCACAGGAAAGTTTATTCACTGAATTGGAATGGTTCAGGTGTACTATTAATTGAAATATCGTTTATTTGACGTAGAATTTTTAGTCATAATATTACTCTACCACCATTTCACAAATTACTTACTTACTGTGTGCAATAATTATTACTCTATCTATCTCTACTTTCATACGACTTAGGCCCTGTTTCACAAAGTCCGGTTAATGGCTACCTGTGAGATAAAATACATGCTGTCACTCTCTGTTATTATTTTGTTGACAGTGACAGCATGTAGTTTATCCATTAAGTAGGCACTAACCAGACATTGTGAAACAAGCCCTTAGTATGTCTTAATTGACAGATGTACAGTTAACAAAATTGGCAGTTAAATAATGTTAATCCTCAAAGTATTATGTTATCACAATCTGAATCGTTTCAGAAATAAATCCTATAATCCTAACTTCCTAACTAATATTATAAATGCGAAAGTAACTGTGTCTGTCTGTTACTCTTTCACGCCAAAACTACTGAACGGATTTGAATGAAAATTGGTACACACATGGTCTAGACCCTGAGAAAGAACAGAGGCTACTTTTTATCCCTGAGAAAGAAGCGAAGCTAACATAACATATTCATCATAACAACTGCAACTCGGTAGGTACATAGACATACCTACTGAACTATGCACATAAAAGTTAGTTGTGGTGGTAGTAAATAATGCATTGTACATACATGTACCTAATACATAATAATGTATTTGTTATGCACCTGTCGTGGCTCGTGACTGAAAATCACTCCATGAAAAGCGAAATTTCCTAAGCAGATTGACGTGGGTTTTCTATTTCAGTTTTAGCAAAACATACGGTTTTACAAGTAAACAGTCTATCTATACATTGTTTCACGATAAAAGACCTCTGATACAAACAAAATCCTTATTCGATTGTAATAAGGGTTCTGTCAGATGTCTTTCCCCGTGAAACAAGGTATAGATAGTATTATTATGTAGGATATTATATTACAAACAGGAAAAAAACACAAGGTTCACGAAAGGAGCCACAATAATTTTACAATAATAAAGTAATTAAAGTAATACACTCACGGGCAATGAAAAGGTTCCACTGAGAAAAGCATCAAATTACTTCTAAACGGAAAAGGCTAGGTTAATACCGTCTTCTGCAACATTGAAGTACCTTTAACAGACCATCAGGATATTACCAACTAAAATCAGTAATATTTTGTTCCAATTTTAAATTAAATCTTTGGAAAAATTTGGATCGTTTGTTGTCTGCATTTTGTGAGTGGAACTTTTTCATTGCTCGGCAGTGTAGTTTACAATAATTTTCTCAAGAACAAAAGTTGCTTAGAATGACGATTTGTATCACCTCCTAATGGGATTAAGTTAACTTATGGGATATCCTGTATATTATTATGTCTCGGATGAAACGATGACTGTTGACAAGTAGCCGGCAGTGGCTGGATGAGGAAGACCGATGACAGAGTGTTGTGGCGCTCCTTGGGAGAGGTCTATGTCTAGCAGTGGACGATTAAAGGTCATCTAATGATAATTAATAATAATAATATAATAATATGTGTGGGGACATCTCACACACGGCCATCAGACCCCAAGCTAGGCAGAGCCTGTGTTATGGGTATCAGATAGCTGATATATCTACACAAATACATGATAGATAGATATTAAATATAAATATCAACACCCAAGACCCGAGTACAAATATCTGTCTTTAAACAAATATCTGCCCCAGCTGGGAATCGAACCAGCAAAATCGGCTCAGTAGTCAGGGTCACTAACCACTACACCAGTCGGCCTTATAATAATTATGTTTTATCTGTGAATTAACTTTATTTATTGTACTTATTAAAAGAGTTTCCAATAGTACCTTTGTTCTTTACAAGTCAAAGGTTGGATGGAAGAAATGACTTTTTGGCAATACGCCTTTGTAGAATTACTTTACTAGGTACTAACTGTAACTGCCTTTAGCATACAAGTGTTAATAAATAAATAAATTAAATGATGATTGAGGATTGTACTTATCCGATGGCGATATATAGCGTGCTCTTACGGTGATGGAAAACATCGTGAGGAAACCTGCACATCTAGATGCTAGATGTGTATCCTAAGTGCATTGTACTTATTCTAAAACGGCGATATGGTTCGCAACCTATCACGTGAGTACAAATGTGCTGCGAAAAGTGGGTGGCTCACTTGTGAGCCACCTCTGACTACCCCTTCGCGGATTACAGTCGTGAGTGCATAATAATATGTATATGTATGTATGATTGAGGTTATCTAAAAGCACGTGGTTGGTAGTAAGTAGGTATAAAACTCATCGCAACAGTATAATGTTGTTTTAAATCAGCTGACCTTTACCGAGCATCTTTTGACAGAACGAAACTAAAACACGCTTTATTTGCATAGCTTGAATCGACGCCAACACTGTATACAGGGTGTTGTAAAAAGGGTATACTAAGCCGAAACCAGCATGTGCAGCATGTTATATCTAAGCCCGAAACTGAAATCAGAATTTTAAAATTCGCGAAAAAAAAACATTCTCCACACCACAGTAAACAGTCACGTGACCAACTAAGTTTCGGGCTAAGATGTACCATGCATGCTGCACATGTAGGTTTCGGCTTAGTATACCCTTTTTGCAACACTCTGTATAAAGGGCGGTATTTTATCAGTAACAGGTGAATGTACTGGTCTTATTAAACAACTTTCATTATGGGACCAACTTTTCGCCTTTTCATGGTTGTTGTGAAAGGTACTCAGTACCTACAAATATCTCATTTCAATATCTGCCCGGCTGGGATCGATCGAACACGGGTCCTTCGGCATAGCAGTCAGGGTCGCTATGTCGCTAACCACTACACCATTTGGTCGTCAATGTTATACGTCCAACGGACCCCGATGATACGTTAATAGTGTTTAAGCCTAGGTACACCTAACCAAATATATATAGCCTACTAGCTGTTCCCGCGAGCTTCGCTTCGCCTTAAAAAGATTTTCCATGGGAATTCCAGTATAAAAAGTAGCCTATGTTCTTTCTCAGGATCTAGACCATTTCATTCAAATCCGTTCAGTAGTTTTGGCGTGAAAGAGTAACAGACAGACACAGTGACTTTCGCATTTATAATATTAAGTTAGGATTAAAACATCTGAACGGAAGCGGAGTCTAACGAAAGTGCGTACGTGATACGAAACTCAATTATGCTAGCGAAACACAAACGTTGTTTACACACAATCAGTGGAATACCAAGATTGTGCACATCCGTGTTGGTCGAACGTAGAGCATAGAAAAGAAAAACAGAAACAAACACTCACACCTTGTACTAATGTACTCCCTTGCGGGGTAGGCAGAGGTGCATTGCTGCACCCACTTTTCGCCAGTGTTATGTTAGTCCCAATGTAGTAGGGGGCGGGCCTATTGCGATTTTACGGGCACATCCAAGACCCGAGAACAAATATCTGAGCTAAGAAACGCTAGTTTAACCTATAACACCCCTCTTCGTACAGTAGGGTGAGGACGATTTACAGTGGTAGAAAGCTCCAGAATGAAACCTCACCGTAAAACCCTTTTAAAAGATGTACAATACAATACAATACTCTTTATTTGCACCAAAATAGAACAACATACAAATAAAACTTCAAATTAAAAACAGTACAAAAAGGCGGCCTTATTGCTTATAGCAATCTAATTTTTTTTGTTTGCTTGTGTAAGCCTGGAGCTCAGTTCCGAAGTTTTACGCGGCGTTTGACGTTGTATCAGCATCGTATGTTAGTTTGACAAGGTACGAATGTGTGAAGCCACTTGTCCTGTACCAAGTTTTGTTTTGTCGTGGTTCACAATCACAATTCACAATACAGCGTGCCGGTTCGGAATTCCTAACCATTTTCGCGAAAGAAACCAGAGAATTTGTTTCTACGAAGTGTCGCTTTTGGGAGGATTCCCTTTTTCATTATAAAATTAACTCTTTTTCCAAAGCATATTTTTGGCTTCTTGAACCTATTGTTTCAATTTGCTGTTGTTCGAAAATAGCTAAATAAATATAAATTATCTATTCTTGGACCAACAGAGCGCCTATCTCAGCTATTGCAACACCCTGGCTTGCTACCCCAGTTTACTCGGGAGCTAGGCTGGCTGAGCTGAAATCCAGGTGATGTGTACAAAGGTTCCACTCGAGAGAGCCACGTACAGGGACTTCGCCCTCTCTCAGAATAGAATAGACATGTCTGCTATTGCTATACAGCAGAATAGCGTTTGGTTGGAAAGATATCTCACAAAAAGTTCACGGACGCAAACCAGTTATTCTCCAGTTATTTAATTTCACATTTCTAGACGATTTTGGATTTTATCTCGACGACAATATGGACTATTAAGTCATTAATGCGTTGCGTGAAAGTGAAAAAGAAGGGTTTTTAATCAAGGATATATTATGTGTTTTTTCTTGTTAACGAAAGGTGTAAATTAATGTGCAATCTCGTCTTGTGACATAACAAGATTTCAAGATACCTATATTTATTCATTGACATCTCACGCTAGGACTAATTTGCACATTCGGGTGATTTGAGGTAGTGTGATGTAAAATCGAACTAAAACCAATCAAATCAAATGTTGCTTATTCGAAGTAAAATTTGATTATCTGTCCGATAGTCATACTATTATGAGTCTTCCACCATTTCCTTAAGGAGAAGAAATGGCGAATGAAACTCCTTGAGCATAATTTGATAGCTATGCGATTAAAAATTCTGTAATATTTACAAGTAGCTATTACAACATTAAACTAATCTCTTTTTTATGACTTCATAGTGTTCTGATCGAGTTTAAATCTTATAACGTTACACAAACTTTGCAAAGCCGTGGTTGGTGCGTTTCGCAAATCATCGGACCAATAACAGCGTTTTGCCAAAGTAAACCAGTAATATTTTTTGCGCCCGCGCCGGGTATCGAACCCGGGAGAGCGGCACGCGCAACGCCAACACTAATCAAGAAGCTTTTGAGGTGGTTTAACAAAAAGGGTTTACCCGGCGAAAAAATAAATGGATCTATGGTAGCTATAGCGATTGAGAGAGGGACATTTCTGAGTGGTTAATATTGTTATTTTAAGGTTAAAAGATATGTTGATATAACTACTTCTTCAGCCTATAGAAGTCCGCTGATGAACGTATATAGGCCTCCAAAAGCACGCAACTGGATGCAATAAGTACCACCTTTCGCAAGTTGTCACCCCATCTAGCCGGAGGGCGTCCCACAATACGTTTGCCTAGTCGCGGTCCACGTTTAAACATGGGTTATCGGTTCTTCGACAGATATTATAACTTAAAACAGATCAAATCGATGAACCGATCAATATTATTTCAATTGTAATTTTTTTCACAAATTAAAAACGTTTCACATTTTGCCAGCAAGATAACTAAAGTCTTATCACATGTTCGGGCGGGCTATTAATAACTTCATAAACGTAATGTACGTCAAACCGACGGCTGAGAGCCAGGGGGGTCTCTCTATAAAAAACAAAAAAAAAAACACGCACTCACGCCTTGTACTACTGTACTACTGTACTCTTGCGAGGTAGGCAGAGGTGCATTGCTGCACCCACTTTTCGCCAGAGTGTTATGTTAGTCCGAATGTAATAGGGGGCGGGCCTATTGCCATTTTACGAGCACATCCAAGACCTGAGAACAAATATCTGTGTTTAAACAATTAAGGTCTCTCTATAATACGAAAGAAAGTTTCGGAGCGAGCCACGACTCTATCTCGATGTATTACAGTCGTCGAAATATAATAGGCCCGTTTGGACAGCTACACAAATTTGCTATTTACTCTTGATTTACTTGATGAAACAGACATAAAAAGACACATAATCTGGCTTGTTTTTTGACGGCTAACAGAAAAAAGAACTTTTGAAGCACCAAAAGTTACTTATTGTTTAGATTTTTTATGATTTAGATTTGACAGCAGCTGTCATCCCATACATTTTCGAGCTGTCCAAACGGGCCTATTATATTCGACGACTGTAAACGTTCGGATTTCGTCAGCATAGAGTGACCCTCGAGAATATTAAACGCTGGGCACACAGTTTCAAGGTCGATAATACGTTGGCAGTATAATTGGCGCTGTACGAAACTGAACTCTATGTCGTAATACGTAGGGCTGATTGATATCGGCCGATACTGAACGGTTGTTAAGATTATCAGCGTTTCTTGAATAGCTCAGGTGTAACAAAAGCGCCCTATCGTTGGTATTAATTGGAATTGTGATAAAAGTTACATGTAGAGTGAGAGAGAAACCTTCCCCCGTCCTTCTCACTTGAAACATAACAACCAATAATGTCACACACGCGTTATAAATGATGATGATAATATTTTAAACTTACTTACTAAGCAACAATAAATCAATGTATACAAAATATTCTCGAGAATTTCACCCATTGTTGTTAACATTCTTTCAATGTTGCCCAGAAGTTGTTGTTTATCTATACCGTTTCCCTCTTAGGCTTAGGGCCTGTTTCACTAATTTTTGGATAAAATATATGGTTCAAATTCGTGACTGTCTATCCTTCTGACCGAGCGAAGCGAGAATTCAATTTCTTTGATCGCTCGCTCGATCACGTGGGCTCGGCAGGTGCGAGCGAGACGCGCGTACAGGTGCGAGCGAGACGGCTATACCGGCGCAGGCGCCACGTGGTGGCTGCGATCGCCACGCGTTAGCGCATGGAAAAATGACGGCGACTTTTGAGGTTATGTCTCGTATGTTTCGTCAGTCATGTGAGTCTCGGATCGAGCGAGTTTGTCGCAGTATTTTCTGCAATTTCTAAACGATAAAAAACGTGTTAATTTCGAATTTAGAGTGTGGTTTTATGCGTGGTTTTTTAACTGTCGATTTCCGGTGTGTGACGTGCGTTACTAGAACTGTTATCAATTAAATAGTTGTGTAAATAGTTAGGTTATCTGCGTAGTGACTGTTGTATCTGCCCGCGGGCGTAATTAGAAATAGTGCCAGGTAAATGATAATGACAGTGCAGGTCTTAGGCGCGGCCTAAGTGCCTAGGGCTTACGGTTGACCTAAAGACCTAACACTGGTAGTCGGGTACGGTCCGGTCAATTAATAAGGGATTGGTGTCAATATTTAAGAGTTTGATTACATGTAAATAAAGTAAATGTTTGTTACTTTTTATTTACATAAGAGTACATTGTTCAAACGTGCCTAAGAATCAACAACACAAATATATTTTCGTATAACACATAAATTTAGAACTTAAAACGTGAATTTAAAATTAATGTTGACTTTTTTTATTAACACTTTCACGGACACATAACGAAAGTGACAGTTGCTCGATTAACCTTAAAATTGAGTTATCCAAAGGACAGTTTCCGATTGGACTGTTTATTATATTATGTATTTACGTTGCGTTGCGTTGGTTTAGCGTCACAACGCTGTCTGCGCGTTGACGGGAGGCCACCGGCGGCGGCGGCGGTCCGTGGGTGTTGAAATGATAGTTAGTCATCGTTATTACTGATATAAGGTGTTATTGTTAGGCTAACAATACATAAAAAAACACGGTGGCTATTAACATAATAACAATTATTAAATGCTATTTTGCATATTAACAAATCGTACACAGGCTAACTTAATGCTAATAGCGTTCTCTTTCAACCTTTGGTGTTGTAAAGAGAGTAAAGTAGAGAAGTATATTTTTATAAATACCTTTAAGTCTAAAATATACTTACACATTATTTGGTATCTAAATTCTTAACTTAGTGCAGTGAAAAGCATAAAGAATCAACACTATTCTTATGGCAGATTTCATCAAAATCGGTTCAGTCATCCGTTCCAAGGCTATGCTCCCAGTTATATCTACTATATCGGCTTTTAAATGTGTCAATCGAAATGATTTTTTTTACGATTATTCATAATACCTATTACACTACCACCATCTCACAAAGGCTCCGTCATTAAACGTGTTAAGCACAAGTAAAAATAAATATTATTTAGATAATTATTAAGTGACGTTTTTAGTTCTTTCATCTTTCTTATTTATTTGCACATCTTTGTACCAGTTTTCCTGTACCTCCTATAGGTTGGCTGGTAGAAAATGCTCTTAGCATTAAGCCCACCTTTTGTGCATTTATTATATATTTGTGAAATAAATAATTAAATAAATAAAAAAATATTGCCACAGGCATAGTCGTTACTGGAGTGGAGTGTACAAAAAATTGCCCAACTCAATGTATCTCAATATTGCGGTAACCTAGAAATGCTATTGGAGACCGGTTCTCGGCTGACATTTTATTTGTAAAAGGCTGTTTGTGACAACATTTTTATTATTTTTATGTTAATGTTTATACCGAGCGTTTGCGGAAAATTTATAATAATATAATATAATATGTGGGGACATCTCACACACGGCCATCCGATCCCAAGCTAGGCAGAGCCTGTGTTATGGGTATCGGACAGCTGATATATCTACACAAATACATAGATAGATAGATATTAAATATAAATATCAACACCCAAGACCCGAGTACAAATATTTGTCTTTAAACAAATATCTGCCCCAGCCGGGAATCGAACCCGGGACCTTCGGCATAGCAGTCAGGGCCACTAACCACTACGCCATTCGACCGAATTCAAGGGGTCCGTAGCTTAGATTAACAATACACGAACAAAGCAAAAAACTGAGCACACTTTGTTTACTGTCAAACCGTTTTAAGTACAACCTAAACCTAATGACAACCATTGTACCCATTGAGTATGAATGGTCACCCGAGTCCGTGTTGTTCTATGATTGTACCAATGAATAAAGTCACAAATCTTGTAACCGAACTACTTCAAAATAAGCTTAATAGCCCCTGTTTCACAATGTCTGGTTAGTCGCTATCTGTCGGATAAAATACATGCTGTCACTGTCTAAAAAATAATAACAGAGAGTGACAGCATGTATTTTATCCGTCAGGTAGCCACTAACCAGACATTGTGAAACAGACCCTTAGTGGCAGAAGTGGCGTGTTATTTGTCGAGACGTTTCTTTTGCGCTGACACTCCATCTAGTTTTTAATTATTGCTATTATCGTTATCGTTGCTAAAACTACTGTCTGTTATAGATAGACTCTAGGTTTAACTTAAAACTTAAAACGATTTGACAATAAACCAAATGCGGAACGTTTTTTTTTTGCTTTTAGGCACAGTTTTTCACATGAGTCAGTCTATGTTAGCACGAAATTAAGTCCGGTAAGGCAATTTACCCATCCATACAGCATTGCATACTCAAGTGCTGCTCAACTTAAGGTTCTCAGGTGTGAAAATGACAGCTAATATAAGTACCCAGTTAGCTGACGGTACCACCTGTTATTGGTCACCTAATTAGCAAAATAGTAAAAAAAAACTTATGAACAATGAACGGTAAGCGCTAAGAGCGATGTTTTACAGGCAACCATGCAGCAGCATATTAGCTTGATCACTAATATTGTAACATACATAATTATATGTTATCTGTATATTATGTAAGTATGTATTTATTGTTATTTTTTGCAATGAACTGCATCCAAAACGAAAAATACCTAGCCGGATAAGACAAAAGGTGTAAGGAAGTTGCAACTTTAAATATTTTTATACAAAAAAAACGTTATCCTTATTAATTACGACTGTGATCTTATTATGTGACATTTACAGAATTAAATGAAGGAAGTGGGAACCCGTTTCACCTTTGCAAAATATTTTACAATGTTGAAGCCGCGAATGTGTTAATAAAATGGACTGACTTTTGAAAGATAATGATAATTTGATAGTCATGTCGATTGTGAAGGAGCAAAATTTTTTTTTATGAAACCACAATAAGCCAGCCCCGATATTTAAAGAAAAAAAAAAACACTCACACCTTGTACTAATTTACTCCCTTGCGGGGTAGGCAGAGGTGCATTACTTGCACCCACTTTTCGCCAGTGTTATGTTAGTCCCAATTTAATAGGGGGCGGGCCTGTTGCCATTTTACGGGCACATCCAAAACCTGAGAACAAATATCTGTGTTTAAACGCCCCATCCGGGAATCGAACCCGGGACATTCGGCTCTGTAATCAGGGTCACTAACCAATACGCCATTCGGTCGTCTTAAAAACTAAATTTATAATTTGAATACAATATTTACCTTTTTAGCTATCAATACCAAAACGAGAAATGAATAAGAAAGGCAAGGGATTGTGTTGCTGGTGCTTTGCCAGCCAGTGCAGAATTTTATCAGTGATAGTAGATCAGTAGAAAGTAGGTCAATGTAAACGGCATTCTAAACAATATTTTTTCTTCCGTAGACGATAAAATATTATAATTTATAACAGAAACAAATCCACGTATAAAATGCATTTCAACATTTCGGATCTAACCTCGAGACCTAGACGCATGTTCAACAGATGTTTAAATTTATTATAGTCGTCAAATACATAGAAAACACCCGTTGAACATGCTTTTTGTGGTAACACAGATGAATTCGAACCAGATCAAAATGTCTATCGTCCAATAACTCACCAAACAATCATTAATAATTACATCCGCTATTTTGAATAAAGTATCAAAATTAAAAAACAAAATGGCGCGAAGGTGATTAAAGTGTTGCCATATAAAAGACCATAGAGCAGTGTATGCCGTGTGTTAGTATGACAGCTGGGGTTGCCACACGCAGGAAGAGCCGGTCGCGGAAAAATTGGAATAAATTGGACCAGTGTGGCCAGGTATAATTATTAATTAGTTTTTAAGGTGTATTAAATTTTTGGTTTTGTGTATTAGCTTTAAGGTGTAAAGCCCCATCCACACGCTTGTTGTTTGTCACAAACACGGCAAACAGCAAACAAAGTCCCAAACACCAACCACAATCACCGAACACAAACAGCCATCCACATGCTCGGCGAACGCTCATAACATTCCGAACCGGCAAACACGGCGGACGACGAGCTATTACTTTCGGGTTGACATATTTTTATTATATAAATTAAAGCAAGAGAAAGAAAAAGGAAAATAAGAAGAAAGCAAAGACGATGGTGGAATAATAATAATAATAATAATAAAAAAAAACTGACTTCTTCTTTTTAATTATTATTTTATTTTATAGTTTTTGGTTTATTTGCAATAATTTTTAATCAAAAGTAAGATGCAAATGATATCAAAAAGTCCTACTAATCAATACGAATCATTCAAGCCTAAACACGAGGTAGTTGCTATATACCGTTGAGGAGTTCCCTTGACTGCCTTCCGTTTCCATCATCAGATCAGCTCAAGGTCACCATCATATTTTTTTGTTACAAGAACTATATTTATGTTTTTAATTTCATTAGAATCGGTTAATATGTGTCCAAAATGGAAATTCATACCCTGTTTTTACCCCTTTACCCACCCTTAGGGGTGAGATAAAATTCTGAAAAAAAAAATGGGACCACCTGGGAGCTCAACCCAGTACAAAAAAAAAAAGAATTTTCAAAATCGGTTCATAAACGGCGGAGTAATCGGTGAACATACATTAAAAAAAATGCGCGCCAACGAAAAAGTGTAGCAAGTTGATACGTCCGCCTCCCGCAATGCTAGCGCGCATACTGATCGCTGCCAGACGTGTGGATACGTAGCGAACTGTTTGCCGAACATCCTTTGATCTGGCAAGAAAAACCGACACCGATGCCGAACACTGGCGAACACAAACACAAACAGGCAAACAACGACAAACACCCATCCACACGTCAGTGTTTGCTGTTTGCCATTGTTCGCCGAGCGTGTGGATGGGGTATAACTGGTTGCGATTCTGAAGGCACTGACTTAAATTTTAGCCCAGCCCAAACATAAATTTCAAATTTGTAAAATAAGGTTTGGGGAACCAATCATAAAGTTTAATTTCAAACATAGAATTTTATGTTTTGACTGTGCTCAATTTTACGTTTGTATCTTCAGAATAGCTGCATTCAAATTTAAACAGTGCTACATTCGTCGAAATATAAGAGGCCCGTCTGGACAGCTCCAAAATGTATGGAATGACAGCTGGTGTCAAACCTTAACTTTTGGTGCTGTAAAAGTTATTTTTCTTTCGTCCGTTATAATATAATAAGCCAGATTGTTTATCTTTTTATGTATTTCATCAAGTAAATCAAGAGTAAATAGCAAATTTATGTAGCTGTCCAAACGGGCCTATTATATTTGGACGAATGTAAATTGAAATTTTGTGTCCTTAGGTTTTTTTTTTGTTATTTAAACTTACCCCGTATTTTAGGCCTCTTTTCTCTACAAAATAGAGACATTGGGTTACGCAATACGGGCATATTAACTCACTCTTGCATGGACCGAGTTGTACTTTACGACTCGGGTAACCTTTGAGAGTGTACAGAAACATAGAGTACGGCAACTCTAACTGTGCAACAAGTAATAGATAAAAAAATATATGTTTAACTTATTTTGATCTTGGCACTGGCTTTTGTTGCAAAGTTAGCATTGTCGCACTGTAAAGACAGCAACACTGACCCACTTTTAGAAATAGGTTATCAAATTATCAGAACCTCAAACAAGGTTAGCCATAGCCGCAGTGAATACTCGTATAAAAGTACAGTACCACAAACTTATCTGTTCCGGTGACAGCTCACGTAAATGTGTAATATTTCTTAATTCTATAAGATTTTAAGATTGCTCGTATTGTTAATTCGCTCTTGCGGTGTCAATATACCCATCTTATCTTTAAAATGATACAATTCATTAGTAAGTGATGAGATATGGATCAATTTAGTTCGCTCTCACCGGAACAGATAAGTTTGTGGCACTGTATAAAAGACACGCTGTCAGTTTAAGCTTCCATTTTGTTTTTGGTATTTGATCATCTACAAAATGAGGTATTATACACGGTGTTGCAAAGTGTTATAGTATGCCGAAAGATTTAGGACATTCAGAACAACTTTCGTTCTACAAATTTTGAAAATTTGTTGTTAAAAAAAATTTAAACTGTTGGTAACGTACGTGGCATTTTACTGGTTTTTTTTTCGCGAATTTCCAATAGTCGTACAGCAAAAGTGACTCTTTGACTCTCTTTCCGCTTACTTTATCGCTTTAGTAACACCCTACGGCTGCTACATGGGTTCGTTATCGGCCAATCACAGCGCCGTATTTATGGCGAATCGCGATGTAGTGTTTATCTTCGTCAACAACGAACCGGTGTAGCGGCAGCTGTATTATTTTTCACTGTGAATCACAAGATAACCTACGTTTAAGGTTCTATAATAGCTCTCATATAAACATCTTCCCAAACTTCTATCACAAGCATCACCCAGTGTAAGTGACAACATTCTAACCCCATTGGTCGTCCCGCAGGCATCGGACTTCTCCGACATCGGTGATTGGCCGACGCTCGGCGCGGCGGTGGCGGGCGCGCGCTCCCATTCGTCGCCCCCGCCCCAGGACTCAGACTCGCATCATCATAATGGAAACGCGGTATGTAAATTGGTAAACCTATCGGACGACTTTCTGTACCCGTTGCATGGCATCTTTATCGACTTAGATAAACGTCACTAGTAGTCACTACGTATATACCTAACACGATTTCCGATTAACACGGCCATGAGATTGGTGAAACCTGGATTAAACGCGTTTATCTACGCTCGGTCTAGGTACGGTACGGTCTGGGTATCCCCATTTATACACTCACGGGCAATTACTCCTAAATGAAAAAGGCTAGCTTAATGACGCCTTCTGCAACATTGAAGTACTTTTAACAGAGCATCAGGATATTATCAACTAAAACCATAATATTTTGTTCAAATTTTTAATTAAATGTTTGAAAAAATTGGGTTTGTTTGGGTGGGAACTTTTTCATTGCTCGTGAGTGTATGTACTTAAATAGACTTTTTTAAATACAGTATTATGTTAAGTTTTCACCAACCCAAAGGTTTATATTCCGATTTCCCTATTTAAAGTGATTTTGGTCCAACCTTTGGGTAATAGCAATATTTCTGTTGTGTATCATTCGAACTAATGTTTAATGTACTTCGAATATCGAACACCGAAGACAATTTATTTACTTTACAACTCCAGTCTCCGCTGCACGGGTCCGTTATCGACGTAGATAAACGTCGAGATATGGATTAGCTATAAATACGGCGATGTCATTGGTGGAACGCGCGCAGTCGCAGAGTTTATCGATGTCGATAACGGACCCATGCCGCAAGGCCAGGCCATTTCATTTAAATCATTCCTAACCATTCAAAAATTCTCAGCTTATACACATACAGGCTGTTACAAAAGTGGTAAGTATACTAAGCCGAAAGGGAGTGACCCAGGAGGTCAATGAAAACAACTTTTGTTCTATGACTATTTAAAATTCTTCCTCCTCTTTTGGCTTGGTATACCTACATACTTATCACCTTTGCGACACCTGTAAGTATACCTTCTTTATATTTTCAATTTTTACGCCAAATATATATTTTTGTTCAACTTTGTTTTTTGTATTCCATCTTTTTTATTATTATTACCTACTTTGCGCCTAATTTTTGTACGAACTACTCATTTCTTTATATAATCTTATTTGTTTTTCACTCCAAAGGACCAGGACCGCAAACCTCTGGAGGAGCACCGGACGGACAAGGCGGAGCCGCAGCAGAACCACCACGACAGAGAGAGACAGCATGAGAAGCAGACCGACAAGAGCAAGGCCGCCGGTGAGTGCGACAGAGATAGATAGCGGCCGCAAGTCGGTCCTTCGACCCTGGTCAAAATACATAAATATCTAAGCGTCCCCGACAAGCGTTGCGTGGAACAGATAGTGCTTTTATTGACAGCCTGTACTGTAAATTCCTTGACAGGACAATTTTGCTGTGGTAGTTTTGAGTAGGATTGATGGACGGAGTTATGTAGAGCAGACAGAATGAGAAGCAGAGTGACAAGAGCAAGGTGGCTGGTGAGTGCGACAGAGATAGATAGAGTTTTGTCATGGACGCTTTTGAGTAGGATCGAAGGACGGAATTGTGTAGAGCGGAAAATATGATATAAGTAGTTTGATTGGACATCGAATATGAAAGATTCTTATACAGGCTACATAAGCAATAGTATGTAGGTCTACCAACCCGCACTTGGCCAGCGTGGTGGACTAGGCCTAAACCCTTCCTTCATTGGAAGGAGACCAGTGCCCCAGCAGTGCGGACGTAATGGGTCGTGATGATGATGTAGGTCTTATCGCTAAGAGCAATCCTTTAATGGCAACCTTTCGGTAAAAGTATTATACTTGATACGATATTGATATGCGATTATTAAAATTTAAACATACAAGCAAAACTGTATGAGTATGATTTTACTGTTGGCGCAAAAATGGCAGAACTAATTTTAATAAAATCTGATTATATGTAGGTATTATATAGCCTAAATGTTTTTTTTTTATTAAATTGGATAATTTTACGGAAACAGCCGTCGGAAATGCACAATCAAATTGTTTAGTTTTTTTTTTCGTAAATAATTTGCTGAGGAAAATTGCAGTCTGAAACCGCTGAAGCGTGAACGGTAAATCTCTAATTTCCGTAAAATACTAAGCTGTGTAAGCCTGAAAGAATGTTCCCAATTAATTTTAATTTAATTTATTTATTACACACACCTAAGATTAATTTTTATACAGTGTGTTGTTACATAAAGCCTAGAGAGAGAGGGGGACCATTCTGTGGTGCCACTCTTGAAAGGCAATGTATTGCGTTTGTCTTGCGTTCCCAACATAAAAAAATCATAACTTCTCTTCAGAGGCGTTTTAACTAAAAGTAAAAATACTAACATAATCATCTAGATAATGCCTATTTGGAGAACCTAGAAACAATAATAATATATAATGCCTACAATTTAGAAGTTAACTTGCAAAAAGGTCAAAAAAGGCTTTTCCGGCCTAAATCTAATATAAATTGTACATTCTGGGTACTTGGTTCTTAGCGCTAGGTTCTAAAAAAAAAGCCTTATTTTGATGAACATTTACGTATTTTTACTTTTTGTTAAATCGATTTTGAAGAGAAGTTATGATTTTTTTAATGTTGATAACGCAAGACAGGCGCAATACATGGCCTTTCAAAAGTAGGGGGGCTGAACAACTTTTGTTCTACGACTTTAGTCCTGTATCATTTATGTTGTGTCGTTTCTAATCCCGCGTTTTTTTACAATCCCGATTTCCCTTTACAAAGTGACTTCGGGTACGGAACGCGGGTATATCAACATTCTGTTGTGTATCATTCGAACTAATGTTTAATGTACTTCGAATATCGAACACCGAAGACAATTTTTTAATCGAAGTCTCAAAATTATAAGCCAACTAGCTGTACCCGCGAGCTTCGCTTCGCCTTAAAAAGTTTTCCCGTGGGAATTCGGGGATAAAAAGTAGCCTATGTTCTTTCTCAGGGTCTACCTAGACCATATGTATATATATAGTTGTGGTGTGAAGGAGTAACAGACAGACACAGATACTTTCGCATTTATAATATTAGTTAGGATAGAGGTAATCAAACAAATTAGAAAAAAAACTAGCAGTTTTGACTTTGCCCTTGTACAAAGTTAACGACTTGTTATTTTGAGTTGATGGTTTTTGTGGTTTAGCTTACCTAGTTATTAAATTTTGATGAATTCTAAATTAGGACCGCTATTTGTACCATAAATTGATTGTGAATATTAATTCTGTTAACTTATGGACTTTTAGTCTGAAATAAATCATTTGAATTTGAATAATAAATCTGTTATTTCAAAATTGAAAAAAAAAGTGCAATTTTTCCAACCCAAATATGTAACACATTCACAGGCGGAGGCAAGGGCGGGAACAAGTCGGGCAAACACAAGTGGGTGCCGCTGGACATCGACGTGAAGGCGCCACGGACCGCCAAACACGGCGTCCCGCACACTGCCAGGCCTGAGTCCGGTACGTCTTCATTATCATCATCATCAGCCAATAATCATCCACTGCTGCACAAAGGCTTTTCCCAAGGAGCGCCTTCCTAATCCAGCCAAAACCGGCTACCCGCCTAAGGACGTCAGTCCAGCGGGCAGTGCGTTGGCCTGTTCATGGTCTCTATTCGAGAACTCTACCCCAACGGTTATCGGTTCTACGGCAGATATGACAAGCCCACTGCCACTTCAGCTTGCCGATACATCTTAAAATAGAATAAAAGACTATTCATTGAACATAGCATACACAAGTGGGTGCCACGGACCGCGAAGCACAGCGTAATTGAATATAAAAATTCTTTCTTAAACAGTGTTTAAAGTTTTTGTGGTAATACAGAATGTATTTATGCTAACCTTCTCTCTTCTTCCACCGGCAGCTGACAACGCAGCATGGTCAGCCCGAGGCCGAGCTCGCGGCGGCGCCCGCGGGCGCGGCGGGCGGCGCGGCACCGGCCGGCCCCCCACGGCGGAGCCCCGAGACGTGCCCGTGTACCACCCGCATGAGTTCCCGCAGGTGCAGCATCCGGAGTTGGCGCAGGTATGTGACCAATGAGGAGAGCGGAGGTTTTGTTGTGGGCCAATGAGGAGAGTCAGAGTTTGAAGCGAAGAATCGCGTGCAAGGATTGTCTGGTGCTTGAGCGTGATTGGTCGGAATGGAATGTTTGTCCCACTTCTTAAGTGATTAGGCACCGGCCGGTCCCCCACAGCGGAGCCCCGAGACGTGCCCGTGTACCACCCGCATGAGTTCCCGCAGGTGCAGCATCCGGAGCTGGCGCAGGTATGTGGACTGACCAATGAGAAGAGGAAGGGTTTTGAAGCGACGAATCGGGAGCGAGGGTTTTGTGCGTGATTGGTCGGGATCTCGGGATTAGTTTGTCCCACTTCTGCTTTGAAGTAAAGAGCGATTTACACTTCAATAAATTACAGTAGCGGGTTTAGTTGTTTGACAGTTTATATGAGAACTAATCCAGTACTTGACACTTAACTGTCAAACTGCTAAATTGACTAATTTGACAGGCGTATTTAGTCAACACTTACCTATTTATTAGCCATAAGCTTATTTGCCACGTATTTCAAGCTCTTGCTAATCTAATAAAAGTAATTTTTTTATAACCATTTAGAATAATATTATAACTGTTTATTAGTTTACTTATTTAATAAATTGTTATGTCTGTGTATTTCCTAACGGGGCAAGCACAGTTTTGGCCATTTGTGCCTTGCCCTAAATATATATACTTTCCTCTGTCTAAAAATGCGGAGAGTATGTATATTTGAAAGCTCCTGTCTCCCTGAACCCTTACATCATTTGGTTCATCATTTGGTTTCATACATTTTGGGTGCCAAGTTACATATTTTATAAATTCATTGATCATGACTTTCTTTTGTTTTATTTTTGCTTGGGATTCATCATAAGTTGACAAACATGTGGAGGTCCAGGGTTTGTCACCGTAGTGAAAGGGTTAGCCAGATTACAGTCAGAAGTTGACACCTCAGGGTGCGCCTGACACTGTACATGGTGTTGCAAAAAGGGTATACTAAGCCGAAACCTACACGTGCAGCATGGTATAATTTTAAAATTCTGATTCCAGTGTCGGGCTTAGATATACCATGCTGCACATGTAGGTTTCGGCCCTTACCCTTTTTGCAACACCCTGTATAAAGTACAGTTGATACGTCACTCGGAAAACTTCATTCGTCCAATCATGTTTGCTTTGGTTGGAGATATGTATGCATTTATAATATGAATATAGTAGGTATTATAATGAAAATATTTGCTAATTCTATAACCTCTGAAGGTGATTAGCTATTGACTTTGAGCTAGATCGTGTATTTATTGGCATCATAATGATTATGTAAATTCTGTATGTCAATAGTTAAAAGTGTGTTTTATTTATTGACTCGTAAAGTTAAAAACACAATTCAATTATTTATCCAATTTAAAAGACTGATGTTTGTTTGAGTATACTCGTTTTAGATAGGTATTAAGTATAATGATGTTGAAATTATTATTGTATACCCATAATTATAATGTATTTAGATAACATACATAGTATATTTTTTTTATTTGGTGCCCAAAATGGCTGCAAAATTCTAAAGTTTACTATTTTATTTGGGTTACTATTTTAGACGGGATTTAATATTTATTTAACAACGTAAAATATACAATGCTTGCCATTACACATCCATGCCTTCGCTTCTTATCTAGTTCTCACTGCCACATTTCGTCTTATTTATGATTCGTTCATTCACACATTTGGCGTATCACTCATTAAATCACAATCAATACACAAACATCTACCTTCTATCGCTTCTGTCCGTCCTATCATCGCCATTTTTCATCACATTTCTTTCGTTCATCCATTCATTTGTCGTATCGTTCATTCAGTTACACGCAACACACTAATATCTCCCTTCCATCGCTTCCTTCCGCCTCATAACTGCCATATTTCATCATATATTTGCGTTTTTTCGGTTTTGTTCACTCACTCATTCAATGTATCATTCACTCATCCCCCCTCCCCCTGCCAGCTGCGCGCTCAAGCCGCCCTCCCGCAGGGGCTGGTGCTCCACTACGGGCTGTCGGCGCTGGGGGCGCAGGCGTACTACTACGCACCGCCATCTTGTGTCATATTTTTGTTTCATTTTAGACACCGCCATCTTGTGTCTATAGATACTTACTTGGTTGTTTCTCTTTAGACACCGCCATCTTGTGTCTTATTTATGGATCGTTCTTTCCTTTAGACACCGCCATCTTGTGTCTTATTGGAGTTTCGTTCATTCAGTCATTTGGCGTATCGTTCATTCAGTTACACAAAACACTACTAATAATCCCCGCTTTCGCTTCTTTTCGCCGCCATATTTCGTTCAGTCATCGTCATATTTGTTTCGTTCATTCATCCACTCATCCCCCCTCCCCCCTGCCAGCTGCGCGCTCAAGCCGCCCTCCCGCAGGGGCTGGTGCTCCACTACGGGCTGTCGGCGCTGGGGGCGCAGGCGTACTACTACGGCGCTACTGTCGGCACTGTTATGTCCATATGATGCCATGTTTCTTTCATTTAGTTACTTAATCTTTTGACACCGCCATCTCGTGTCTTATTTTTGTTTCATTTGTTTCTTTAGCCACCGCCATCTTGTGTCTTATTTCTGTTTCGTTCATTCCTATAGACACCGCCATCTTGTGACTTATAGGGTTCGTTCATTCCTTCAGACACCGCCATCTTGTGTCTTATTTTTGTTTCATTTGTTCCTTTAGACACCGCCATCTTGTGTCTTATTTCTGTTTCGTTCATTCCTATAGACACCGCCATCTTGTGTCTTACTTATGCATCTTTCACTTATTTAGTGTTTCGTTCATTCAGTTACACAAAACACTACTAAAACACCACGCTTTCGCTTCTTTTCCCCTTATTACCACCATTTTTCATCACATTTGGTTCGTTCTTTCCACCAAATCGCCGCCATTTTTCACCATATTTGTTTCGTTCATTCATTCACTCATCCCCCCTCCCCCCTGCCAGCTGCGCGCTCAAGCCGCCCTCCCGCAGGGGCTGGTGCTCCACTACGGGCTGTCGGCGCTGGGGGCGCAGGCGTACTACTACGGCGATACTGTCGTCTCTGTTATGTCCATTGGATGCCATGTTTCTTTCATTTAGTTACTTATCCTTTAGACACCGTCATCTTGTGTCTTATAGGGTTTGTTCATTCCTTTAGATACCGCAATTTTGTGTCTTATTTTTGTTTAATTTGTTCCTTTAGACACCGCCATGTTGTGTTTTATTTCTGTTTCGTTCATTCCTATAGACACCGCCATCTTGTGTCTTATTTATGGTTAGTTCATTCATTCAACTGGCGTATCGTTCATTCAGTTACACGCAACACACTAACATCTCCCTTCCATCGCTTCTTTCCGCCTCATAACTGCCATATTTCTTCATATTTACGTCTGTTTGGTTTCGTTCATTCGCCATATTTGTTTCGTTCATTCATTCACTCATCCCCCCTCCCCCCTGCCAGCTGCGCGCTCAAGCCGCCCTCCCGCAGGGGCTGGTGCTCCACTACGGGCTGTCGGCGCTGGGGGCGCAGGCGTATTACTACGGCGCGCCGACGCAATACGGCGTCGGGCTGGACCCGGCCACGCTGAAGGATATGATCAAGAATCAGATGTGAGTGTTGAAGGATTTTTTTCTTTTATTATTATCAGACATACATACTTATGCTCACGACTACAATTCCCGAAGGGGTAGTCAGAGGAGACTCGCAAGCGAATATTAACATTATCTTATACCTTTCCTAATTGGTAAAAAAGTACTTGATACAGGCTGTTGCTAAAATGGGGGGTGATGCAGGATGACACTCTGAACATTTTTTTCCTACGAGTTTTGGAAATTACATTCATACCAATAAACCTGTACCAAGGATCGCCACAGCACTCTGTCCTTGGATAACCTCTTCTAGTTGCTATAAAACTTTAATGCGCTATAGTGATACGAAGTTATATCTCGAACGTTGAATGCACTCAGATGATACAATAACTTGAACACGTTTTCCTGACCCTCCCAGAGTGAAAATTTTACATAAGAGGGGTCAGAAGCAGAAGGGCTAGCACGGGTCGCATTTAAGACGTGTCAAAAGTTCTCCGTCGCTTTCACTCTTGAGACTACGCGATGTGAGTGAGCGCGATGTAAAACTTCTTAACTGCGCCCTGTGCTAGCCCTTCAGGTTTCTTTGCCCCAGACTGTACAAACCACTGACCCCAACTACCTCCAACAGCGAATACTACTTCAGCCCGGACAACTTAGCCCGGGACTTCTTCCTGCGCCGCAAGATGGCCGCCGACGGCACGATCCCGGTGACGCTGATCGCGTCGTTCCACCGCGTGCGCGCGCTCACCCCGGACGTGGCGCTGGTGCTGGACGCCATCAGGGCCTCGCCCAAGCTGCAGCTGCTCAATGGCTTCAAGGTGAGTGCAGGGAGATGTTTAGCAAGAGCCAATGGAACGAACTTAGTTTTAGACACAAGTTAAACAGTGTTTAAGTTACATGCACCTTTTCTCATATGCAAGCATATGAATTTAGACACTTGTTAAACAGTGTTTAAGTTACATACACCTCTTTCTCATATGCTTCGCATATGAATTTAGACACTTGTTAAACAGTGTTTTAAGACAGTCGAGCTTGTCTAGTATGTAGAGCTATGTGGCGGTGCAAGATGGCCGCCTAGGAAGCATCCCGGTGACGCTGATCGCGTCGTTCCACCGCGTGCGCGCGCTCACCCCGGACGTGGCGCTGGTGCTGGACGCCATCAGGGCCTCGCCCAAGCTGCAGCTGCTTAACAGGTTCAAGGTAAGAGGAATCTACAGGGTTTGAGCTACGTTTCTGTGTGAATTTGGCGTAAATCGGACTAAAAATGACTGAGATATATCAATTTGAAAATGGCGGTCAGAAATGGCAATAGTTGTTTAACGGACGGACCGCCACCGGACGTGGCGCTGGTGCTGGACGCCATCAGGGCCTCGCCCAAGCCAAGCTGCTCAACGGCTTCAAGGTGAGATCCTGGGCTTTCTATTGGTGTAAATATGATTAAAATCGGACGGGGAGTTTAGGAGTTATGGCCATTTGAAAATGGCGGTCAAAAATGGCATTCTTGTATAAAAGCGGGCCGCCTCGGCACGATTCCGGTGACGCTAATCGCGTCACCGGGAAAGTTATATATAAAATTACATAGCCTATCATCATCATCATCATCACGACCCATTACACATAGCCTAAGTTACTGTAAATTAACAATCAATTTTCTTCAACAGGTGCGAACAGCCTTCGAGCCGACAAAATGGCCGATACTCGACGCGAGCGTCAACCAAGGGACCAACTCTGACGACGGGGCGAAACACTACGACAACTACGACGCCCAACACGACGAAAAACCCGTCACTGACGGCGAAAAACCCGCGCCCAACGACGAAAAACCCGCCTCTGACGGCGAAAAACCCGCCTCTGACGGCGAAAAACCCGCCCCTGACAACGAAAAGACCATTCCCAATGATGACAAAACAGCCAGTGCTGGAAAAAATTCAGAGAAGAAGGTAGAAGAAGAGAAACCGGTGTCTTGGGAAATGAATGAGGTTAAAAGCGAAGTGAGGGAGAATTTTCACAGTGCTCCAGCGGTGGTGAATAGTGTGGACAGTAGTAGTGGAGTGAGGAGTGACAGTGAACAGGGAAACGGCAAGGATAGTCAGGTTGGTAGTTGAGAATGGTTTGTCTATTGTTTGCCTTAATTGGAAGAGAATCAAAATCTCATTCAATTAGTATTATACAAAATAAATATGCTTTATTAATTGAATTCCTTTGTCACTTATTAGGTAGAACTTTAGGTTCTAGATGTGAAAATATTACAATTGATTCAATTTAAGAATACCTAATTCATTTTCTAACCTTCGGTTGAGAGGGTATGTCAAATATACGACGATGGACCATGTTTCTAATCCAACATTCCGTCACCGCTCACAGAAACAGTCAATAATAATCTAATGCTACCACCCTACTTGTCTATTCGTATTTGGCAAAACTGCCATGTGTGCTCAGTGTATACACCAGAATTATTGCCGGATTTGCTTACATTTTTGGTATTAAGCAAATACATCAAACATCCAATAACAATTAAATACGAATAGCGAAGTGTGGTATAACCCCTTAACATTGGCAAGACCATAGAATAACAAGCATAGCAAGTTTGTAAGTCTCTATGTGTATGCAATAAAGTGTTTAAATAAATAAATGGCAAGACCAACCACTAACCCGAGACCCCTGCCCAACAGCCGTCGCCACCAACGGCGGAGACCAGCGACCCGCCAGCAGAGAAGACAGATGCGAATGACGACCCGCCATTGCAGAGCGAGCCGGGCGATGAGAAGGTTGGGGAGAAGAGGTATGTGGAAGTATTATGTACAATTAAAATATAAAAGTATTTTATAGATATTTTAGTGGTATTGTAAAGGGTCGCCCCCTTTACAACTGTGCTCGTCATTCCGTACAACTTTTGTTTTAGGACTTTAGTAAATTAGTAATAAAGACCCATACTTAATACAAAGTCACGTGTTGACCCACAAAGTTTTTATGGTGAACCATTTTTTTTAAGAAATGTATATAATTATTATCAACTATTACTCGATTTACTTCTTCACATTGGTCAAGATACCTACATACGTTATACTCACGCCTATCTCCCAGAGGGGTAGGCAGAGACCATGGACCTCCACGTGCCAAGATCCTGACATAATATTTACTGGTAAATAATGTGTTACAGACGCAAGAAACAGATGGTGGGCATATTCCCTCTCGCCACGAGTGCCGGTCCTCTAGTGGCGCCAGTGTCGAGCTTACTGCGAGCCGTGCCGCCGCCGCCGCTGCCAAGGTAAAGATAATAGGGTAGTTTTCATATTATGAAAATCTATAAATTCTTTTGTGTAACTCTTTTAAATGTAGGTGCAGGAGATGGTAATTGAATATACTGAATAGATGCTCCACCCATCCTCATCTTAAATTTAAAACAAAAGATCGCCGCCGCCATTCACATCATAAATATAGCATAACACGCCAGAGACCTATGGCGCTACACGAATGGTTATTTATCCCTCTACTGCATGAATTATGAAGGGATTGAGATAAAAAATATTTTTTACTTGAATATCGTTTAATAAGGGATAATAACAAAATTTTTAAGTAAAAAAAAAATTTAGCTACTTTATTCTAGAAAAAAAAATTAGGAGCCAGAAATGGCTTCGTATGCACTGGTACTTGGTATATCTATGCCATTTATGGCTTCCCATGCACTACATAGACAGATATCAGTTTTTGTGAAAATATTTCATATAATTAATTTTCTGATTAGACATACCAAAACTATAAACTTTTCATAATTGGATTGAAAAATGGTTAATTCTGTTTGTTTCTATCAAATTCAAACACAGCTAAAGCAGCTCCTCATCTCTACAGGTACAGTTTAACGTTTTTTTTTGGGATGGTCCAGGAGATTCGTGTCTACCTGTAAGATTGTCTGTTCTGCTAGCATTTGATAACATTGAGGAGTCTCTCTTGCCATCTATTCTGGCATATGGTAGCTGGACTACTGCAGGAGGCAAATAAATACTATCACAATTCCTGAATTGCTTTATTACAGCTCTTTTTTCGGATCAGCAATTTATCAGTGACAAATTATTATTAAATCAGAACATATACGTATATTTAAATAATACAAGTAAATTTAGTTAATTAGTAAATTTTAAAATTTGTAAAATATGTCATTAGTGAAATTACGTAAGGAGTCAACATCAGGTATTGTATTTTTTCAGGTATAAACAAGCGAAGTATTTGTTCTGAAAAATTAGGTTAAAAATCTAGTTAGTATGTACGAGTGCATAGGAAGCCATTTCTGGCATAAATATTATAGCCTCAACGCATAGGAAGCCAGAAATGGCTTTCTCAGATAATTGAGAAAATAAGATATATAAAACTAATAATAATTAATTAATTGACAAGTTCCAGAAAATATAAGGTATGCACAAAAGGAAAACATTTTTTTTACTACCAACAACGTACTTTTTATATTTTTTGCAGAATTTCAAAGTTTCAGAAAAATCACATTCACAGAAAGCAATCATTGCACCTGGGATAAGTTGCGATTATATTCGCAGATGACACATACCATGGACAAAAAAAATATGTTTATACAAACAAAGAAGTGACTAAAAGTATAGCGATATCATTTTTTAAATATTTTTTTTTGTTGGGGTAGAATAAAATATTAAATTCCAAGAGCCATTTATGGCTTCGTATGAAGTAAAGGGTTATATTTGAAAAAATATTTAAATTATAATACTTACATATCTTATAAAAACATTCGGCATCTATTTCCAATTTTCATAGATATTTCTACTTACATGTCTATAATCTGTTCCAGGATGTTCCGTGCGCGCGCGTCGCCCGGCCCGCCGCACGACCATCTCAACCCGGACGTGCCCGAGTTCGTGCCGCTGTCGTACCGCTCCGGTCAGTATATAATCAGCATCATCATCAACAGCCTGACTTTACAGTCAGCGAGTGACAATCAATCGTTTCACGGCGATAAACCCTAGTAGTCTTGATCTTGTGCTTGTTTTGCATCGACAGAATTAGATCATCAGTCTATAATCACAGACTGTTAAACTAGCACCCAAGCGCCCCAACTCTACAATATCCTCGATATATCCAGTAGGTAATCATACATCATTGATTAATTAGACGACGTAGGTTTCCAAAAGGTAAAACGCCAGCACAAAAAGATTGGCCAAGGATTGCAAAAGGTGTTTGTACCTTTTTGGGACGAAATGAAATCTGAAATGCTAATTCTTTCCATAGAGTGGCAAACAATAGTTCTAGTGTTTGTCAACTAAACAGAGAAGTACATCCCCTATAAGCCTTACCCACTATGTCCCGTACAGAGTCGGGTTACGAATATTTGGGGTACAGAAACCTTCCCTTAGGAAACATCGGACGTTACCCCGACGGCCGGTGTGTCGACTCGTGGAATACAAACTACACGACTTTTTTATTTTTCTTTATATCGATTATATCTTTCTTTTAATTAACCGACTACGAAATAAGGAGGAGGTTCTTAATTAGCTCTATATTTTTTATGTTTCTTTCTAACGTCGACTTCTGGAGATAGTTATGAAAAATAAGGATCACACCATTTGGTTTACTACATACCTACAAGTTAACAAACACTCTTGCTTAAATTTCTTCTTAGCATGTCGGTGATAAACACTAGAGCTGCACTAGGTTTTGTCACCGTGTAGAAAGGATTAGCCAGCTATTTTAGCTGAATGCTCAATATACGTCTGATATTTTTGACAATATGGTGCAGTTGATACGTCAGTCGAGGAGGCCCCTTCCATGAACATCATCATCAGCTTATAGCAGTCCACTGCTGGACGTAGGCCTCTTCCAAAGCACGCCACTGGATGCTATCTCTCCTTCCATGCACCCCAATCTTTTGCTCAAACTAACCAATCTGTTCAATCTCATCCACAGATGTAGAGGAGCCCGCGGACAGCGCCGCGCCGGCGGAGCAGGCCGACCCCGCCGCTGACGTCAGTGACGTTTGGACGGAGGTATGTCACCTGTATCCTACTTCATCATCAGCCCATAATCCACTGCTGGAGGACATGATATGTAGTTGTCTGAATATAGGAATAGCCTCGCAGATGTAACCATGCAAAATACCAAATTGTGACTGAGACATCCTACATACCAAATTTAATCAAAATTTATGTGGAAGAGTAAGAAACATTGGCTTTTATAATATAAGCAGAATTTATTAACACTTCAATATTATGAACTCTAAAGTTTGTATGTTTCACGTAAAAATACTGAACGGATTTTTTACTATGTGGGAAGCTGCAAATCGTTTTTATTTGTCACATTTATATTGGCTTAAAACCCACTTGACATCGTTTAGCATGTGCATGTCTCTAAGTTATGATAGTAAAGCCATTTTTGTAAAAAAACAAAAAAGCTTTTATAACATTTCCCAACACATCCATGAAATCAAAAACCTAGCCTTGTTCATGGATGCGTTCTCTTGTTCTCACCACAACCCTTTACCCCCCCACAGGTAAAACGCCGCACAAAAGCCGGGTCCCGCGAGCGCAGCGCGCCCCCCGCGCCCCCCGCGCCGCCCGCGCCCGCCCGCGAGGAGCTGCACTTCCAGCTGGACGAGGAGCTGGAGCTGCCCCCGCCGCGCGTCAACACCTTCACTGACGCCTGGTGAGTAGAGGGGAGTCCCACGGGTAGTGAAAGAAGAATATATAGAAGGGAAATGACTATGGTGGTAAAACAACACCTTGACTGACGCCTGGTGAGCGAGGAGCTTCACTTCCAGCTGGACGAGGAGCTGGAGCTGCCCCCGCCGCGGGTCAACACCTTCACTGACGCCTGGTGAGTACAAGGGCGTCCCACCGGCAGAGCAGTACTGAGAGGGCCACTCCATGTTAGACAGTATAGAAGCAGAGAAATGACTCTGGTGGCAAAACAACACCTTGACTGACGCCTGGTGAGCGAGGAGCTCCACTTCCACTGGTCGAGGAGCTGGAGCTGCCCCCGCCGCGGGTCAACACCTTCACTGACGCCTGGTGAGTGTGAGGGCGTCCCACGGGCAGAGACGCGAGGTCCAGTGTCTGAGAGCGCTAGACAGTGTCTGAGATTGCCACTCCATGTTACATACTATATGTAGAAGCAGGGAAATTTACTATGACAACACCTTCACTGATGCCTGGTGAGTGTGCGGTCAACAATATACGGACAAGATGACTCCATCAGACCCGTATGGACACTCGTCCAGATAGATCAAAGCTAAATATAAGCGATGAGCAAAAAAATTGCCACTGTCTGAGACACAGACTTCGTATTAGAAGGTATAGGTGCGCCAGTGGTGACAAAAAATGGATATGAGAAGACTGTGTAGGAATCAAACGAAATTCAATTTGCAATATTTTCATATAATACTGTCTTTTTAGAACCACTTTTGTGTCAATTTCTAGCCCTTCCATATTATTATGTCCTAACATGTTCCCTTATCACCCAACAGGTCGGACGACGAGTCGGACCTGGAACTATCGGACGGCGACGTCGGACGGCTGCTCATAGTGACGCAGAGCGGGCGCGCGCCGCGGCACGAGCACGACCGCTCGCGCGCCGCCACCCGGATCACCACCGACTTGGAGCAGGTATTACTGGAGACCGCATCGAAATTGGTTTAGCCGAACGAACATAATTAGAATATGTACATTCAGGTACCGTTTGAAGTTAGTTAAAGATCCACAAGCGGTCCAGAGGTGCCACGCGCATCACACGCAATCCCGAGTAGGTGAGGTTACTGAAAACCTCATCAAAATTGGTCCAGCCAAAAGCGAGATAATCGCGCACAAACATGCTTTCCAATTTGCATGCACACAGGTCAGGCAGGACCTCATTTTTCCAAGTCGAAGTAGTCGGTTAAAGAGCCACGAGTGGTCCAGAGGTAGAATGATGTAGGTAGGTACTTAATAATAAAGGAAGCGTCATGACGATAATGTTATTGAGAATTTTGCAATGAATTCTTATATTCGGATTTAAAATTTAGCCAACAATTACTAAGTAATAACTGTAAGTAACAATATACTAACACCTTAATACTAACAATTCCTCGTTGTTCAGCGGGCAAGCAGTTATGAACTGTGTTCGCTAGAAACGGGGAGAGAGCAACACAACACAACCGACCCGCCGGCGTAAATACGCTACGCGGTTCATAAGTGTCGTTACAGACTTACCCCCTTATTCATGGAAATGTTATATGATGTTTTAGCTTTTGAACCGTTTAGTCCCTCTCTGTGAAAGAACAATAGAATAGAATATAATATCTTTATTGAACACCACAAATTAAAACATACAAAGAGAACTTATAAACTAGGAACAATGAACAATAGGCGGCCTTATCTCTTACAGGCAACCTTAGACATAAAAGAAAAGAAAATTTGTTCGGAGTTAGAGAGGGACAAAACAGTTCAATAGCTAAAACGTCTTATAAGTATTCTATGAATAAGGGGGTTACTAATGAAGCTTTTAACAAAATTTCGGTGGTGGGAAGCTTGTAGATAAAGAATCTATGTGAAAATGGTAGACGGATTCGTGATATCTAGCCCTATTTAGCTGTCAAAAATCATTCCACTTATGTTACAGTTGCCATTTTCATATAGTTTCTTTATCTGCTAGGGCTATAACTGGTAGTACAATACAGGGCTCTATTTATGTCGAGTACTACAGGTAATTTTCATAAACATTAGAATTTTTCCATTACCCTCAAAAGTTTTATAATAACAATAATAACAGACTTTCCGCTTTTCGCATATATTATGATCTTATGCCTGTATATTATGTCAAAAAATTCCTGTCCTTATATCATCAGCCTGAACAATAAATACATAATCACAATAAGTAACTATTGTAATTATTTCACAGATTATCACAGACGGACTGAGACGTTACGAGGAGGACTTATGGAACGATTCGGACTACACACATGGAAGCGTGAGTATTCTTGTGTATTTTTTAATTTAAGTAGGTGTAAGTTACCCAGGTTATTTAAAATATTGTCGATAATGTAGAATTCAGGCAAGCTGGAAGACTTTGGAGAGGAAGACGGAAATGACTGTATGAGAAAGGATTGGGCGAAAATTTGCTGAACATCATGAGTAAAATTATAGCATGTTTTTTATAATCAGCCCGTCCACTGCTGGACAATGGACATAGGCCTCTCCCAAGGAGCGCCACAGCAACGTCATCAGTCTTCCTCATCTAGCCACTATCGCCTACCCTACCTGTCGAAAGTTGTCAGTCCAATGATAGCTAGATTCCAATTTTATCAACTCTTCGACCGATATCATTGGATAGATAGTTATGGATATAGTGGATGAAGCAACCTTCCTACTATTAATCCAAGCCATGAGTATGATTATATTATGTTTAATTTTGCCTCATTTCCCGCAGTCATACGGCAGCACCGGCTACAAGACGGTGTCAGTGATCAGCCGCGAGCAGTTCGAGGCGGCGCAGCCCACGGAGCGGCACAGCAACCCCGCCGAGCCGCCGCCGCCGCCGCCCAGGCCTAAGGTATGGGTAGATAAAGATATATGTAGGGGTCACCACAGCGCACACAGGATGAGCCTAACACTTGTATTACCGACCAAGCGTCTAGAAGCCCTGAAATAAGCCTAGCAAAAGCCACGGCTATGACTACTACTATGAAGACACAGAGCTACCCACCGCCGCCGCCGCCTAGACCTAAGGTATGGATAGCTAAAGATATATGTAAGCCACCCCAACGCACACAGGTTGAGCCTAAGAATTTATGCGTGCGTGCGACTGAGAACCCTGGCCACTAACACCTCGCAACTACAAGAAATAGTTGTAGCAATTTATACAATCCAGGCCCAAGGTATAGCTAGAGATATATGAAGGGCACCACAGGGCAGACACTAGGACTTGTATTGTAATCGTGGGTAGCACGAGCTACAATACGGTGTCAGTGATCAGCCGCGAGCAGTTCGAGGCGGCGCAGCCCACGGAGCGGCACAGCAACCCCGCCGAGCCGCCGCCGCCGCCGCCCAGGCCTAAGGTATGGATAGCTAAACAGATATATTATGTAATAAATAAATAAATAAATAAATGTAGGCCAGTACAAAAAATAGTTTGATCCTAACACTTGTATGCAATCGAGCGGCCCAGACGAAAGTACAAAAATAAGCGAAGACATTGAAATGTCCAGCTTGACGCTGACTTAAAATAAGAAGGAGGCCAAAAGCCACGGCTAATGACTACTAAAACGTGAAAGCAACATAGGCCATGTAGACACAACAGAGCGCAACCCCGCCGAGCCGCTGCCGAGGCCTAAGATATAGTTAGATAAAGAGATATGTACCCCAGGGGAAACAGCTTGATCCTATGAACTATGTAGCCACCCCAACGCACACAGGTTGACTCTGAGAATGTATGCGTGTGTGCAACAGAGAAGCCCGGTTGCTAATACAACTCAATCACAAGAAATAGTTATAGCAATTTATACAAGGTATAGATAGCTAGAGAGATATGTAGGCCACCAGCACAGGGCAGACACTAGGACTTGTATTGTAAGCGTGGGCAGCACGGGCTACAAGACGGTGTCAGTGATCAGCCGCGAGCAGTTCGAGGCGGCGCAGCCCACGGAGCGGCACAGCAACCCCGCCGAGCCGCCGCCGCCGCCGCCCAGGCCTAAGGTATGGATAGTTAATAAAGATATATGTAGGAGTCACCACAGGGCGAACAGCTTGATCCTATGAATTCGCCGCCGCCCCGGCCCAAGGTATAGTTAGCGAGAGAGATATGTAGGCCACCCCAGGGCAAAACAACTTGATCCGTTGAATTATGTAGCCACCACAACGTACACAGGTTGAGCCTAAGAATTTGTGCGTCAGGCAGAGAAGCCCGGTTGCTATAGCAAAAGAAATATGTATGCCAACACAGGACAAACACTAAGACCGCTTACACCACGAATTCTCAACGACGGAATCTTAACGATGATAATCATCATGGCTAAAAATCCTACAGGGACTGGACCTAGCAGGACGCAACGTTGCATTTTGCCAAAAATGCCTCTTAATTAAAATGTTGCAGAGGGTTGTTAACGCCAATAAAACATAACTATATCTAGTGCTGCCAAATACCGTGTTAAACTGCGTTAATATGATTCAACTGTTTTTGTGGTAACACACAGAAAGCATTCTATCAAACCCTTTATAATAAGCCAGTCGCTGCATTGCAGGCTATGGGTTTCATGACACTAAACCCCCTATACTCTTCCCATAGTAGCAAAAGTTCTATTATATCCTCTAACGTATGTCTGTCTACTAACGTTATATGTTATTGTATTCGCTAACGTCTGTCTATCTGTCTGTCAGGTGGAGAGCTCCGGCAAGGTGAAGCGGCGCCTGCGCACGGCGCGTTTCTACGCCGCCGACAAGGATCCTCATGCTACTGATGTCATGTGAGTGACTTACATTATTATTACATTTATGTACAATGATGTCGATTCTGAAGGCAGAAATTCTAATTTTAACGCTGTCAAACAAAAAAAAAATGCTAGTATAAAATGAGATTTCAGGAAACAGCCATAGAGTCGAATTTTAAACAATTTAAGGTTTTGACAGCATTAAAATAGAATTTCCGCCTTCAGAATCGACATCAATGTACATGTTATACTCAAAAGAACTCTGTATAAGGTATGAATTTTTGTTTTTGGACTTTTTAAACATTGATAATAGTTTTTTTTTTGTATATTGGCTTTACCATATTGGGATCAGGAGTCCTGGACATTTGGAAGACGTGTATGAGGACGAAGCCAATATGTAGAGGCCCATATGGCGACATAAATCTATATATGTATAATGTTACACCAACCGACGATTTTTCCTGTGTAAAATGTGTCTGCAAGTGTTCGTTAGATTATTATCTAACTGACAAATCTATGTAACCTCTTTTTACAACTTAATACATTTAATATAACCTAACTTCATAACAATGTTTTCCCGCCAACAGAAGCGGGCGTAAACGCAAGACCCGCCACAGCCTCAACCCACCAGTGGAACACCACATCGGCTGGATCATGGACATCCGCGAGCACCGCCCGAGAACGCTAAGCACCGGGTTAGTACCCTTACTGTTACAAGTGGGAAACTCGGGGTACACTACATAAATCCGAATTACTTTTTTACGAATATGAAAATAACGATTTTTAAAATTACGAATTTCATAATTCCGAATAAATCACAATCCCGAATTTTAAGTTTCCGAATAACGAAAATCACGAATAGTCAATAAACGAAATTTCAAACAACATATTTATTAAAATGACGAAAGTAAATTTTCCGAATATTATTATTTCGATGTTTTAAAAGTACGACTTTTTATTATATCGAATTGTTAAAATTACGAATCCCGAAGTTTTAATATTCCGAAAATACAAATTCCCGAATGTATCTTAGTTGACAAGAAATAGTTATTAAGAATAATGTGTTTATTAACAGCATAATCCGTATACAATTTAACAATACATTTTAAGCTATATTATTTGAGACGCTCCGCTCCGCTCCGCTCCGCTCCGCTTTGTTTTTCGATATCAATGTGCACCTAACACGCTCCTCCTCGCTTTGCTCGTCGTCGCACCTATCTTTAGATTTAGGTCCTAAGGTTTTTAAGGTTAAACACCATAAAATTCCGAGCAATTGTTTTGCTCTATATTTGAAACGCTCCGCTCCGCTTCGCTGCGCTCCGCTTTGTTTTTCGATATCTATGTGCACCTAACACGCTCCTCCTCGATTTGCTCGTCGTCGCACCTATCTTTAGGTTTTGGGTCTAAGGTTTTTAAGACGTTTATGGTTTTTTTGTCAAAATCACGAATTATCACATTTTCGATCGGGATTTGAATTTTTCGTGATTATAATAAATCGGTATTTTATTTTTCGTATGCTTAAGTAATCGTATTTTTTAACGTTCGTGTATTTGAAAATCGTAATAACAAATCTTCGTGAATATAATATTCGAAATTATAATTTACGTGATTTTTAGAATTCGGCATTTTTAAAAATCGGTATTGCAATATTTCGTAAATTACATATTCGGTGTTTTCAAATTCGGAAAAAAGTTTTTCGGAATATTTGGGTGTTCCCGGGAAACTCGACAATTTGCTGAATCGCCCACTGGATTCTTCGCATAGAATGGAATGGAATAGGAAGTCGAATCGACCACACTGGAGGATACTCATAATAATATGCTGCTGCTTGCTTGTAAAACTGGCCAGACGGGTGAAACGAAATATTATACCCCTCACTTCTTTTACCATGCTGGCTATTTGTAATTTGGCTGGCGTGATATTTGATATGGCAATCCAACCAGAGTCACCTCTATCTAAATTCATACATTTTAATTTTATTCAACATTTTATTCGCGTCCCAACAGTATTGCATTAGCGACACATGACAATGTAATTTGCTAATATTTTTATGCCATTAAAACTAGTATAGCAATACAGCCGCTGTAGAATTACCGAGGTCTGATGGTACGTTATACACGTAATCACTTACAAATTTCTATGTAATAATTTTTCTGATAACTAACACCCCTCTCACCCCCACAGTTCATCGCTAGGCACGTCCCCCAGCGGTTCAGTCCCGCAGTCGCTGCCCACGTTCCACCACCCGAGCCACGGCCTGCTCCGGGAGAACCACTTCACGCAGCAAGCCTACACCAAGTACCACAAGCGCTGTCTCACAGGTACAAGAATATTATAGATAATATTATTATCTATCAGCCTAAAAAATCTAAACGTAAATCGGTCCAACTGTTTGGGAGTTACGCTAGCATATAGTCAGAGGTTGGCCAGAGTATGGCCACCGAGCGAGCTAACAGAAAACTTAGGTCACGTCTTGTCGTGTGAGTCTTGCGTCCCGTGCTAGGTATGTATGTAGAAGAGGATTTTATCTTGATATATACTTAATAAGAACGTTCGGGATAACATTATCCATTAGACAAAAAAAACAAAATTAAAATCAGTTCAAGCGTTTGGCACCTAAGCTAACACAGAGAGACACACAGACGTACAGAGATTTGAACTTACTGCTGCTCGAAAGAGAGCCAAGACCATATCTGTTTCCAAATTTTTGCCTCTATTTGTAATTTTATTTTAAGTAAATAACTCCAAATGTTCGTTCCACAGAGCGCAAGAAGCTGGGCATCGGCCAGTCGCAAGAGATGAACACGCTCTTCCGGTTCTGGTCGTTCTTCCTGCGCGACCACTTCAACAGGACCATGTACCAGGAGTTCAGGTCAGTACCATCAGCTGTCATATTCTGAGTTGAAGAAAGGAATCTTTGCTGCCTTGCTTTGACAGTATACAGCCATAGAGTTAATGTCGACATTAGCTTAAAGTTCCTTTGTGCAACTCAGCATTAGTCTGTGTTCCCAGTAGACAAACTGCTCGATCGTTACTAGTAGCGAAGACCGAAGAGTGAAAAGAAATTGCGTAACTAGCAAACTGTGAACACTCATTCTAAACCAATAAGCTGTAACCTACTGTAGACGTAAACTCTACAGAACAGTTGCAAAATTTAGTTAATAGTCACAACTTTGATACCACAAAGGTTAGTCAATGGTGATACAAGCGAGGCACTCACTTATTACAGTACATCATTACTTTGTACACTAATTTAAATTGTTATTTTATGGCAGCTTGCTTCGTAGTTTGCCAACGTGGTGAAAGGATATGATAGTCAGATAAGCGACAATCGCTGACTACCCAGGGTTGCGCCGGACGTATAATATATCAGGTGCAAATGATAGTATGTACTTCAGTCGCGACTCGCAAAGCCTCCTTTCTGGCTCCCTAAAATCAGTAACTTTAAGGTAACAATTGACATAACCAGACGAGTTGAGAGTCATAAAATTAACGAATACCCATTAAATTCCAGAACGCTAGCAAACGAGGACGCCGCCACCGGTTTCCGCTACGGGCTTGAGTGTCTGTTCCGCTTCTACTCGTACGGGCTGGAGCGCAAGTTCCGCCCCGAGCTGTACAAGGACTTCCAGGCGGAGACGCTGCAGGACTACGAGAAAGGTGACGCTGGTGATGATAAATAGGGATGTCCTGTTAGAATGAGGAATCGTTGCACGGGTCCTTTACCGACATAGATAAAAGTTTATCGCTTTATCGCTATAAGGAATGAGAGAGGTGGCTGTTTTAGCGGGTGTGTGGGGTGCTGTTTTATCGACGCGTTTGCGAAAGAGTAACTGATTTACCGACAGAGTGCGCTGTTTTATCGATGATTTAGAGCGTTGCTGTCTATACCTATCTATTATATCTACGCGTTTCAATATAGGAATCATTCTAAGTTGCTCTATCGACTTGCTAGAAAAGGGAGAGAGAGTTAGCTTTATAGGTTTATGTGTAAAATATATACGTCGTATCATAAAATAATGCAAAATGGGGGCGGTTTAATGTTGGATTAATAAACGAATGTGATAAGAACGGATTCTTCGTACGAGAGTACAAATTCGAGTAAACAGTCAAATTACCCCAATTTTACTGTCTTTTTTTTGCTTACTGTCATGAAATTTATTTTTTACCTTCCAATAACCTTACCATTTCCTTCGCAGGTCAACTCTACGGCTTGGAGAAGTTCTGGGCGTTCCTCAAGTACTACAAGCACGCGAGCGAGCTGCAAGTGGAGCCGCGGCTGAAGACATGCCTCGACCAGTTCCAGAGCATCGAGGACTTTCGCGTGCTCGAGGTCAGTACAGTGAGGTTCACGGGGGATGACCGGTATAGTAAGGATCACGAGAGTTGACCGGTGCTACAGTAGGGACCACTAGAGTTGACAGGGTCACAAGTAGAATGAACTGCAAGTGGAGCCGCGGCTGAAGACATGCCTCGACCAGTTCCAGAGCATCGAGGACTTCCGCGTGCTCGAGGTCAGTATAGTGCGGGTAACTGATGTTGACCGGTGCTACAGTAGGGATCACTGGAGTTGACCGGTGCTACAGTAGGGACCACGCGAGTTGACAGGTGCTACAGTAGGGACTACTAGAGTTGACCGCTGCTACAGTAGGGACCATTAGAGTTGACCGCTGCTACAATAGAGACCACTAGAGTTGACCTTTGCTACAGTGCGGAACACTAGAGTTGATCGCTACTACAGTGCGGTCTACTAGAGTTGACCGGTGCTACAGTAGAGACGACTAGAGTTGACCGCTACTACAGTGAGGTCCACTACATAGAGTTGACCGCTTTACAAGTAGAGCGAGCTGATCGAGATGACCGCGGTTTATGAAAGTTCACTGAAGTGCGTGCATGAAGAGAGATGGTTAAAATTACTTCGGACTTGTAGTGTATGACACTCGGAATAATAACATCCTGCACAGTTCCTACTTGTTTCGGGTACATATGTCAGTTGTCTGTGCCCGAAACACCGTCTTACAAATAATGACAGGGTACATGTAATCAATACCTGATTATATATACTGTAATAAGACATAATAAGGCCCCTTAAATATGCTACGGAAACACTTCTACAAGTTCGAGTGTGTGACTCGATTCTTGTCTTGTCAATGTTCTAGTCTGTGAATTATTTAATTTTAATTTCCCATCACTAAACTTAGTCTTCACCATCCACAGCCTCAACTCAACGAGCTACTAGCATCTAAAGGCCCACTAGCGCCGGGCCGCGGCCCGCACGCGCGCCCCTACGACCGACACCGCTCCGTCAGCGAGAGCGACCGACAGAGGCAGGCTAACAAGTGAGTACATAGTATATTATACATACCTATATACATAATGTATGTCGCAATGACGAAGCCACGGGTCATGACAGAGGTTATATGCAAGCGAATGACCCGGTTTTTGTGGCACAACGCACTTAAGTTAAGATACACATAATATAGACACCCGAGCCGTTATAAATTGCAAAACGCATTTAGGAATTAAGATTCATATGCAGAAACCTAAATTGTAGGGTATTTAAATGACAATAGCGTCGAAAATAGCGGTAATTATGGCAAAATTCATTGTCAGTTGAAAATACCATTCAAGCGACTAGATTAGGCATACAAAACAGCAAAAAGACACTATAGGACGGTCTATTTTCGACCAAATTGTCATAAAGACATGCTAGCGTCCAAGGGGCTTCTGGCAGGAATAAGTATGTTATTGTTATTATATTAGATTAGTTAGACTTGTCAAAGGCGGGCTGGCGCCGGGCCGCGGCCCGCACGCGCGCCCCTACGACCGACACCGCTCCGTCAGCGAGAGCGACCGGCAGAGGCAGGCCAACAAGTGAGTACATAGTATATTATACATACCTATATACATAATGTATGTCGTACTGACGAAGCCACGGGTCACGACAGAGGCGACGCTTTACGCCGCACAACGCACTTAAGCTACAAATATAGAGACACTCAGTCGCAGATTTCATCCGGTATTAAGATTCATATGCAGAAACCACAGTCGTAGAGCATTTAAACGTCGAATTGCGGATGGCAAAATTCATTGAGAGTTGATTAAACCCATTAGCGCGTTAGATTAGGCGTACAACACAGCAAAAAGACACTATAGCACGGGCTATTTTCGAAGTTATTGTCATTAACACAGCTGCTAGCGTCCAAGGAGCTCCTGGCAGGAATAAGTATGTTATTGTTATTATACTAAATATAGTATAAAATATACTAAGGGCCTGTTTCACAATGTCTGGATAATGGCTACCTATCGGTTAAAAGACATGCTGTCACTGTCTAAAAAATAATGACAGAGGGTGACAGCTTGTATTTTAACCGACAGGTAGCCATTATCCAGACATTGTGAAACAGGCCCTAAATGTAGTTAGACTAGTCAAAGGCGGGCTGGCGCCGGGCCGCGGCCCGCACGCGCGCCCCTACGACCGGCACCGCTCCGTCAGCGAGAGCGACCGACAGAGGCAGGCCAACAAGTAAGAAATCATTAAAAAAACTATGTATAAACATAGCTTGCTACATGCCAAATTTCATAGAAATTGGCCAGCCGTTATCTCAACTTCGCGTTCGTGACTGAGGTCAACATAAAAGGGCCAGCTGAAAACCAGCGCTGTGGCCTTACTGTCCACAGCATATGCTGAGCTGGTGCCATTTTGACACTCTGGACAGCAACCTTTCTTTGTTTAGTTTGTTCTATCTTAACTAATATTATAAATGCGAAAGTAACTGTGTCTGTCTGTCTGTCTGTTACTCTTTCACGCCAAAACTTCTGAACGGATTTGAATGAAATTTGGTATACATAGTGTCTAGAGTAGTCTAGACCCTGGGAAAGAACATAGGCTACTTTTTATCCCGGAATTCCTACGGGAAAACTTTTTAAGGCGAAGCGAAGCGCGCGGGCAGAGCTAGTATAAAATATGTATTATTCTCTTTATTTTGTTGTTTCTTTTTCTGTATTTATTGTTCTGTTTCAGTGTGTCAAATAAATGTTTATTTCTTTCTTTCTGTATTTAATCATAACTCTAACACGTACTATGTTTATTTCCAGGCCGGGCCCAGTAGCCAGCAGCCAGGTGGACAACCGCGGCCGAGCCGGCTCGTGCGGCGCGCGCAGCGTCGTCGCCACCACGCGCCCTAGAGGTGAGATAAATACTTATAAATAAATAAATAAAATTCTTTATTTCAGGCAATAAACCCATAGTTACATAGTTATTTACAGTGAACCAAAATAATACTGCATACGCTAATAGTATAACATCCGGCTCGAAGGACCAAATGCCAAATTATCACAGACCTGTATGACACTAGATTCCCCAAATGTACGTACTGCGCGTGTCAAACTAGTCAAAAGGTTGAGCATTTCTCAACTTTTGTTCATACATTAGTTCCGTCCAGCTATCATTATCAGTTCAAAATCGGCACGCGTAGTGTGCATTTGTGGCATCTAATCACATAGGTTTGTTGGAATCAACGGCATATACGCAGCATAACATATACCAAGTGTATGTGATAAACCATACAGTCATCATCAGCCTGTAATCATCCTCTGCTAGACATGAGCTTCTTTGTCCCAGGCAGCGCCAATATTCTGTCCTCGGCCATCCTCATTCAGCCACTAACGGATACGGACTGGAGGGCGTCCCACGCTCCTCTGCCTGTTCGTGCCATTAAAAATCCAAACTATTGAGTAACTGTTGGGTTTCAAAAGCACTTGTGTAGCTTTTATGTATTCTTCTTCTTCTATCGTGTAAATGCACTAAGCTAACTTCCTCCAGTGTTTTGCTACTCTTATGGCGAGATCATTGATCATTTATGTATTTGTTCAAGTAAATCAAGAGTATGTTGCAATATTTTGTAGCCGTCAGAACAGGTCTATTATACAATACAGATTTGTGATGATGATGATGAGTCAAATGATAATTTGTTTAACATGCTGTTTTTGTTTCCAGCGCCGCCAAAATCGAAACCAGACTCCGTACCAGCCGTCGCCACAAAAACACAGTGATAATAACAACAACAACAAAACAAAAAACAACAACTTGTAAATAACAAACAAAAAAAACAACAAGCTGTGAGAAAAACTTGTCTGTGTGTCTACTATAAGTTACTTAAACAAAACATAAAAATGCATTTTTTTAAATAAAATATAAATAATAACATAAAAACTGAAGTGTGTTAAAGGTTAGTTAAATGTAATATGGCTAATACATAGCTCGGTTAGGTGTTATATATGATATAAAAAAGTTCAGTTTTTATAATTATATATGATATGAAAAGTGGTATGATGTGGATTGAAGGCCGGATCGGATGCGGTGCCGGTCCGGTTCGCCGTACGGACTCTGGATTTGCAGGCGTTTATTATGTGGAGCCTAGGTGAGCCATTGTTCATATATATACTTAACTACAGGGTGTTGCAAAAATGGTATACTAAGCTGAAAGGGCGTGACTCAGAGGGTCAATCTAAACAACTTTTTTTAAATACGCGACTCCTTTTGCTGCCTGTTTACATAAAATATATATCTTTATCTAAAATACCCCATTCCCGCATACTGTAACTTGAAGTTAGTTCCATTATAGCACCGCTGGCTTCGGGTTCGATCCCTGGCCGGGGGCTATTTAGTTTTCATTCAGAAGACAGAATCAAAATCGAAGTACAGTGTATACATAATTGTATATCTATACGTCATCATCTTGTCAAGGTTTGCTAGAGGGGACAATCCTAACTAATATTATAAATGCGAAAGTAACTGTGTCTGTCTGTCTGTCTGTTATTCTTTCACGCCAAAACTACTGAAAGGATTTGAATGAAATTTGGTATACAGACGGTCTAGACCCTGGGAAAGAACATAGGCTACTTTTTATCCCGGAATTCCCTCGGGAAAACTTTTTAAGGCGAAGCGAAGCGCGCGGGAACAGCTTGTTATTAATATAAACAAGAGCCTATATTCTAACAGATTTTCTCTCTTGTTTCAGCTTGTATGCATCGACAATAAGCGACGCCGCGCGAAGTCACCATAAATATAATTATTATAATAACATATTGACTATAAACTCGTACACAGAATACGCTCTAAGCTTAAGCACCATTATACGTGTATAACTATAAAATATATATATTTTTGACAAAACATGTAACATATTATATTATATCTATTATAAAAAAAAATGTGGTAACGAACACAAAAAATAAACCAGTCACACGCGAGGTAAAAAAACTAGTGATTTTCTTTTGTTTAATTAATTATAATATATAAATTTGCAACAAGTGAAATTTTAGCGTGTAAGTTTTTTTTCCTAATTATAATTATGCTTGTGTAGTTAAGATTTTTCGGAGGTGGAAACACAGTTTTTTTTAATGATTATTATTTCGTGGTGCTGCGAATTTAGCTGGCATGTTTTTATTTCAATGTTTTCTTCACAAAAGATAATAGAAACATGTCACTTAGCTTTTCGTCAATCAGCCAATTTGCAAAAACGCGAGGGAGTTATTATTCTGAGCCCTGAGGTAGTGTGAGGGCGGGATTTGTATATTCTGTGTATAATAATTGTTGTTGATAATACCGAACTACTAAAGTGAAAGTTGATATTAGTGTCTTGCTGTATAACTAACGAGTAATTCTAAGGCCCAGTTTTTTGATCCGTGGTCATCTTTAACCATTAGTCAAGTCACGTGTCAAGCATGACATCTGCATACGAATTTCCTTGGTTTTCAACTAATGGTAGGCATTTTTGACCAATGGTTGAGATAACTAGGGATCAAAAAACTGGCCCTAAAGCAAACATTGTTTTACTGTCTCCAAAAAGACTGCAATGCGTATGATTGTTGAATTTATTGAATCATAAAAGATTACTATCGGGTGTCATTAAGTTAGGTATACTTAATAATAATGTTTTGACTAAACTCGTATAGTTTTCCTGTTCACGAACCATGCGGGCATACAAAGGATAATTAATTCATCCATTCCTATTTTTAACAATTTTTGAGGTTAAAACTCAGAAGTTCTGTACCTACACTTTCATTACTTTATGTTGATAAATCGTCTAGGCCGATCACATTAGCTTAGTAAAACATGTAGTTAAAATCCAAATTCAGTAAATATTGCACAAAAAAGGTCTCCTTTGCATGCCCGCGTGCTACATAACTGCCACTATGTACATAGTATATGACACAATTGAGCACATACTAAGTTTAAATGTTGATAAACGAATCTTCTGGTTTTAGCGTGATTGTGAACCGAAATTTTGTATAAACTATCAGTAACAAGTATTATTTTTAAGTCACTTATGTATAACAATATTTCAATTTGTTTAACAATTTGAGCGTACATGCATTTTTATTAATTATGTTTAAAATTAATCGCCGTAACCGTTTACTCTCCCGCTAAAAGTTCACAGATTAGAAGTTCAATGTTCACAGATAATTTTTACTAATTTGCTCAATGTTTTTTTTTAACTTTTCGTTTTCTCTAAGAGTGTGTACGGTTTAAGAAGTATATCTTTTCATTTGTTTGTCTGTTGCCCTTATGCCTTAAATTAATTTAGGTTTGAGCATTTAGTCGCAGAGTTTTCCAGTAACAAACAGACAGATGAAGGGATAACGTGGTGTGTTGTTAATAAAAGTCGGATTACTATAAACTCGGGGTAAAATAATAAATTTAATTTAAGCTAAAATCATTTTTCATTTAAAGTTTTGTTGTTGCAAAAAAATATATCAACATTTGGGAGCAAATAAGTTTAGCCTCTGCTTTTCAGAATTACAATCTGTATGTTCGCGGTGTGACATTAATGTGATTAGGAAATAATTAATAATATTATGAATATTTACGTGGTAAATACTTTGATATGCACTTATTACTAAGGAAAGCAAGAATACAGGTTGTTGTGAGGCGAAAAGCAGTGTCTTTACGACTTTTGTAACACCCTGTATTAAATAGTGTCTTTGTTTATTTGCTCGGAAGTGTTACTGTAACATTTAAACTTCAAATAATAAAAACTTAGACAAGCGCATATTCGTCATCTAGGATATGGTTTTAGCATTTTGTTCTTAGCAAATTTCTTTGAGTCCTAAACATACTTTTTTTAATAAATGTTTTAGGAATAACCATTTAGACTCACAGAGTCTATTCGGTACTTACCCTTAGACTAAATTGATCTTTTCTAAGGCAATAAAATATCGCCATTTTGCGCAATTAATTAAAAGTGATTCGCGTTTAAAAAAGTGGGGAATCATTCGTTTTGAGGTTATGTCAACTATTTTTCTTTCTTTATTTTTTTAATTTTAAGTCGATAGTGTGCTTGACCAGAGCATTTGTGGTGTACTCTAAGAATATGCATAAATATAATATACACAATACAGTCTAACCCCCTTATTCATAGAAAAGTTACAATACGTTTTAACTAATAAACTGTTTTGTCCCTCTCTGTCAAAGAACAAATTGTTCTTTGTCGGAGAGGGACAAAACAGTGTATTAGTTAAAACGTTTTGTAACTTCTCTATGAATAAGGGGGTTAAGCGATAAATAACGTATAAGTCACGCAGTTTATATACGCGATAAAATTCATAACACGACAGAGGCAAAATATATAGGTCCAAAATTCATGCATAACTATTGGTTATTGTATATGCATACCCTTAGTCAAAACTATTCGTAACCCATTAATATTCGTCTTTGTATGCCTTTCTAAATTTAAAACTGCCACTAGTTATTTGGCGAATTTCAATATTTTAAGCAATATTAATAAATGTCATGTAGTATCATGTGCATCGGTGGTCAATTTAACTGTATGTTCATCGTGAGTTTTAATAGTTTACGCAAACAGTAAACTTTGCGTACTCAGGCATACAATATGGCGGAAAGTATCATAAAACTTATGACATAAGCATTCGCACTAAAGAGGTGTAAACGCAAATTTTAGAGTTTTCGTAAATTATGAAAAACTTACGCTTAAGGTACATTCTCCGTAATGTTAAAGAAATGTCGTAATGTTTATCTTTAGGTAGTAAAATTTACTAATGAAATTAATGAAGAAATGAATTTAAATTCCACTGTATAACTCACTCAAACAAAATGTATAACTTATTGTAGACGTTTATTAGTAGGTTTAGAGTATCACTCGCAAATGTTCTGTTAAATTAAATTTAGAGACTAACTTGTTTAATAAATAAATACAAAAAAAACTAAAATAAAAATGTTGAAGACATTAGCTAGGTCGCTTCGGGTTTTTTTCTAAGTTCCTATTTCACAAAAGCCATAACATTTTAATCCTATATTATAATTTTAGTCGCACAAGTTACAGAAATTGCAAATGCAAATATTACTCAAAAATATATACTCAAGTATCAGAAATCGAAAGTGTAACTTGCAATTTCTGCAACTGTAAAAAAACCGTTGATTTTTTTATACCGTCCCCAAAATAATATTTAGATCCTAGATTGCATAGCCATTTCAAAATAGTACGGTTATATGATTAGAAATAAATAAAATATTGCCTATAAGTGATATGAAGCGATCTAATGCTTTAAGTTATGACATGACATTGTATTTTTATCTGTTTTTATAAATAAAAAAACATCGAAAACTGTAATACGTACAATGATGAGGGCTTGCTTATAGAACCGAATGCAAAAAATAAGAAACAAGTATATTTTTCATAATGTTTCTAAAATACGTTGAGTTGAGAATTCACTTTTTTATTCATAAAAACAAATGAAAATCTCAGTGTCAAAATAAAAAATCTTGGCTTTTGATGCACTATTATAATTGTTAAGTTTTATTATTATTATTTCAACTGTTGCTATTTTTTTCTTTTCTAAGTACGCCAAAGGGGAGGATGTGCTAAAAAGCGTAGGTATACTGTATAAATGAAAAAATATACAAAAAAAGTCTTGCTATTGTTTCTAATTCTAAGTGTAGATGTTAAGTTAGTGTATACGGCTCGTGCATATTATTTTTTCAGTGGAAAAATAACGAAAAATATATGGCAATTTGGTTGTTGTAATATAGAATGTGTAGTACTGCATCGGTTAGTCATTACTTAGTTAGGTTTCAGTTTGAAAGTTATAAATTAAGGTAATTTTGTAAGGACGCTTGCTGGCGGACGTACGGGCGGTGGCAAAAAATTGTGTATAAAATAACTGTAAATTCCTAATTTGATGATTATAGGCAAAGGTGTACGTTTTCTTACTAATTTTACTATGCATGAAATGTAAAAAAATCTCCAATTGTTTTTTTTTTGTACAAAATTAAGAATGTCTTTTCGGTTGTACTACTGTCGCCACTGTCCCGCGTCCGCCCTTACTGGCTGTAAGTTATACATTATATACATATTATTATATTGATAAAATAAATTAATAATAAAAGCAAGTTGTGCCGTTTTATTCTGTATCCTTAGGTTAAATTATATTAAGAGACTTCCTGAAAAATATTATCCAAAAGTTAGATATTACCATGGAAGTAATAATACAACAGGAATGCGCACTGCACCAAAAAAACGAGCCGACAGAGATAGTCAGCACGGAGCCCTCCATCTCTTTCTATTTTTGGTGACCATAATTTTAGGTAATTCATGAGACATCACTTCTAATCTATCATGTCGCGAATAGGTGTCGATGGTCTCAAGGTCTCTTCCGCCGGTTTTAAGCTTGATAAAAAATTATCTTATAATACTCATATCTATCACCAAAAAAATCAACAGCTCATAACCCTTTACCAGCCTTATAAGGTAACAGCCACAATAATACCTAATGATACTTAGGTATAAAATAAATCAAAAAGTTGACTGAAACAGGTCCTAATTAATGATTCATTCAGAAAGTGATTCAAAAGTACGAATGAATGGTCACCCTAACCATAACGTCTCTCACAACAGTATAAAAGTCATCCGTCATCTTGACAACTTCGGTCTTGTCGTAAAGTATTTAGAAAAACTACCAATATTTTTTATGAAATTATTATTTATACAAATACCAAATATTTCATTAAAATTACATGTTTATAATGATTTATTATAAATTTGTTTTTGAAAATGATATGAATACAGTAGTCTATGAGTTAATTTAATATTTTTTTTGCATAGACCTCTTGGTACAAAATCTACTAAAGTTTACACAACTAAATCCTGGCAATTGTTAGAAAGAGAGGAAGGGCTCTGTGGTAACCCTCTCTATCGGCTCGCGGCCTCTTTCACTTCAAATAAATCTTAAGGTGAATTCGTTAGGTCTATTTTTGTTTGCATCATTTTGGTGAGTGCGCATTCCTGTTGTATTATTACTTCCATGGATATTACACATTGCGTGCAGACTCTCTGAGCAAAAACCCTAGGATCTCTGGTTTCTCTCCTAAGTACCTAGATTGTCTACTACCTTTCTGGTATGAACTTGGGTGGCTAAACCCATTGGCATTGCACATATTATAATGGCCCACCTCGGGAATCAAAAGCTAAAAATCATATTATAGATTCTACAGCAATTTTCCAAAAGCCAAGTTAATTCTGTTTTAAACTAATTAGTGAAATGAAATGAAATATTCTTCATTGGACGTAAAATTTTACAATTATTTGTCCATTGTCACAATCACAATATAATATCACTCTACCACCATTTCACAAAGGCCCCAATGGCGAAAGAAACTCCTCGAGCATCTTTTCAACTTTTTGCCCCGCGCCCCGGGCGGTGCTTTGCTGACAATGTCTATAAGTAGTTTTTCAAAATACCCTCACTTTGAAATTGTGTACCTTCTGCTTCGCTACTTACATAAATAAGATCACATTTAAATAAAACTCAGCGGTGTATACTAAAATATATAAACTTTATTTCCAACAACATTTTAATGAATTTCCAAAATGAATAAATAAGTTTGTAAACGAAAACAGCGCAAGAACAACAGAATTTTGCAAACTACTGGACCCCCAAATAAACATATTTAAAATAAGTATTAAATTAAGACTGTATGTATATAAAACTAAAATTTATTTTAAACTGCACTTGCAATAAATAACTTCATCGCTTTATATTAGTTAGGTTACATTAATGCCTACTTTAGCATTTTTGATTAATTTAAAAAATATAACTTATTTTTACAACCATAAACTTAAGATTTTATGTTATTAATTATTTATATTATATATAAGCATCCAATATGTACTTCTTTAATTAGACCCCATCGCCACTGGTTGACGCATCTTCTGAAAATAGAAAAACACTAAATTACTACCTATGTATCTCTCTTTTTACTCGACTGGCGAAGGAGGAGGGTAATGTTTTTCTTCTTAGCCTTCTCACTCCACGTGTAAAGACTACCCTTATTCCAATGTAATAAGGGTTCTGACCCTCTAGTACGGGTTTTGCTGTTTATGAAAACGAAAAAAGTTTACGTTTTCTCCTTTCATCTGCATACATTATCTGACAAAAGTTTCATGATAGTTTCCATTATAGGTGCCACTTAGTATGCGAGAAAACGTAAACTTTTATAGTTTTCGACAAACTATCGAACCTGTCTGTACTAGACCTGCAGTTAGATGTATTTCCCCGTGGAATGGGATATACGAGGGCGGGTCAATAAGTCCGTGACTTTTTGAACAAAATACTGGTTTTTGGATATTTTTTTTATTTATTTTTCAACGTAGTCTCCTTTGAGCTCTATACACTTTGTGCAAAGTTTCTGCAATTTTTTTATCCCTTCCAAAAAATGAGGTGTCTCGAGGTCATCAAAATACCCACCTTGGCCTTCTTTGGCGCCGATTCACCCCGAGAAACCCACCGTTTAGACTGATTTTTGGTCTCTGGTGTGTTGTGGTGGATCCACGTTTCATCCACGGTTACAAAACGGCGCAAAAACTCGTCCGAATTTCGGTTTAACAACGCCAAACACTCCTCTGCGAAGTTGTCATTCGATTGCGTTTGTGAGCAAACGCGGCAGCCATCTTGCGGAAAGCTTTTTCATACCCAAGTGATCATTCAAAATTGAAACCAGTGAGCCACGTGATATCCCTGTGGCTTCCACTATCCCTTTCACTTTCAATCTCCGATCGGCCAACACCATGTCGTGAATTTTTTCAATCATTTCAGGTGTAGAGACCTCAACTGGGTGCCATGGACGTCCGGCATCTTCCGTACTTGTACGGCCACAACGGAATTCAGTAAACCACTTTTAACCATAGATATTGATGGTGCAGAGTCCCCATAATCTTTATCAAGCTTAGCCTTGGTTTCAGTGATGGTTTTTTTCCGTAAAAAAATCATGCTTAGTGAGCACACGAAATTCAGTTTTTTCCATTATGTTTTTAAATCACGCGGTTGTTGCTAAGAACGGGTGTAAAACACAAACCAAGTGACGTAACTTGTGCAAATTTTGACAGATGTCTACTGACAGATGCTTGTTGACAGGAGCAGTGTTGTTCTTTCAGTTAAGTGGCGGGAAATTATAAAAGTCACGGACTTATTGACCCGCCCTCGTAGTATAGTAAAGGGATTATACAGTCAGATTAGCGTCAGTGGCTGACTGGCCAGGGACAGCTAGGACCATAAAACATGTCAATTTAAGGTGGAAACAAATACATACGATTATAAACTTACCAGTAGTAGCAAACGCTCTCTCCTCCTGAAACACAAGCACAAACATTAGAACGAGGCGCATAAACCTCAATATTAAAATGGGTGTAGGTTATTTATTACTTTAAATTAAAATACTGTGCCTATAATCATTATCTGCAAGACATATAGCTCTCGCAAGCACACTCTGTCCTTGGAATTCATCCAGTCACTACTGGCTATCTGTCTAACTAAAAAATTAAAACAAAAATTACAACAATTTAATTTTAAAACAAAAAAGCAACCGCCCTAATTTTGGGGGCGGGCGCGCTAAAGCAAGAAGTCAAATCGTAGTGCGTTATGGTTATGCAGAGAGACTACTCATTCGTGTATTACAGTCGTGGTCACATTTAGGTTAGGTATATGTATGATAACATCGGGGGCCTATAATCTATAAGCCGTAGTGCGTAGATAATCCATCTGTCCATATACACTTCCTTAGTCTACATTGCCCTAGGGCGGGACGCCTACCTCCGTGGGCGGGCGGGCGCGCTGCAGCTGCATGGAGGGCGGCGGCGCGGAGCCGTCGGGCCGCACGCCCAGAGACGAGTACATCTCACGCAGCATGAGGAGCATCGTGTCTTCAGACTCCCTGCGGAAGAAAATGGAAATTTAAGTCCCAAAAATGGTAATTGGCTCGAGGGTTGAGGGCTACTCTTGTTTGATAAAATACGATGTTGGGATCGCCATTTTGTTCCGTTAGGACATCCAAATTGTTTTTAAACGCCAACACAAAAAAGGGATGTTATAAGTTAAAAGTGTCTGAGCATGAGTGTATCTAGTCGTATACGCAACGATATTTTCGTCTAGATTAGAATTAATCGTCAGATATTATCTCCATTGGATTGTGTATTCAGTCTCTGCCTGTTTGTGCTTCTTCAGTGAGCGTAGAACTGGAATCGCATATATTAGGTTAGGTTAGGAGAACATAGCAAAGGCGCGCTTCTTTCTCGCCTCCGCCGCGACTCTGCCTCGACTCTCGACTCACCAGTAGCCCACGTGGCTGCTCATGGCGAACAGGTACTCGTTGATCATCTCGAAGGGCGCCTCCTGCAGCACGTGGTCCACGCGCGCGCCGCCGTTCAGCGCACCCAGGAGCTGGGACACATCCTGTATAATTATAGAATACAGGGTGTTCAGAAATAACGGATATGAAAACTTCTATAGGATAATAAGGGCCCAGGAGTTGGGACACATCCTGTATAATTATAAAATAAACTTTATTTAAAGGATTATAGGCAAACTATTCGGCTAAGCAGAAGCAACTTCGACAAGGAGGCTGCAATGCGCATCGAACTGGGTTGGGCTGCATTCGGGAACTTCTCTCAGCGTGCTATGGAGAGAGCTATGCTTAGGTTTACTCTGATGGATCGTATCAGAAATGAGGTTACCGATATAGCTGTCAAAATATGCTAGCTGAAATGGCAGTGGGCTGGTCATATAAGGACCAATACGTTACTTATTGATGAACTGTTCACAATCTGTCAACTTAGGTCTATGCCAAAATTATGGTAGATATTATAGAATAGAATAGAATAGGTATTGCTTTTTACAGTTGCAACTCTGACATCGGCGCGGACGGTCGCTTTCTAGCGGCGCCGTCTGTAGCCAATACGTGTGACTCACTACTGAGTACGACCGCAACATGGCCACAGCCACTAAACGCTCGGACACCCTCATGGTGAGCGAGGTGCTCGCCTTCGTTCAGAACAAGCTGGACACAATGGACGTGATCAGCCTCGAGCAGATCTGTCTGACCAGCTTCAAGGAGGCTGAGCTTGCCGCCGCCAAGAAGCTGCTCGCCGACACCGCCACCACCACCGTGCGCCTCGTGCCGCGCCGCGGTGATGGCTCCATGAAGAAAGACCTGCAGGACATCATCCGGGTGTTCCAGGAAACCGATCCGGATGATATCCCGACGTACGTAGCTCGGGACCTCTATAAGCTGCCGCCGGTTACATTTGACCACGTCGATGTGACCCGGCTGCTCAAGGACATCGTCCTGTTGAGGGCCGAGATAGATGAAATACGGGGTAAATTAGAAGCCTCGGAACGTGCCAGCGCATCGATGCAACGTGAGTTGTCGACGATGCGAAATGCTGACGCTGCGGTCGCCGCGTCACCGCCGCCTGCGCGTGAAGTGCAAGCGCAGCGAGTTCCGGTGACTGCAAGCATTGCAACTGACACCGTTTCGCGGCGGGTAAATGACCCGCCGCCTGCGACCTACGCCGAGCGGACACGTGACGCCGCGTGCCCGCTGCGAGCCGCCGCCCCCGCACCGCCGCGCCCCGCTGCTGCACCCTCCACCACCAGGAGCCAGCAGGAGGCCGCGCCCCCCCGCCCCCGCCCTCGCCCCCGCCCCCGCCGCCGCCGTCGAGCCGCGCCGCAAGCTGCACCCCATGTGACGCTAGCGGCCGCAGGAGCTCCGGCGGCGCCCCCCCGTGCCCCGCGCAACGCGGCTGTCGACAAGGATGGCTTCATCTTGGTGGAGAAGAGGAGCCCCCGTCGCCGCAACCGCAACAAGCGCGGCACCGCCCCGGCCGCCTGCTCGCTGAAGGCCGCCACGCCCACGGTCGACATCTACGTCTCCCGCATCCATGCGAATATGGCACATGATAACATCATGCGCTATGTTAAGGAGAGGAGTGTCGGCCGCACCGAACAGCCAGTCCAGGTACTGGCAATCGAGAGGCTGCAGTCCGCCAAGCAGACGGACTTCAAGTCCTTCCGTCTTCGGGTTCCCGCCGACCAGCAAAAAGTTCTACTGGACAAAGACTTCTGGCCTGCGGGAATCGTTTTCCGTCGCTACAGGGAGGCGAAACAGACTATTAAATCCCCTGTTACTAGTGCTAGAGTTTAAGTTACTTTTATTTTTGATATAATTAAGTATATAATGTTATCTATTATTTGTATTTTTAAAATGTATTGTGTTTAGTTTATAATATGGGCCACTGATGCCTGAAATAAAGGTTTATTATTATTATTATTTATTGAACACCACATAAATCAGACATACAAAAAATATACTTGTAGACTAGAACTTATATACAATAGACGGCCTTATCGCTGCGAGCGATCTCTTACAGGCAACCTTATATATTGCGGAAACAAAGTAATAAATTAGAGGGCGATATTATGTATACTCACGACGGGCGCGGGCGAGGCGGGCGGCGTGTCGATCGCCTCCTCCTCCTTGTTCACCTCCTTCTCCAGCTCTTCTTCCACCACCTGCAAAACCATCCAGAAGTTAGTGGGCTGATTGAACCAATTAAAATGAGAGCAAGATGCAGGTACTAACACACCCTAGAGAATAAAATAGATTAGAATAAAACTAATGAAATGGTTAAGGATTCCGTATTATTTTATACTTTAACCGATTCAGTTAAGGGCAAATAAGTTCCTTTTTTATATATTTATGCCATAGGGTTTACGCCCTTACAGCCACTTAGCTGGCGACCGGTGCTGATATGTCAAGTCTCATAGATTCCTTACGCCCACAAATATTAGTTTGTTTCTATATCCGTAGTCAACTACAAGGTTACTGGTAAACACACATAATTACAACACACACAAAAAGACCACAAATAAAAAAATTGACGAATCCCAACAAAAAAATCCTTAAAAGCTGTATTCAACAACCGACCCTACCACAACACAACCCGGTACTTTCTCCAGGAGCGGTGGTAGCTCAGTCTTGTAAGCGCCGGCTTCTCACGCCAGAAATGCGGGTTCGAATCCCGACGCAGACATGTACCAATGAGTTCTACCAACGAGCACTAGGCCCGCATGGTGGACCTAAACCCTTCCTTCGTTGGAAGGAGACCCGAGCCCCAGCAGTGGGGATGTGATGGGTCGTGATGAATAAGTACCTTCTCTAGCAGCAGCGTGTTGGGCGGCGGCGTCCTCCACACGCTGGCCCAGGTCGACTTGATGGACTCAACTAGTTTCTGCTTTAAGTCCGCCCCCACGCGCGCCACCGTCTCTTTTAGCTCTGTGGAGGAGAGGAGAATATGTATGAGCTGGTTCAGGGGATCTTAGAGTGTTGCAAAAAGGGTATACTAAGCCGAAACCTATGATTTTATTTTCGGGCTTAGATATAACATACTGCACATTTAAGTTTCGACTTAGTATACCCTTTTTGCAACAATGTTATAATTAAAAACTATTATTAAACTTATAATTAAAACAATCCACAAAGGACTTCTTGCTTAAAGCTCTAACAGACAATCCAATCAGTGTGACTTTATTTATCGGTACAATGGTTGTCATTAGGTTGAACTTAAAACGGTTTGGCAGTAAACAAAATGCGTACAGTTTTTAGCTTTGTTTTTGTAACACCACCATCTTGTTCGTATATTGTTAATCAAAGCTTTTACTCCTAAATACGCTCATTACCGAGATGCATCCGCTTCCGTCCCTTGTGGTGCGGGATGAGGGAGGGGGGCACCTCCTTCAGCTGCGGGTTTATCAGCGGCTCGATCCTGAAAGCAACAACAATGCAATGTCAAATCAGAAACTCTTTTAACCTTTAATAAGGCAAAGGGAAAATAGTTCGCACCTTTTTGGCCTTACTGATTGATTTGATTTGATTTTCAAAATTCTTTATTTCATAAATTATTACAATAGCCTTAAGACTAACTTATAAGTAGGCAACTAAAGGCTTATACACTAAATTATGGAGCATTTTATACAGGCTGCATACACCTTTTTAAAATATTACAGTAGGAAAAATTATATCTATTTAAATCTTTGAAATTATATCTTAATATACTTGGGTTTATTAGATGTACATCTGTAAAGGCAATATACATTTTTGGCAGAATTAAACTTTTAACTAGGAACTACGAGTAAAATACCTACGGGTACAATATAAGTACTTTACTAATACTTACAACTTACAATATAGGTACTTAACAAATACTTACAAAAAACTGTAATAATAGGTAAGTACATATAATTTGTGTAACTCATATAGGCTTGTATTGTTAAAAATTACTACAAGTATTAGTTAACTAGTGAGAGAGGGTAATTTGACAAGAATGTTAGTTCTGTCCGGGCGGTTACGCGCCTTGGCTGTCGGAATATGACCCGTATGGCACGGACCGGTATGACTTACTACGTCACACGCCCAGCACTAAGTGATGGGGTAAGCGATAACGTCGATATTTGTCTATGTACGACAAGTTTTCTAGGCGGGACTGTCCAATAGTTGAAACTAGTGTGTTTGGGTTATTCGGATTTTTTTCGAGATAGAATTTACGCGTTGCTTTTAGTATAAAGTCATATAAGCGGGGAAAATTTATTTTATCATGAAGGTTCGTTAAGTTAGTTCGGAATGGGGTATTAAATACGATTTTAAGTGACTTGTTTTGAATAACTTGCAGTTTACTATAATTTGTTTTACAAGTACTACTCCAGACAGGCGCGGCATATGTAATGCAAGGTCTGATGAGGCCAGTATAGAATCTTAATTTGGTCTGGGGGCTGAGGTTACATCGGCGATTAAAAATGGGGTTTAGGGCATTAAGGGCTTTGATGCCCTTAGAGCGAATTTGTGTAACGTGATAAGTCCAGTTGAGCTTTTTGTCAAGGTGGACTCCTAGGTATTTTACGGATGGTTTCCAAGGAATAGAAATACCATTTATTTGCAGTCGCTTGTTGGGGATTTTGCGTTTTCGTGTAAAAAGGACGGCTTCAGTTTTGCTTTCGTTTAATTTGAGTTTCCAGGAGGTGAAATATTTTAGCAGTAAATTGATAGAAAGTTGGAGGCGATCTATTACTAGATCGGGGTCTCTAGATGACGTGAAACAAGCTGTGTCATCAGCAAAGCAGGCTAGTTTGGTCCTAGTTTGTATAGGGATATCATTTAAGAAGAGTAGGAAAAGGTAGGGTCCTAGTATGGAGCCTTGGGGGACGCCGGCTGGTGGTATACGTATAGAAGAGGTATAATCATCAACCTGGACAAAAAACTGCCGATTGTCGAGATAGGATTGGACAAGTTTCACAAGGCCAAGGGGGACCTGATTGATCACAAGTTTGTGCAACAGACCGTCGTGCCAGACTGTGTCGAACGCTTTTTCTATGTCTAGCAGGAACATGCCTGTCGACTGCCCAAGGTTAAGATGGTGAGCCACGTGCTCAGCCACTCTCGCAAGTTGCTGGGTAGTAGAGTGCGATTTTCGGAAACCGAATTGCTCATTTCTTAACAAGTGATGAGTGGTGGCTATTAGCCTCTTATAGATTACCGATTCAAAGAGCTTGCTCAGAGATGACAAGAGGCTGATTGGTCGATAACTGGTTCCAAGGCAGGCGTCTTTCCCTGACTTTAAGATAGCAATTACTTTAGCTAGTTTCCAGGCTTGGGGAAAGTAGGAAATTCGAAGACAGGCATTTAGGATTTTTGTCAATAGTATAACAGCTTTTTGTGGCAAGTTTTTTAGTAAGGCGTTGTGGATACCATCATAACCTGGTGCTTTTCTAAGTTTTAGCTTTCTTATAATTGACCAAATTTCTCTCGGGCGGGTAGGTTTGTATATCCTGTATGGCTGAAAGCAGTTGATTGTTTCTAGGGATGCTGCAACCGTGTTTTCATTATCGCTTTGCCAATTTAGCGTGAGACTCATATTTTCATGGAACGCGTCAGCCAATATCTCGCACTGTTCCTTTGTGCTTTTTGTTTTGGTACCATCAGGTTTAGCAAGGGGGGGAATTATAATGGGTTTGCTGCGAATAGATTTAGCTAAGCGCCATAAATCTGACGATGGGTTGTCAACTTTAGAAAGTTTTTTGTTCCAGATTTTATCTTGCAATTCCCTGATCCCTCTCCTTATATTGTGATTAAGGCTGTTAAATGTTGTCCGTAAAGAAGACCGAACGTCTTGATTATCTTCTTTTAGCATTAGTCTACGTACGCGATTTTTTATTTTGATAGTTTGTTTTATTTCGCGGGGAAGTGTTTTGTTGTGGTTATTGAGCTTACCAGTGGGGACAAATTTACTCCTGGCCTCTAGTAGGAGCTCCATAAACGAATTTAGGGCATTATCGATCTCACTTATCGATGAGAAGAAATTAGAACTGAGGGTAATGTTGTCGTTGACGTGAGAGCGGAACCCAGTCCAGTCTGCATCGCAGTAACGGAAGTATTCGAGGCTTTTCCGAGTGAAGTTTCCTACGACAGAGAAGGCTACAGGCAAGTGATTCGATGATAAGGCAGGCAAAGTACGAATGTCGCAGATGTCATGTACGTTTTGGGAGAGAACAAGATCTGGGGTAGTGGGTTGATAATTAGAATTGTAGTGGACTAGTGTGGGGTTTGGTGTATAATGAATGATGTAGTCATTTTCAAGCATGTGGTCAAGTAATATGTTACCTCTTGAGTTGGTATCAGGACACTTCCAGTGGGCATGTTTTGCGTTGAAGTCACCCATGATCAACACATTTCGGCCAATATTGAGAAGAGCTGATAGATCACTAGGGTCAAGGGGAAGATTAGGTGACTGGTAAATCGACAAGATAGTGAGCTTTTTACCCGATAGCGTCATTTCTATGCCTATTGCCTCCATATGGCGAGTATGGGGTACTGCAACACGGCTATGTTCAATATCAGTTTTTATAAGGATAGCAACGCCTTGGCCGTGTCCATTGAGGTGTTTGTCGGCTCTGTGACAGATGTACCCGGGAGTTTCTAGGGTTATATTAGAGGTTAACCTGGTTTCGCATAAGGCAATGATATCAGTGCATAGTTCAGATGTAGCTAGGTCTAAGAGTTCATGTAATTTAGTGCGTACGCCGTCAGCGTTCCATGATAGGATTTTGATTTCTTTGGATTCAGACACTGTGACCGAGATGACTCAGAATCAGTATGACTTTATCAAGCATGGATTTGCACTCTAAGAATTCTGATTTGATTGACCTTAGGACATTCAAGATTTGAAGCATCTCCATCACAGTTGGATCTGGTACTTGATTTATGAATTTTGGGTGGTGCTGCTGTGGGGGCTGGAAATCATTGATTGAGGATTTTGACCCAGCCAGCCCAATTGAGTTAGACGCTACTTGCGCCCATGTGAATTGGTTGGTGCTTGGGATACGAGGGCCCAGGGGTTTTTTTGTGTTTTGTGACTGAACCTTGTTACCTCGTAGGTTTTGGGTCCGGTTTAGGTACGCCTGGCGAGCAGGGCACAAGCGGTAGTTAGCTGCATGTTGATCTTTGCAGTTGCAACATTCTGGGAGTTCGTCGCGGTCTTTCTTGGAGCAGTCCTTTGACAGGTGGTTTCCGGTACACTTAATGCATCGTGGGGCCAGGTTGCAGTTCCTTGACGTATGACCAAAGTTTTGACATCTGTAGCATTGTGTTCCATGTTGATGTTTTGGTTTGAACTTCTCGATTTCAACTACGCAGCTGCAGATGAAGCGTGTTTTTTTGAATTTCGAGATATCAGTTTCGGTGGGGAATTGAACGAGAAACAGCGCGTTGGATGACTGGACAGATGATGCTGGGGTTCTTAATTTGGTGACTTTGCATCCAGGGAAGCCAAGGGATGCGAGTTCTTCTGGGAGGTCTTCTTCAACATTTGATGGAAGGCCACGAATAACGGCTTTAAAGGTTTTTTCATCCTTACGCGTAAATGTGTGAAAATCAGCTTTGTTCAACAGACCCTCTTTAATAGCCTGGTGACTAGTTGCAGAATAAGGATAAATAGCGACCTTGTTATTGGCTCGATACTTCAAATGAAGATTCTTTGCATAGCTTGAGACCAATTCTTGGATGGATCTATGGGTCCAGTCAGGTTTTATGCTTAACACAATCGGGGGAATGCGGGAATTTTTCGGTTTTGTACTCACAGTTGTTCGAGAGTTCCCATCCAGTATTTGGTCAGGCTGTAGGGTGTCGAAGCGGTTTGAGGTTGGAGCCGATGTCTTAATCTTTGGTGCCGCAGTAGCCAAGGCGGTGCGCTTCGGACTTTGCCATTTTTCGGGATCGCCATCGGCTGGTCTCTTACTAGAGAGAGAGCCAGTTGACGAGGTCCTGATCAGGTAGTTTTCCATGATGCTAGTCGCGGTGGCGATTATTATCGATAGTTGGTCGGTGATGAACGTTTCCCATCACTAGTTCTTCTTTTATGAGAGCGAAATATATTATGCGATAAGAAATGCGAGTGTTTGCTTCAAGCGTAAGCGAACGAATGAAGAGAATGAATTTTTGGCCTTACTAAGGCCAAAAGAAATGGTATATTTCAAGGAAAAGCTGAGGTTTAGCCTGGCAAGAAAGAGTAGAAATTAAAAGGGCCGCCACTTTCTGTATTACATGATCACAGATCATGGCCACCCAAGTAGTTTTCCATAGGCTTGAATAGGGCTGCCAGCCCAAAAAAAAAATCTGTTTCATTTCTACACTAACTTGCCAGGCTATAAGATGTCCTCAAATAAAAATGTATAATATTTTATGGCAACCTTAAAATTAAAAAAGTGTGTGTGTGTGTGTGTACCTGTACGCGACGGGGTCGTAGGGGTGGAAGATGTTGAAGAGGCGCGGGCAGGTGTGTATGTGTGTGTGTGTGTGTGTGTGTGTGTGTGTGTGTGTGTGTGTGTGTGTGTGTGTGTGTGTGTGTGTGTGTGTGTACCTGTAGGCGACGGGGTCGTAGGGGTGGAAGATGTTGAAGAGGCGCGGGCAGTTGTGTGTGTGTGTGTGTGTACCTGTACGCGACGGGGTCGTAGGGGTGGAAGATGTTGAAGAGGCGCGGGCAGGTCGGCAGCCGGAACTCCGGCCCGAGGTGCTCGACGCCGCGGATGCACTCGAACATGGCTGCCGATGTAAAAAAATGAAAATAAATTGCTGCCGATGCCGGTACCGGTATATAGGGTTTAATAGGAACATGTTAATATAAATATGGTGGAAATTTTGCAGTGACGTTTCCGGTTGTGGGTGAATATACTAACCAACTATCGTTGCCGACTTACTTTTGCCCCCTTACTCATAAAAAAGTAAGTAATAGGACGCTTTAGCTTTTGAACTGTTTTGTCCCTCTGTCACAGAAGACATTCAAAACTAAAAGTCGCATAACTTTCGAACAGCTAAGCCGATTTTGACAAAATATGGCTAGGAACACTCGCGTTAACATTACCTATGATACAATTAAATATTAGTAGAAGCAGAGTACTAACTAGTACCAATAAATAAATAACATGTACATGGTGTTGCAAAAAGGATATACATAGTTACTAACTATTTAACTGCTTTTATCACGTATTTCCAAAACTCGTAGAACAAAAGTTGTTCAGAATGAGTCATCCCCTTTCGGCTTAGTATACCCTTTTTGCAACACCCTGTATAACATGTATATTATTATTGTGGTCTGTACTATAGGGCTCCCTAGAGCGTACAGCGCGGCGGGGCGGAACTTCAGCGCCGGGTACGTGATGCTGGGCGGGCCCGCGCCCGCGCCCCCCAGGAGGGTCTTGTGTATACAGGGTGTTGCAAAAAGGATATACATACTAACTATTTAACAGCTTTTTTCGCAAATTGCCAAAACTCGTAGAACAAGAATTTTTCAGAATGCGTCACCTTCTTTCAGCTTAGTATACCCTATTTGCAACATCCTGTATAACACGTGTATATTATTATTTTGGTGTGTACGGTGGCCTGCGCCTAAAAGTATACAGGCGAAGTTTTTAAAATAGCGACCTCAAGCTCACATGCTGCTCAAGCACATCCAAATAAACACCACTGCTACACACATCACACACAACACGTTTCGGATTTATAACAGATGTAGCTGGTCCTTTCATCATCAGGGATTGCTATTTTAAAAACTCCGCCTGTATACTTTTAGGCGCAGGCCACCGTACATACCTATAGGGCTCCCCAGTGCGTACAGCGCGGCGGGGCGGAAGTGCAGCGCCGGGTACGTGATGCTGGGCGGGCCCGCCCCGGCGCCGCCCAGGAGGGTCTTGGCAGGCGAGGTGGGCGACGTCTGGAATATTATGAAAGGGGGTTGTTGGAAAACCGTAAATTTTCTGATGCCAAATGGTGAATGGTGTGAAAATTCAGTAAATCACAGGTGTAAATAGATGCAGACCATTCTTTTGGTATTATTTTTGATAATTAATAAAACCTATTAAAGCAAACCAAGGTACCTATTAAATTTTCTAAAGGAAATTTTATGGAAATCTGAAAGCCTAGCACGGGGTGCAAGACGCGCACGTCAAGACGTGACCAAAGTTTTCCGTCGCACTCGCTCTCGAAGCCGCGCGACGCGCATCTTGCGCCCGGTGCTAGGCCTTCTGGTTTGTTTTACGAATAATTCGGAATTACAAAACCCATGTATACAAAACAATCCTGCACAATTTACACAATAACTACAACAACCCACAGCACTAACCTCATCAACCTGATGGCACAGCAAGTCGTACAGAATGACGCTGCCGAGCGAATGTCCGCCTAGTGACACTCCGCCGGTGAAGCCGGGGTTTCGAGACTTGAACAACTCGTAGATGCGGTTGATCTCCTTGCACACCGTGTCTATTATTGTCTGTTGATGGATAGAGAATATAGGGTGTTAATTACGTGGATACAAATAACTTAATTGATGATCTACTGGTTAAACTTATGTAACAATTTTCTCCTTCGAATCCATAAGATTCCTGGTCATTTCTTGGGGAAATCAGAAATAGCAATAGGTTATGATTATGGTATGATCTCACTTTACAGACAACCTCAGAAAGGTAACCTATAGCCAGTCATATATTGAAGCTACTGTGTGGCTCTCTCGAGTGGAACTTTTGAACAGTTTTCTCTAATTTCAGCTCAGCCTGACTAGCTAAATTGGAGCAGTAAGCTTGGATGTTGCAAAAGCTGAGATAGGCACTCATTAAAAAGAAAAAGATACTAATATCTCGTTTCTATAGTAAAGCATGTCTCATGCACACGTACTGACCTGACAATACATAGGGCTCGTATAAAACAGCACATCCAGCACGGTATCATTAGTGAACGAGCGCAGCCGCGGGATGGAGTCGAGCGTGATGCTACTCGCTTACTATCAGCTAGTAATTTGGAAGATTGGCTAATAATATCCACAGCGACCCCTACACGGGTTCGTTATCGACGTCGCTATCGAATCCGTCCGTATAGCAGCCGCTGCGACAAACTGGTTTAACTAGCGTTCCACCAATCACAGTGCTGTATTTATATCTATCGTGATATAGTGACATCTATCTGTACGGGGACTGTATTTATATCTATCGTGATATAGTGACGTTTATCGGTGATAGCACTGACCTGACAGTACATAGGGCTCGTATAAAACAGCACATCCAGCACAGTGTCATTCGTGAACGAGCGCAGACGCGGTATGGAGTCTAAAGTGATGCGAGCGAGGCGCCGGTCCACGCCGCTGTCGCCCGAGTGGAGGGTGGAGTGCCAGGATATGGGGAGCACCTGAGGGGATATACAAATATTTATTTAGTTGTTTGTTACATATGGAACGCAAGCCGTTTACACAACACACACCGATAACTTATTAATTGACTATTGTAAATTTCGTTGCGAAAACCATAAAAAACTTGGTTAAATACGCTCCGTTAACCCTTCATTGGATCCCATATCGTTTTTCAGCCTTGTAGTTTTAGGTTCATTTCTATGTTAACAGCTAATCAAATAAAAAAACTTGCATTATAAGTTTAGCGTGTGTATTAGTGTCAGAATGTAGTATTAGTTAGAGAGGTTACTTGATAAAACAAGTATAATAAAAATACATAAGTACCTCAATACGGCCGATGGTCCCATTCTCGTAGGAAGACCTGTAGTGACCCTGGATCAGCTGCATGCTGGTGGCTCTGAAGTCATCCACTGCGGATAGATAAACAATTATTAAAACCAAAAACATAATTATGAGACAAGAGGTGTCTATTGATTTGGACAAAGGTTATTTTCAGATTGAAAACGTGACATTTCATTGCATATTCATACTATTTCTATGGTTTACAACAACAACAACACACGCACTCACGCCTTGTACTAATGTACTCCCTTGCGGGGTAGGCAGAGGTGCATTGCTGCACCCACTTTTCGCCAGAGTGTTATGTTAGTCCCAATGTAATAGGGGGCGGGCCTATTGCCATTTTACGGGCACATCCAAGACCCGAGAACAAATACCTGTGTTTAAACAAATATCTGCCCCATCCGGGAATCGAACCCGGGACCTATGGTTTACTGGTCTAAAATATCACTGGAAAATACAAATTGGTCTTAATAAATGCATAAACGTGTAAAATCACAAACTGAAACTAGTTACTGAGTACTAGTGAAAATCATCATGTCACGTTTACCTAGACGACATAGTAGTTGTACGTAGAGATACCAACCCCCTTATTCATAGAAAAGTGGCAAGTGAATAGTTTCACATACCGACTTCCTCGACGCCCCGGAACCTCATGTCACAAGCCGAGCCCACGCCGTGGCACAGCAGCAGCAGGTGGTCGATGCTGGTCGGCTCGTCGTCCTGCAGCTCCGACTACTGGAGATCACCTGTCGCGTCTACTTAGACGACATGGTGTGCTTTTAATAGAGGACATGGTTCCTTACTAACCTTTAGGCAACATTTTAGTGATGCCTCTGTTTCTGCTTATTGAGGTATTTTGACGAGTGGAAGCTAAATGTAGTTGACACAATTGATTTCTTTATAAAATGTGCGTTTTAAGGCGTTGTCGTCAGTTCTATTAGTTACTAAAGCACGATGTCGTATCTACCTAGACGATATAATATTCTTCACATACCGACTTCCTCAACGCCCCGGAACCTCATGTCACAAGCCGACCCCACGCCGTGGCACAGCAGCAGCAGGTGGTCGATGCTGGTCGGCTCGTCGTCCTCCAGCTCCGACTACTGGAGATCACTATGTCGCGTCTACTTAGACGACATGATGTGCTTATTATACTAGATGACATGGTTCTTTACTAACCTTTAGGCAACCTTTTACTGATGCTGCTGTTTCTGCTTAGTAAGGAAAATTTACAGTTGGTAGCTAAATTTAGTTGACTATGATATTGATACTAAAGCACGATGTCCCGTCTACCTAGACGACATACTATACCTATACACCAACAGTATCACCTACCGACTTCCTCAACGCCCCGGAACCTCATGTCACAAGCCGACCCCACGCCGTGGCACAGCAGCAGCAGGTGGTCGATGCTGGTCGGCTCGTCGTCCTCCAGCTCCGACTACTGGAGGTCACCATGTCGCGTCTACTTAGACGACATGGTGTGCTTCTACTAGACGACATGGTTCCTTACTAACCTTTAGGCAACCTTTTACTGATGCTGCTGATTTTTCTTCATAAATTGTGCCTCTTAAGGCGTCGTCAATAGTATCTACATACTAAGTGTTACAGTGCCAGATACCAAACGCTTAGAAAACGGGCGCATCGTGGACTGCTGCTGCCTACTGAAAGTCACGATGTCGCGTCTACCTAGACGACATAATATTCTTATACTAAACACCACATACCGACTTCCTCGACGCCCCGGAACCTCATGTCACAAGCCGACCCCACGCCGTGGCACAGCAGCAGCAGGTGGTCGATGCTGGTCGGCTCGTCGTCCTCCAGCTCCGACTCCTCGCAGCCGCGCCGCACCACGCGCGGGCGCGATGTGGACTGCTGCTGGGGGTGTAAGGGGGCTTTCATTTTTAAGGTCTTGGGAATTGTGGAAAGTAGACAGCCAACGTTTATAATATTCATCTGCAGAAGATTGATAACTAAATGGAAGATTAAACTACGCTACGTTTTTAAGGGTGACTTGCACCAAATATTTAAACGAAATTTAATCTATTGCTGTGTTGCTCATTCTCTCAAATCAAGAGAAGAGCAATAGATTTTATTTAGTTTAAATGTGTGGTGCAAGTTACCCTGAATATAAATACGTTTGATGAAGAAATAAATAAATAGTCATAGTGGTGTAGGATGACTTTTAAGAGGCCTACATCAAACAGTAAACGTGTTGGCTAATTATTACTTTTCTCATATTAATGGACTAATGCATGAAAAGAACCCATGGGTGAATATGAGCCATGGCCAAATCAACGCGTTTATTTTATTTGATAATAACGATTGTGAAAAATATTGCATAGATACATATGGATTTTATCATAATCGTCAGCTAACACGCGTCCACTGCTGGATATAGACCTTTACCAATACACAACACGACCTTCCTCATCTAGCCACTATAGCCTTTCCAAAGGTCCTTAGTTCAGCAGGTAGGTACTACAATAAAAAAAATCAGCCTGGATTATATCTATAAATTTACAACACTCTGTATAACAGCTTGATTTGACCATGGCTTTTGGCTAGGATTTGTTTGTAAAAACTATAATTAACTAACATTTTTATTCTTATTTCCTTCACCGGCCCCGTGCACAAACAATAGCAAGTGGTCAATCTTCGTCACTTCATTCCTTGCTATGCTAATTTTGGATGGATTCCGGTACACTGTCTTGCTGAACAAGAAGTTCTTTGGGGAGAAATTAAAGTGAGGTTAGGGTTTGGGAAGTGGTTGGATGAGGAAGAGCGTGGATAAGTGTATTGGCAGAAGATTTCAGAGATATTACCGTTGCTATTATCTAAAATCCCATTATACTATCCGAATACCCTTCTCTATTCACAGTGTCATCCTGATGAACTATTGTTCTAAAACTTAGAAAAATTCGAGAAAAAACGTGTCTGATACGTTCATAACACGGTCATGGTATGATACGTTGTAGTAGGGTAGCATCCTTAATGGTCGCCTGTTGGTGAGGTGACACACCACTGTAGGGATATTACCTTCTCGACTTTCCTTCTATCAAAAAAGTGACATCTGTCAAAAAACTTAAATCTGTAAAAAAGTGACATCTGTCAAAAGTGGCATATGTCAAAAAAGGTACATCTGTTAAATAGTTTTTAATTTTATCCATCCAAATTCCCTTCTCCACTTCCAGAAATTCCTATCAATCGCCTTTCAATCGCTCTTGTCTCACCGCGGGCGTGGTCCACGCGTCGGCGGCGCCGGGCTGCAGGTGCGCCATCACGGCGGGCCCGTGCAGCACCACCAGCTCCCTGTTGGGCAGAGACAGGCGCCTGTGCCAGACTCCCGTCGTGGCCGCTAGGCGGTACTCTTCCTGGAAGGAGAGAATTTGAGGTTAGGTTATGAAGGAATAGGCTCTTTGGGGGAGTTTTACCAAACAACAAGACTAAATGACAGACGTTTGACAGGCAACTAAGTGCCAATTTCTCCATAGTCGGTTAGAGCATAACCAGGTATTATTGGTTGACTTTTGTCACATCTGTCAACAATTTAGTATGGAGATGACGTATAATTGATCAACCAATACCTGGCTACGATTTAACCGACTATTGTGAAATTGGAGCTACGGAAATACGTTTAACTTTTGGTAAAAGTCCACCTTAAAAACTACATGCGGGAGTGACAGTGGACCGATGAACCGATGACCGGTAGGGTAAACGAAACGCGGGAGGCTATTCAGCCCGTTGGGCCGAAGAATATAGACAGGAGTAGTTGAATAAGGAAGGAGGAGGATAGAGTGTTTTATCGCTGCTTAGCAGAGGCATAGGTCCAGCAGGTGACGATGACGATGAAAGAAAATGGAACACGGAGAGGTGGCCGGTTCAAAACACAAGTTTTTCCACACAAGATTGTCGCTAAAACCGAGAATCGAGCCCGCAAAGGGATCTGCTGTGGCACTAAAGTTTGTGCTTGGTGCCAACCGCAATACTGAGCCTGAATTTGTATATCAGATTAGAAGATCAGCTATAGATTATGAGTGAACTTATAGTATGAGAATCAATTTTATAAACTTATAAATACTTACTTCTAATTTCTCAGCTATAGATTCCGAGTAAGGCACATATCTCGAGTCGGTAGTTCCCTTGTAGAACCAACTGCATCTGTCGACACCAAACAATATATCAGGTTAGTGCTTGCAAATCCTGTAGAAGACCTAAAGTGGATCTGTATCACCATAATGGTGGTGTTATAAGTGGCGCTCCAAAGGCGGAGAATATAATTATTTTAATTGCTACTGATTAGGCACATGAGGTGAGGAGTGTATCGACAGACCCTCCCCGAGTGATGTATCACCTGTACCTGATACATCCGGCGCATCCAGGAAACTCAACGACTAATCTCTCACCATTGACGGTGATCAACGCTAGATCACTATACCGCACATTTCCCATCAAGAAAGCAGCAATGCTTAACGGATGGTGGTGAAATGGTGGTAGATGACTATCGACAAATAATTGTAAAATTTTACGTCGATTAAACCATTTGAATTTGAATTTGAATTTGACGGTCCAACCAAACTGTCATAACTTGTATGGATCAGACAGATGTTAGATAAGGAATGCTATTGTGGCAGGTTTTATGCTCTCAGCTTTTTTTCTTCTGTCAACCAGGCGTTTGTAAACTCACGTTCTACTGGTTGACAAAAGAAAAGAGGCGATCCCTTTACGTTACGCTTATATGTGTGACCATTAGGCAGCTGCTCTGAGGTTTGTAACCAAGACGCTAAGAAGATAAGGAGTTAAATCATCACCAACGACCACTAAGGCCATCATGACTTACCTTCTAACATTGGTAGGTTTATCGGACCAGTACACGGCGACTCGCAGACGTCCCATGACGTTGACGTCGAAGCGACCGCCGTCAGTTGGCACCACTGTCGACTCATTCAGGTCCGCTTTGGAAAGGAAAAGTTGCATCATAAGCTGTGGTGTATATGGTACGGATAACTGCCTGGAGGCTGGGATCTGCTAGAGAGACTAGCTATAACAGCCAAACAGGCTAATAGAAAAAATAGTCGTACAAAACAAAGACCAACGCTTCTTGCGTTTTTTTTTAATGAAAGCGCCTCTATCGCGTAATAGACCAATAACGGCATAACGCGCAGAAATGGCGTTCAATTTTGTCACATTCCACTGATGGAGATAAGTGAAGTCTCGAGATCAGAGGCTTGCCTGTAATCTCCAAAAGTTCACACTTGGCAGACAATTGGATAATTGGATTATACCATAGAATAACAAGTACAGTAGTAGTAGTAGTAGTACTCGTTAGTCTATGATTATACTTATAAAAAATTGGAAATATTTATTTTTGGTCTGTTAATGTCTACACTTGGAAAACTGTGGAACTTGGCAAAATAATAGTGGTGTTTTTTTGTCTGCTGCTACCTGAAATCCTGGACTTACGGCTATTAAACGCCCGCTCCAAGCTCCTCGAGTCGGCCACAGAGAACCCCTTCCACGTGGACTTGCCGTCCAGGTCCACTCGGTAGAACCAGTGGTGCTTCACCGGACTGTATTCCGCTTGCGAACGCGCCTGGAATGATACCGGGGGTTTAGAATACGGATGAACGCATAACCTTAGTGTCGCCGCACACGGGCCACCGGCCACAGCCACAAACGCCGCCACCAGAAGCTTTTGTATGGGAACGATTTGAAGCGTGTGGCCGCCACCGGCGTCAAACGTGTGCGAGTCCATATAAAATGCACGAAAATTACAGGAAATATGCCAGTGGCGGCGTTTTGTGGTTGTGTGCGGGAGCCCTTAGAGTCTAAATGAGGGAAATTTGCTCGCTACAATAGACGATAGATACCCGGACGAATTGGCAGCTGCTCTGGGGCATTTTGGAAATTTCCGTAATCAAAACTGCTACCTTACCACTACCGTACATTAGCGATTAATAATCCAAGCAGCATCGCTTATCTGTCAAATCTGAAGTAACTTGTATGGATATGACAGGTGTTTTACAGATAAGTGATGCTGATTAAGGATTGTTGATTGGTAATCTGTCGGTGGTGTTACGGTAGCTGATCCCCATAGTAAAAAAGTCACGTGACCAACAAAGTCGTAAAGCAAAACTTGTTTATGACATCCTAAATCACCCCCGTTCAGGTTAGTATACCACTTTTGCAATAATGCTCCTACTGCATTGCAACATTTGCAACTATAATTCTAATAAGCATTATAACCTTAAAAGCGTTCTACAAAACCATCAAAAATATACCTACATCATTCATCATATCGAGGGTTTCGTCTCCGTTGTCTTCCATGGTGAGATCAAAGCTGTCATTAGCGGGTTTTCCCGCCACTGCATCTATATTAGCACTATTACTCATATCGCCTGGCCCCTTAGCACTGTCCACTTCGTTCACCCCCTTTTTAACCCTTCCTTCTTCACTGTTTACGTTAATTTTAGCAACGTTTTCAACCCTATTTGAAATAAATTTACAACATTGTTTACAATTTACTATTATTCTTTCGTCTTCCGTGTAATTTATTGTCGTTTCCTCTAGTTCTGTATTTGTGTTATTAACTGTTTCGCTTTTGTAATCTGCGTATTCTACTATACCATCGCCGTTCGAATGCGCGAATTTTAAATCTTCAGGAATGGTTCTATCTATAAAGCTGTTATCATATTCTATGGTGAAGTAATTTACAGTCCTAACTACCTGTTCCTGATTCGGTACGTAATTGTCTAATGATGTCAAGTTTTTCATAAAATTTATATCAGCATTGTACTCGGCGGTCGCTTGAGCTTTTTGCTGATCTTTATTTTGATTTAGTTCAAAGAACATTTTGTTGTTTGGTTTGGGTTTGATAGGTTCTTGAACTTCTGGTGTTTCTTTAAAAAAACTTTTATCACTTTGCGTGTTTTCCCAACGTCTGTTATAGCTATCTTCTTCATTTATATTGGCTTTATTTTCTGCGGTCGCTTGCACTTTCTGCTGGTCTTTATTTTTACTTAGTTCGAAAAACGTTTTGTGAACTTTTGGATCTGGTTTACTAGGTTCCTCCGTTTCTTCTTTTTCATCGAAAAAGCTTTTATCACTTTGAGTGTTTTCCCAGCGTCGGTTTTGGCTATCTTCTTTCCTAAGGTGGTCTTGACTCTGGCTTAACTCAAAAAAAGACTTCGTGTGATCTGTGTTTTTGGCTGGGGTAGCAAAATAGCTAGCTAATCTATTGCAGCCTGCATCAGACGAGGTATTTTCAGTTTTAGCTTCTACAGCTGAAGAGAAGAAATTTTTCGGATCTGGCAGGTTGGTTGGAGCTATTGGAGTCTGAGCCATTTTAGGCACGTCTAAAACTGGTTGTAAATTTGTAGAAACATTAAATGCAGGTTTGTCATGTGCCCTTTCAACCTCTTTCATTTCTGTTTGTTCTTCGGTGTCAACTAAAAACTTATTCTGAAAATCACTTGCAAACGCTGGCAGTTTCATCGGCGTTTCTTCACATAATTTAATATCTTTAATCAAATCAGCTAAATGAGCATCAGGTAATTCTGCGCCGATGGCTATTTCTTCAGCTTTCATAATGTCTTTAGAGCTGCCGAATGTTGCAGAGGTCATGAGGCTACTAGAGCCATATGTCACACTACTGGTTAATTCAGTATGACCATATGATACAGTGCAGGTAGTGGGTGTCTGAGTAGTAGTTTCAGGAATACGAGGATTCCTTATATCATCTGGGTAGAAAGGTGCTGATGGATCTGGTGTTATTAAAGAAGCTTCAAAAGGTTTTTCAGCTTTGAAAATATTATCGGTATTATTTGGCGATAAAACAGTGTGTATAGATGACGAACTCTGGTTGGGAGACCCAAGGAAAGCGTTAACCGAGGAAGGTGATGTGAGAGAGTTTCTGTAATGAGTTTCCGCTGCGTAATTTCCCGTGTCAAAGTAAGATGCGATAGTAATAGCTGGGCTAATTGATGTAGGTACCTCAAGAATTGGTTTCTTAACTAAATCAGTCTCAGACTCTCCCAAGTGTTTAAACTTTTCAACTCTATTCGTGAAACTATCAATGCCTTCGATGGGATCTTCAGAAGTTCTCTCTCTTTCTTTCACTTCGATTTTATCATCGTCTGTTTCAGAAGGTTCGATTACGAACTCTTCGAAATCGGGGAAGTCTTGCTTTGCATCTTGTTCAATAAGTTGAACATCTAATCCACCAGTTTCGTCAGATTTGCTGTCATCCAAATCTTCTGCAGGCGGAGCAGTCGGTATACTTGCTTGTCTTGTGATGTTAGTTGGCGATTCATCATGTGCATTTTTTAGTTCAGCTTTAATTTCATCACTCGCATTAGTCAGTATGTTGTCGAAAAATAATGAATTATTACTGAAAAATCCAATAGAATTAGGATCTGGTTGGAAACTGTAGTCATGGTCTATCTGCACATTTGAATCTGGTTCCTGTGATTTATTTGTGCACCATCCGTAGTTTCTAACTTCTGATTTGTCTATATTGTAGTTGAGTATTTGATCATACTTATTCGCATCCAGTGGGTTTATTAACTCCTGATTTCCCTTCGCAGTATCTTCAGCAAACTCACTGCGTTGATTATTGAAAAAGTCTCTCCTACTATCTTCGTAGGTGTTATTTTCAGTAAAAGGCACTTCGACAGGATTAGACAATTGGATCGGAGATGTAATATTTTCTATTAATTGAGACGTGAAATCTGCGTCCCCCTTTTCAGGCTGGTTTACTTCTCTACAAGTTTCACAGATATTAATACCATCATCATGTTGATTTTGGCACTCATCAGTTTTGTCATCATTCACTATGTCTTTAACAGATCTGTCGATGTCGTCAAAGAAAGTAGCACTGTTCTTTTTACCGAAACTATTGTCAGTATCAGGTCCATAGAAGCCAGCCGCCGCATTGTCAGTTTTCAACTGTAACTCATTCATTTCCTGACGATTGAAACCCACTACTGACGAAATGCCGAAAGTAGGAGGAGGTATAATATCCGTTGCTGATTGCTGCTCTACAGGTGTAACTTCTAAATCTTTTGAGTTGTCTTCTTTATCATCTACATTGAAATCAGCCGTATTAATTGTATTCAATTGCTCAATATTACGATTCAAATTCTCAGCAATAATTGCGTCACTACGATCACCATAAAATGTTCCTTCAATACTTGAAGCTGGGGTTGTGGTAGTTTGATTTTGTAAGTTGATGTTAGATATCGCAGGCTCAGAGAAATAACTTGAAGTTTGCTGATTGGAAGTGTTAAACCCTGTCATGAATCCACGATTTTCGTTAGTCACTTGTTGGTTGACGAAATAATGTTGAGTCGGAATGCTTTGTAAAGGATTTTGACCAGCTTCTTGAGTATATGGGAAAATATTGATAAGATCGTTAGATGTTTGTTGTTGACTGCCTTGGACATTATCTTGTATTTGATTTGTTTCTCCTTGAGGGTAGTTTGTGATGGGATAGGTCACATTTTCATACGTATGCTCTTGCGTATTAGGGTAATACTGATTAGTACCGTAAGTCTGACTATGGGCAATGACGTTTTGAGGTTGGGGTGGTCCAGAGTATGTGGGAGTAGCCGAATATGGTACATAGATCTCCAGATTACTGAAGCAACTTTGGTCTTGTGCCATCCCAGGATTTTGTTGGCCCTGGTTCTGTTGATAGCTTTCAGTTGTAGAGTTTTCAGAGTTGTAAGCAGGGTCGAAGAATGTAGTCACTGTGTTTTGCAATTTATTGATATCTATAGAGCTAAGCTTAGACTTTAACGATCCAATCAATCTGAATCCTTTAGCTTCCTCTCTGGGTGGTTCGTATGTATCAGTTGTTTGACGGCTCAAATCAAAAGACGTGTTGTATTGCTGTTGAGGAGCATTATACTGGTTCTGTGATAAATCGTACGGAACGGATGCCACGATATTGGTATTGCTTGGTTTACTGATGTCAAATGGTACAGAGGCTTGTTCAAAAGGCACTGATGGTGGTAGGTAAGGCTGACTTTGACTGGGTGTAGGGTTATCAGGATGAGCAGCTTGTGGGGTAAATAAGGCACCTTGGTATGTGTTTGCAGTCTCAACTGGAGCTAATACTGGCTTTACATTATTGCTTATAGCACCAACCCCTTCAATTGGACCAGCGTAGTATTGAGGGCGTTTCTTTGCCATTCTAAAGTTAACATTTCCTGAAGCCATTTTGGGTGGCTCTGAAACCACTTTTGGCGGTTCGGGTGGCTGTTGCGCGAGGAATGCAATAGGATCAAAGGCTGGTTTTGCTGGCTCCATGTTCATAGGGGTTGAATAAGTTGCAGAATTTGGTGGCTCAATAGATGTAGCAACTGATCCTGGATTGAAAAACATGGGTGGCGGTATAGCGCCTGATGGGTTCTGGTTTAGATTACTGTTGTTTTCTGCCTGCGGTCCGGAATCTGAAGCACTTGATGAAAAACCTTTGGGGGGTTCTATAGGAGTGGATTGCGATGGAGTGAAGAACGTTGGAGGGTAAGATATATTTTGTGGTGGTCCAGATATATTAACCGCGTTTGGTTTAGGTGGCTCCGGTGGTGAAACTGCAGAGGTTGAATTATAGAATGCAGGCGGAGGCACGGATTGCGAATACGACTGAGGAGTGGCAGCGGGCGTCTGTTCAGCTCCAACTGCTGATGGTACAAAAATGTTAACTCCGCACGGTGGCACTGCCGAAGTTGGTTTCATCAGCGGTTGATTTGCAGATATCCTTCTAGCAACTGACGGTGGCAGAACAGACTTGACATCCGTCGTGCTTTCTCTCCTTGGAATATTGGAGAACATTGTCGGCGGTGGAATAATGGCTTGACCTGGCGGTTGAGGTCGGCTTATAGCCCCTAAATCAGCCGGTGGAGGACTAATTAAATTATGTTGCGACGTTGCTATCTGGACGACGTCCGGGTGTGATCCCGTTTGGGCCGGTAATACTGAACTTTCCATGCCACTTTGTGACATAACAGGTGGTGTGAACATCGTGACACTTGCAGATTTTGACATAAACTCTTGAGGCGGAGAGTACAGGGTCGTATCATTCTCCTGTTTGTTTATTGCAGTTAGCGAGCCCGCTTGCGTGGTCATTGACGGTGTGAACATTGGTATGCTATGTGACGAAGATGAAGCATAAACCGTAGACGCTGGACTTTTGTTTGTCACATTAGAAGATATATTTAACTGGGTGGGGTGGTTTGGAGCCATAGGTGGCATTGTATGGCTTTGTACATTGAATGACGCTGCATTATCCTGCGGCGCAGGAGTGAAAAACGCCGGCTGGTTGGAATACTGGGGTGCAGATGGCGGTAGCGAGAAGCCCTGTGGAGGCACAGGGTTCTGTATGTGCCCTTCTGTACTTAAGCCGGGAATTTGAGCGTAGGCCTTCTTCTTCGTGGTTATTCTGAATTGAGTGGCACCTGAAACAACCATTTTATATTTTTATAATTTATTATTAACGATAGTTTTGTTTACAAATTATAAACATTTGAAATATAAGTAATAATGATTTAAACAAACAAGGTAACAATCTTCACCCCCAGATTCAGACAGCAAATGATTTAGCGGCTATAGAGTAGCGAGATCATAGAAATGACACAACATAACTTTATGTCATGGCCTGTAATGTTATGTATGATGTGAAAATAAATAAATGTCCCCGTAAATTTTATTAGCATAATTGCGTCCAAACTAGCGATCATGATATGTACTAAGTGCCAATTTCTCCATAGTCGGTTAGAGGATAACCAGGTATTAGTGGTTTACTTTTGACACATCTGTCAATATTTTATATGGAGAAGACGTATAATTGATTAACCATCCCTGGTCGGTTAGATAACCGACTATGGAGAAATTGGAGCTAATGCTTCGCAACGAAAATAGCTTTGTCTGCAAGGCATTAGGATCCAGGCGTTAGTATTCAGAACTATGTACTAATTATTTTAAGTTTGAACTTTGTTACATTTCTGTTCAAAACAAGTGAAGAATGGTTACTATGGGTTAGAACGTACTGTCTTTTCTGAAAACATAAATTATTCTACATTTACAATATACTGTTGCTTCCACTCTAAGGGCGGATTCGACCAACGTCGAGTAACTTTTTACTCACGAGTAAAGTACTAGTTACTCGCGAGTAAGCAGATTTTGCATTCTACCAAACCTGAAACCCAGATAAGTAGCTTATCCCAAGAATAAAATGTTATACCGCCAAAATTGACCGTGTAACGAGCTTATCCGAGAGTAATTTTGTAATGGCGGCGGCACATCAGCTGATTAGAAACCGTCATAATGACATATAAACACATCTGTCAAAACATAAACAAAAGTACGTTTAAAGGCAAAGTCTCCGAATAACAACAGCGAATAAAATATTAAAACATAAACAATTTCATACTTTTATAATCCATTCAAACTAAGTTGGCATGTCATTTCTATTGCATGCTTTGAAACGCAGCTATTTTTATTTTAGTTGCATTACAGTTTCGTTCCTCGTTCATTCAATTTAACCATGGTATAACTTGGTAGAATGCAAATGTACTTATCCTGGATATTTACTCGCGTATAAATTTTATTCCGGTATAGTTATTCTCGTGTAACGTGATGTTTGGACGAATTCACCCTAAAAGTATTAACTACTTATATCAAACCAGCGTTAAATTGGCTTCAAATTATAGTAAATAAGATTAATAAGAGTCGGAAACTAGTACAAATTTGTATATTGAAGGCAAACTCTAGCCAGAGCTACCGCCATTATTATAATACGAACTTAATCATATTTCTGAACACAATGTTGTCCAATTATCTAAATTGGAATTTAATCAAATGCTATTATAATTTAAATTAAGTTTTAATGAATCTTATGTACCTATAGCGCGGTATTCCGTTTCATGTTTAAAATTTAATTAGCTTATTATTTGATTTCATCAGTTTGCAGTAGTTCTCCACCAACCAAGGGTTGGCTGGAAGAAATTGCTTTTTGGCAATAAGCCCGCCTTTGTGTACTATTTTTTTCTTAATTTGTATTTTTGTCTGTGTATGTTTTTGGTATGCAATAAAGTGTCTATAAAATATATAAATAAATAAATAGATTTGTCCAAATAATGTGACAATTTCTAAAGAGTCCTATCTTGGGGATTACAGTCGTGAGTACATATATTTATGTATGTATGTATGTGTTCTAACTCACCACCAACACTCTCCCTCGGCGGCAGCCCAGCGTCTTTCACCACAACCTCTTCGCTCCTCTCAAACCCCACATCCTGGTAGCCAGTCACCACCCTCGCCACATCTGGAGTCTGCTCTCGACTCTTCATGCTTAACATACTGGAAAACGAACTAAACACAGCACTGGCCACTTGAGGCAACACTGTTGGCAACTGAGAGAAGTTCTGAGCTATATCTGCCGTTATACTCTGTTGTGTCTCATCTGTAGCTGCCTCATTAAGATTAATCTCTTCTAGGTTCTCTTCTGTCGCGTCTATGGTCGCTACTTGATCTGTGGCGGTGTTGATCGGCGCGCTGACATATCTAGTGCCTTGGAGTCTGGCGAAGTATTCGTTCACATCAAAATCGTCTTTCGGCTTTTGTTTTGGGGGTGTGTTGTCCGTGTGTGTGGCTTGTGGAATGTGTTGTGTGGCGTGTGTCGCGTCGCCCGATGGTTTGTTGACGTTCTCCGGTTGGTCCGATTGAGCATCTGTAACAAGGAAAAATGCGTACTTTAGAATATAAGAAGATATTACATTGAGTTTACAGCTAACAGTGGTTGGAAGGCGTGATGAGTGTATGTCACCTACTTCTTCTGAAATTGGAGATGGAAGAGATTACTTTTAGTAATAAGGCCACCGATTGTACTATTTCTTTTCTATGTTTGTGAAACTGTTTCTGTTTGTGTGCAATAAAGAGTATTTTATCTTTATCTTTTTATCTTATGGCTAGTCACCTCTGACTACCTATTTGAGATTACAGCATTATGATTTAACCTTTTTTATGGTTGATAAGTTTAACGTAGCTTTCTGTGTGTATCTGTCAGTGGTAGCGTAGCTTCGAAACGGCTGAACCGATTTTTTAAACACACGCACTCTCGCCTTTTAGTAATGTACTCCCCTGCGGGGTAGGCAGAGGTGCATTGCTGCACCCACTTTTCGCCAGAATGTATGTTAGTCCCAATGTAATAGGGGGCGGGCCTATTGCCATTTTACGGGCACATCCAAGACCCGAGAACAAATATCTGAGTTTAAACAAATATCTGCCCCAGCCGGGAAATGAACCCGGGACCATAGGCTCAGTAGTCAGGGTCACTAACCACTACGCCATTCGGTCGTCTACCGGTACCGTCGGTACCGATTTTTTATTTGATTGGTAATGTCACCATATTTTATTAAAATCGTTAACTATGCAAAGTTATTCTGTTTCCCTCATTTTTGGTCAATCCACATCACATATGTACGTTTAGGTATGTATTCACATACCATAGATGATATAAGATATCTTTAGTTATCTTGAGTAACTAGACAAACAGGTACTAATCTAGGCAAGCCTCTTTAGGGGCACTAGGCGACCTATTCTGGGCTACTCAAGCGTTTCTTATGCCATTTTTAGGGTTCCGTACCTCAAAGTCACACATCTCACACAGAGCCTGGGTATAGGACAGCTGAATGTATCTATACAGATACATGGATACATACCTACGTACACTCACGGGCAATGAAATAGTTCCACTCACAAAATACTATCACGAAACGACCTCAATTTTTTCTAACATTTAATTTAAAATTTAAACAAAATATTACATTGTTTTGTTCGTTATATCCTGATTCTCTGTTAAATGTACTCCATTATTGCAGAAGGCGTCATTAAGCAAGCCTTTGCGTTTAGAAGTAATTTGGTGATTTTCTCAGCCAAGACCCGAGTACAAATATCTGACTTTCCAATATCTGCCCCAGCGGGGGATTGAACCCGAGGCTTTTTTCGTCAAAATAACCGAGTGATCCTGAATAGGCTATCAGTACGGTTAGTGGAGGAGTGTCCAACGTTGACTAATAGGTTGGAATGTCTTCATTTTGTTGACTGTACAAACTTGGACATTGCTATCTTTCTGATATTGCGAGGTATTTTTATTTAGGCATGCAAGAGGTATTCTATTCTATTCTATTCTCTGTGGGGGTGTAAGTACCTGCACCTGGCTCTCTCGAATGGAACCGTTGTGCACATCCCCAAGGTCTAAACTGCCTTCCTAAGCTTGGACCATTTCCCACCACGCTGGTCCACTGCGGGTTGGTGGGTTCACATATCTAAAGTGCTAAATCTAGATATGCAGGTTTCCTCACGATGTTTTCCTTCACCGTAAGAGCGATGGTATACATTGTACTTAAATTCAGAAAAGAACTCATTGGTACATGTCAGCGCCGGGATCGAACCTGCATCTCTGGCGTGAGAAGCGGGCGCTTACCCGACTGAGCTACCACAGCTCCAATGCAAGAGGTATTTAACGACAGTTTTTAACAAAAATAGAACTACACCATGTGTTTTTTAACCATTAAATGGAAAGGAAGGAAAACTAACCTTCTGGGCTTGTCACTAGCCGGACAATCGCCCCTAATAGGTACTGTTCCCCCCTTCCCTGCCCCTTTTGCATCCATTTTATGGTCCTTCGAGACGGATAACTATAACCTAGCTATAATACACCGCGTAATGACAATCATACTTTTATCGTTTACCGCCTATTTGCACCCTTAGCCACTCAATCTACACTGCAAATGAAGTCGTTACCAGATAGAAAGCTGTTAGTCAATCAAAACGCTCGATAAATAACTCGCTACAGTTTTCACTTATTCATTAATATTAATATTTCATCCACCGAGGGCGAAGTCGTATAGTATTTACTAGCTGTTCCCGCGAGCTTCGCTTCGCCTTAAAAAGTTTTCCCGTGGGAATTCCGGGATAAAAAGTAGCCTATGTTCTTTCTCAGGGTCTAGACCATATTTATACCAAATTTCATTCAAATTCGTTCAGTACTTGGCGTGAAAGAGTAACAGATAGACAGACAGACACAGTTACTTTCGCATTTATAATATTATATATATATTAGTTAGGATGTGCGGGGGGACCCTAGAACAGGTAGAATAGACCATCTTATCATTCCTAAGTTATCCTATAAAGATGATGTTGAATATTAGATATTCCATGTAAAGGTAGTCTGGTACAGATTGCTTTAAGCAATAAGGCCGCCTTTTCGTACTGTTTTGTTTTTAGTTTATAAGGTGTTTTTTGTGTTATTTCCTTTTGGTGCAATTAAAGTATTGTATTTTATAAAGCTGTCCTCTAAAGATGACGTTGAATTTTGGGACACCCTGTATAGAGCACTCGTTAAGGTTCTTATTACTATTTTGTGCACATCCTGTATAATTGCGTCTTGTGTACTTAACGGAGTAACGAGGGTTTTCCTTACTATCAACCCCACCCATATTGGTTCCGTTGTATCGGTATCTATGTGGGCTAGCGCACCCTGTAGTTGCATCATGGAGGTAACGCCTAGACACTTAGACTAACAACACGCGAACCAGATGGAGTGTCAGTGCTAAAGAAACGTCTCTACAAATAATATTCCGCTTGCACAACTGAGCTGTTACTTTGAATTACTTCGGTCAGACTTTATTCATTGGTGCAATGGTTGTCATTAGGTTGAACTTAAAACGGTTTGACAGTAAACAAAATGCTGACAGTCTTTTGGTCTCTTTCGTATCTGACACACCATCTGGTTCATCATCATCATCACGACCCATCACGTCCCCACTGCTGGGGCACGGGTCCCCTTCCAATGAAAGAAGGGTTTAGACCACCTAGTCCACCACGCTGGCATAGTGCGGGTTGGTGGACCCCAACACAAGCAAGTTAGTTCTGAGAGAGTTGCCGGATAAGTCAACCCGACTGTCAGATGTTTTCAAGCTGCCCGAAGACCTCTGGCTTAACGACTGCTGCCGAAGCAGCAACCGTATATTGTTAATCTAAGCCTAGAAAACGAATGCACGGAAAAACACCGATGAAGTGGAATACACACAGGATGTTGTGAAAGAGTGATTGTAAGGAAAGGCGGTGCTTCATGTAGATAGCGATTTTGACCCACTGTTACCACGAAAGAAGTGACGACTCGCCGAAAAAAAGTGTAAGGACAACTGAAACACACGCACTCACGCCTTGTACTAATGTACTCCCTTGCGGGGTAGGCAGAGGTGCATTGCTGCACCCACTTTTCGCCAGAGTGTTATGTTAGTCCCAATGTAATATAGGGGGCGGGCCTATTGCCATTTTACGGGCACATCCAAGACCCGAGAACAAATATCTGTGTTTAAACAAATATCTGCCCCAGCCGGGAATCGAACCCGGGACCATCGGCTCAGTAGTCAGGGTCACTAACCACTACGCCATTCGGTCGTCCAAACAACAGAAAATGACATCACTATATGAATTGGAGGCGAATGTTGTAGAAGCTAAAGCTCATCTATAAAGTCCTGAAAATGGAAATGCATCCTAACTAAATGTTTAAGCCGGTATTGAATAGATCTATTTAGGCGCAAAAACTGTTACAATTAGAGTATTTATTTTTAAAATGTTTTTAACTAGTGGCTAGGGTTTGTAGTAATAGTGTTGTTTTCTTTTTGCACACCTTATAATAAAATTTTGTTGCACCTCCTGTGGGTTGACTGGTAGAAAATGCTTGTAGCATTAAGTCCACCCTTTGTACACTTATTTTTATATTTGTGCAATAAAGGATTAAATAAATAAATAAACACTCACGAGCAATGAAAAAGTTCCACTCACAAAATGTTTTTATGGCTATAAATGCCATTTAGAGTTTATGGTAATCAATGATTTCATAAGGAAGGATACGCCCGTCAGAACGTTTTGTCACAAGAAAATGACACCCGCGCGCTGGCCCTAATTCATACAAATTATGACAGATTTATGAGATTTTAGGGCCAACGCGAGGGTGTCGTTTCCTATAGCGGTTGGGCCTGTCCTTACGCTAGTAATATATAAGTCAATGATGGTAATATTCTAATGCGCTGTTAAATGTACTTCAATATTGCAGCCCCTCCGGTTGGGAGTAATTTGGTGTTATTTTTAACCGACTACGAAAAAAGGAGGAGGTTCTCAATTCGTCTGTATGTATTTTTTTTTGTATGTTCACCGATTACTCCGCCATTTATGGACCAATTTTGAAAATTCTTTTTTTGTTGTTTCGGGTTGAGCTCAGGGGTGGTCCCATTTTATCAGAATTTTATTCCACCCCCACCTACCTATTAACAGATTCTAATGAAATTTAAAACGTAAATATAGGTTCTTATAACAAAAAAATATGATGGTGCTGATCTGATGATGGAAACGGAAGGCAGTCAAGGGAACTCCTCAACGGTATATAGCAATCTACCTCGTGTTTAGGCTTGAATGATTCGTATTGACTAGTAGGACTTATTGGTATCATTTGCATTTCAAATTTCAAATTCAAATTCAAATGGTTTAATCGACGTAAAATTTTACAATTATTTGTCGATAGTCATCTACCACCATTTCACAAAGGCCCCGTCATTGAGAAGGAAAGAAATGGCGAAAGAAACTCCTCGAGCATCTTTTCAACTTTTTCCTTATAATCTATTACAATTTTTACTTATATCTAGTACCTACAATTTTACTTAAGTACCTATATCCATTTCATTTTTTCAATAGCCTTAGCTGAGGTGGACAAGACCACGCGTTTTTGTCGTTTAAATAATCATTTATACTATAGTAAGCTTTACTACATAATGTAGCTTTAACATAATTCTTAAATTTTTGCTCAGTAAGGTTTATTGCTTCATTTGATAATTTATTATAAAAAAAATCTTAATTTTGATTGACAAATAATGCAAATAAACTAAAAACCATTAAATAAAATAATAATTTTAAAAAATCGACGTCAAAAAACTACTAAAAAGTAAGAAATAATTTAAGGTTTACACAAGGAACTGTTCGTTTTTGAAGTTGGTGCCATATTTCTTCAGATTACTTTGTCCACGCACCAACTTCAAAAAAGAACAGTTCCTGGTGTAAACCTTAAATTATTTCTTACTTTTTAGTGGTTTATTGAAGTCGGTTTTTTTTTTCACTGGAACTTTTTCATTGCTTGAGACTGTATCAAGATATCAAGTTTAATTACAGATGCCTTGAGCTGATTGTGTTCGCACAATGCGAGTCGTTGTAATTACGAGTTTGAATGTTAATTTGTACTTTCTCTTGAATGTTTATTGACCGCTCAAGGCCCTTCGGATAGAGCGGTGGTAGCTCAGTCAAGCGCCCGCTTCTCACGCCAGAGATGCGGGTTCGAATCCCGGCGCTGAGATGTAGATACAGTAAGGAGCAGAGAAACCTGACCCCACTCAGAAGCATTGTTATTATGAGAAGGGGGTTAGGTTTCTCTGGCCCAGACCGTACTAATGACTTCTTTTAATTTAAGTACAATGTACCTACACTATTGCTCTTACGGTGAAGGACAACAACTTGAGAAAACCTGCACATCTAGATTCTAGATGTGTACCCTAAGTGCACTGTACCTACTCATTCGAAAACGGCGATACGGCTCGCGACCTATCACGTGAGTGCTAATGTACAGCGAAAAGCGGGTGACACGCTTGCGAGACACTTCTGACTACCGCTTCGGGGATCACAGTCGTGAGCATAATATAATGTATTGTATCAGACATGACATCATCCCTCTGTAGTAGTTTTTTGTTTTTCTCTCCCACATGCAAAGTTTGGACCAGTGCAGCGATCACATGATTCGATACTATTTTCGAATCTACACAAACATATGAAAAAATAGTTGTACAAGTAGATTCGAAAAAAGTATCGAATCCTGTGATCGCTGCACAGAAAAATGCACAGAAAAAACAAAAGTGGAAAGCTATAACCTCCGCCCAGAGCGTATGTTGATGCGTCGCGCACGCAATAACCTATGCGTGTAAACAAAAGTATTACGTCACTTGCGTAGAGAGCAGGACGGCGCGAGCGAGAGGGAACCAGCCGCTAAAGTCTGTTTTTAAATCTCAGATACTAAGGGACACTTGCACAAACATGTTAAATCTAGATTTAGTGTCAAATCTCGATTTAAGAAACGACAATCCATATAAATGTATGGCTTAAATCGAGATTTAACACTACATCTAGATTAAATATGTTTGTGCAAGTGACCCTAAATTGACAGATCCTGAACAGTCGACCGATTGTCCCACCAATAGAACGATACGATAAAGCAAGATCAATATGACACCTGTCAATTGTCGTTGGTTTTCAAGGGAAAATTAACTTCATTCACCAGGCATAAATATAATTACCTATGCGTGTAAACAAAAGCGTTACGTCACGCGCGTAGAGAGCGGGATCCATCACACCGGCGCACGCGCATGGATGGAGCCAGCGAGAGGGAACCAGCCACTAGTAAACAAGAATACTTTGTAAAGTCTGTTTTTTAATCTCAGATACCAAATGGACAGATTTTGTCTTTGTATTTTATTTTTGTCTCACCAATAGAACGATACGTCACTTAATCGCGGGACCCTATGGGCCTTACCACAAAAACTTAGACAGTGTTTAGCAGGTATTTAGAGCTGTCAAACGCCTACAAAATCTGCCAAATTACGTTTTAAACACTCGATTAACAGTGTTTCAAGTTTTTTGTGGTAGCACAGTATAAGTTTAATCAATCTTGTTTAATGCGCGTTACACCAATCACAGCGCCGAATTTATTTCGAGTCGCGATATAGTTTATCTATCTATCTGGCAGTAGTAGTATGAACATTGTGTAGGATTCAACTCTGGGCGAGGCGTCACTTGCTCAACTTTACAACTGTACATGTCACGTTCCGTTTCGACACGGCATTTACCTCATATCTTTATCTTCATTTCGGTCGATACCACTTGCTTTCCACATGTTTATAACTGATTGCGAGATCGATAATTATAGCGATCGCAACAGAAGTCAAATCATAAGGGAATAAGCCTGCAGTCTAGGGTTTGTCACCGTGGTCAAAGGATTGGCCAGTAAGATTAGCGCCAATCGCTAAAGCTAATCTGACTGGCTTATTCTTTCAAAACGGCTACCAACCCTAGACCAGCAATAGTGTCTTTATTAACTAAAAAACAAAGTAAGTAGTAAGAAGAAGAAGTAGCAAGAATGCTCTCGTGGTCCTAGAATATTCAGACGCTTGATGACAAAAATTTGGGTGCCAAATACTTTTCTACACTCACGGGCAATGAAAAGGTTCCAGTGATAAAAGCATCAAAAGACTTCCAAAGGGAAAAGGCTAGCTTAATAACGCCTTCTACAACATTGAAGTCAGATCAGAGCATCAGGATATTACCAACTAGAAACGGTAATATTTTGTTTAATTTTTAAATAAATGTTTAAAATAATAGGGGTTGTTTGGTGTCAGCATTTTGTGAGTGGAATTATTTCATTGCCCGTGAGTGTATTTGCCAAACACCTAAACGTAACGATAACATAAACTTTTTACGAGTTCGTGATAATAACTTGCTGAAACGGATATGACTGGTTAAGTGGGTAAATGTAATGGTAAAGGAAAACACCGTAACTTGAGGAAAATTGCATATTTTCTTTAGGTTGACGAATATAGTTTACTCATCAAAGGATGCCGAAGTTTACTAACTATTATAAGGGCATGTCTATGCTGACAATTATAAACATAGTCATGTATTTTATACCTGGTAGGTTTATATTATAGCAGAGTACATAACCATTTATCATATTTGATCAAAAATCTGTCCATCATAATATTAAAAACAATTATTCAATTTTTTTTTACTTCATACTTTTTACATTTCAGAAAAAGCATAATAACTTTTTCTATGCAATAAATACTTAAACAAAATCACACAATCTAACCAACTCATAAGACGACCTACAAAGTCAAAACCGAACCCTACCTTCGCATTCCCCGCAACCTCTTCAACACTGGCCCTAAACATTGTGCTGATAAAAAACAAAAGCAGAACGGAAACCATAGATAAAAACTTTTTTTTAATGCACACACCCTGCATGAAACCGGCCAGTAGTACGCGAGATTGTAAGCCAAGCGCACCTGAGGCTAACAGCCAGTCAGCCAGTGCCGCGGTAGACAGCCTGTCGGGTGAACGTTCCAAATTGAAATTTAAAAGTGTTCGACGCTCGGAGCGAGTTCAAAAACGCGGGAGTTTGCGTGGAAAACTCTATGGTGTTGTTGTCGTTTTAAATTGTTTCTTTAAAAGTGCAGTGGAAAATTGATAGTGGTGTCACAGTGATGGTTTTAAACTAAAAAGTGTGCAGACAAAATAGTAAATATTATCTTGAGAGACTTAAGTTTAAGTTAAATAAATGGGCACTTTAAATCATCTCTACATACAGGGACAGAAAACAGAATAAACTTAACATAATAATAACAATATTGAAAAATACAACCCTTCTCAATAACTATTATAGTGTTTTATTAGTTTAGCAAACTCTATATACACGATCCATTAAAATCCGTTCAGTCAATTTTCAGCTGTCTATCACGAAAACATTATTCGCACATTTCCCATAACTATTGGGATTTTTTACCGACTTTAATAACAAGAGGAGGTTAATAATGATAAGTGCTTGGATGAGGAAGACCTAGGGCAAAGTTGTAAAGCTCTTTGGAAGAGGCTTATATCTCTACGCCTAAGGTGAATGAGAGGGTGGCTTAGTTGAAAATGGGCAGATTTTTACAATAACTTCTATTACAAATATATTAACAACTAGCTGTTCCCGCGAGCTTCGCTTCGCCTTAAAAAGTTTTCCCGTGGGAATTCCGGGATAAAAAGTAGCCTATGTTCTTTCTCAGAGTCTAGACCATATGTATACCAAATTTCATTCAAATCCGTTCAGTAGTTTTGGCGTGAAAGAGTAACAGACAGACAGACAGACAGACAGACAGACACAGTTACTTTCGCATTTATAATATTAGTTAGGATAACCCGCAACACGCGTGTGTTTGCAACAACGATAATTTAATACGAACTAGATGGAGTGTCAGTGCAAAATTGCAAATGAATATTTGTGACTTTATTCATTGGTACAATGCTTGTCATGTCATTAGGTTGAACTTAAAACGGTTTGACAGCAAATAAAATGCGTACAGTGTTTGCTTTGTTTTGTATGTGCCACAGCATCTGGTTCGTATATCGTGAATCTAAGGTTCTAAGCTCTGAGGCCACCGCTCGACCCCCCGATAGTACATTTAAATACTACAGCAAACTCGCTCGTGAGTTGACCGTGACAACCAACCGTTTTATCGGTACATAAATCAGAGCGAACCGACAACCTGTTCTAAACTTGTCACGTAGTTTTTACACCATTTTATTTATATCTAAGCGCGATTTTTTGCCGCTTGAAAAAGGATTCGAGTAAGAATTACGCTTGGGCTAGCCTTTTCCCAGGCAAAGTTGCCTCGCCCGTGGACCAGCGTGATGGGAAATGGTCCAAGCTTAGGAAGGCAGTTTAGACCTTGAAGATATGCACAAAGGTTCCACTCGAGAGAGCCAGGTGCAGGTACACCCCCATAGGGAATAGAATAGAATAGAATAACGCGGATGAACCTCTGATTAGTCCGTCCGGAACGTCCGTAGTCGAGCCACTTTCAGTGATCGTAACTGATCATTGAAGTTGAAGCAACACATGGCACTGGCATTTCAAGCGGTTGTTTTCTGGGCGCTTCCGTGCTTCGGATGGCACGTTAAGCCGTGGGTCCCGGTTGCTGTTTTGGCAGCAGTCGTGAAGCCTAGTCAGAGGCCTTCGGGCAGCTTGAAAACATCTGACAGTCCGACAATTCTATTAGCACAAGCTTGCTAGACTAAGGGCTGATTTTTCAACAGTCAGATAAGAGTTATATGAGGAATAAAATTAGACATTGACAGCAACAATTTTATTCTTCAGATAACACTTATCTGACCATTGAAAAATCTGCCCTAAGAAGGGAAAGGTAGAGTCGGGTAGGTTAGGAGGCGATATGAAGTTTGCCGGGCCAGTTAGTAAAACATAAATCTATTCCAACTACTTCATAATCACATATCACTCCACTCATAATATATTACGACGAGCACAAAACCTCGAGAAAGACAAAAGCCACTTCGTTCTCTATAAATGGCGGACAATCGTGCAGTTAATACAATATTTATGCACTGTTTCACGGAATCGAGTCGTCATTAGTATCTAATCCGCTTTGTGGTAACAGGCGGACTTAATGCTACAAGCATTTTTCAGTTATCAGTCCCCGACAAAACAGAGGGTTGTTAGAAGTTTTACGTGTTTACGAAGTTTACGTGTTACGTTTGTACGAAGTTTACGTGTTACGTTTGTACGAAGTTTTCAGTGTAACGTACGTATCTGTCTGTGGTAGCGTAGTTCAGAAACCACTGAACCGATTAGTATTTTTTATGGGTCAATTGTTACTCCCAGTGTTTTAGCCTATTTTATCAAAATCGGTTTAGCCGTTCAAAAGTTTAGCGACTTTTAGTGTTGAATATCGGGAGTTTTTAACGATATTTAGGTTGGGTTATTGCATATAAAAATAATAAATCCCTTCACAGAAAATAGAATAATAAGTCCCTTCTTATGCAAATTAAAATATTATAACAAAATTCAAGACCCCTAAATGGCGAATCTACACAACCAAAAAAACGTAACAACCTATTTGCAGTGTTACTACTTTTTGCGCACATTCCATAGACAAAAGAAGCTGTCGCGTTTAGTTCAACAAATATACGTGTCTATGGTCAGTAAAATTTAACTGGCGTTGTTTTTGTTTTCTTTTTTGAAAAAGGAATGCCGGGAATTCGGTCCCACCACGTCCCAGGGCACGTGCCTCAATTAAGATCTGAGATTTTGAGATTGAAAAAAAAGTTGAGCCTAATTTTGTTTGAAGGGTTCCTCCGTATTTTTACAATCTTATATTTTTTATCGTAAAGGATAAAATAATTAAGATAAAGATAAAATACTCTTTATTGCACACAAAAAGAAACAGTATTAAAACATAAACAGAAAATAAATAGCACAATCGGCGGCCTTATTACTAAAAGTAATCTCTTCCAGACAACCAAATTGAAAGGACATAGAAATAATGAAAAAGGGTAGCGTGTGAAAATAAGAGATATTTATAAAAATAAACGTATAAAGTATAAGTGTAAAATGCAATCATATTAAAAAAATATGCTCTTCCTCACTTAAATGTCTACAAAACTGATCCTTCCGGTTCAAAGCTTAACCCTTAGATTAACAACACACAAAAAAGATGGTGTGTCACATACAAAATTATATTTTAATTATATTTTGTGAAACGCTGTTGGTTTTTTTTTTCTAAACAATAAATAAATAAAAACTGTCCGCATTTTGTTTACTGTCAAACCGTTCTTAGTGACAATATTGTACCAAAGTAAAAACTCTTCTAATCGAACTAATTAAAAATATGAACTCAGTCATAGAAGTGAGTTGTTATTTTGTCGACACGTTTCTTTTACAGCATATGCTGAGCTGGTGCCGTTTTGACACTCTGGACAGCATCCTTTATTTGTTTGTATTGTTTGTTCTGTATTAAGTATTCTCGTTATTTTGTTATTGTTTCTTTTTCTTTTCTTTTTCTGTCTTATTATTCTGTCTCAGTGTGTCAAATAAATGTATCCTTCTTTCTATCTTTCTTTTGTACTGACACTCCAAAGGTTCGTATTAAAATATCGTAAAATGTTGTAACGTATCGTTTTTCCCAAAAAGCCCGCGGTACCCTAAACCAGTGGAGGAATCCAGAAAAAAAAACCAGCCAGCCTCCGCGCATAATGAGCAGGTGACTCACGCTGATTGGCCGCCCGACTACGATTCCAAATTCGAAATTGGGAAAAGAAAATTATAAACATTACGCCACCCTCGGAAGAAGGACTGATGTCGTGATGATTGCTGAACCTCTTTGGATGTTGCTTATTTCTCGTCTTGCATTCGAAAGCCAAAAATTATGGTAGAATGTTATAAATTTGGCGGGATTGTCCCAAAAGTGTGGTTCTCTTCCTCAAGTCCAGTTGTTAGATTAAGGCCTTGTTCCTCAATGTCTGGTTAGTGGCTACCTGTGAGATAAAATACATGCTGTCACTGTCAAAAAAATAATAACAGAAAGTGACAGCATGTATTTTATCTCACAGGTAGCCACTAACCAGACATTGTGGAACAGGGGCTAAATATTAAAAAAATATATTAAATATTACGAATTAATATTCGCGAAGTTATCTGCACGTATAGGTATCTAATTGATGTACCTATGTATAATAATTATTATTACAATGATCTTTCAAACGACATAAAATTTATGAATCTCTAAAAGTTTTGTGAAAAAGTGTAATTTAAAAAAATCTCTAAAATATATTTTTTAGAAAAAAGTGGAATACCTCATCGACAAAACTATCAAGTTATTGTGATAGAGAAAACACATGCACAATGGACAACATTTCAAAAAACTAAAGCTGCTATAAATCGAAAACCATTTCGAGATTTAGCTCTAAAGGCCACAAAAAAAATGTTTTTGTATTTTTTGGATGTATCATTTTTGAGAAAATCATAAAATAGTAAAAAGTGCTGATGACGTCATGCATCAGGTGCGATGCATTTTGAAGATCAAAGCCTATAGATTTAAAAACAAAGTAACTGTCACTTTCATTTTTGATTGACGTTGACGTTTTATCGAGACGTTGTTGTTTATTTGGGTCATTTTCATTAATTCTGTTCTGACACCTTCTGACTATTTTTTTTATTTATTATTAAGAGATGACCTCTATATAATATGTCCCAGAGCATGCCACCGCCTACACAGCTGAAAAAATGCTTCTGATTATTTTTTTACATGATAAGTACCTACTTTCCATCATTAGAAATATCAAGGTCATTTGAAAATGACCCATTTGTTGGTTGGCATGTAAACAAAGTTTAAATGTCACTTGTCAGTGTCATTTATGTTTTTTTCGAGACTCAGGCAATAGACAAAAATAAAAATTGAGGCTAATATGTGACGTCACTTCCGGTTTTAAAATAATTAACTTTAAAGTTAAAAATAACATGCAAAAACTTATGTATATACAAAATAAAAAAATACGGGTCCACTAATTTTCTATAAACTTTCCGAATAACTAATAAAAATATAGGGTAAAGAAAATGAAATGTTGTCCATTGTTAGTTAAAAATAACTATGTTTATGTTCGAAAAAACCCCGTAGACAGAATACATTTAATGATCCCGGAAAACTCACCCTATTCTCATCACGCGCTCACCTCACATACATATATACATACATAATTTGTTGTCCTTGACTGTGAAGTATGGTCTTTTGTTCTTATTTCTGTGGTAACTGTCTGTCTCACACATTATGGATATGGATTAGTTCGTATGAGCATCGTAGGTGTCTGATAAAATCTGATGTCGTATGTATTTGTTGTTTGTGTCATTCAATAGTGAATTTTGTTGTAGAGATGATTTGACAGTGTTCTTAACTTTGTAACTAAATTAATTCAGCTGTGTCTCTTGATTATTGATTATTAGTAAAATATTCATTTCCGGACAGTGCAAATTAATTCCAACAAACATGAGATAGCCCAGTGTTAGATAGTGAAATAAACAAAAACAAAAAAACAATCCAAAATGGCGACCAGCTACAGAACCAAAGTGACACTTCTAGTTATACTAAACATTATAGTGAAAACACAGTGCGATAATGATATAGTGCGACCAACCAAATATGCTATGCCTATAGCCGAAGAACCTTTACTACGAAGCAGTGATGACAGATCGGAGAGAACCATCGTAGATGATATACCACCACCTACAATACCTGATGAAGAAGAAGTAGAAACTACACTACACATAACAACTGGAGCTCCAGTGTTTACTGAAAACAATTACGATCAAACAGACGCCGTCTTCACGACTGCATCGAATACTGAAACCATCCAAGACATACCGGAAGCCTTAGGTCTTACCAATGATGAGACGAATTTGACAGAAGATTTGCCCGAAAACGATAGAGGGAATGAAAGTATAGACGTTACTACGGCGGTCAACTATGAAACAGCGATGGCTACTGAAGTAGCCGTGGAGAAAGACGATGTTGACAAACAAATAGACACAGTCGATGCCAACATTGAGGAGGAAACAGACGATAGTACTAAGGTGAGTCTATTGTTTAAATATTACTACATTTATAGATTACTGTGCAGTTATGTAAATTTCCGTGTTATGACAGTATTTATTGAGGTCGTTACGTTTTAGCTTATTAAAGAGCTAGACCAGCTACCGTACCACGACCGCACATACAGACAGATGTGTGACAGGTGGGCGACGCTGCTTACAGCATAAGCAGCGTCGCCCACCTGTCACACATCTGTCAGATCCATACAAGTTACGTCAGATTTGACAAGTGAGCGACGGTGATTAAGGATTGTTAATTGCAAATTTTCGGTGGTGATAACCCCACAGTATGTCGTTATTTGCTGACTGACCAGGGTGCGCCAGACGTAGATATGAACTGGTGATACGTCTCTCGAGGAGTAAATTGTCATGCACCCCAATATAATATTAAAAATAAAAACTATTAGGCATAAGTCATAACCACTGGAGAATGCGAACTAGAGCAAACGTAGCGTGGGACGCCATCGGTGACAACCAACGCACGTCCACAGCTGAACCTAGCATAGTCACAACGCTATGTTGACTTAGCCCTTCATCAGCCACTACCAGCCGAAGGGCGTCCCACACTAACACACCTCGTGGAATTCTTTCAACGACAGATGTGACCTAGACTATCCGCGCCGGTCGCATTAAACGACCAAAACAACACACAAGCATTTTACGTTTACTCAAAACCTGTTCTGTGCATTTAGATCAATAGTTTAAATAATTTAAAGTTGAAGGTGATCTGCATTAAACTCGGCCTCAGCTGGGTTTTAACTAGCTTTTGCACTTAGCTTCGCTTGTGTTTGTAGATAGTCGCGTACATAAACACTCATGTTTTGTGCTCACTTGGGCGGGATAAGCAGAGCTATGAAAGAAACGTGAAATAGCCCTGATGATTGCCTTGCTAAAATGCATAGTACAATGCGCATTGAGGATTTCGTATCTCAAAACAGAGTGACCAAGGGTGATTCTCAAATGACGCGATTTAGGTATGTCCAAGCCATAAAATACATGAAATTGATAGTTTTATACCAGGATGTATTTTTTTTTAAATAATGTATCTTGTGACCGTTTTTATACATTAGTAATGTAATGCATAAATTTATAAAGAAAGCGACAATGATTTTTTAAAACTCAATATCATAAGTTCTTTGGCGCGTCCTTCACTTGATTTTATTTTTAGGTCAAGAAAAACTCACTTTTTAAAGTAAAATAAGCTTATGATTTATATGTTATCATTATAACAGATACTTATGGTAATTGTAAATTAGGTTTCTATTCACTCTTAGGTTTACTTTTCAAAAATATAACGCATTCAATTTTGTCCGAGAAAAAAAACTAACTTCTTTGGCGTAACGATACCGTCTTCCTACTCTGCGTTTAAACGATCACCGGACATCATCACCATGCGTCCCTCACCCTTCAGTCCCCCACTATCTTCGACCAGGAGCAAAGGAGCGTAAGTTTACGGAGTATGACGAAAAAATTTTTTTTTTGCGCCATAACGGGTTTTGGTCAGGTAAGTGCCTAATTTCTTCGATTGTTACTTTCATGCTATTATTTGTTTTTGTTGCATACATATTTTTGTCCACGTATGTCTATTCAAACAGTATGCACGTGTCAATAAAAGGTTCCAATTGTACATCAGCTTTCTGTAAAAATAAATTTTAAGTGATGATTTCTAATTTCGTTGGCAATAATTTCTTTGGATTTCTTTGGCATTCTGCGCCAACGAAATTAGTTTTGATACAAAGAAATTAGTATTGAGTATGAAACACCATTAATAACGCTAACTTTATGCATTCAATGTCTATTATGGTTAATTCTCTCATCATCATCATCAGCCAATAATCATCCACTGGACATAGGCCTCTCCCAATAAGCGCCACAACACTCGGTTCTCGGCCTTCCTCATCCAACTACTACCGGCTACCCGCCTAAGGTCGTCAGTCCAGCGGGCAGGAGGGCGTCCCACGCTGTGGTTGCCTGTTCGTGGTCTCCACTCGAGAACTCGTCTACCCCAACGGTTATCGGTTCTTCGGCAGATTTGACCAGCCCACTGCCACTTCTGGTTGCATATTTTGACAGCTATGTTGGTAACCTTAGTCCTCTGACGGATAACCTCATTTCTGATACGATCCATCAGAGAAACCCCAAGCATAACTAGAGAGTTATGCTTGGGGTTTCTATGGAGAGCCATAGCACGCTGAGCGACTTTAAATCGGTGGACCAGTCCTACCGTCAGTGTCCACGTCTCAGCACCATACGTCATCACTAGCAGGACGCATTGGTTGAAGACTTTTGTCTTCGGGCTCTGAGGAATGGACGAGGAGAATATGTGACGAAGTTTCCCGAATGCAGCCCAACCCAGTTGGATGCGCCTTGCAGCTTCCTTGTCCAAGTTGCTTCTGCCTAGCCGAATAGTCTGCCCGAGGTAGACATATTCTTGCACAACTTCGATTGTTGCCTCACCAACGACGACCGGCTCCGGTTTCATGTGAGCATTGTACGGTGGCCTGCGCCTAAAAGTATACAGGCGGAGTTTTTAAAATAGCGATCTCAAGCTCACATGCTACTCAAGCACATCCACATAAACACCACTGCTACACACATCACACACAACACGTCCCCGGATTTATAACAGATGTAGCTGGTCCCTTCATCATCAGGGATCGCTATTTTAAAAACTCCGCCTGTATACTTTTAGGCGCAGGCCACCGTACATGACTTTCGTCTTGTCCTAGTTCATACCGAGGCCTACACGTCGGGAAGCAGCATTTAGGCCACTTAGCATCATGCTAAGTTCCTGCAGAGATTCTGCCCTAATAACGATGTCGTCCGCGAAGCGGAGGTGTGACATGTACTCGCCATTTATAAATATGCCATGTCCTTTCCAGTCCAACGTCTTAAAGACATCCAGTGAATTGGTGAACAGTTTCGGAGATATCACATCCCCCTGTCTCACTCCACGTTTCAGTTGGATAGGTCTTGTCTTGTGGTCCTGTACTTGGACAGTCATAGTAGCAGCATTGTACAGACACCTCAACACCTCGATATAGCGCCAGTCGATTTGGCATCTCTGCAAGGATTCCAAAACTGCTTAGGTCTCGATGTAGTCGAAGGCTTTTTCACAGTCCACAAAAGCTAGATACAGAGGCTGATTATACTCCTCGGTCTTCTGTATAATCTACCTTACTGTGTGGATGTGGTCTATTGTACTAAAGCCTTTTTGAAACCCAGCCTACTCCGGGTGCTGAAACTCTTCTAACTTTTGGGCAAGACCATTCGTGATAACCCTTGAGAATAGCTTGTATACATGGCTTAAAAGCGAGATCGGTCTATAGTTCTTCAGAAGGGTTTGGTCACCCTTCTGAAGAACTGTAGTCCTCTCTAGAAGCTGGTGTTGACAGCTCCAATTTGGTGCAGTGTGGGACGAAGGGTCGACTTCACCAGACATCTCCTCTCCAGCTTGAAGTTGATATTCAGAGTGCCTCGGAGAAGTCGGTGATCACTCCCAGTTTTAAACCTATTGATCACTGGGACATATCTGAAAATGTGCAGCTTGTCAGTCATAATGAAGTCTTTTTCGTTTTTCGTCCTACCATCGGGACTTGCCCATGTCCACTTCCTCTGGGGCCGATTCTTAAAGAAACACTTCATCAGAAAGAAAGCCCCTCCCTTTCGAGGAAATCTACAAGCATTTGCCCTCTCTGGTTTCTACTACCAAAGCCATGATGTCCTACCCTCGATTCGTCGCATTCTTGTACTCCCACTTTGGCGTTGAAGTCCTCCTAATCACAACGGTGTATTGGGTCCTAGCAGTACACGTGATGCCCTAGAGATATCCTCGTATACTGCTTCGACTTCTGTGTCAGAGTGTGCCGAGGTTGGTGCATATAACTGTACGACCTTCAAGGAATACCTCTCGGTTAGTTTAAGTACTAGGTACGCTACCCGATTTGACACACTGCTGATCTCCACTACGTTGTTGACAAGGGTCTTGTTGACGAGGAATCCTACGCCACCTTGGGACAGTTGGTCGCCCTCCTGATGGTAGAACATGTGGCCGGACTCCAGGGACATCGTGTCCTCGTCCTCTTTACACTTTTTTATTACCGGTGACGCTGCTGCCCATCGCCGGCCTATAGGATTTAGAGTAGCTGTTTTTGGATGGTTATACTGCCATCATCCGGTCGCCAGAGCCTCGTCTGTTATTTAGCAGAGTGCATCACGGGCAGGTGAAGTTGGCAATTGGTTCATTCGGATGTTTAGAACCCTTGCACCCTTACGTGATCAGGTAATTATGTTAAAAACAAATGAAGATATGCGTGATTTTTAGTTTTGTTCTGTATTATTTGCAATCTACGTATAAAACTAATTTCTTTAAAACAATTTCTAATTTCTTTGTTCTTAAAACTAACTTCTTTGGGACCTTTTATAATTTCTTTGGTGTGTTTTCTAATTTCATTGGTGCCAATCTAATTTCATTGGCCCAAAATTGTTTAAAATCGCTGTAACTTTGAATCGGCTCGATAGATTTCAGGGCCAATAAGAGATAACTAAAGAGGTCTAAAGCCTCTACAATATGTGGGGTATAATATTCAAACAACATGAAAAAAAAAATGCGCCAAAGAAATTATGCTTTTGGAGCCATTTTTTGAGAATCACCCCCAAATGGTGTAGTGGTTAGAGACCCTCACTATTATGCCAAAGACGGGACTCGGAACGGGTTCGTTTACCGGCCGGGGCAGATATATTTTGTTTAAAGATAGATATTTGTACTCGGGCCTGTCTATCTATGTATTTGTGTAGATATATCAGCAGTCCGATACCCATATTAGTCAGGCTCTGCCTAGTTTGGGGTTGGATGGCCATGTTATTATTAGAAAGAGAACGCTTTTATAGACATGACGGTCTGAGTCCAGAGAACAAATAACACTATCTTTATTAAGAGTTTGATAAAGACCCAATTTCTCCTACTCCCCTTTCACTTGACAGACTCATTGATTGATTGATTTATTTATTCAACTTAAAACTAAACACCTCCAAACTACTCCAATCCACTTCACTTCAATCCACTTCTAGTCTAACTTCAACTCTTTCCCTTCACAGACAGAACCAACACCCACCATCAGCTCACCCCCACCGTCACCAGCGACCACCACGCCGGCTGAAGACAGCCCGACCCTCGGCCCGAGGGTGACCCGGTTCGAGGAGGATAGGGACGCGGGGCAGAGGAGCCCTAAGACTGAGCATTGTTAGTACCAAAGTACTTCATGTTTTTTAAGTAAACAATATTAGTAAGAATGATATCTGGATGACTGGATAAGGATAGCATGCTTGCTACATGCAGTAATCCTTAAGGTTCAAACCCCCATTTTCAATGCTTCGACCATTGCAAGGTTACCCCTTAGGTTATAGAGTAATATCTTTCCAAGGCACTAGCACTAATGTCTTTCAAACCCTTTATCTTTCTACAACCTACAACCGATTAACGACAAAACCTATCCATGACGAGCTGGTGCGTATTATTATATATTTTTTGTCGATGTCTTTGTGCAAAACAAATGTTTCTTTATCTCTATCTCTACCCCTAACAGCGGACCCAATCATAGAGACCCGAAGCTTCGACCTGACAAAACCCAGATCATCACCTCAAGCGTCTCAATCCGCCACCCTTCGGTCCTGGCTAGAAGACCCGTGGCTGCGCGCGCCCCCCGGGCTGCTGGTGCCGCTGCGGCCGGGGGCGCTGCGCCGCGCGCTGGCCGTGTGGGGGGACGCGGCCGGGGGGACAGGACTCAATGTCTCAGATATTGTCGTCATTGGATACGACGCTAATGGTAAGTTTTGGGATTCTTAACGCGTCTGTGAATCTGTGGTATCGTAGCTCCTAAACGGCTGAACCGGTTTTCGATTTTGTTTTTTTGGATTATAGCTAATGTTACCCCGAGTGCTCTGAGCCATATTTCATCAAAATCGGCTCCGCCTTTCTTAAGTTACGCGCTGTTTAGTTTTGAATGTCGGGGTTTTAAAAACCTGGATTAGGTATCCTGATAGGGTTGAGGTATTGAATACATTGAGGGTAAGGCTATATGCTCCGGTCCTGGCTAGAAGACCCGTGGCTGCGCGCGCCCCCCGGGCTGCTGGTGCCGCTGCGGCCGGGGGCGCTGCGCCGCGCGCTGGCCGTGTGGGGGGACGCCGCAGGCACCGGGCTCAATGTGTCTGATATTGTGGTCATTGGGTATGATGCTAACGGTAAGTTTCGGGATTCTTAACGCGTCTGTGAATCTGTGGTATCGTAGCTCCTAAATGGCTAAAACGATTTTGGATTTTGTTTTTTTGGAATATAGCTTATATTACCCCGAGTGATCCAAGCCATCCTAACTAATATTATAAATGCGAAAGTAACTGTGTCTGTCTGTGTGTCTGTCTGTTACTCTTTCACGCCAAAACTACTGAACGGATTTGAATGAAATTTGGTATACATACGGTCTAGACCCTGGGAAAGAACATAGGCTACTTTTTATCCCGGAATTCCCACGGGAAAACTTTTTAAGGCGAAGCGAAGCGCGCGGGAACAGCTAGTATTTCATAAAAATCTGCTTAGCCGTTCAAAAGTTATGCGACTTTGAGTGTCGACGGGGGTTTTTAACGTTGTAACGGTTATACAAAATCTGGATTTGGAATACTGAATGAAAAAATACTTATCAAAACAAAAAAGTATGATGGAAGAATGGCCAGGCAGTGCATAATGTAGGTAAGTATACTGGATTAAGATGATGATAGAAATTGACTTAGCACGAGTTAACGTAATTAAAATTACGGTATAATTAATAAATACAATGAACAATAAACTAATTGTCTCTTGCGACGGGTGAAGTTAGAAATCGCACAATTTATAGGTCTATCTTGTTCGTATATTGGTAATCTATGACTTTTTAGAAGTTTTTCTGGTCGTACAAAGTTGTATTCAATATACCGATTGCATGACAGACTGTGTTAGTTAGTTTTTAGTTTAATTTATACGAGCAGTAAAATAAATATCTTACGGATACGAAAAACTTTATCCGTAACATGGTAAGTACCTAAATCAGTGCGAACTACAGGAAAAAACTTACAATAGACAGTCTTTGGTTAGCATTCTTATCAGAATTTACAATGATTATTGCAAGAAATGCGTACTTAACTATAAAGGCCCGTTTCACAATATGGCGATACGGCTCGTGAGTGAGAAGCGGGTGGATCGCTATCGAGTCACCTCTGACTACCCCTTCGGGGATTACAATCGTGAGCACATTACACTCACGGGCAATGAAAAAGTTCCACCCACAAAATGCCGAAACTAAACAACCCCAATTTTTTCAAACATTTCATTTGAAATTTGAACAAAATATCACCGTAAAAATGTTGGTAGTATCCTGATATGCTCTATTAAATGTTGGAGAAGGCATCACTAAGCTAGCCTTTTTCGTTTAGGAGTAATTTGGTGTTTTTCTCAGTGGAACCTTTTCATTGCCCGTGAGTGTATTATGTATGTACGTACGTAATAGAAGGAAAATTGATATTAAACATACGATATACATTTGAATAACATTTATAATTAATGTTTCTATACTTTGCATAGTTACGTATCTAGGTAATAAATAAGAAAATTACTTATTAAACACAAGTGGATAACCATAATAGGGTCCAATTTTATCAGTGTATCAGTTGGGAGGTGAATCTATCCATCATTACTAGACCAACTGCCATTTAGTCGGCTAAGTTTGCATAATAAGACCGCAGCCTTAAAGTAAGCGTCCACCTTCCGTATGGGACGAACGGATTTTCATAAATTTATAGAGAAACGGCGACGGCGATGCCGATGAAGCGGACGCACTTGTGTGACTTTCTATACAAAGAATACTGAATGCGATGCGTCCGTTGCGTGCGATGCCGAAAGGTAGACGTTTACCTTTACAGAGCTTTAGGTTAAAATAACATCCAACCGGTCATTCTACCGTAATCCTAACTAATATTATAAATGTGAAAGTAACTGTGTCTGTCTGTCTGTCTGTTACTCTTTCACGCCAAAACTACTGAACGGATTTGAATGAAATTTGGTATGTATATGTCGCAGGCAACTGGTTTAATCTCCTGTTTGATTGAACCGCTAGCCCGTTCATTGGATGACGCTGTTTAGTTGTATGACTAGGCCGAACGTTGAATGCACATGCGTCATTAAACGTTCAACTACTTGGCGGATTGAAACATAGCCGTTTGAAAAGCGCGGGCTAAAAATCAGTCAGGTGATTTAAAGTTTTACATTTTTCCCACTGTGGCGGCGGCGCTAGTAGTCACCAAAACAAATATGGCGTCAAACAGCTCGCACAGAAAGCACTGTAATTGACTTTTTTTCAAATAAATGAGGTTTAAAGTGCTAAAGTGGTTAAAATTTGTTGTAAAATAGTGTCACAGCATGGATTTACCTTTAATTACCCCGTCACCGGCTACTTTCAAAGAGAAATTCGAGACGCAACTCTCGAATTACGAACAACAACATCAAGGTACGTTTATTGTTATTGTTTAGTTAATTTGTGAGATTAGAGCTTTGTAACATACAGAGATGGGGCTCTTTCTGTTTTTACCCGACTGCCGAAGGAGGAGGGTAATGTTTTTGCCAAGACAGAATGAGCCCCATATCCGAACGGAGAGTAATTTGTCAAAATTGAGGTTCATCAGAAAATTTTATATTTATACGATAAATAAATACATTTGACTTTGACTTTAACATAGTGCTTTTATTGTCGTGAATACAATAACAATTTATTCTGGCGTTACTGTTTCAGGATCCCAAAGAAAGCCATGGACTAACGAAAGAATTTTAGAGGTTATAAACAATGTTCAAAAGGCTAGGGTGTCCATGATTTCGAAGCAAGACAGGACATCTATGGACTATTACTGGATATCAAAGTACGATACTATGGTTATAGCGAGCGAAGATTATTTAATATTTAAAAGGAAATCTCCTGATGACCCGACGGTGCGTATTATACCTAGAAGCGAATATTTTAGCACATTGGAAGGCATCCATAAAGCATGCGGTCATGGTGGACGGGACAAAATGTCACATGCTATCAAGTCAAGATATTATATACCAAGAAAAGCAATAGACATATTCCTTGCTCTTTGTCCTACATGTGAAACGAAAAAAGCTTTACCCAAAAAAGGTATAGTAACAAAGCCAATTGTATCGCAGGATTTCAATATTCGAGGGCAGGTAGATTTGATGGATTTTCAGTCTTGTCCCGATGGCGAGTACAAGTGGTTATTGAATTACCAAGACAACGCTACAAAATTCGTTAGCCTTCGGCCGCTTAAAACTAAAAGAGCACAGGAGGTAGCAATGGAATTAATGAAAATATTTATGATTTTTGGAGCACCTTACATCTTGCAATCTGATAACGGACGCGAATTTACGGCAAAGGTTATCGAAGAATTAACTTCCATGTGGCCTGAGTGTAAAATAGTTCATGGGAGCCCTAGGCATCCTCAGACACAGGGCAGTATAGAAAGAAGTAACCAGGACGTCGAAAATATGCTGAGGGCGTGGATGACTGACAAAAACTCGACAAATTGGTCTATAGGATGCTACCATGTTCAATATAAAAAAAATGCTTCATTTCATCGCATTATTGGAAGATCTCCATACAAAGCTTTATTTGGTTGTGACCCCAAAGCTGGATTAAATGATTCAGCTATACCTCTTTCAATTCTAAGTAATGTTGAAACAGAAGAACAATTACAAAACCTCTCGCAGCAAGAAATCATTAGTGAAAACAATCTTGTCGATTCAGCTATAAAGCCTGTAAATTCAGAAATTGTAATTGAAGAACAGCTAACTATAAATGTTGAAGTTCCTGATCTAATTGAATCTGATTCAAATTTCAATTTACAAGTTCAAGAACAACCAAGTGACAACAGAGCCCATACTGAAACTGAGGAGTTAGAGAACATAGAGCCAAACTTTACTTGTGTTGTATGCCATAATGCTTGTACTGGGGCACATACGTGCAGGTCATGTGAAAATAATGTGCATGCTATTTGTGGATTACCGGATGAGGAACATGAAGGCTATGGTTCAAAGGTTATTTGTTTCTTATGTAAAAGTGAACAAGATATACAATCTCAACGAAATGAAGCTTATGAAGGAACAAAAAGAGCTGCTGAGAAAATGATAAATAATACGGCAAAAAAACTACCACCACTGGGCATTGGTGAAACGGTGATTATTAGCGTTCCAAAAGTAGACCGTGGTCCTTTGGACACACAGAATATAAGAGGAAAAATTGTTGACTTCCGAAATGGCGTATACAGAGTAGGAACTAAAGCGGGAATCATGAAAAATTGGTTTGCACGTCATGAAATGCAATTTTCATCCGAAGATTATATTGATGATATTCCAGATATACCAATATCTTTAAGAGAAGCTGTGTCACGGGAATCTTTATTTGGAGGCCAGGGTTTTCAAAAATGTATTTGTAAACCAGCGCAAAAACAGTGCCGCACAAAACGGTGTGCCTGTTTTAAGAAAAATATGCTCTGCAATTCTAAATGCCACAACAGTTTGACCTGCGTTAATAAATAAGTACAAAATTGAAAAGTGACTCCAATTAAGATGACTTAAGAATTAAGATGACTGATTTTTTTAAAATTTTATTGTTATAATTACAATTACTTTGTCTAATAATTATGAACAGATTTTGATTGTTTGGTTGGTAATAATACTGAAATAGGGAAGAGATGGTCTTATATGTATAACCTAAACTAATAATTAAAACATAAATATCTGCCAAAGTTTCTTAGAATTTTATAATAATATCTAACATTCCGAAGAATTTAAGGCTGCCTACGCACTGGCGACCATGGTCGCCGCGACCTGGCCGCGGCGGCCAGTGAATTCTGGACTTTATATGGCAATTGCTATAGCCCCTACGCACTTAGCGGCCAGCGGACATGTACTGGCGACCATAGACGCGGCGGCCTGGCCGCGTCTATGGTCGCCAGTGCGTAGGCAGCCTTAAAGTTGATTTTAATAAAGTTTAAAGTATTATATTTTTGTACTAATTACACAAATGCCTGGAAATTGTCGTACAATTTTATGTTCTTAAATAGAAATAAGTGTATTGTTGCTATTTAGATAATATAAGAGATGTGTAAGAGATTGCTATTATTGTTACTACGTGCACGTAGTTAATAAACTGTTGTTGGTTTATAGATTTTATTATATGTTAGCAAGAAGTTTTTGTTGCTTGTATTGTTTTTTTCACTAATGCCTTAATAAATGAAACTTTTCCTGTGATTTTAAATATTTTGTTTATTTTATCCAATCCCTCATTTTACTAGGTGACAAATACTAACAGTAAAGAATTTTTTAGGCTCCCAGAAACTCGCATATTTTAATTAATCACTTTAAAATTAATAAACTTATGATTTTTTTTCTCTATTTACATTAAGAAAAATACGAGATTAATTAAAGCTTTGGATTATAAAATCATAATAAAATCCGTCATGCCAGGTCTTCATTTTTGTTTATCTTAAGTAAGGTTACCTATTTATAATCCGAATTTATAGTCACCCTACTCACCCTTATCAAATATTACTATCCTATCCTATTATGTACCGAGACATTTTATCATTCATTAATTTTAAGTAAGCTTAACTTTTAAGTTGCGAACTCATGGTCACCCTAACCAAACATTCCAAGGTCGACTATATCCCATTCAACGACTTCGCTATTATAACGTTCAGTCAAGACGTTGGACGTTACCGTCAACCACTTGACGAGTTGTTCTTTAGGCATACAACTGAATGGCGTCATCCAATGAACGGGCTAGCGGTTCAATCAAACAGGAGATTAAACCAGTTGCCTGCGACATATACATATGGTCTAAACCTCCCGGAATTCGCACGGGATAACTTTTTAAAGCGAAGCGAAGCTCGCGGGAACAGCTAGTCTTACATCTTTGATTGATGACTTTAAAATTTTACTGTTTCATAAAAAACAACACACGTGTTTCGAAAATCCGCTATTTTCGACCATAAATCATTAATTAACAATCTTGTTTTTTAATCAGCCGTGCCGAATAGTCGACTTCGATCGAGCATCACGATTGAATGACTCGATTTAATCGAGATAAGTTTTTTTTTTATTTCGTTTGTCTTCCAATTGATTTGGTAATGTCGATTTTTTCGGGTTTAAATGTTGTCCAAGGTTGTGTTTATCTAGTAAGTACTAGCACGTTATTATTTTAAAGTCAGAGTTTTTTTAAATCATTACAATACATAAATTAAGACGAGGCTCAGTAACTGCCGAAATCTTAAAAGTAACATTCAAAAGGGCTGCACGATAGTAGTTCGAAAATCGGTTCAGTCGCTTGGGAGACGCTACCACAGACAGATACACAGACGCACACATACACAGGCACGTGAAACATACAACACCCCTTATTTTCCGTCAGTGGTTAAAAACATATGTATGAGTGCACATAACATCTCAGAAGAACATAAGTTTGTTTAGCGACATTGAACACAAACAGTAGTTGCAAAGGTTAGTGTCATATTATGCAATTAAATAACACTTATGCATGCATGGACAGTGAGGTAAATAATGTAAATATTAATAATAAATAGTATACGTGAAAAACCAGTTGTAAGATAAATAGGTTGAAATCTATCAGTGAAGAAGCACAAGTCACCCAAAGGCAAATAACAGGAGAAAAAACTCAAAATTGGTTTAGCAGATTCTGAGATTACGGCATTCTGTCTCGCAAGCTTTACATTTGACGGCACCGTAGCTAAGGCGATAGTCAAGCTGCTTCCGAAGCTGGGGGCCGCGGGTTCGAATCCCGCCCAGGGCAAACATTTGTGTGATGAGCATTTGAGTTTGCCTTGTGTCTGGTTGTCGTTTATATATTTAAAAAAACACACACACTCACGCCTTGTACTAATGTACTCCCTTGCGGCCCTTGCGGGGTAGGCAGAGGTGCATTGCTGCACCCACTTTTCGCCAGAGTGTTATGTTAGTCCCAATTAGGGCATGCAATACCGGAACAATTTTCAATACCGGTATTGAGTTCCGGTATTACATCTCAATACCGGGATCCCGGTATTAATACCGGTATTAGACTTCCTTGTAATAAATGGCATATACTGTGTTTAAAGGTCGTATACGTCAAAATAAAACAAGAAAATGCAATCATATTCTGTATTTTGTTGTAGATTTTTACGAGAATTAAGTTTTAGAGTTTAAATTTTAGAATATATATTTTTTAACATCCGATGTCCGTTTACGCATGGTCAACAGTAGATTTCTAGCAGCCGAAAACTGCATTAAACGGTTGGGAACAACTGCGCTTTCACAGTATATAGAAACACAAGACTAACTAAATCTTAATCGCTTTATTTATAGCCTAAAAAAATCCGATTCCGGTATTACTTCAATACCGGTATTAACTTTCAATACCGGTATTGAAAAAAGCGGCAATTTTGTCCGGGATCCCGGTATTACGGATACCGGTATTGCGGTATTGCATGCCCTAGTCCCAATGTAATAGAGGGCGGGCCTATTGCCATTTTACGGGCACATCCAAGACCCGAGAACAAATATCTGTGTTTAAACAAATATCTGCCCCAGCCGGGAATCGAACCCGAGACCTTCGGCTCAGTAGTCAGGTCACTAACCACTACGCCATTCGGTCGTCTCGTTTATATGTTCAATATCTATCTATGTATTTGTGTAGATATATCAGCTGTTCGACACCCATAACACAGGTTCTGCCTAGCTTGGGGTAGGATGGCAGTGTGTGAGATGTCCCCACATATGTATCTATCTTATAGTATAAAGCGAGCCGATTGCGTCAAAATGTTATTCGTTTTTTCGTCTATTTAGAGAGTTACCCCCTGGTACATACAGATGAAAGTTTCTATCCAGTATGAACTAGCCTTAAGTTCGCCCATGTGTGATTATCCTAACTAATCCTAATCCTAACTAATATTATAAATGCGAAAGTAACTGCGTCTGTCTGTCTGTCTGTCTGTTACTCTTTCACGCCAAAACTACTGAACGGATTTGAATGAAATTTGGTATACATACGGTCTAGACCCTGGGAAAGAACATAGGCTACTTTTTATCCCGGAATTCCCACGGGAAAACTTTTTAAGGCGAAGCGAAGCTCGTGGGAACAGCTAGTCTGATATAAAGGGTGTTTTTTTTTCAAAGTAAGTCGAAAAGGTTGTCTCAGAAGGCCATTGGAAGAAATGAACAGGTAGCTTCTAGGTACTCGCACACAGCTAGGTACCTTAACAGATGAAAGTTCAAATATATCAACACACACTGCACCGACCTTGGCGGGTAGGTGAACGTTAAAGTTATGTAAATTTGCCTACCTCCAGCGATACGCTCTAATTAACAGATACAAAAGTACAAATAACAAATCAATAATAATAACATTAATAACCAATGCAATTACTATGAATGTGGCCGCCATTTGTCGAGATAATTGAATGAATGAATGAAATATGACGTGTTCACAATACGTTCATTCGAAATGCTTAAAATCTGCCAGCTGAAGTGGCAGTGGGCTAGCCATACATATCTGGGGTAAAAGAACTAATTCACATCCCAAATACAGATACTGACAACATGTCTTGTATTGTAAGTATGTTAAATACCGTAGCACATACGAGTTAAACAAAAGTGAATCCTAAAGTCAAAAGCGAACTATTCAAAAGGGAAAAAATGTACCTAAGTATAATATTGTGGCAAAAAGTTCCAAAACACCATCGAGTCGTTTGATGTGCTTTGAAGTCTAACTGTGCTACCACAAAAAACTTTAAACACTGTTTAACTAGTGTTTACAACGAAATTTGACAGATTTTGTAGGCGTTTGACAGCGGTAAATATCTGTTAAACACTGTCTAAGTTTTTGTGGTAAGGCCCTAAAAGTTTTGAAGAGCTTCTGCGCTAAACACGACTCTATCTCGTTGCATTTAACGTACCGCAGGTCTAGTACCTACAGGTTTGACAGTTTGTCGAAAACTATATAAGTTTACGTTTTCTCGCATACTAAGTGGCGCCTCTAATTGAAACTATCATGAAACTTTTGACAGATAATGTATGCAGATGACAGGAGAAAACGGAACCTTTTTTCGTTTTCATAAATAGCAAAACCCGTACTAGAGGGTCTGAACAGAAAACAGTTGACTCAGTGACATCACGGTACTGCACGGCTGAAGAACATTGCAGAAGGATGCGTTTACACTATTATAATAATTATTATTTTATCCACAAACCCTCACTAGGCCAGCGAGGTGGACTAGGCCTAAACCCTTCCTTCATTGGAAGGAGACCTGTGCCCCAGCAGTGGGGACTTGATGGGTCGTGATGAGAGATGTGATGATTATTTTTTCACATACCTGAAACTAAGCTTATAGACTAGACTAGACTTTGATTGATTTGATTGGTCACGCTATTTTTCACCGTGGAAAAGCAATATTTTTCATGCATTTCCAAAAGTTGTTCAGATTGACCGCCTGGGTAACCATACCAATGACTCTCTATCAGTCAAACTTTAGGATCGAAACATTAACAGTTGTTTTGTTTGTGTTTAAGTTTCTCAAGCGGTACCGAAGATGCCAAAATTCCTATGGAAATTACGAAAAATGTAGGACTAACAGAGTCCGTTATTTACGCTTTGTGAATGATCGAACAGTTAAATATTTACATTTTATTGAACGAAAAGGAGGATTTTTTATCAAAATCGGTTCAGCAGTAAGTACTAAGGCCGGGGTCTCCTATTTACGCCGAAGGGCGCGTCCAGCGTCACGCCGTAGGCCGCGTCACAATGCTCACTATAGAAATGTACTGATGCGGTCTCCCTCACACGCCGACGTTGGCGCGTAGATGTAGTGACAATCGTGACGCGGCCTACGGCGGTGACACTTGACGCGACCTACGGAGTAAATAGGAGACCCCGGCCTAAAGTTAGGCATGGATGCGGAAAGCTATAGATCGCATGCAGTGTCGCGCTTTGGGAGAGGCTTACGTCCAGCAGTGGACTGCTATAGGCTGATGATGATGATGAAAGTTAGGCTTGCTAATGCTTAAATTGCTGTTATGCCTAAACTAGGCATTGTTGAAAACAGCAATTTGGGCATGTACCATGTACCTAGTTGCTGCTTAATAGTCTGTTTTTTAATCTCATATAATTACTATATTGACAGATTCTGAACGGTTCAGATCTATCAATTTCGTATCTGAGATTAAAAAACAGACTTTATTATGATCGCGCCCTAACCCGTCGTACTAATTGAGACACGTATTAATATAATGACATTGAAGTTTTTCGCACTTGTGTATATTCAAATACAAGCATAATAAAAACACTGTGTGCATAAAATATTAATGTACACGGTGTGCTAAAAGGAAAATAAAGTTTATAATAATATATGACGGGTAATGTACCATTTTTTTTTTTCATAATTATCTATAGTACCTCTGCTACTACTATTCGAAATTGGTAGGTATTCCTAGGCTAATGTAATTGGCAAAGTCGACTGTCAAACATCTGTCACATCCATACAAGTTACGTCAGATTTGACAAGCGAATGACGCTGCTTAAGGGTATTTAATTGCTAATGTTCGGTGGTGGTAACCTCACTGGTTATTAATCGACGTATATACGTACTTATATGTACATTTATAATATTTCTTCTGTATATGCAAGACATAATAATAATTGTGTACAAATATTGACGCAATATCTGCTATAAGAGCCTTAAAAGAACCAAAGTTACTTAACACTGGTGCAATAAACTCACAAACATTCTTGCTTGTAAAGGCATTAACCCTCTTTTTATCGGCCGATTCCACGATCAATCTTTGAGCAATGATTAAATAACCTAACCAACGTTAAAAACCCCCGGCATTCAACACTAAAAGTGGCATAACTTTTGCACGGCCAAGCCGATTTAGATAAACTATGGCATAGAACACTCGGGGTAACATACCCTTTGACCCAAAAAAAACAAATAGAAAATCGGTCCAGCCGTTTGGGAGCTACACTGCTACATAGACTATAATCTTATAACACCTTTGTCGAGCGTTAAAAACAAAAGTTTGGACAGTGGACACACCTTCCATTATAAATGTGTGGATTTGACAGCTGTCATAGGGCAAACGCCCCAAGCCAGAAGTATTTTCAAATTATTGTTAACTAGCTGTTCTCGCGAGCTTCGCTTCGCCTTAAAAAGTTTTCCCATGGATGAATTCCGGGATAAAAAGTAGCCTATGTTCTTTCTCAGGGTCTAGACCATATTTATACCAAATTTCATTAGTAGTTTTGGCGTGAAAGAGTAACAGACACGCAGACAGACAGACACAGTGACTTTCGCATTTATAATATTAGTTAGGATAATTAAATGGTAGGCAGGATTTCAATTGACCTTTTAACAGATTACAATCTCACATATTAAACAGACATGGTGTAATTTTAACAAGATGTTTACTGCAGCCTCCATCATAAATATGTTGGATGTTTGTTGATCTTTAACCTCGGGTGAGGTCGCAGGTTTGAATCTCGTCACTAAGTTTAAGGGCTTTAGAAGTTACAAGTATTTTGAAGTGGAGCTCATAATATAATACCTAATATAATGTATTTATTTATTTATTTAAGAAAACTTACAGCTAACACATTTATTATATATAGTAAAAAGTAAAAAAAAAAGCCAATTAAAAGTTTTCACTAATAGCTTACAAATTAAAAAAGCCAGGGAAGCCGCTGTTTGTACAACCAATTGCGAATAAAATTTTAATAAAACTAAAACCTGTAATTATTAACAATGTTATAATAGCGTATTTTTGAATAAATACGCACGAAGTATAGGCCTGAATTAAGTAGATTTTTTTCTTAAGCATTTTCTATTTCATTTAAGACCTATTCAGGCGTAAAATGTCAAATTCTCAAAATTCCGGGTGCTGATAATTTGGCGCAGTGGTTCTAACATTTGGGTCAGACCCCAAGTCCAACATGTAAAAGGTCCTACTCGTAAAAAAATACCAATCACCAAAATTTTCCCAACAAAATTGATTCCTAAAAAAGCTCTTTGTCTCTTTGATTCCAGGAGTGAACTGGAGGTCCAAACACAACCTACGCCACAGCTCCAGCGACAAGGCCGTCACGGAGGTGCTGTCGAAGCTGCTGAGGAAGTACCAGGTACGTGTCTTCATCATCATCAGCCAATAATCATAGGCATATAGACATACTGTCCGTTTCACAGTTGAGAACGTCAAGATAAGTAGAGTTTGAGTATGGAATGCAGCGCTGTGATTGGCTGAATTATCTTTGAGTCGGTCCTAAGTTCATGCTTAGGTAGATTTACTCAAATGTGAAACTGAGCCATAGGCCTCTTCCAAGGAGCGCCACACACAACACTCGGCCCTCGGCCGCACTGCCTACTACTGCTCGGTACTTAGGCGCCTCGGCGACCCGCCTAAGTACATCAGTCCATCATCATCATCACCAGCCCGCAATCATCTACTGCTGAAGGCCTAGCATGGGGGCGCGAGACGCACACGTCGAGACGTGACAAAAGATTTTCGTCGCGCTCACTCACATCGCACGGCTTCGAGAGCAAGAGGGACGGTTTATTTTGTCAAGTCTTGACGTGCGGGCTCGCCTGTTAAACATCTGTCAGATCCATTACAAGTTACGTCAGATTTGGTAAGCACGCGACGCTGCTTAAGAATGTTCGGTGGTGGTAACCCCACTGAAACGCATAAATGATAAAAACGTGGACCTAGCTTTACGTAAGTACGGCGCCTCCTAGGCAGTCAAAAACTGACAACTTATCTGACTGGATATTTCAAATTAATCGAAGGTTTTTGGTATGCTATACTGTCTTGTAAAATTATTCACCATCGCCAGCCTTGCTTCAAACAGAAATACATTAAGAAAAGATTGCCGATACCGCACAAACATTTATGCAATTATTCCTTCACAAAATATGTATTTTATGATAATCACCGATCCGGTGTATTACATATTTAACAATATGTCTTAGTATTGGCAATGAAATATGAATGTGATTTGCATTAAGGTGACGATATTGTGCGAATCCTCATTTTACGAAGTAATTTCGTACAAAGTATTCTGACCTGAGATATTTTAGCATAGCTTTTCATATAAATAATAACTTTTCATTATTTTTTCGTAAAATCCGCACTGGTCAAGGATATTGTCAAGAAACTCTACCAATTTTAATCAAGTCTAGAGAAGATTATTTATATATAATTTTATATATAAGAGAGAATATATTATAGCAAAACTCTTAATATTACAAAAAAGCGAGAGATCTAGAGTAAGATTATTAAAGACAGAATATATCATAGCATAACTCTTATTAAAGACATTTAAGTACACCATCATCCATGTATACTAGTAAAAAGGAAGACACTCGGAATAATTAAGAAACTGCATACATTTACATCAGCTGCCACCAGACCCGGATAGCCCGGTGTCACTGTCCGTGATATTTCCGGACTGTCCCGGCTACGACAGTTTGTACTAGAGTCACAGTTCCAAGGCTCTCTTTAATTTACAAAAACATTTGGTGTGTGATTAGTTATAGTGATCTTCTTAGCGTGTCGGTGACAAAAACTATTAGAGGAAGACTAAGATTTATGTATACGAGTAAAGCCGGATTCAAACCCGGCGATCTACATTATGCGATCGCGCGGCAAAGAACGTTAATATTATAAAGAACAGTGGATACTTATTAGACACTACACTTAGGGAGGCTCCTTTCGTGAACCTTTTTATAGGCATGCTCAAAATGTACCTACTAGAATAGACAGTATCTACCTCGACAAACGAGAACGCAAGGCCTGAGCTGGACGGAGGCCAGAGTAGTTGCTGAGGACAGAACGGCGTGGCGCACGCTTGTAAAGGCCCTCTGTACCAGTGGGGTACCATAGGACAGCAACAACCTCGAGAAACGGCAATTCTTTATTCAGTTAGGGGTGGCGTTATGTACGACCTAGTTATCATTATTTCTCAAGCCAACACTAACACCTTCCTCCCAACCCCCCAGGACGTCCGAACCAACGACATACCATCCGACGGCACCATGCAAGCGCTGACCCTCAGCAGCAAGCTGGTGCCCTTCGACAGCGCCCTCTTCATCATCACGGACCGAGGCCCCGCGGACCCGCAGCGCGGGCCGCTAGCTGTGAGGGCGCTGGTTGAGAAGCGACTTAAGGTATGGTGTTGCTTCAGCATCATCAGCCTTCAAGTATACTGACAAAGCTGCAGATTGAAAGGAGAAGCGACTCAAGGTATGGTATTGCTTCCGCATCACAATTTTCAAGTATACTGACAGACCTACAGGTGGAAAGGAGAAGCCACTCAAGGTATGGTATTGCTTCAGCATCATCAGCCTTCAACGTATAGAGACACATAGCTTGGTCGGAAGCCAAGAGACAGTGTGGATCATAATTCATCATGAAATTCTCCAAAAGCCGTTCGGACGCTATTCGTCTATTGCAACATGGACGCTCTCCGAATCCATAATAACCAGCCATAGAAATATCAGCGCCATCTTTCATATCCATATAGCCAGACTGCGTTCAGAGATGGAACCTCATTTCCTCCTTGCAAATACTAGCCACCTGTAGGTCTACTGACAGTCCAGGTCTGTATTATGAAAGCGCTGACGTTCAGCAGTAAGCTGGTGCCCTTCGACAGCGCCCTCTTCATCATCACGGACCGAGGCCCCGCGGACCCGCAGCGCGGCCCGCTCGCTGTCAGGGCGCTGGTTGAGAAGCGACTTAAGGTATGGTATTGCTTCAGCATCAGCCTCCAACGTATACGCATATAGCTTGCTTCAGCTTGATCAACCATCAACTTATAGAGACATAGCTTGGTCAGAAGCCAAGAGACAGTGTGGATCATCATTCATCAAAGAAGTCTCCAAAAGCTGTTCGAACGCTATTCGTCTATTGGAGCAAGGATGCTCTCCGAATCCATTATACCATCCACTGAGGTATCAGGCTCCTTCATATACATATATAGCCGGAGTGCGTTCAGAGAAAGAACCTCCTTTCCTCATTGCAAACACTAGCCACCTGTAGGTCTACTGACAATCCAGGTCTGTATTATGAAAGCGCTCAGCAGTAAGCTGGTGCCCTTCGACAGCGCCCTCTTCATCATCACGGACCGAGGCCCCGCGGACCCGCAGCGCGGGCCGCTCGCTGTGAGGGCGCTGGTCGAGAAGCGACTCAAGGTATGGTATTGCTTCCGCATCATCAACCTTCAAGTGTACTGACAATGCTACAGATGGAGAGGAGAAGCTACTTAAGGTATGGTACTGCTTCAGCATTATCAGCCATCAACGTATAGAGACATAGCTTGGTCAGAAGCCAAGTGTCAGCGTTGATCATCATTCAGCATACAAGCCTCCCGGACGCTATTCGTATATTGCAGCAAGGACGCGCTCCGAATCCATCCTAACCATCCACAGAAATATCAGCTCCGGCTTTCATATCTATATATCCAGACTGCGTTCAGAGAAAGAACCTCATTTCCTCTTTGCAAATACTAACCACCTGTAGGTCTATCTACTGACAGTCCAGGCTTGCATTATGAAAGGGCTGACCCTCAGCAGCAAGCTGGTGCCCTTCGACAGCGCCCTCTTCATCATCACGGACCGAGGCCCCGCGGACCCGCAGCGCGGGCCGCTAGCTGTGAGGGCGCTGGTTGAGAAGCGACTTAAGGTATGGTACTGCTTCAGCATCATCAGCCTTGTAAAGCTGGATTGGAAGTGTAGGAACCGGGAAGTCATGATAAAAGTGTCTGGTAGGTGAGAACTGTGAGGAGGCCGAAGATATGGTAGGTACTGCTTCAGCATTATCATCAGTCTTCAAGCGGAAAGCTGGATCGAGAGATAAAGGACAGCAAGGGTATCGATAAACATCTTATGTTTATTGATGTCATAGACACGAATCTAACTGCCTCAATAAGGGATCCAGTATACCAGCCAGAGAAATTCAGAAAACATGGGCTTGACCCAAAAAAAAACTTATTCAGCAAAGCTTACTATAATTTTGGTATCTCATTTTCCTTCTTATAATTATTTAATCCAGCCAATAGATTAAAGCAAGTAAACCTCTTTCACAGGTGTACACAATCTGGACAGACCCGGAATACCCTTCGGAGGAGTCCGAGAGGTCCCTGCAAGAGCTGAGGAACATATCAGCTCACACTGAGGGTGATGTGCTGCCGTATTCTTTGGAAGTAATGGTGAGGAACTTTTACTACCCATTATGATGATAACGATAACGACAGGCAGTTGAGACGTTGCGAATATGAACAGAGGTTCCATTCGAGAGAGCCAGGTGCAGGTACTTACTCCCCCACAGAGAATAGAATAGCGACAGGCAAAGTTACACGAAATGAGCAGCTTTGATTATATATTAGAAAGAATTTTTAGCAGAAAGAAAAGACTGGCTAATCGTTTGATGACAGTGCAACCAAGGGGTTAATCTCTAATATTTGTCAACAACACGATAATAAGGTTTCGATATCATGTTATTTGTTTACATGCAAAATTATGGCCAGAATGGAATACCGTAATTTTTTTTACTTAAGAAAATCCCTTATTTTTTTGTAAAAGGCATAAAGGCCATACCAGAAATGTGATAAGCAATATCAGCTCTTATTCCACAGGACCTAGACGGCATGGGCGAAGGCAAGCAGTTGGACGTGTTGGAGCCCCAAGCGCGAATGGCGAAGCTCAACTCTTTGACAGATGAAAAGATGGAGGTAAGGGCTCCCCGATACGACATCGCGTCGTGAAAACCTTTCCTTGAAACTCACAGAAGGGCTAGTAGGGGGCGCATTTAAGACGTGACAAAAGTTTTGCATCGCACTCACTCACATCGCGCAGCTTGAGAGCGAGCGCGACGGAGAACTTTTGTCACGTCTTAAAAGAGAGCAGCCGACACGACGTCACATCGTGTTTAAGGTGCCTTTGCCCTAATATTCAGATTTCCGATGCTTTTATATAGGGGAGTGTTTGTTTTGAGTGAGAGAGATGCCCTTTAATTTTAATGAGGCGGCGTTGTGAGGAATCAGATTTCGCATTCAAATATGTGCGATGGTTTAAATATACGCGGGCATATTGTTCTACATAACCTTATTATTATCCACTTAACCGATGCTATCTTTTACGAAGGATTCGGGTTCGAATCCCGGCAAGAGTATCTTGTAATGATTTTTTGTATGTTGTATATTTTATTTAGGTCTTGACATAACTGACCAAACCGCGGTTCCCCGACAGACGCTGCTAGTGAAGCGGGGCGGCGGCGGCGCCATATCTCTGGGGGTGCCGGTGGAGGCCGGAGTGTCAGCTCTGAGGATCTACATCGAGGGTGCCGTGGAACACGCTGTGTTGTACCCGCCTAATGACGGTGAGTGGTCAAGTGTCTCTTAGAGAGATGAGAAAAGGAAGTCAACTTCTTCTACAAGTGGATGAGAAGTAAAACACCCTAGACTACAGAGCATCTGCTGTCCTATCAACTCCTATCCCTTGTGCCGTTCCACCTGCACTAGGGAATATTGACGTATGGTCAACCTGTTTAGACAGCAATCAGAGCAAAGTCACGCAAGAAGATGGCGAGGAAGAGTAAAAGAATAGGCTGTCAGCGTAGGTCTTATCCTTAGGTATCAGATATTGAGGCCTGCGTAGTTGCTCGATCTCATAGAGATTTGTAGCCGTGGTCAAAGGGACATATCTCTGGGGGTGCCGGTGGAGGCCGGAGTATCAGCTCTGAGGATCTACATCGAGGGTGCCGTGGAACATGCTGTGTTGTACCCGCCTAATGATGGTGAGTTGTCAGGTGTCTCTTAGAGAGAGTAAAAGAAGAAGTCAACTTTTTCAGTACATGAGTGGACGCTATAGACAACGGAGAATTTGCTGTCCTGTATCTTGTGCCCTTCCACATACATTGAGAGTCTACATCAGACAGCGGCAGCGTAACGAATAAAAACTGAGGCTATATAGACACATAGGCATTTCTTATAGAGGCCTCACAACTCTACCCCGTTTATTCTTTAGTAGATAAAACCTTTTCGATAGCTCTTCCGCAATCAAATTAAGGTTTTAAAATTAAGAGCTTTCTGTAACGGTAACCTATTGGCCATGTGTCCTATGCTGACAAATTATCTATTTATTTATTTATTTCAATAACTTAACTTAGTCTACCCTTACAGCTAAGCCAATTCGATAGACAAGTTTACAATAAAAATATAACTCTAAAAACAGAAATTAGGTACTTAATACAAATAGGTATTTAATCTATAAATAACCAATAATTTAATCTATAAATATTTAATCTAATTTATAAATAACCAATTGCTTCATGAATTTCTTTAAGTGAAAAAAACCTAACATACTATGAGCTACACTCAATAAACCCGTTACTACCTTCATTGAAACAACAATATAACACTCAACACAATAGTATTATGCCGTCCCATTGATGACCAATTTTGGTATAAGCCTAAGCTGACACTGGCGATCATAAAAGACAGAGTCATGCTTAGAGGTTAACCGCTAGTGGCCTACAGAATCAAACAATACTAATAAACGAACCGAGGATAAATAATACCGATGATAAATTATTATACATATTTATACAAGTAAAAACCTTACAAGCAGTCTAATATGCACAAAGGTCCCATTCGAGTATCAGTAGGCTAAGTACAGACACCTATAATATATCTACGCAGAGAATAACACATAACACCTTTCTTAAAGCGCATTAAAACACTCTGCCTTCCTCATACAGCCACCACCATTCTGCCGCTGCACGGGTTCGTTATCGACGTAGATATCTTTATCACTATATCACGATTCACCATAAATACCTCGCTATAATTGGTGGACCGCGCATTAAACGAGTATGTATATAGACGCAACGTCGATAACGAACCCATGTAGCGGACACTGCTACTGCGTGACACAAGACCCTACTAATACCCCATTATCTCCCCTCACAGCGCCCCAAATAGACCTCTACAACCAGACATCGGTGGCGCTCTACTCGCGCGGCTCCCGCACCGACGGCCTGTCTCCGCGCGACGTGTACCTCGCCTTCACTGGGGAAGACTCGTAAGTATACCATCAGCATAGAGAGCAACATGGAAGTTAGGGACTGACTACTGGATAATCCAAGGTTCAACTGACTACTGGATAATGCAAGGTCCAATATAGCAAATCCAGACACTTTATCCCTTGTTTACCGCTAATTATTGGTATTTAATTTACTTCTATCCTTCCAACGGTTATTAACTATATCTTTAAAAAGATGGCCACAATCAATAAGACCATCCCACTATGCGCAATATGACAATAAAGACGGAAGATTACTATTCCATTCCATATTCTATACATTTATGTTAAATAGATTGAGAAGGCTTTGAAAAGAAAGGTCAAAGTTACAGAATTTTCAACAAGATCCTGCTCAAATATGCTTAGCTTTAAACCCTCAAATTCAGCGGGCATATTAACCTCTGTCTTCCAAACAAACTATAATCCTCCTCCCCTCCCCCTCCAGATTGTCCGTCCTGCCCGTGTCGACACGGTCCCCGGCCACGGCCGGCGTGTGGCACTTCAGCATGCGCTGCGACACGTGTGACTACCGACTCACCATCGGCGCTACGGCTAGCATCCACTTCACTACTAGCCTGCTGGATGGGGGTAAGTTTTTTGATGAGATACTATTATGATCACCATCAACCCATCACGTCCCCCATTCCTGGGGCACGGGTCTCCTTCCAATGGAGGAAGGGTTTAGGGCTAATCCACCACGCAGGCCCCCAACACAAGCTTGTGCTGAGAGAGTTGTCGGTAGTTGAGTGATGTAGCTTGTGTGAATTTCTCAGACACAAATGAATCAATTAGACCGTGACTGATCCAAAAAGGGACCGAAGGATAAAAAAACAATAAAGGATAGCGATAACTCATATACCGAGATTACCGAGGTGTTAAAATCGGAAGCCAAGATATTACATTTAGTGAAGCAAACTAAACGGTGAACCTAACACATTCGACTCGGTAGTGAAGCGAAAAATCGCAATTGGCCATGCCGTAAACGTCGCGACTTAAACCCAACGGCTTATTAATACGAACTAGATGGAGCAAAAGAAACGTCTCAACAAGTAACACCCCACTTCCATCACTAAGCTCTTATTTTGAACTAGCTGTTCCCGCGAGCTTCGCTTGGCCTACTTTTCCCGTGGGAATTCCGGGATAAACAGTAGCCTATGTTCTTTTCCAGGGTCAATACCATATGTATACCAAATTTCATTCAAATCCGTTCAGTAGTTTTGGCGTGAAAGAGTAACAGACAGACAGACACAGTTACTTTCGCATTTATAATATTAGTTAGGATTAGGATTAGATATGTTTGAAGATTTGAGACTTTATTCCTTAGGTTGAACTCAAAACGGTTTGACAGTAAACAAAATACGGTCAGTTTTTGCTTTGTTTTTGTAAGTGACACGCCATTTTGTTCGTATGTTTTTTATCTAAGCATAAACCAATGGTTGATTGACATCGGCCAGCTGCGTATGAGTATATTATGGTGTACAATGCCACTCTCTGTTCCAAGGGTGCTTTAACACCACAGATGTGCCATGCAACTATAATAAATAAATATAAATATGTGGGGACATCTCACACACGGCCATCCGACCCCAAGCTAGGCAGAACCTGTGTTATGGGTGTCGGACAGCTGATATATCTACACAAATACATAGATAGATACAATATACTTTAATTTAATTATAGGTACTACATAATTAAAAGTCCTACGTCATTGATGTGTGATTCAGTCATAATATAATATGCTTCCTATGTGTAGTAAGCAACTGATAAATAGGTCAAATATTTATCGATCAGCTTGGTCTACTGTTCACGCTATAGTTAATACATAGCCGTAACAGATTTCATATAATTATTATTATTGACACCAATTTACGGAAGAGTTGGAGATTATTATAACAATATTGAACATCCAAAACCGTAAAACTTCTGTAACTATGGTACAGATGCCTTACTTCATTGTGGACGAAAAAAATATTTCTCCCAGAAAAAAAACTAATAAAGAAGACAAAAAATCTTAACAGATTCTGTCTACCGGTTTACTTTATTTCTGATATACACAACCTAACTAATTATATTATTTAAATATTGAGGGTATTTTGGGGCTGTAGGTAATGTTACCCTGAGTGTTCTTAGTTATGTTTCATGAAAATCGGTTCAGCAGTTCAAAAGTTATGCGACTATTAGTGTTGAATGTCGGGGGCTTAGGTTATTAAAAAAAACACACACTCCGTGGCGATTGGCAAAGTATCTAATTGCGTGACCGCAAATACAGAACGCGTAAAAAAAAACAACTATGAAAATTTGCACGGTCGATGAACTTGCTTTTTTGCCATGACCACAGACCAGTCAATGTAATTTTAATGAATTCTAAACATCAAACTTTTACACTCCGTCATTTATTAATCTTTAAAAATTCAGTGAATAATGGATTGGCACACAAAAAAAAATGTCGGATCAAAGTTTATCATTCCATCAATACCACCCATAGCGCTATCACAAAAAAATACAAACAAAAACTTATGAATCACCGTCAATAAATATCAGCACTGAATAAAGAGTTCTTTATCAGTGTCAGTAAAAATCATAAGATCAAAAACGCATGCATAACTAAAAAAATACTGGCACTAAACATGCAAGTGCCGAAAAGAAAGAAAAATAACCTCGAGACGTCACGATGACAGGTCGGCCATCTTCCCAAAATGGCGGCAAACTCCCTGCAGGTCAAGGGCGTCTGTTTCACATACCAATAGCCATTCACGTTCACACACCTACTTCACCCAATAATTTTAAAATGCCGAGTGCTTTCTCGCGCTAAACGTGACATCATAACTGGTTTTTTGCCAACGGAAAAATATTACGTACCACCATTGTGAAATTACAATAACGTTCCTAGGTACTCTATAAACGCTTAAAGCGGTGTATCGCGTGAGAGAACTAGAGGAAACGATGTACGTACATTGTTGATTAAAAACGACGGAAGCGATTTAGAATATTGCCGCAACTACAAAATACTTAATAGTGCAATTTCTAGGCAGTTAGCAAAACAAAAAGCGTAAATACTCCGCGCGTAATCTATGGTGCAGAAAAAAAACACTGGCCACTGACAAGGTGATTGCGCGCCAAGGACGAATTAAAAATAAAACTTTTAAAAAAAGAACGACGGACACAATTCTTTCAGTCGCAACACGGAAGCCGACGCGAAAGGAACTGACACCCGCAACGCAATGATTACTACTAACAAACATTAGGTTAAAACAACATTACTGCGTTGTAGACACGACACTACACGCTTCCATTGAAAATAAATATCAAACATTTGATCCAACGTATTCCAAATGGCAATTTGAAATAATAACAAGAGTTGAAGCACATAATGACGATAATGCTATTCTATGTGGTCTTTTAGTAGTACTTAATAGAAACCTTTGCTCTTAAAAACACAAGAGTTATCAAAGCACACAATATTCGTTTCGTCACTACAATAGATAAACAAGAAACTTAAACGTCCAATCGGAGGTCACTTGCATGTAGGTCTCGGATAAGAAAAGCAGTAGATATAACGACGATAAACCAGTATTTATTTATGTTTTACATTTTAATGGATAACAAATAATGGACAACAACAGAGATGGGCAAACTGGGGCTATTTCAAACAAAAATAAAACCATAGCCGTCTTGATTCCAACATTTAATAAAATAATGGTCTTCACGGCAATTTAGATTTAATCACCCTTGAAATCAGCCAACTGGAGTGTATACTGTATAGTAAAATTATAGAGTCAACGTCAATAATATTTATGTTTATAGATCAAATTCAGCTGAGCTAGAAACATTAGGTTATCGTTTGAAGATATAAAAAATTGTATTCCTTCAAAAACGGCGATACGGTTCGCGTCCTATCACGTGAGCACATATGGTCAGAGAAAAGCAAATGGATTTACAAGTCCTTCAGGCATTACAGTCGTGACTCGGTAAAACTATAAAGGATTAAATAACAGCATTGTGCAAAAATTTAAAGGGACGAAGTCATTATATGGTCGTTTATTTAAACGTCGAGACGACTGAATGGCGTAGTGGTTAGTGACCCTGACTACTGAGCCGAAGGTCCGGGGTCGATTCCCGGCTGGGGCAGATATTTGTTTAAAGACAGATATTTGTACTCGGGTCTTGGGTGTTGATATTTATATTTAATAACTATTTATCTATCTATGTATTTGTGTAGATATATCAGCTGTCCGATACCCATAACACAGGCTATGCCTAGCTTGGGGTCGGATGGCCGTGTGTGAGATGTCCCCACATATTTATTTATCTATCTACGAGAATGTATTTGTGTAGTAGATATATCAGCTGTCCGATACCCATAACACAGGCTCTGCCTAGCTTGGGGTCGGATGGCCGTGTGTGAGATGTACCCACATATTTATTATTATTTATTTGCAGATGGCATTCGACTACGCGTCGTGGGACCAGTGAGCACCGTCAGAGACTCGGCTCTGGTCGACGAATACGGCGCTGAGCTGAGCAAGCTCACGTTTAGGTAAGAGACAACAATATTTTTATTATTGTTCGTAATCTAAGGTTTTGAAATCAGAAGCTTTCGTATTTTCGGAAAACCGTAGGAAATTTATTAAGGTATTTAAGTTTCATGTATTTGTCTGTCAGCCTTATGGCGTCATGGATTCGAATGATTGATGGACTGATTTATTGATTGGGAGACATAAGCTATGATACTTATTTGTACTTTGAAAGTTAGTGGCATAGAAATGTTAAATAATTTTCTTGTGAATTAAGTTGCCTTCAGGAATTTCATTGATAAAATTTTCCACCTATTCCGTCAACTAATAGCATATAGCCTCCTGCTACCGTACCTGCTATCACCATATAAACCTACATAATTATAAACATATAAATATCTCTAGTACTTTTATTTAAATGCAATACGTGTTGCCTGGAAGAGGTCGCTTTTTGCGATAAGGCCGCCTATTGTCCTTACTCTTTCCTTGTAACATAATTTATGTTGTGTGTTTTTCAATAAAGTTATATTGTATAGTAAACCTTCATCACAACATTCCTGTTCCAGCTACCAACCCGCAGCGGGGGAGGGCGAGCACCCGCGCCCCGGGCAGCAGGACCAGGAGCTGGTGGCCGAGGTGCCGCTCCCCGCAGTGAAGGCTTCCAGGGTCTACGCCAAGATCGTGGGCCGAGATGTGCATGGTAGGCTTTTGACAAGATGCGTTTCTAGTACGAAGCTACAGTGCTTTTCCACCAGCTGACTCTTCACGGGCTCGTTATCGGCGTAGATAAAAGTCACTATATCGCGATTCCCCATAAATAGGGCGCTGTGATTGGTGGAACGTGCATTAAACGAGTTTATTGACGTCGATAACAGACTCGTGCCGCGCCCGCAGATAGTTTCCATGAAGTTATGCTGCGTTCGCACCAGCGCTATGCTATGTGAACCAATGAATATGATTGATGAATATCAACAACAATAAGCAGCGGGGGAGGGCGAGCACCCGCGCCCCGGGCAGCAGGACCAGGAGCTGGTGGCCGAGGTGCCGCTGCCCGCGGTGAAGGCTTCCAGGGTCTACGCCAAGATCGTGGGCAGAGATGTGCATGGTAGGTTAATGACCATGGATGATTTTCATTTTTTTTTGGGACTTTCATATGCATTTTTAAGGAGTACTCAGAGTTAATAACACGCAAGCGAGTGCCACGCAATGTACTTTTCAAAGTACATTTTGTACTCACGTGTAGGTCGCGAGCCGTATAGACATTTTGTAAAGAGTACAATGCACTTAGAGTAGAGTATACAGTATACATCTACAATCTAGATGCCCAGATTTCCTCACGATGCTTTTCCTCTACGTAAGAGCACTTTTATAGTAAACATTTTATTCTTTATGACTAAGAATTCATTGGTAAATACCAGTATTCGAACCCACTGCTCCTCGACTATAAGATGTTATCCGTTACACCACAACGACTGATATTTTTTAAACCACCCTGAAAAACCTTCTTACAAATTTCCAGGAGAGTCCTTCGTCCGCCTCTCGGGCCCCCTGCACCAGGCGTCGGAGATCCGCACCGGCCGGTCAGCCACCGTGGTCTTCCCTGACGCATTCAGCGAGCTCGAGATGGCCGAGGAGTACAGTCAGAGGGGGCAGAGGCAGATGCAGTACAACGAGACTGGTGGGCGGACTACTTCTCAGGTGAGGTTATGTGCTGATAAGGTGGTTTGTTCATAGCAAAGCCTATTTATTTATTTATTTATTATTTATTTAGCTTTTATGCACTAGCAATGAAAGAATACTATCGTTAGAAACAAACTTACTAATGGCCCTACGGTTGAAAACCGTATCAAAGCCACCCCCAGGTTTTTGTAAACTATACGTGGAGGCTGGTGGTTTGCCCAGCAGTGGTTCACTATTTGTTTATGTATTAAAAAAGCACACCATTACAGATATAGGATAAGTATAAAGTGTAGAGTTTACGGAAACTAACCCTATCTACGTCTAGAAACCTTCTAGGTATCCCCTATATTTTAGGCGAAACAATTTTTTGGATATGATATTATTTGGGTATCTATTTCAAATAATTGATTATATCTGACATATTCCAACCAATTCATTTCATTCGACAGGTGGTGAACCAACTAGGAACACTGATGACGACAGTTCAAATTGGATTAAGTTCCAGGCTTTATGGGGCACCGGGAGAAATATTTGCGGTAAGATATTTTGCCATTTTGTTGTTGACAGGTTGACAGCACTTTCGAAAAGCTCGCACTCGATTCTGTACGTTAGCTCTGTTTTTTCCGGATAGGCCTACTGTTGCTAATTAAGCACTCTTAGACATCCCCGTTGATTTAGTAACTAAATTCTGTAGATATACAGTAGTATATCATAAACTATACTATTTTTATATTATTATAATAATATCCCCATTCCCATAATTCCAGATCCACTACGAAGTGACAAACTACAGGGACCAGGGCGTGCAATTCTCGTTCGGGGCCGGAGACGAGCTGTCCTACCTGCTCGACGTGAAACCTCGCTAGTAAGTAGCCCCTTTCACAATCATCATCATCACAAAGACAAAGGACGGGAGGGTCTAAAAGTGTGACTTTACTAGTCGCGCTTTAAGTGGCTTTGCTAGTGGGCTTCGACGTTGCATCTTAGGGTGCTTACATAGAGAATCGGGACACGGAGCATTTCCTGGATTTTTAAATGTCATGAGCGCTTTCGCATAATCAGGTTACCGGTACAGGTCGGTACAGGGAACCCGATTCTCTATGTAAGCACCCGAAGGTGCGACGTCGAAGCCCATTCGGACCACAGAGATCGGTGTGTACGCGGTCATCCGTCACACCATCACGTCCCACTGCTGGGGCACGGGTCTCCTTCCAATGAAGGAAAGGTGTTAGACCTAGTCCACCACGCTGGCCTAGAGCGGGTTGGTGGACCCCAATACTAGCACGCTTGTGCTGATAAAGTTGTCGGGTAATTAAGTGATCAACCTGTCAGTCCACTAATCACATAATGTGGTTGTCTGGAAGAGATTAGTTTTAGTAATAATGCCGCCGATTGTGCCAGTTATTTTCTGTTCTATGTTTGTGAAACTGTTTCTGTTAGTGTGCAATATAGAGTATTTTATCTTCATAACGTGTCTTCATTCCAGCCAGTACGTGGCATCAGGGCAATCGGTGATCGTCATCGTGAGGATGATCATAAGCAACGCCGCGACGCCTGGCGCCCGCGACTTGGTCGTATTCACTGCTGAAGGTAACACGTTGGTCCCATATATATTTTTCCTTAATTTCCAAGAGTCATAAAACAAAAGTGGTTCAGAATGACGCCCTGAGTGATCTTGAATCTAGATGTGCAGGTTTCCTCACGATGATTTCCATCACCGTAAGAGCACGTGGTATTGTTGTACTTAAACTCCTTAATGGAAAACACAATTGAAGGAATTCATTGGTACAGGATTTGAACCCACGGCCTCTCGATTAAGAGGACGAGGCCTTATCCATTACGTCACCACCGCTCTTCTAGCAAAATACTGGTGGGAATGGATTTTTACACATCACATCTCATCCTAAAACTCTCTTCCTCCCTCAAGGCCGAGACAAAGCATCCATCGCTGCCTACGTCTACGTGACCAGCCCTGACGGTCCACCGACGGACCTCTGGGCTCCCGAAGTCACGCACAGTTTCCAGGGTTCCTGCTTCGGGAAGATGGGAGACGACTGCGCCCAGAATGTGTGGTCTGTTAATGTTGTGGCCAGGGATAACGTTGCAGGTGAGAAAACTAATATTGGCCTACATAGTGTAAATTAAAATATGTGCATGAGGGGTGTTTGCGTGCCCAGTTTGAGTTTGTGTTTAGTGCGATTGTGCTGAAACGATTCATCAGACAATTTGATTTTGATCGAATGTATTAAAAGACCTCCATCTCCAGCCACACTGGCGTGAAGATCATAGCATTTAGCGATAACGGTCTATATTTTATGTGGCATTCCCATAACAATGCAATGCAAAAATGAACGATGTATATGGGTCATTAGGCATATTCCCTAGGATTTGGCATACCAAATATGATATCTCGCGCGTAAGTTTCCCTGATGAAAAATATCACAATGAACACAGTCATGTATTTTAATCCTTTGCTTTCGAGGACTGTCATCTTTGCCAAAACAAGATAGCAACCTAGCAGGAGCCGTTGCTTCTGTAGGTAACTTCCATAGTTCCTTCCACCTTACACAACAACCTCTCCCCCAGGCCTACTCCGAGTGTCCTCCTCCCCGCCCGGCCTGCTCTACGCCGGGAACTTCGTGGCGGGAACCCGGGACAGCGTCGTCAGCACGTACCGCGCCAGCTGTTGCGCGCCACGCCTGCTGGTCACGGCTGTTGACGCCGTGGGCAACGCTCAGAGTTACAATCTGGATATATCTAGTGAGTATAGGGACGTTTTTTAAGGACTGGCTATTAACACTCTATATAGACGATATGTTGTTTGAAATTCTAAGTCCTGACTGCCTATTACGTTCCACCACAACGTTATAATTTTATGCATGATTGAGTATCAAGTATGTATAGACTAGGGTTTTTAACCCCCGACGAAAAAGAGGAGAGATACAAGTCTAGCGCGTCTTTGTATCTGTCTGTGGAAGCGTTGTTCCCAACCGATTTTAAATTAGAGTTTTTTGGGTCATTGTTAATGATACCCCGAGTGTTCTTAGCCGTAATTTCAAAATCGGCTCAGCCGTTCAAAAATGCTCAACCTTTTGACTAGTTTTGACATGCGCAGTGCATAAACTTGGGGAATCTAGTATAATAGACTTCTATGAAATCTACATAACTATTTTCTCCTTCCAGACTACTTCACGCCAGCATCCATAGCGGCTATAGTGCTGGGAGTGTTCCTGCTAATAGCCCTGATCCTCATTGTGGCGTTCCTCATCTACTGGTGTGTGAGGAGGCGGAGGGAGTCCAAGGAGCTACCGTACACGGCTAGACGGGAGATCGGATAGAGTTTAAGGCGGCTAGCCTAGCACGGGGTGCAAGATGCGCACGACAAGACGTGACAAAAGTTCTCCGTCGCTCTCGAAGCCGAGTGAGCGTAAAGCAAAATTTTTGTCACGTCTTGAAGCACGCGTTTACAAAAGTTAGCCGTCGTGCTCGCTCTCGAGACCGTACGATGTGAGTGAGATGCTAAACTTTGTCATGTCTTGGCGTGCGCACTTGTGCCCCGTGCTAGGTCTTCAGGGTATCTTAGAATGAGGAGTCGGAAGCTCTGATTCTTTATTCTAAGCTTTAGGCACAGAAATCAACTTCCCCTAGCACCCAATTTTAACTCGCTTAAATAAAGTGTATTTTTCTACAGGGTGTTGCTAAAGTGGTATATTAATATGAAAGAGGTTGACTAAGCTCATCATACTAAACAACTTTTTTACAGTCGTAGAATAAATGTTGTTAACAATGACGCCTTGAGACACCCCCTTCCGTCCTACTATACCACTTTTTCAATAGGATAGAATTCCAATATATACATTATATAAACGAAATAAATAAATATGTGAGGACATCTCACACACGGCCATCCGACCCCAAGCTAGGCAGAACCTGTGTTATGGGTGTCAGACAGCTGATATATCTACAAAAATATGTATTTTATCATATTTATTAACCGACTTCAAAAAAAGGAGGAGGTTCTCAATTCGTCGGGATCTTTTTATTTAGTATGTATCTACCTACATAGGTAAGAGGCTACTAAATATAAATATCAACCCCCAAGACCTGAGTACAAATATCTGTCTTTACACAAATATCTGCCCCAGCCGGGAATCGAACCCGGGACCTTTGGCATAGCAGTCAGGGGCACTAACCACTACGCCATTCAGCCGTCAAAAAACTAGATGAGTACCTAATTTATGTAATGTATTGGATTGCTGTGAGCCTAAGGGCGGATTCGGCCAACGTCGAGTAAATTTTACTCTCGAGTAAAGTACCAGTTACTCGCGAGTAAGCAGGATTTTGCATTCTACCAAACCTGAAACCAAGATAACTAGCTTATCCCAAGAATAAAATGTTATACCGCCAAAATTGACCGTGTAACGAGCTTATCCGAGAGTAATTTTGTAATGGCGGCAGCACATCAGCTGATTAGAAAACCGTCATAATGACATATAAACACATCTGTCAAAACATAAACAAAAGTACGTTAAAAGGCAAAGTCTCAGAATAACAACAGCGAATAAAATATTAAAACATAAACAATTTCATACTTTTATAATCCATTCAAACTAAGTTGGAATGTCATTTCTATTGCATGCTTTGAAACGCAGCTATTTTTATTTTAGTTGCATTACAGTTTCGTTCCTCGTTCATTCAATTTAATCATGGTATAACTTGGTAGAATGCAAATGTACTTATCCTAGATATTTACTCGCGTATAATTTTAATTCCGGTATAGTTATTCTCGTGTAACGTGATGTTTGGACGAATCCACCCTAATTGGGATAATTTAGATATGAATATCATTGAGATATTATGATTTCCTTTCCAAGATTACCGATAATTTATGTGTTTTAATAATGATGTATTTATAAATATTAGGTATGCTTTTTCAGTGATCAGAGGTATACATTTAAGTAAGGAATAGAAATATTATAATTTATTTTTTGATATCTTAGTTATAAAAAGTTATTCATACATATATTTTTTGTCAAGCTGTGCATTCCTTAGTATATTGAAATGTTAGTGTTAGATATTAAACTGAAGTACAATAAAAAATATTATGAGCAATACAATAAAATATATTGCATTACCTATAATAATGTTTCTATTGCTTTTGGTCATAATTTTGTTACAAACATAAAATGGACCAATTATAAGTTTGTAATTTGTAAAAATAATGCATTTTATTTTATAAAATTATATTTTTAGTCTAGTATTTAGGTACTGACATAGTTTAATAAATATACTTTTAAGAGTTTACTAAAACGGGTAGTAATTGATTTTATAACAAGTTCTCTTGTTAAAGTGGTCTAAGACATAAGAAAAGTTCATATAAATTCCTCTTCCAATGTAGACTTTACATGGGGCTTATATCTAATGCTTATTAGCTTATAGTTATATGTATACATACCCAGTTATGTACTCCTACTTTCATAAACCATGAAGAATTATGACCATTTTGACTAGGAAACTTATGTTTTATGTAATAAGTAACAGGCCATATTTTGTAAAATAATTTTTGAAAATAAACATTTTATTAATTAAAAAACATTCTTATTTCAAAGCTGTGCAAATTAAATACCTATTATATGCAGAAAGGTTTCGCGAGAGCCAGATGCCATTCTAAATAATGTATTCTTGTTAAATCTCTGTTGATTCCTGTCTCTTGACTACCCGTTACAAATTTTTTGTACAGAAGGACCAAAGATTAGTGCCAACAGAAAAGCTTATTTAACCGCTTCAATCCCTTGAAATGAAACACGATAGAAATCTATTGCCGTCAGACGTGATATTAAAACTTCGGAATGCAAAAGATTAAATAATTCAGAATAATACATTCATACATACATATACTCACGCCTGTCTCCCAGAGGGGTAGGCAGAGACTATGGATTTCCAGGTGCCACGATCCTGACATACTCCTTTCGTTTCCTCCACATTCATTAGTCTCTTCATACATGCACGTCGGTTTCGGAAACTCCTAATTTGGCTAATAATAATTGTATGTGTTTACTTACATTTATTAGGATGCTCACGATTCTCTCTAACTTATTATACTCTGAACTGAAGGAGATATTAAATTCTGGTAGGAATCCACTTTCAAACGGAGCATTCTTACAAGTTTTGTACAGAAAAGACGGCATTGTTTACATTCAACTATAATCACTAATTTCGATGACTTTATTTATGCCACAACATGAGAAAGCACTTCCGATACACGGGATATACGTTAATGTATCGGCAGAATTAGAGGAAACACTAATAAACAACAAAATTACAAGAGAAACTGACAGTTGGTGTTCAGACATTATCGACTAATATTTGGTATTTTAGAGGCAAGGTCGCCACTGCGCGGTATCCCGCGTCATGTAATGATTAAAAATAAATAAAAAGACTTACCTTGGCTCGAAATCAACCCAGGGTTTTGCGCGACAGGCAGCAAAACAGCATTGTGTGTCAACTCTTCATAGGACAACCCAACAACAGCGGTTGAAAGAAGTGGATTTTTCACTATGTTTTTGTCGGTATGGTCACCGAAACTTTTGTCAGTCATTTTTTATGGGTTTTTTAATGTTTTGTATTGTTTATTTTTGATAATTTTCTCATTTGGAGGTCACAAAATTGAAACGATTTGTGTAAAGTTACGTGTCACTTGAGTATTTTGACATTTTTGACGTTTTGGAAACAGCTGCCACCTGCCAGCCAGTGACAAATTGTAAAAAATATAAACTCAAGTTTAGTTTCAGAATGTCAACTGTAAATAGTTTTTCTTGACTCAGAAAAATCTAAATGAAACTTGAAATTAATAACTACCTTCCTTAGAAACCAATTTTTTTTAAGGCAACCAGCCGCCCTGATATCCTGATCAAACATACAACTTACCGGGTTGAGTACGAGACAATATCCTCGAATTGATCCTCGGCCGAGCCGAGAGGGAGGATCGGTCGAAGATACTGTCTCGCCACTCTACTCTGTAGGTGTAACAAGGGTTTAATTTTACTGGGAAAGGTGTCAAAGAGCCGTCTCCTCCACCATCGTACGGCTAGCAAAATAGCAAATGACGGGGAGCTCGGCCGAGGACATTGTGATATTGCATACTGGCGGCGTTGCCTCGCTGCTCGCTGTACGGCCATAAACGGCCAGCCCAGCCCCGGCGCGCCAGCCCCTTTAGGAAAATAATATTCGACAAGAAGAAATAATTATGATAAGAGTAAAAATTGCCATGGACCATAAAAGTATTGTAAAAAATCTTAGAATAAATATATGTAAATAAAAATATATAAATAAGTGGCATTGTAAATAGTTTCCTTACCGCCTATGTTAAAAAAAGACACGCTACATTATGGATTTTATCTATTTGCTCTATGGTTTTTGTATTGAGTTGTCATTGTCATGATATATTTTTATGTGTGGCAACATTAGATTAGTACTCGATTCAAAAAAATCGAATAATTTACAGTGTATGCAGTGTATGTTAATAAATATAAATTAAATAAATATACGGAGACATCTCACATGTCTTTTAAACATATATTATCTGCCCCAGCTGGAAATCGAACCTGGAGCCTTCGGTATTAATTAGTTCAGGTATTTAAGTACCCGTTCAGAGTACACACATAGCCTAGTTAGGCAGGCAGGATGAGGTATGATATGAGGTATGCGCTGGATAATACTTGGACAATAAGGTATAATATCGTCTATGTGAGATTTAGTAAAATTAAGTTACAATGTCTCTAACGATGCCTGATTGGAACTAGTCACCCCAGGTAACTAGTATCCCCAGTTTCCCTACTTGTTAGCGATTCTGAAAGCTGTATAGAATTTGTATGTTTGAAATTCTAATTAACGATTGGCAGCGCAAATTTGTCAACACCACATGTACCTAGTAGGTACCTACTGCCTAGAAAAACATTTCCTCCTCCTCCTTTACTTATATATAAGTACTAGACATGATTTTCGGTACAAATTAATATTATATACCTTCGATTTGCCGACGACATCGTCATTATAGCCGAATCTCTGCAGGAACTTCAACAAATGCTTAACAGCCTAAACAGAGCTCACGCCAGGTTATCCTCGGGATGAACCTGGATAAAACTGAGGTTATGTATAATAGCCACGTTCTCCCGTGTCCAATAACCGTTGATGGCATGACCCAAGAAGTTGTTCAACAATATGTCTACCTTGGACAGACTCTGCAGCTGGGTAGAAACAACTTCCAATCAGAGGTCAATAGAAGAATACTATTACAGTTGGGCTGGGCAGCATTTGGCAAACTTCGTCAAGTCTTCTCGTCGCCCATATACACTTAAATATATTCTGAAATTAGAATTTCAAAATTGTATTTTTTTTTCATTTTCCATAGAAACTTAAATGGTTACGTGACTTTTTACTATGGAGAATGAATATTTTTTTTTGCGAATTTTTAAATTCTGATTTCAGTTTCGGGCTTAGATATAACATGCTGCACATGCTGGTTTCGGCTTAGTTTACCCTTTTTGCAACATACTGTATAAATAATTACATTTTAGTTTAGTGGATTTATTCATTTTCATGCTCCACTTAAACATATTCCCATTCGATTCAAAATAACCGATTCCGATGGCATGGTATGCATCGATTCATTTAGTAATGTTGCCAGATGAAATGCGCGTCAGCGTCAGAAAATAAAAAAAATTACGTCACCAACCATTTCATGGCAGCGCATTTTCCTTTTCGTGACAGAGCACGTCATTTTGGACATTTGATTGATAATTTTTTGAAGATCTTTCAAAGTAGTGTGATACAAACCAACATTGGGTGCTAAACAATAATATTTCATTATTTGCTGGTTAGAAAAACGATGTGAATTAATGGATTCGGTGTTCGAAAGTTAGTGGTTAGGTGCACAAAATGAGCGACCTAAAGTGTGTGGTTGAGGGCTGTGATTTAGAGTATGATGTGGTTTGCAGCTTCTCATTCTACAAGTAAGCCTTTGATTTGTTATTATTCTAACATAGCTCGCTGAATTAAAGTTTAAAACCTCCGATCCCCTCGATTGCATCCCAAGCGTGACCTCGAAATCGCTTTAGCATTATGAAACAGAGTTTGGCGTAACTTGACCATTTAGGCGGGCTTATTCTTATCTTTACGTAAACACTCAAATTATTTTCTTTTAGTTGTAATTATCACGTTAGTTTGTTGGTTAGTTCTCTTTCGAATATCAGAAATCGATTTTTGGGAGTCTAAAATTTAGGTTATGGTAATTTTGTTAATAGGCCATACCATAAATGCCCTTATCAGTATTGTAAACATCATGGATACGTTTGTAGGCCATAAAGCAACTTTAAAACGAAAGTGTAATATCTGTAATGGTGCTAAGTTCAGCCATTCATAACTGCTAGTTAGAATCCACAGGTCTTTCCATCACTGTAGAAGAAAATTTCACCACGCTAACATCATCTTACAAAATTCTAATATAAAGGGGAGAAAAAGACATAAGTTACTGTTAAAGAATAAATGATTGAGTATTGAAAGAAGCTACTGATGATGTATTGTTAAGGATAAATTATTCAAATAGTAAAATTTTGAAAGCCATACAAGTATAATTCATTCTTTCTATCTATTCTGTCTGGTCTAGGGTTTGGCGAAAGGATAAGCCAGTTAGAATCGCATCCATCTGTGTCTGCTCACTTTATATATGCCACTTTATGGATGCATTTATATGCCACTTGGGGAGGCTCCATTTGTACACCTCAGTTGGTCAAACCATCCATTTCTTATAAAAAATATGTATACATTAGTGATGTAACGAATGTGTGTTTTTGGACATTCGCGAATGCGAATGCGAATATCTGATATTGACATTCGCGAATGCGAATGCGAATATCCAGTTTGTGTTCTAATTTGGCGTCATTTGTATGGTTTGATGGCAGTCTCGTACTGAACTAGAGGGACGTTCCGTTCTAGGCGCATTCCCAATCAGACTAGCCAATACTAGCCGCAGTTTTTTTTAAAGTAGTTACACTTTATTTAGCTCCGTAACTGTTACGACAAATTGCGACTGTATACGGTTTCTGAGGGTGACTTAAATTTAAACGTAAGGTACGTACGTGCGCCTCTTAAGGCCTATTTTTTTGCAATAATTAAATAAAAATTACTGAACAATTTAAGAACATAATTACTATTTTCTCCATTTATTTTTGAATTGCGTCTTTACGGAAACAATCATTTTCAAAATCCTCTGATGTTGGCCTTCTTAGGAACATAGGCACTTATCATGGCCCGATATTAATGAAAACAAAAACCATGTTTTTACGTAAGTAAAACTTAAACAAAAATATAAGAAAAAAGAAAGAAATTAATAAATACATACGTAAGTTAAACATTTATCAAAGCGCTGGTACTGACGGCATCCACCCTCTCTTTGTTAACCGTTGTGCAAAATATATTTCCTTCCCTCTCTGTATTATATTCAATCGCTCTTTACGAGATGGACAGTTTCCTAATCAATGGAAAAGAGCAAGAATTATACCTATTCATAAGAAAGGCAATTTATCCATTGTATCAAACTATAGACCAATTTCTATTCTTCCTTGTTTCTCTAAACTATTTGAATCAATAATCTGTCCCATTATTACAAAAAAAATAGATCACATATTAAGTACATCTCAACACGGTTTCAGAAAAGGGCGATCCGTCGAATCAAATTTAGTTAGCTATATTAATGAACTCTCCCACTTAGTCGATGCTGGCCAACAGATTGATGCAATATATATAGACTTTGCCAGTGCATTCGATAAAGTTAACCACTCATTGCTGATTAAGAAGCTCGAATTAGTAGGTATCAGTGATTGGCTGATTCAATGGTTTAATTCTTACCTAGATAAAAGAGAACAATTTGTTTCAATTAATGGCCACGAATCCAGAATTTTTTATGCAAAATCAGGGGTTCCCCAAGGTTCGCACTTAGGACCAATTCTTTTCTTAGTTTTCATTAATGATCTTACTCTCAATATTAAATATAGTAACCACTCTCTCTTTGCTGACGATCTCAAAATCTATAGAACAATCAAATCTCGTGACGACAGTTACCTTCTTCAAAATGATCTCAATAATATTTTAAATTGGTGTCAATCAAATGACATGACAATTAATGCGCAAAAATGTTATCACATAAAATTCACTCGTAAGCGAAATCCTCTGAACCACAATTACCTTCTTGGGACCGATTTACTTACTGAAGTTTCTGAAATTAGAGATCTCGGTGTAACAATTGACTCCAAACTAAAATTTTCATCTCACATTGATAATATAACCAAAAAAGCAGCACAAATGCTAGGATTTGTTAAACGTAATAGTAAAGAATTTAAGCCCGAGACCAAAATTTTACTTTTTAATTCTCTTGTGCGGAGTCATCTAGAATTCTCTTCTGCTGCTTGGAGTCCATCTTATTCAGTACACTCACAGAGAATCGAAAGCATACAAAGATCTTTTACTCGTCATCTAGCCTTCATTTCCCGCAATATTTCCCACAGATCTCCTTATGAGCACCGCCTTAAATTCTTTAAAATGTCCTCATTGCGTAATAGACGTGAAACACATGATATCATATTTCTGTACAAAGCTTTAAACAATTTATTAGACTGTCCTGACATCCTTGAATCTATCTCTTTCCCTATCCCATACCATCTCCCGAGACATCCCATTAAAAAACTATTTTGTGGCCCTCACTCTCGCACAAACCTAGGAACCCATTCTCCAATCAATAGGATATGTGACCTATATAACATTTACAACCATAAACTAAACCTTGACATCTTTCATGACTCCTTCAGTTCGTTTAAGAAAAAAATATGTCAGAATTAGAATATTTTCCTTGTTATTTCTGATAATATTTGCCTTGTTAGTTTTGACCCACTAAATTTTAACATTGTTATTTTCTGTTCAAGTTTTAATATTGTTATAATATGATATTATGCTTAGATAATTTAGTTTTAAGTCACTGTTGTCGTTAAGATAGTATTATTTGATAATGCCGTGATCGCCTATAATGGTTTTCACAACGAAATTTCTATTATGTTAAATTTTCTGTTAAGTATGTCTGTTGTGTTAACTGCTGGAGATCCTTATGTTAATAAATAAATAAATAAATAAATAAAATAAATAAGCTTCTTTGTTCTTTGTTAATAATTCGTTAATCGTAAGTCAATTACTATCGTTTTTTTTTTAATAATAAAAACAATGCTTCAATATTTTGGTGGGTTTTATTGGGTTTATAAAGAAATATTTTTGAATTTTTATTAATTTTATAAGTATGTTCTTAAATTGGAAAGTAGGTACTTAAGCGACCGTAACTAGCTTAAAGTTTAGTGTCAGTATTTGAATACAACATAAAATACTACCTATAGTTTTCTGAATAAATATTATTCTATTCTATTCTATTCTAATAATAAATAATACAGCCGAAATCACTCATTGTCTCCTTCATGTTCCAAAGAAACAATGATATAGTATAGTGTATAGTCCTGTAAGGCCCAGGCCATGTTGGCAACGCGTGTGGTGAGCCTTCATAGGAACTTTTCACGGCGACAAGAACTAATTAAATAAAATGAAAATCAACAAAGAATACATGCAGAACCAACTCAATTCTTCATCTCAAAAAAAAAACGAAAATAGTTTGTTATTTTAAAGAAATACTAAAAAGTTTGTAAACGTGAGGTTGTAAATCGTAGGCCATTTTTATATGGCACTAACCAAACATTAGAGCGAAATTTTAACTTATCCGGGCGTTTAGAAGATTGAAATTTTAAAGTGGGCCATCTTAGGAATAGGGCCATCTTTCCCATCACCTAAATAAAACTAAATATGATAAATTAAGACTGGTAATGTGATTAAAAGGGAAACTTGTATTAAAAAAGCTGTAGACAATGGATTTAGACTTTGTTAACCTACCATTATTTTCAAATAGTTTTTTCTAAAAAGTACCTACTGATATTCGCAAAACATTCGCACCAAATTTTGCGAATGCGAATGCGAATATTAAAAAATATGCGAATATTCGCGAATGCGAATGTGAATGCGAATATTCGTTACATCACTAGTATACATGCCTCAGAAGCTCTATTGTTTACATATTATTGTCTATCTTTCTTACCTAAAATCAGACTAAATAGAATTTCAATATCCATACCATGAAAACTATATTGTAACTGTAGAAGGTAACAATAACTAAGAAGAGATATTCTACATCTGATACATAAGTAATTTGAAATTGTTATCAGCTACTTATAAGAAAATAACTATAGATCTGATGCATATGGCCTAACGCTAACAATGGTAACCCTGTTTTGTAAGTGCAGATATATATATGCCGAACACAAAGGATATTTTCAAGCCTACTACAGGCAGGCCTGTAAAGGCTGTGAAAAACACAAATTTCACTTTGTTTATCATTCTAACACTATGAAAATCAAAGTTTATTGGCAAAAAAATAATTATTCTAAGTAGTACTATTTTATTGATAAATCCTGCATTGCCTCATAAGCCCCATTGTCCTCATGTAAGCCAAAAATAAAGACATAATTCAGATCCAAGAATATGCTTATTCACTTTCAGTTCAAGTTCATAGTCATCAGTTTTCGTCTTGGGCCTTACTAGGTTAAGGCAGAAGGCGTAAAGGCAGATCTTCAATAACTTGGAGGAGATCCATTCTCAGCTACTTCAATTCCGTTGAATTTCATGGGACAAAGCCAAGGAATGATATGTCTGGAGAATAACTGTGGAGGCCCTATGCTCTCTGCAGAGTTAGATGAATAATCATCATTTTATTGATTACCAGGGTGTCCACTTTCTGGAAAGTCAGGGATAGTCAGGGAAAAGTCAGGGAAGCTCAAGGTGGTCATGGAAAGTCAGGGAAATTGATGAGCCACCTGGAAAGTCAGGGAAAAATGTCTAGTAAAGCATATGTTTTTGCAAAATTGTAGTTCTTTCCTTTACTGATTATTATTTTTCTTCTTCTATTTTAAACGTAAAATACTTAAGTCATAAAATAAAATCTCGTAAGCCAGATTCCAGACTCAGTTAATACTTTGTTCAATAGTAAAATGATGTTCCCTTAATTAAATTTCTTTCATAAGAGTGTGACTCAGCTTGCCATTCTGAAAAACTTTTGTTTTAAGAGTTTTTCAGAGTTCAGAAGCGTTTCCTCCACGCGGCATCTAATGATTTTTTTTAAAGCGTCGCGCCCATACGAAAATATATGATTTTGGTTTTGTTTTATTTAAATTAAAAACACACACTCACGCCTTGTACTAATGTACCCTCTTGCGGGGTAGGCAGAGGTGCATTGCTGCACCCACTTTTCGCCAGAGTGTTATGCTAGTCCCAATGTAATAGGGGGCGGGCCTATTGCCATTTTATGGGCACATCCAAGACCCGAGAACAAATATCTGTGGTTAAACAAATATCTGCCCCAGCCGGGAATCGAACCCGGGACCTTCGGCTCAGTAGTCAGGTAACTAACCACTACGCCATTCGGTCGTCTAAAATAATTTAAATTAATTACGGTATTTACAAAGCTTAACACGCTTTACTCGAGTTATTTCGGTTTTGAAGGGCCTAACATTACTTTACAAGGTGCTCGTACAAGTTTATTTTATCTATCTGCTTCCAACTCTCATTTGAAAAAAATATATATGAGGAGGCGTATTTCTTCAAAGCACCCTGTACTAATCCTACCATCAATAAGTGTGCTTAAATAAAATTAACTAGGTCTAACTAACGTCTTTTGCAATAATAACCAGTGTATCCAGCTTGAGTTTCCAAACTTTAAATGACGTTTTTCAAAGTAAAATGACATTTTGAAAATATAAAAAATATATATACCTATTTCTCTATTTTGCAAATACAAAAAAGAATTACACGTTATGGCAAAATAAAAGTATTCAAACTTTGTTGTAAAAAAAAATTAAGTAGGTACTTATTTATCATTGCTTTCTATACATAATGTTGCAATAGTGGTAGATGTACATAGCCGAAATAGGGTGACTCAGGGGATCACTCCAAACAACTTTTGTTCTACGTGTTTTTGAAATTCGTGTTTTTTTCTCATATAACTTCACCTGCCTAGCAAAGTTTCTGTGGTTTTTTTTTTTTAGAATTTTATGTTGTTCTAAATGTTCTGCATGAGTCACTCTCGTCTCTTTCGGCTTAATATTTTACTTCACTAAAAACTTTCAAATCAAGCTTTTGTTTATTTTGATCTCTGGTCAGGGAAAATTTCTGAAATGGTCAGGGAAAGTCAGGGAAAAGTCAGGGAATTTTTTGGACGATTCTGAGTGGACACCCTGATTACTTATTGATTTATTTATGGTAATCCATGGCTCAAGAGTATAACTTATATTAAAAGCCAACATAATTTAACTTAACATAGGCAATTTAATAATATAATATAATAATATAATAATCATTTATTGCAGACTATAAGTCCATAAAAAGTTAGTTACACAAATTTCTTAAAATATAATATTAGTAAGACAGGTACAAAAACAAAAACAATATTAAAAGACTAAAACAAAGTAAAAACAACATAGAAACTTAAATTAAATTAAACATGCAAGGCCACCCAGTGCTGCCATATCGGGGAATCATACAGACTGCAGAGATTTAAGCAGACAAAATATTACTAATAAGATTTTCAAGCTTTACGACAACTTCTCCATATCTTGCACTTACCCATTTTTATTCAGCAATATATAATATAATAATTTGTGTGTTTCCACTCCAGTGTCAACTCATCGGAGTCGAAGGAGGGTCCGCGGCAGGCATGGATCAATGGAGCCATGCAGGAGGACAGCGAGTGTCTGTGGAGACACGTCAGCTTGCAGCTTTGCGGGTAAGACTGATGTATTGAGACTTAAATACATTATAATAATGGCATACCATAATGACATAAGGTGTTTACATAGAAGGCCAGTTAATAACATTTTTCTCACAACGAATTGAGACCAGCCCCCATAGTAACAAATGATAGTCATGAAAAAGGCTTTCTAATGACATAGGTCTCATGGTTATTGGTTGATGGTTACATTCCACCCCTCATGCTTTCAGTGGACTAAGGGCCAGGCTATACTATACTGTGGTGCCGCAGTGGCGCTTTAAGAATATTGTGACAACGCATTGCTCCTGTGGCCGCCGGTGCGGTGCGGAGTTATGTGGCTGCACCGTGTGACCTTGCCCTAACAGTTCATTGGTTAATCTGATGTTGATGCAAACAGTGGATCTTAACTTATACCTCGGCAAGCAGCAGTGCCTACCTTATACCTTACCTAACCGTCTCTCCACATCGCCAGGTACCACTTCGAGCTGGACTCTCAAGGTCTGTGGATCGACTCGCCCATGCTGCCGGAGCTGCTGACCCCGCAGCCCGCGGCGGCAGAGGCCATCGAGCCAACCGAGGAGCAGAAGAAAGGTGGGTGATGTGCACTTGTTCAGCCTAATGAGTTAGGGACAGGAGGGTTAGGGTGCCTGCATAGAGAATCGGGTTCACTGTATCTATCTGTACCGGTAACCTGATTATGCGAAAGCGCTCATGAGAGTTTCGCATAATCAGGTTACCGGTACAGGTAGATACAGGGAACCCGATTCTCTATGTAAGCACCCTTACAATATACCACAGACATATATGATACTAGATGACCTGAGTGTGCCTACTACGCGTGTCAAAAGGTAGAACAAATTAATGTTCATCTTTTGCCTGGTAACATACATTTCCGTCATAGCCGTAATTATCAGTGTCATACAAATTTCGGCTCGCGCGGTTTTCATGAGTGCATTTGTGGCGTATCTACAGTCTTTCATGTTTTAGTTAAAGAAATTACATCCTGTAAGCAGACATTAAAGAAATCGAAGTTCTAGTTTGCGCAATAATTTTAAGGAAAAAAAATCCTAAAATCTTCGTCTATTGTTTTACTGTGTAACTTTTACAAATACTCGAATATTTTAAACTTTCTTCACTAACAATAGAATTTAAATTACATAACCCCAAAAAACCATGTTAAGTACCTACATGAATTAAATATTCATTTACTTATGCGCCGCACATATTTAAGTAAATGAACAAAACTTATTGAGAAAAGTGTATGCCACTGTTATAGAGGTAAGATGTAAGTACCTAGTTCTTCAGATCAGATGAAACTTGGAATACTAACAAAACAATTCAGACTTAACTCATTCTAGGACACCCATTATTAAGCCTCTGTTAGATTTACATCATGTAGGTATTCTAGGAATTATATCCTGGTCGAGTTTCGACCACCGCGGCCAATCTGCGTTTACTAACACACAATAGCATTCTGTGTTCCATCACTCTCATAGCCCAATGTGACAGATGATCGACACGACTGGAGAGAGCTAGGCGTAGTACCGACTGATTTAGGTACATGCCCATCCGACAGTATCAATGAATTATTTAAATCTTCAGGTATCAGTTTATCAGCTTTTTGTCTTAATCTAAATTTCACGAACTCAGTACCTCTAGTTGTTTTAGTGAAGCTTTTACCACTAGACCACTGAGGCAGCTTTAATTTTAATACCTACTCAAAAGATGTTTGGTCTTACCGTATAAAGTAGAGTATACAAGAGCATACACAAGAGCTAGATTGTATTACTTAATTGGAATCATACCTCAGTTTCACCCTCTATTTTATGCTTTTTGAAGTAAACTATACAGGGTGTCGCAAAATTGATTTAGTAAACAGAAAAGGTGTGACTCTAGGGGTCATTCTGAACAACTTTTGTTTTACGGCTAAGGTTTTCAAGTGATTCCCTGAACCACCCCTTTCACAATCATGTACTATACATTTTTGCAACACCCTGTAGATGAATGATAAACACCCTGTATGTTGAGTAGCTAACTCGCCTGCTTGCTTGCAGGCTCGGGCGGTGCTGGCAACTCTGGTTTTCAAGGGCTCTTCCAACAGTTCATAACTGGAAAAAAAGACCAAGGTATACCTTACTTATCAGTAAATGTGGTACAATCAGTTTCTGAATTTGATGTTGTGTGAGTTTTTCAAGATACGAAATCGAAGCTGACTGAATCACAGTATGTAAAAGCCATGTATTTGAGGTTCAAAGTCAAACTGTCTCCAAAGTATGAATTTCATGAATATAAACAGTTTTATTTTATTAGTTCGTGGGAGGGAGTTGTACTAGTATGTAGGTACTTAGATATTCTATTTACTTAAGTTTTATAAATGCAGTTGAATGGGCTACAGTCAACGTTCTCTCCAGTCGTGTCATAACGGTATAGATGTACTAATAGATAATAAGTATTGCTAGTTTTAAATTGTTGCCGTCCCACACTACGCTTACCTAAGCCCTGTAGCATAGGGCGCTATTAAGACGCGATAAGAGTTCTTCGTCTCGCTCGCTCTTGAGGCTGCGTGATGTGAGTGAGCGCGATGCAAAACTCTTATCACGTCTTAAATGCACCCCGTATTAGCCCTTCTGTTCTTACTCGAGAATTCGTTTTCCCCACCACCGGCCATCGTATTATCGACTGTGAAAAAGTTCCATCTAACATTGCCATTCCTTATGCTACTGGAACTTTTTCATTTCTCTCGAGTATTGTTATAGTAAACTCAGGATAAAATTAATACTGGTCACACTGAATAACACAAAGAGCATTAAATCAAAGATATTTTTCACTGTGACCAGTTCATCTTACTGTTGATGTGCCATATTAAATAAATAAATCTTACCCCTTACAGACAGACAGACTTACCCCCAAATTCATAGAGCTTTTTGACACTTTACAATAGGTTTAAAATTGACGTTGTGACGTTTTGACATACGTAAAAAGTCGAAACTGGTATGTTTCAAAGTCAATTAACCTTACCGTAAATTTACAATACAGTCTATGAATTCGAAGGTTATTTTATTTATTTATGGGAAAATCACAGCAGTAAACCTTAAATACACAATTCTTAATTACTAAATACAATATTTGATTTACTCCCTTCATGCTTTCCTGGGTTGCTTTTTTGGGTTTATTAACGTATTATACTAATGTTGTATTGTTGTCCTCAGCGGCAGACATGGTGAAAATGGAGCATAACTACAGTACGGCGGCGGCGGCGCCCGCGCCCGAGCCCGTGTCGCGGCTCAACGTGCGCCAACTAGTAGACACACTGGGCTACCTGTGAGTGATGATGATGATGATGATGATAATAATATGTGGGAACATCTCACACACGGCCATCCGACCCCGGCTAGGCAGAACCTGTGTTATGGGTGTCGGACAGCTGATATATCTACACAAATACATAGATAGATAGATACTAAATATAAATATCAACACCCAAGACCCGAGTACAAATATCTGTCTTTAAACAAATATCTGTCTTTAAACAAATATTTGCCACAGCCGGGAATCGAACCCGGGACTTTCGGCTCAGTAGTCAGGGTCACTAACCACTACGCCATTCGGTCGTCAAATGATGATGATGAAACCCTGTTATCCCTCATCATTGACATAGGTCAGTGTTTTTCAACCTGTGGGTCGCGACCCCCTGGGGGGTCGCCAAAGGTCGAAAAAACTAGGTACTTAAGTACAAAAAGAAAGACAATTAATATTTATTTACTTTAAAAATACTCTTACTTAAAATTTTCTTACTTTGACAAAAGGATACACATAAATATTTTAATATGTTATAAACAAAAATAAAATTATGTTTTTTTTTATTTATCCCGTCGTGGATCTGTTTTAGTATACTTAATGGACCACATCAACACAGTAAGAAAGATTATACAGAAGACCGAAGAATATAATCAGCCTCTGTGTCTAGCATTTGTGGACTATGAAAAAGCCTTCGACTCCATCGAGACCTGGGCAGTTTTAATCGTTGCAGAGATGCCAAATCGACTGGCGCTATATCGAGGTGTTCATGTGTCTGTACGATGCCGGTACTATGGCTGTCCAAGTACAGGACCACAAGACAAGACCTATCCAACTGCAACGTGGAGTGAGACAGGAGGATGTGATATCTCCGAAACTGTTCAACAATGCATTGGAAGATGTCTTCATGAAGTTCGACTGGTACGGATATGGCATATGTATACATGCTTAAATGGCGAGTAAATGTTACCTCCGCTTCGCGGACGACATCGTAATTATGGCAGACTTAACTATGGTGCTTCCCAACGTGTAGGCCTCGGGGTATAAACATGGACAAGACGAAAGTCATGATGTGAGCATTGTACTCACATCAAACCTACAAGGAGGCTGCAAGGCGCATCCAACTGGGTTGGGCTGCATTCGGGAAAGTGATTCAGTGATGACTTATGGTGCAGAGACAGAGTGGACACTGGCGGTAGGACTGGTCCACCGATTTAAAGTCGCTCAGCGTGCTACGAAGAGAGTTATGCTTGGGGTTTCTCTGATGAATCGTATGAGAATTGAGGTTATCCATCAGAGAGGATTATTATTAAAATATGCAAGGTAAAGTTGCAGTGAGTTGGTAATATCTGCCGAAGAACCGATAATCGTTTGGGTAGACGAGTTCTCGAGTGGAGACCACGAACAGGCAAACGCAGTATGGCCTTCGTGCCTGATATTAGGTGGTGCCAGTAATTTTTTTGTAAAGCCACGTATTTTGTCGTTTTCATTTCACCCTTGAAGACTTTTATTCAAGATATTTAAATGCTTAAATAAGTTCGAAAGAAAAGCAAATTTTACAGAAAATTCCGGGTCGCAATGACATTAAAGTCGTACGTACGTACTGTATGGCGACGTATCCGATGTATGTAATTCTAAAATCGTGTTTATTAAATCCAATAAGTATGTACTTCGAATCCTAATCATGGAGACCATAAATACGTCGTATGGAATGATACACATAAAAGATACACATGAAAGAATGGTAAGTACATGATAAAATATCAAAAGGGTCAAGGGGGTCGCGAAATATTTTTTTAAACCAGGGGGGTCGCATCATGAAAAAGGTTGAAAAACACTGACATAGGTCTTTTAAATTCACATACACTAAATGGACTAGGCCTAAACCCTTGCTTCACTGGAAGGAGACCCGTGCCCCAGCAGTGGGGACATGATGGGTCGTGTTGATGATGATGAGGGACATAGGGCTCGAAGAATGGATTTCCACTTCCCCCGATCCTTCGCGGCAGCTTCCAGGCGAGACCAGATGATGCAGCCCCTTTTTCAACAGTGTGTTACCTGTGAGTACAGGGTGTTATACAGGGTGCTGCCCCGAGCCCGTGTCGCGGCTCAACGTGCGCCAGCTCGTCGACACGCTGGGCTACCTGTGAGTGTTATACAGGATGTTAAACCTAGACATGATGACCGTGACTGGTTGGCCGATGGTCCCGGGTGTGATCCCTGGCCGGGGCAGATATTTGTACTCGGGTCTTGGGTGTTAATATGTATCTATCTATGTATCTGTGTAGATATCTGTGTAGGTTGGCTGGTAGAAAATGCTTTTAGCATTAAGTCTACCTTTTGTACACTTATGTTATATTTGTGCAATAAAGTATTAAATATATCAACTGTCCAATGTCCCTGATGTCAGACTGCCGTCTGACATCGGCCTGTAGTCTATGACCGAGTCGTCGAGAGCTATAGGTCACTATAATTTTATCATATAGCTTAGAGAACGGGTTACGTGTCCAATAACCATAGACCCATATCCAGGCTCTGTCTAGCTTGGGGTCGGACGTCGATACCGTCTGTGAAATGTCCCCACATTTTACATATGAAAAATATTAGGGAAAACTCGTGTATCGCACTGCAATAAGCTACTAATGACTAATAACTAATTATGTATTTCTTCCCCCACAGGTCCCTAAAAAACCTGCAGCGCAAGCAGCTGTGGGTGGTGGCGGTGGAGAGCGACAAGGCGGAGGCGTCCATCACGCAGGCCGAGCAGGTCATCACCAAGATGCACGAGCCCAAGCAGGTCATCGAGGTAGGTGGGTCCGGCTCGAAGGCCCAGAGTTATAGGCTGAATAAAAGGTGTCTTAAGGTGTTTATGAGAAAATTGGTAGCGATTTGCTAAGTCACTGTTGGTTCATCGAGGTAGGCATTCAGATCCGGCTTGTAGGACCACTTCGGGATTTTAATTTAGTCAAAGTAACATCCTGAATTTTCTATTGTTTTCATGCATTCATTCCACTTATGGAAATGAAGCTCTCCCAATCCCAATAGAAAAACCTTTTAAGAATATATTTTTCTGTTACTTACCTTCCAATTCTACCTTACAGATACTCCCTCAAACGCAGAGCACCGAACCCGAGACCTCCCACACGGAAGAGCTCCCCATGATGGACGACACAACCGTCTCAGACAACTTCATCTACGAAATAGCAGAAGAACAAGAGATATCAATGGACGAAGTCAGCGAAATACCCGCAAACCAAGAGTGGACCGTCAACATACTCCCTGACGACTCAAAGCCTAAATACGCCTTCATCCGTCACTGTAATACGGGTAAAAAGAAGAGGCATTTCACTGCAGACATGACGGAAGTGGTGCAAGGGGACTTCGAGAACTATTACATTTTGCCGGATGCTGACCCGTCGGTCGGCGTGGAAGTCACGACTAGTTATGAGCCAGAGAACTATATTGTGGATGAGTATCAGCATTTGGTGCTAGAGGATCGACCGAAGAAGAGGGGGAGGGAACCTAAGGAGGAAGGTTAGTTGTTTTTTTTTCCATCTTGACATTAAATGATGGCAAATATACATACAAGCGAGCCCGTATATTTGTACTCACGTGATAGGTTGCTAACCATATCGCCGTTTTGGGATAAGTACAATACACATCTAGAATCTACATGTGCAGGTTTCCTCACGATGTTTTCCAATGATGGTAAAATATAATGATATTCAATGTTATGATGTTGTAACTACTTGTAACAGAGCAAAGAAAATCATTATTTTAGTGCTTTCCTTAAACACACCTTCATCTGTGTATAACTTTATTACATTACATTAAAAAACATAAATAAAGTTCTGAACTACTGACATCAAGATTCATCATCATCATCAGCCTATAGCAGTCCACTGCTGGACGTAGGCCTCTCCCAAAGCACGCCACTGGATGCGATCTTTAGCTTTCCGCATGCAATCATATCCAGCCAGTTACTTTCGCATTTATAATATTAGTTAGGATAGTTAGGATTTCCTTTTGCGAAAATTAAATGCCAATTTCATAACACACTTCTTAACAAATCAGCAGGCAAGAAGCGAAAGAAGAAGAACTCAGTCCGCGAACAAGTCAAGCAGATCCAGCGACAAGCGGAGATAGGTCAGGACTGGGTCATAGAGAACAACGTGGCGTTCGACCAAGACGATTCTGACGACTACGACCCGAAGACCAAGGCGAGGGTGAGGAGGAAAAATAAGAAATATGTCGGCTATGACTTTGTTACGTAGTAGGGTTGGTCTTAGCGTGGATGCAGAGACAAGGCGTTTTTGTTCAGACTTGTTATAGAGGGTAACTAAAGTTGCTGTGTGTCTTTTTGGTTGGATTTATGTGTGAACTATGTTTTAAGCCATAAAAAACATTGGTTTTCGCCTGTAACTACTAGTACCCGTAATGTACTAGAGTTCAAAATAAGGAGGGAACTATTTTCCCTTTGACTTATTAAGGGTTAAAGTAAAACATAAGAACCGATGTAATTCTAACAAGTAAATATGGTTATGTAAACAATGGAACCATATTTTACCTGTGATTTGTTAGTTGGTAATATTCGGTAAAAAATCACAGTAACAATGTTTACCTATTATGACAAGTCTGAAAAAATGCAGTATATAGGTTTTGCTGCGTTTAGATGGGCAATCGATCGGAGGTTTGGTTGATTTGGAGTAGATGGCGCTAGTAGCGCGGTAGATGTAGGATGGTGGTTCATAGATGGCGTTTAAGAGGCGGTTCACACAACAGCAAAGTCATTGCCTTTCAATTTTAACCTGTATTTAAATGCAAAATGGATTCGCGGTCAAAGTGACTGCGATAAAATAGGTTTTTTTGCATTGGTTTGCCTCGGTCGTGTCTAAGAATGGACCCTAAAGCTATATATTTTAACCTCCTAAACTTCGTATCTCGGTGTTACTAAACAGTCCCAAGCAACCACTATGGAAAGATGCTGAATCGATTCCTAAATAACGCTACATTTATATCGGCGAAAATCAGCTCAAACAGTTCCGTCAGTTTCCCATAGATGGCGTACTAAGCGGCTACCTCAGATCGATTGCTATTCTGTGCGCAGTAATGTTGTATCTACGTGGATATGTATAGCTTTTGGTCTCGATTTTAATGTCGGTATTTGTTTTATTTTCTGTAGTTTTCTGAGTTTGACCGCTTTTACACTAGTGACAAGTAGAATAACATCGCCGGGTATGTAAATATTATAATAACAGCAAAAGTGCTGCAAATATTATAAAACAAACCCTTAAATTAATTCCTAAGTGACATGAAATATGGATTGACTACAGCCAAGTATGAATAAATTCTAAATTAATTGTGAAGTTAGAACCATCAAACCGATTGTAAAATAAAACTTATATAATACATTGTAAGATGGCTTATAATTTTGTTAGTCACTAAAAATATACAAGTTTGTGTGTATTTGTTTATAAACCATCCGTAGCTCTAGTACAGGATTTATAGCTGCATATAATTTTCCATCAAAAGTTTCATGATAGTTTCCGATAGAGGCGCCACTTTGTGTGCGACGCAACGTAAACGGACAAAGTTTATGCAAAAGCTAAAAACCCGTACAAGGCGTACTGAAAATATTTAAAGAAGTAAATGTAGGTCTACAGTCGTCGAAATATAATAGACCCGTTTGGACAGCTCCAAAATGTATGGGATGACAGCCGGTGTCAAATCGAAATCATTAAAAATCTAAACAATAAGTAACTTTTGGAGCTTCAAAAAATATTTTTCTTTCGGCCGTTAAATAATTAGCCAGATTATGTGTCTTTATGTATTTCATCAAGTTAATCAAGAGTAAATAGCTAATATGTGTAGCTGTCCAAACTGGCCTATTATATTTCGACGACTGGAGGTAATTTTTTATCTCAGTATATCTACACAAAACACTTAATTGCAGTGCAACCTAAATTAATAATGACTGACTGTGTGAAATCTTAAAATAACGACAATTTAATCTTACGTACAGTTCGGTGCATATAAACCTGACCTAGCATTGTCACTCTAAACTATCTGTGTTTAATTTTTTATTTAGTAGCCGGAATGTTAAGATTTTTTCAAAAAATAAATGCAATAATGCTAAGTCAACATAACAGTAGCCTGATGCATAGTTATTAATAAACACTTTATGCCTGAGGAAGACTGAGGACATAATATTGTGGCCTATGTCCGTCTGTGGACATAACAATTTTTGTTGTCAGATATTTATGTAAAGACAGACTATACATAGATATAAATTTAAAATGAGTGAGGGATTTGTCTGAGCCTTATTTTACACCTTTTGAGCAGTAAAAAAATTACGTAATTTATATAGTGCGAGAGAGTCGCCACCTAGCGGTACTTCACTACCCAGCTGCCATAAATACGGCGCTGTGATGGTGGAACGCGCATTAAAAGTGAGTTTATCGACGTCGATAACGCACCCGTGAAGCGACAGCAGTCCCATACGAATTCGCGCTTTCTTTTCACTATTCAAACGTTAAGAAAAACTCGTTCTCGGCCCTCAGAAACGGTCCTTGCCTTCAACATAAATATTCCCTACAGTCGTCGAAATATAATAGGCCCATTTGGACAGCTTCACAAATTTGCTGATTACTCTTGATTTACTTGATGAAATACATAAAAAGTCACATAATCTGGCTTATTATTTAACGGCCGAAAGAAAAAAGAAATTTTAAAGCAACAAAAGTTACTTATTGTTTTATGATTAGGTTTGACACCAACTGTCATCCCATAAATTTTTGAGCTGTCCAAACATTTCGACGACTATAATTATTTGTCATAATTATTATCGGGGTTTTTAACTTCCGTTATATTATGTTTAATTATCAAGTTAAATAATTGATAAGCAAATTAAGATTATAAATAATACGGTTTTGATATAAAAAATGTTGTTAAAAGTCCACGCTAGTCAACAAAGAAAATACCTAAGTGTATTTTACCATAGCTGGGTAAAAAAAACTAAAATAACAATGTTTTTTTCTTTCTGTAGTACAGTCTGCAGAGAAACCTGACCAGTAGTCATCAGTAGCAATGACAAGCTAAGAGGGGTCAGGTTTCTCTGTAGGTTAATGTACATGAATATAACAGAGTTCTTATGAGCCTTAATTTTGACTGATATTTTGGATATCATTATGTTTTATATAGCAAATTGACAGTAAGTATGCCAATTTCATATTGACAGTCCATTGGTGAACAGAGAAACACTAAAATCTAAATTAAGCTAGAATTTTTGTATCTCATAGTTAGAAAGTCTAGCTTGTAAGAATTAGGTCATACGCACACATTGTTAGTTTTTTTAAATATTAATTATACCGTTTCAAATGTCACCCTGTCAAACACATATTTACAATACTAGATTCAAGCTTTGTAACTAATTCATCTTAAATTATACAGGTTGTTGCAAAAATGGCATGACTATAGGCACAGGGTATACTAAGCCGGAAACAGCATGTGCAGCATACATGCTGTTTCCGGCTTAGTATACCCTTTTCGCAACAACCTGTATACATTTTGGAATGAAGTGTGCGTAAGACACAATACAGGGTGGGATTTTATAAATGAGAGTGTCACTAAATTCCACCCTAGTATAATGTACATAAACTACAAATATCGACATTATATCACCATCCTAAATTTGTTTTTTTTTTATCATAGAAATATTGTATTTAAAAATATTATTGTAATATAGCATTATCAGCAACCTTATAAGGAAATACCTATATAGTTTTTTTGTCGTTTATAAGTAAACCTGCTTAGGTTTTTAATACTGACTTGCAAATTCGTGTCTCCTGGGTATATGACATTGTTTTATTTAAGACCATGGAGGTAGAAAAAAAACGGAAGGAATCTCGCTAACTAAAAAGTGAAGCACCCAAAGTAAGTCGATTTCATTGTTGCGACGAGCCCGACACACGCATTCACGCTCAAAGTAAGTCAGTCCGCCGCCGCGCGCCAATCACGTCGCACCTACGCACCCACACACTCATGTCGCCGCCATTGCTGTGCTTCATTTTTTAGTTTGCGAGAATCCTTCCGTCTTTTTTAATACTTATGTTTTCGGGAGGTCAGTTGTTTTTAATAAATTAAACATGCTACAAGATTGAGTTAAAATTTCGGTTTTTTACATTAAGTATGTACCTGTATTGTGCTAAATCCAGAATAAATAGCTCATTCTCTTAAATAACTATAGTCAATTTTTAATAGCAACGCAGTAATAAAAATATTTCGGTTTTCGTTGTTTCAAAAATAGACTATAGTTGATGTTTCATCAATTTTTATCACAGAAATGAATTTTAAAGTATATATTTTAGTTGAGTACCCGTTTTATATAGTTTTGCGCAGATGTGAATTTAGTCTAATAAATATGTTAATTACTATACAGTGTGTTTGCAACGGCGATGACGCGAAGTGTATCCATTTGGCAGCAGGTGACATGAGGTTGTAACAGACATCGTGTCGCAACGTTAATACTGTGTTTGTAAACGATTGAAAACGATAAAGCTCTGGTTTTCTTCTGTCATCTGCATACATTTTCTGTCAAAAGTGTTATGATGGTTTCCGCCAGAGGCGCCACTTTGTACGCGAAACGTAAAACGTAAGCTTTTATAGCTTTCGACAAACTATCAAACATGTACTACACGTTCTGGTTTTTACAGATGTGAAATGTGTACATACAAACCAGTAGTGGCGTTCACCACCAATTATTACCTTTAGTGCTAATTTCTCCATAGTCGGTTAGAGCATGACCAGGTATTAGTGGTTGACTTTCGACACATCTGTCAAGAACTTAATATGGAAATGACGTGTAATTGATAGACCAATCCCGGTCGGTTAGATTAGATAACCGACTATGGAGAAATTGGGGCTTAAAATTCAACTGTTCACTCAGTTTTTACTATTGATATCGCTTGTACTATGCCTTTGAAATACGCTGTATATTGTGGTAAGGTATAAAGATTATTATTATAGTTTATGCATTTCACGAAAGATTATTAATAGTTTTTGAATTAAATGACTACTAAAAAGACTAGTTAAGACCATCCGTTGGTATTTTAGCATAAATTGAAGGAGGAGAAATCATATAAGTATGTATTATGTCATCGTGACTTGCAAAAACTATGGCTAGTTATAAATGTAAATGATCGCCTTTATTATTATTGTAATAAGGTTCAGAATGTGGTAATGTTGTTTAAATAATGGTTTGCCATGATTCATGTGTTTTATTTATAATTTTATCATCCTCAAAATGATCAGGTGAGTTGAAAGAATCTTCTTACATAAAATATTAATAATATAAAAAAAATACTGAGAAACGATTCAAAGTCATACAATTTAGATCGAGAATCGATTCACGGAGTTACGAATACGATCCAAAAGATCGATTCAAGCCAGAAAATCGGGCATCCCTAATCTGTGGCTTGACTATAAATTACACGACGTTCGAATGGCGTAGTGGTTAGTGGCTCTGACTGCTATGCAGAAGGTCCCGGGTTCGATTCCCGGCTGGAGCAGATATTTGTTTAAAGACAGATATTTGTACTCAGGTCTTGGATGTTCATATTTTTATTTAATATGTATCTATGTATTATGTAGATATATCACAGGCTCTGCCTAGTTTGGGGTCGGTTGGCCGTGTGTGAGATGTCCCCACATATTATATTACACCGCCAGGCGCTATTAAGCACCTATATCATGTTAAGTGTCGTCTTGATAAATATTAGGTGGAATGGCACCATGCAATTGCTTTACTTCATTGAGAACCTTGTTGAGTTTGATGGCGGTAGATGCGGACATCACCTGTGAAAATGGAAAATAAATATGTAGATAGTTACATGACATGACAAATAAGTTACAGTTGAATAAGAGTAGTAATAAAACATGGGGTGTGGTTTTAAGCATAGACTGTCCATGTGGTCAGTGTTAACTACTAAATGAATCATTAGCCCATAATCATCCACTGCTGGACAATAGGCTTCTGTTAAATCAGATGTAATGATTATTCCTATAACTCCACAAGGAGTATAGGGCCTCCACAGTTATTCTCCAGACGTTTCTGCCCTTGGCCTTTTTGGGGAAGGAAGTGTAGAAAGTAAATACTTACCTATAAGTAAAGAGATGATTAAGGAGTTAAGTTCTTACTAAAATTATAAATGCAAAACATGTTTGTGACTCTTTCTTTCACAAGATAACAGAGGGCCTATCACGGGCCAACATGGCAAAAATCTTGTAATCACTGCACAGCAGAAGGTTTTCTATGAAAATTGTTAAGTAGGTACCCCATTAACAGTAGGCTAATTTTTATCCCAGAATTCCCATGGGGAAACCTTTTAAGGTGTAGCGGGAAAAGCGAGCAAATTGTAAGTACCATCACAATCCACACCATCAGCACAGGTCTGTTCCTCCACATGAGCTCTCCGAACAGCTGCACGGTCTGCGGCAGCACCACCGACGGCATCCTCTCAGACTCCATGTACAGCATGGAGACTTGGATACGGGAGTCCTCTCGCTGGTTTGAGTCTATCTGTGGTGAAGAGAATTAAAGATATAATCTGTTAATGATTTTCTAGCTATGTGTGGAATTCAACATATTTACTTTACAAAGATTTTCATCTCTGTGCCAAAAACAAGAGCTGGACTAGGGTTTGTAACCATTTGGCTAGTCAGATTAGTGTCCGTCGCTGACTTTCTAGGGTGTGCCGAATGTATATCACTCTAGAAAGCACCTTTTGTGCACTCTAACCAATAATAACTTACACTTTCCAAATAGTATCTGCCGTTTTCACTAAAAAGGGTCCCAATGGTTCTACACTTCTTTGCCACAATCATGTCATCATCACATAAGTTTCGCAGCTCTGAGGCGTCAAAGAATGAGTAGAATTCATCCTGAAACATTAATAATTAAGGTAAAGGCTAGAAGAAATGGTTAACAAAGAAGTTAAATTAAAACTTACCTTTGGAGTTTCGTCAGTAAAGGGAATATTGCGGTATGTGTTATTGACTGTATGATTCATGGTCATTTATACTTACAGTATTGTGCAAATTAATGTGAACACAAGTAAAAACTTGAAAAAAATACATTTATTAGTTCTAGAATAAAAAAAACCAGAGATATATTAATACAATTTAAGTTGTTTTAATACAAAATGTGTCCTCCCTGGCTTTTATAACTTCTTTAACACGTTTTGGCATAGAATCGACAAGGTTTTAACAATTTTCTGATATTTACTGGTCTAAAAAACTTGTATGAATTACAGCCTCAATCATTTTAGTTTTTGTTGTGCAATGCGTTTTACAAAGTCTAACTTTCACGATGGCCCACTTATTTTCAATGGGATTAAGTGCCGGTGAGTTCTTTGGCCATCCAAAGGCATAATATGTTGTTGTCCTTGAAATATTTAAGGATAATCTTGGACACGTGGAATGGAGCCGAATTTTGTTGAAAAACTTATTGACCGTTATCATCAAATTTTCTTAGTTCAACTTCTAATCTCCGTTCTAGCAAGTCACTGTATTTTATGCAGCCCATCATCCCTTCGATGGGCACAAGTCATCCGGTACCCATATAAGAAAAACAGCCCCAAACTGAGAAAAGTTGATGCTAACGGTCAATAAGTTTTTCAACAAAATTCGGCTCCATTCCACGTGTCCAAGATTATGCTGAAATATTTCAAGGACAACAAGATATCATGCCTTTAGATGGCCAGAGAACTCATCGGCACTTAATCCCATTGAAAATAAGTGGGCCATCGTGAAAGTTTGACTTCGTAAAACGGATTGCACAAGAAAAACTAAAATGATTGAGGCTGTAATCCATACAAGTTTTTTAGACCAGTAAATATCAGAAAACTGTTAAAATCATGTCGATTCTATGCCAAAACGTTTTGAAGAAGTTATAAAAGCCAAGGAAGACACATTTTGTATTAAAACAACTTAAATTGTATTAATATATCTCTGGTTTTTTTATTCTAGAACTAATAAATGTATTTTTTTCAAATTTTCACTCATGTTCACATTAATTTGCACAATACTGTAGCTATTTAATAAATATTTTAAACCATGAACTATTCCTGAATTTATATTTTCAAGATTCAACTGTCTTCAAAATATTTCAAAACTTTTTTGTTGTTGTTTGTTGACTTTTGTTGTGACTTTTTAAATGTAATCTATAGTCTGTGGAAAATAAAACACAGGTTCTGTGCGTATCGTTAAAGGGTTTATTCTGAGCATTAGATATAGTGACGTTGAAGCAAAAAGTATTCATTTTCTTCATTAGATAGATTGTCGAAAACTATAAAAGTTTACGTTATCTTGAGTAAATAGCCTTTGGTACGGGCTGTAAAATTCACGAAAACGAAAAATGTTTTCTTTTGCTCTGCATACATTATCTGTAAAAAATTGATAGTTCCGCTTGAGGAGAAAGAACAGAAAGAGCCCCCCTTATCCGAACGGAGAGTAGTTTGTAAAAATTGGCGTTCATCAGAAATTTTTATAGTTTTACGATGAATAAAAATATTTTGACTTTGACTTTGAGGCGCCATTTAGTATGCGAGAAAACGAGAACGTTTACAGTTTATGCAAACTATGAACTTCTTGTACTAGGCCCATGGAATTATTAAGTAGGTACTTACGTACGAAGTAGGTACATAATAATTATTACTTCCGTGACTAGGCCTAATGCCTACCTTGCAACCTTGCAAGGGATTTCATACGAAAGAGCGAATATTATCAGAGCCCTTAGCATGAATTTTCATCGTGAACGTGAAGTAAAATTGATGAATTTTGGAGGAAAATTTTAGTTCGGCTACCGACCGCCAGGGGCGCTGTTCATGTTTTCATACAAAATTACTCCATGAATTCTACTTCAAGTTCACGATGAAAATTCGTGCTAAGGGGTCAGAATCGGACGGATTCAATCCATCGTAAGTAGCATCTTAGCAATAAAATTATGAGGAAATTAAACATGTTTTTTATATGTACAAAATTTATTCTGACAGTAAATTACAAAATAATTACGTATGCATGTATTTGTGTACTTCTAGATGTAATTTCAAGTACTTACAAAAACATAACCACGTCTGCATTTCAGTTGAGTAAAACTCAACTGAAACTCAAGGTTTTGTTACTATAGACGTTAATATTTTTTCATGTAGAAAGTAATGTACTTATACTGTGACAATTACGTTAAACTCCTGTTTTTTATATTCCAATGGTTGAGAATATAAAATAATTATTGAAAATAAAGTGAATCTTAAATCTAAGTACAATTTCATATAAAAAAATAAGGAGATCAAACTTCAAAACATAAAGACAAGTATATAGTCACATTTTAAAATTTTGGAAGAAAACATATTTACAATCAAGTAAAAAATAAATGTATCAAGCCAACATGTATATTTTTTGTAAAAGGATATATTTGTGCTAGCAATTTCCTAAAGTAGGTATGTGATGTGATGTATGTAGGTATTATTGTAAAATAGACAAGCTAAAATTACCACTTACTATCAAAATCGGTTACACTAACCTTAAACCTATATGAATCTAAAGGAGTCTACACACCAAACCCGCCGACACAGCCCGGCGGCTTGGTGTCGGCGACCCAAACCCGCCAACCCGCCAACATGTGTCATGGGGCTGTGTCGGTGAGTGTCGGCGGCAAGAAATCAGTACAACTTTTTTAGTACTTGCACGCGCGGGTACGAGTCGCCGACATGATTCTTGAAACAAAGTCGCCGACACCAAGCCGCCGGGCTGTGTCGGCGGGTTTGGTGTGTAGAGTCCTTATGAATGCATTGAATATTGGCCATTCATAAACAAAAATAGTAAGGAAAAAAGATTTTATACAAAAATATGAATTTGATTTCCAAACAGTATCGTTCAAAATATACATTTCATTTGACAAAATGATGAATTTAATTCAGAAATATTCACTTTCTTTTTCAAAAAAATACATAAGGCACTTTGTAGAATATTCTAAAAACATTTATTATGAAACCACAGTTAGATTAAGAATAAAAGAACATTCGAATAATAACAACAACAGTTTAGCCCTTAACTATATTACCAAAAAAGGTTTACACCAGGTTTAAATCGTGTTTAACACGGTATTTGACAGATTTTTGATTTGACGAACAATATAGAATCGAATGCGAGTGCGACTAGTGTCAACTTGACAGCACTTTCGAACACTTTTTACCTATCGAATTGACAGTTGTCGCACTCGCATTCCATTCTATACGTTAGCTCTGTTTTTCGTGATCGCCCTGCTGAACAGAATTCGACAATGCTAGATATGCCTTTTACATGCCTCTATTAATCTAGTTTTTAGTGCTAAGACCATCAATATTTCTTTCTAACCCTTCTGCCTTCTTCACACTTTTCAATACTAAGATGCACGAAAGCAGCCACCTCGAGTGACGTATCACCTGTTTATCACGCTATTCTGACTGACTATTTCACCACAGTGACAAAGCCTAGTCTAGCTATGATGTTTGTCACCGACACCCTATGGAGAACAATTTTAATCCCTCAATTAGTGTTTAATACAGATAATAATTAATCAATCCGTAATATTTCAACACTGCACGGTATGGACTGTTCCGGTTACCTTTCATCTATCATTTTTCCAAACGAAAAACAACGAGAAAGACATTCTTTTTACAGTCAATTCATACCATAAAGTATGAAAAATATACTTGATAAGAGCGCCATCTAGCGCTTCTAAAACTCTTAAACATTTTACTCTGTGCCAAACACAATATCGTACAACTTAACAACGCCATCTATCTATCTAGGCATAAAATATAACATCTCGGAAAAGTTAAAAAGGCGCCATCTAGGCGTCGACAACGGCCTTTCTTCAGCAGATGATAACTTCTGTTGCTTAACAACGCCATCTAGGCGTAAAAAAAAATCTCGGAAAAGTTAAAAAGGCGCTTTCTAGGCGTCAACAACGGCACTGCTTGGTGTTTTTAAATGACATTTCTTCAAGAAGAAAATTACTTCTGATGCTTAACAACGCCATCTAGGCGTAAAATATAAAATCTCGGAAAATATAAAAAGGCGCCATCTAGGCGTCGGCGGCGGAACTAGTTGGTGTTTCTAACGGCATTTCTTCAAGAAGTTGAGCACTTCCTGCGGGTAGTTCTGTCTGGTTGTCGACTTGGTGGCGCTGCGAGCGTATTCTAGCGGCGTCACAGAACTGAAACAAAGAAGAACCAGTTGAAAATCGCCGTTTTCCTAAGGATATTAAAATTTCGGCTATTCTACTTTCTCGATCTTTGACGATTTAATGTAGTTCAGTGTGCGAATCACAAGTGCTTTCAACTCAAGTCGTTACCTTAATTCGATAGCAATACATTCATATGTCATTTCGATCAGCGCCCCTGTCGGTAACGAAAAAACTAATAAAACGCATACAAATTCCAGTGATTTTTCTATCGAATTCGTATTGACTTAAGTCGACACAACACAGGTGATCGCAGCTTTGCTGCTGCTACACGGGTAAGTTATCGACGTAAACAAACGTTAACGATTTAAACTTAACCAATATACAAAGGCAGACTTATCGCTCAAACGCTCTCTTCCAGTCAACCCTGAATAGTCTCATTACCTGCGGTTCTGTCTATGAGCGAGGCGCTTCCACTCGCTCCTGTCGGCGTGTTTGAACAGCGCCATGACGAGGGACAGCGCGCAGTGCACCGAGTTCACCGCCAGATGGCGCCCCGGCCGGGGGGCGAACCCGGGATAGATACAACGCCCAGTATGTTTGTTACTTCTTCACGTCAAAACGGCTAAACCGAGTATGTTTGTTACTTCTTCAGGTCAAAACGGCTGAACCGATTTTAATGAAATTTGGTATGGAGTGAGCTGACACCCTAGATTGACACCTAAAGTCGGTTTTTTAATCTCAGATACTAAATTGACAGATTCTGAACGGTTCATCAACAGTCGATAGTCCCGCGATTAAGTGACGTATCGTTCTATTCGCGGGACTGTCGATGAACCGTTTAGAATCTGTCAATTTAGTATCTGAGATTAAAAAACAGACTTTAGTATGGTTTTGCCACTATTTTCTCTAATTTCACATATAATATTTAGTTACCTGCGATTTTCATGAATTTTGGAATACTGTACCCTGACACCTTCTATTAATATCTAGGCTCCTTCCTACCATGGAATTCCCACGGGTATCTTACCTGCGATTCTGTTTGTGAGCGAGTCGCTTCCACTCGCTCCTGTCGGCGTGTTTGAACAGCGCCATGACGAGGGACAGCGCGCAGTGCACCGAGTTCACCGCTAGATGGCAGGCCGTGTCGCCGCCTTTTATGTCCTGGAAATGTGGGAAGGAAGATAAGAAATAAAAATATTCTTAGCGTGTCGGTGACAAACTCTTAGAACAAGGGTTTGTAACTGTCGTGGTGAGATTGGCTAGGATAGATTATCTAGTCAGACCAGTGGTCATATAAGGGCGTTACAAATCTATGAAATAAAGTATACAAATCCTACTAAAATTATACCTAAACGTAAAAATTTGTAGGTAAGTTTCACGGGAAAACGGCTAGACTAATTTTCATGAAATTTGGCATGTAGGAAGCTTACTTCCTGCATAACAAATAGGCTAATTTTTATCCCAAAATTCCCACGGGAAATCTCACGGTAACAGCTAGTGTGTACACAACACACTAGCTGTTACCGTGAGATTTCCCCCGAGATACCCCCTTCCACAGATCCACGGTGTGGAGACAACTGAGCGAAGAGCTGTGCGCCTTGCACGCCACGTGGAGAGCCGTGTAGCCCCCTAAAGGCCTAGCACGGGGCGCAAGACGCGACCAAAAAAAATACAAAAAAAATAGCGTCGCATCAAGCGGCCTCGAGAGCGAGCGCGACGGAATTAATCTGTCACCCCTTGATGTGCGCGTTTTGTGCCCGTGCTAGGCCTTCTGGGCTAGTAGCACGGGGCACATTTAAGACGTGACATAAGTGTTGCGCAGTCTCAAGAGCGAGCGCGACGGAGAACTTTTGTCACGTCTTAAATGCGCCCTATGCTAGCCCTGGAGATACGTATAAATGACATGACAGTACATACCCCCTTCCACAGATCAGCGCCCCCGTGCGCAATGAGCACATGAACGGTGTGGAGACAACTTAGCGATGCGCTGTGGGTCTTGCACGCCACATGGAGAGCTGTGTAGCCTGGAAATATAAGAAGTAATTACATATTTGTCTAGTCCTAGTAGTGCCTCTATGCACTCCACAGCATTTGAAAAGAACAATAGGGAATGCCTAGTCAGAGGCATTCGGTTTGAAAACATCTGACAGTCGGGTTGCCCACTACCCGACAACTCTCTCAGCACAAGCTTGCTTGTGTTGGGGTCCACCAACCCGCACTAGGCCAGCGTGGTGGAAGGAGACCCGTGCCCCAGCAGTAAGTACGTGATGAGTCGTGTGATAAGTGATGTGATTATATGGAGTAAAATTGCCACATAAAACCAGGTAACTTTTATCATCAGGGGCTTGGTTTTAGGTGGATTCTTTACTATCATGACAATCTTGTTTTAAGCGTGTCGGTGAAAAATGCTAGAGCTGGTTTAGGTTGTATCGATAGCGTCCCTGACTTTGTGCAAAACAACAGAATAGACTCTATTAGATAGCGCTGCTCACGTTGGGATAGAAATTTGAGCCCCTTTTTCATACAATAGCTAGCTCATCACTCATTATCCATCACACTAAAAGTTATTAGCTACTTACAGGAGTGTTTCTCTCTAAAAGTACTTATAGCGACCAATGATATGGAGATAGGACCTACCTTCAGCATTACAATGGTCCACGTCGAACAGCCTAACCCCTGGCTCCCTCACCAGCTCGCTCAGTACGTCGGAACAGGCGTCGCCACGCCGCGCGCACGCGCAGAGGAGGTTGTCGCCGCGGAGGTCCGTCTGGGGGAGGTGGGGGGAGATTAGAGGGGTGTATAAGAGCACATGGGGTATATAACGGGGTATATGTTGATTCATGATATTTAAAGTCCGTCTGATAGAGGTAGGGGGGAGATTGGGTTAAGACAAAGAAAAAAAAATCTTACAATATTTTAGATAGTACTCTTTGTTTGGAAAAGGGCAGTGAGGGTAGGGTAGTGTTTGTTACTCTTTCGGGTTAACGGCTGAAGTTTTTTTACATACCTAAATATTTATTTAGTAAGCTGACACGATAAATTACAAATATGCTACTTTTTATCCCGGAATTTTCACAAGAAAAGGAAGTGAAACTTTCAGAAATAAGTTCCATCTAATAGACATGAGACTGCTTGTAGTGAAACAACTTGGAAGCAAACAGTGTCGCAACACAACTTCTTGTCATTACTTACACAAATTTGCATCTGAAAGCTAGCATAGGTATCTTACCTGCTGGAACACACAAGATTTGCCATCCATATTTTTAACCGCTGCCGCCGCCCTCACGCACTGCACCAAAGAGCGCGCCAGAACGGGGCGCCGCGGGCAGCGAAGCACGGCAGCCGAGAGAAGATTGTGACCTGGGGAGCAGAATACAACATGGCTATAATAATGTGTGGGTAATAACCTCTCACATACGGCCATCAGACCCCAGGCTAGCAGAGGCTGTAATATGGGCATTGGACTGCTGTTATATCTACACAAATACGTACAATATCTAAAGCTGCGATCTGCCCTGTATTATGTATGATAGATATCCATCGTTGGGCTTTCGTTGTTCGTTGGGCCGGTCTGTACGCAGCTTAAGACCCAGTACAAATATCTGCTCCAGAAAGGAATAGAACCCGGTACCTTCGGCATAGTAGTCTGACTACCGTAGACACGTAGTCGGTAGTGGCTGGATAAAGAAGGCCGTGGACAGAGTGTTGTGGAGCTCATTGGGAGAGGCCTATGTCCAGCAGTGGACGACTGCGGGCTAATAATGATGATGATATTATCAGAAATACATGTAGGTACACGAAACAAGGATCCTACCAGTAATGGAATTTTACTTTATACTAGCTGTTCCCGCGCGCTTCGCTTCGCCTTAAAGAGTTTTCCCGTGGGAATTCCGGGATAAAAAGTAGCCTATGTTCTTTCCCAGGGTCTAGACCGTATGTATACCAAATTTCAATTTCAAATCCGTTCAGTAGTTTTGGCGTGAAAGAGTAACAGACAGACAGACAGACAGACAGACAGACAGACAGACAGACACAGTTACTTTCGCATTTATAATATTAGTTAGGATGTAGCTTGTCCCTTCATCATCAGGGATCGCTATTTTAAAAACTCCGCCTATATACTTTTAGGCGCAGGCCACCGTACATGAAAATAACATCTACCAGTTATAGAGTAAATATAGTTTACATTCGTCCGGCGCACCCTCAGCAATCAGAGTGTCAACTAACCTGACTGGCTAAACCTTTCACTACGATGACAAACCCTAGTCTAGATCTAGTCTAATGTTTATCACAAACAAGATAAGAAGATATTTAATTAATTACCAGAGAGAAAGGTGACAGAAGAGTGATAGAAAAAGATCAATGCATGCATACCACAAAAAAATAAACCCGTTTCAAATGAATGCATCATAAAATATGGTATATCTGTGGCTAGTTTTTTGTGATAAGACTGTTTAATATGTAAATCTGATTATGAAAATCAGCAGAGGTAATTAATTATCTTTAATTACTAGCTGTTCCTGCGAGCTTCGCTTCGCCTTAAAAAGTTTTCCCGTGGGAATTCCGGGATAAAAAGACCTAGACCATATGTATACCAAATTTCATTCAAATCCGTTTAGTAGTTTTGGCGTGAAAGAGTAACAGACAGACAGACAGACACAGTTACTTTCGCATTTATAATATTAGTCAGGATATATAATATATATATATACATATCCTATATATATATATATATATCGTGTCGTGGCTATGTACATTATAAAAGTGTATTTGTATGTGTGCGTAGTACAGAATTACTATCTTTAAATAGGTATAACATACAAATACTTCCTACTACAGTGTTTAATTAAGGAAAATTGCCATTGAAACCCCATGTAGTACGCGTGTTAAACAATTATTTTCGTAATGTAACAACGTAATACACGCATCATTAAGTTAATTAAAACTCATGTTAAACTACAGACTGTGCTGATAAGTGGATTTTTAAACTAAAAGCTGACGTTTTACAAACATGAATAGTAACGAACCAAAGACTTAAATTAACAATATACTTAGGTACTACGAACAAGATGTCACATACAAAAACAAAGCTAAAACTGTCAGCATATTTTGTTCACTGACAAACCGTTTTAAAAAACGACAGCAATATACGTATTCTCGGTGGATTCGCAGAAACCACTGCAGGTTGGTGTGGTGGGTTCAAATATCTAATATAGTATTATGCAAAATCTAATAGATTATTATGAATGTGAAAATTCCAAGCGGTATTGAAATTAACTTCTAGATTCTAGGTATTAGCCGGTTGTTTCTAAAAGGTGACCCTTTCTAAAAAAACGGTGCTGACGGCGATATTTATCCCAAGTAACAGACTTAAATCTACACACTGTGAAACACGTAGGACAACAAACCAGCCATCCGGAAGGAAAAACTATCAAGGATAATGAAAGATAAACTTATGTCATTCCAACCACGTCACAGAATAACTCTGATCAAATGGCCTCTGAGCTATGACAGGTGACCGGTAATGGTCTAATGGCTGGATGAGGAAAGCTGAGGACATTAATCTGTTATTTTGTCGTAATCTAATGTCGCCCGACCAGCCCGTTTATTTATAAGGATATAATAAGAACCTCTTTTTCATATTAGAATATTATTGATTTTCTTAGATAAGAAAGTCAATGCCATGTCATCATCATCATCACGACCCATCACGTCCCCACGGCTGGGGCACGGGTCTCCTTCCAATGAAGGAAGGTTTTGTAATAGTGCGGGTTGGTGGACCGAACTAATTAAAAACAAAAGCTCACTAGGAAAGTTAGGTCTTATTTGTCGAGACCTTACTTTTGCACTCAAACTCTATCTTGTTCGTTCATTGCTTATCAAAGGTTATCTTAGGTAGTCAACGCTGATTTTATCGAGTATTCAATTCGAAAGTGATTTTATTTGATTGTAAATGTCTAGTTGGCTTTTTTTCATTGTTACTGTGTGCCTGAAATTCTTTCTTATTTTATCTGACTGAATCAAAATCAAAATATGTATTGCAACCAAGTGTACGATTTAGGGATCTAATCTATTCATCATCATCATCAGCCAATAATCATCCACTGCTGGACATAGGCCTCTCCCAAGGAGCGCCACAACACTCGGTCCTCGGCCTTCCTCATCCAACCACTACCCGCCACCCGCCTAAGATCGTCAGTCCAGCGGGCAGGAGGGCGTCCCACGCTGCGTTTGCCTGTTCGTGGTCTCCACTCGAGAACTCGAGAATCTATTCAGTCTTTCAATAACTAGGCTATACCTACACACAAACTTATAACACCCATTTTCATTGACTTGGCGTTAAAAATGCCATTAAATATTTATTTTGGCCGCGTCACTCGATCTTAAAAAAGATTTTAGGACGGTTTTTGTATGCTTTTTCCTTGAATTATAAATATAGCACATTTGGAGGTGAAAAATTCAATAATTCATTGAATATTTTGCAATGGTCTTTGTTGCCAATAAATCCGAAATACTTTAGAATATTAAGTGCCTTCAGGTAATGCGGATTTGTTGACCCAGGTTCGATTCCCGGATAATACAGGGTGTTTCAAAAAGGTAGCAAGCCGAAAGTAGGTGATTCAAGTTGTCATTCTAAACAACTTTTATTCTACGACTCTTGACAATTTTCCATAGAACATTTGAAAGAAAGAAACATTTATTTGACACACTGAACAATAGAAACAGAAAAAGAATACTACAAAAAATATATTAAAAAACAGAAAATAATACAATACAAACAAACAAGGTTGCTGTTCAGAGCGTCAAAAAGGCACCAGTGGCCAGAGAGGCCACAGCGCTGGTTTTCAGCTGGCCCTTAGTGATATTGATATGAGCCCATTTGATAGTAGAGTGTACTTTCAAAAGTTAAAAATAAGCCAAAACCAAAATTAGCCAATTTGCAAAGCCATTCTCTGGCCACTAAACAACAATAATAGATTTTCAACAATGGTTTCTATCTGTATTCCAATTTAATTATGTTCTTTTGTGTGTTTTATTTAAACAGTAAATTAATTTTATTTCTTTTCAATAGCAGACTCAATCTCACGGACTAAAAGTCTAAAACTAGCATAATAACGGGTGATCCAGTTTTTTTATCCAAAACTTTTTACAGCAGCATCGGCCGCCCTACTCTTGAAAGGCAATGTATTGCGTCTGTCTTGTGTTGTCAACATAAAAAAATCGTAACTTCCCTTCAAAATCGATTTTACGATAAGTAAAAATATAAATGTTCATCAAGATAAAGCGCAAGAACAGCGCAATTTTTCGCGTTTTTGTAAAATAACTTCTAAATTGTATGCATTATATTCTTGTTTCTAGGTTCTTAAAATAGGAATTACCTAGCTGATTATATCAGTATTTTTAGTCTTTGTAAAACCGCGTTTGAAGAGAAGTTATGATTTTTTTAATGTTGACAACGCAAGACAGGCGCAATACATTGCCTTTCAAGAGTAGGGGGGCTGATTTTAGCGTGAACCGACACGGTTGCGAATTTTCAAGTCTATTTTTGACTCGAAGCGTCTCGCTTCTGAACGACGAAAGGTCAAGTCAAGAGCTCATTGGATTGCGAAGTGGAAAAAAATATAGATTCCTTAAAGATATTCAACTGTTTTATAATCTCACATCTCTCTCAGCACAAGCTTGCTTGTGTTGGGGTCCACCAACCCGCACTAGGCCAACGTGGTGGACTAAGCTTAAACCCTTCCTTCATTGGAAGGAGCCCCGTGCCACAGCAGTGGGGACGTGATGGGTCGTGATGATAATCTCACATACTAAATTGACAGATTTTGAACGGTTCAACAACAGTCGATTGTCCCGCGATTTTTTCGTTGACAGAGAGGGACAAAACAGTTCAATAGCTAAAGCGTCCTATAATTACTTGTATGTTCTATTTTGGTGCAAATAAAGAGTATTGTATTGTATTGTATTGTATTACTTTTATATGATATAAAGGGGGGAATTATTGTTCATGTCACGTATCACCCATCTTTGGATTGAAACATATCACTAAAATGTTAGTAGTTTATATCTTGAAATGAGTTAAATATAAACATTATAAAAACCATATATAACCATTAATAACTTATAGGATCTAGCTGTCAAAAATGACTTTGGTGAAAGGTTTGGCCGCGGGATTTCCGGGATGAAAGGTCACTTCCCACTCTAACAACAATCTCCATCCAAAAAAAAAACCTAATAGGTACCTACCGTCGTCGTCGCTCCGGTGCAACACAGACTGACACACTTTCGCTTTAAACTTTTTTTGTAGTCTATTACATTGACTGTATAGTATACATGATATAATGTATATTAGTGCACTACAAGAGCGGTGGTGGCGTAATGGATAAGGCCTCGTCCTCTCAATCGAGAGGCCATGGGTTCAAATCCAGGCCTGTACCAATGAATTCTTTCAATTGTGTTTTCAATTAAGGAGTTTAATTAAAATAATACCACGTGCTCTTATACGGTGATGGAAAACATCGTGAGGAGACCTGCACATCTAGATTTTAGATGTGTATCCTAAGTGCATTGTACTTATCTCAAAACGGCGATATGGTTCGCAACCTATCACGTGAGTACAAATGTGCTGCGAAAAGTGGCAACAAAACATTTTGTTGCGGAATTCCCATGAGAAAACTATTTAAGCTCGCGGCGAACAATCTATCTATAAAAAATAATTGATGTTCGTTCGTTAGTCTACTTAAAACTCGAGAACCGATTTGGCTAACTTTGGTTTGGTTGTCGTAGTCCAAGGAAGGTTTATTTTAAACTAAATAAGAAATTTTGTTGTAGTAGTAGAGTAGTGTAATAGTCACAGAATGGTAGCCTAGAGACGGACGAAGAGCTGTTGGTAGACCACCTGCTAGATGGCCCGATGACATCAGCAAGGTTGCGGGGAAGCAGTGAACCAGAGCGGCACAGGACTGGAAGAATATCAGTTTATACAAGTGTGCAAACTTACCGAAATCCTCCAACAACAGGCCAGGGTCTTCAACCAGCACTCTCTCACATATCAGTCCAAACAGGGCGTATTGGACGTCCACCTGGTCATCACTGGTGGACAGGCTCAGCAGGATCTTGTGGGCGAGGCTGGAAACAATAGCATTATGCTGAGTCAGAACCCTTTTGGTAACATGATAAATCACACATGTTGCTTATCTATCTCTGTCTGTCTGTTGTATTAATTTCGTGTATTTACGTAATCTTTCCGTGTAACTTGTGTATGTATTGTGTTCAATAAACAATTTATCTATATATATTTCTGTGTAATATAATGGATCATCTGTAAATAAGTCAATTTTAAATAAAACACGGTTTTCTCTACTTGGTTGTAGAAGGGTTTGAAGTGAGTTCCCGTGGGAATTCCGGGATGAAATGGTGGTGAAATCTAGGTCAGCACTCAGCATCCTGTGTACAAAATTTATCAACATCGGTTCAGTAGTTTTTGCGTGAAAGAGAAACGAACATTCTCACTCTTTCCCCTTTATAATATTAGTAGGATTAACCCTGAACGCTATAGGCTACTTTTTATCCCGAAATTCCCATGGGAAACCCTTTAAAGACCACGTGAAGTTCGCTCATAAAAGCTATGCATAAAAATTATGGATTCAACACACACGATCAAAGTAAATCAATCAATCGATTGAAACTTTTAGAGTAAAATGCTCAGGTAATTCCCAACCTGTTAAAGGTTAGAGTGAGATGTAAATAAAAAAACGCAAGCGTAAGAGGGAGATAAAAACACAACATGTGTGTAAAGGTGCGAACATATTAGACCATCGAATAACATAACAAGATAATTATGTCGATTCTGAAGGCAGAAATTCTAATTTCAGAGCTGTCATTTTTAATTTTTAAGTTGACTCTATGAGTGTTCCCGTAAATGTTATTTTATACTAGTAAAAAACAGCGTTAACATTAGAATTTATGCTTTCAGAATCGACATGAATATATGATTTAGTGGTAAAATAAGTAAAACTTTCCTCAGTGGAAAATTAAGTTTTGATAAGACTAATTGGAGTCTGAATTCCTAATTTAGCTTTTGGAGCTACGACGCATGTAAGATCTATGCACATAATATATACACAATTATATCCTAATCCTACCCGCCTGCCAAATGTGGAGATTATGGCAATAAAGTATGGCAAGTGTGGAGGTTTTGGAGGAGATCTATGCCCTACAATGGAATGTTTACAGACTGTGCATGTGTGTGTTTATAAAATATACAATTGAAAACATTAAGCCCTCTCACATTTCACGTGCCAAAAAAACGAGCCCAATGTGGCCGCGACTTTTGTATTCTGGTATTAAAAGCTGCCATTTTGAAATACCCGTCGTACATAATAATTTGTATAACCTGTTCTGTTTGTACATATATCAGCAGATATGGCTGTATGTTAATTAGTTTACTTCGGTAGGTAATTAGATCAGAATTCAATATTAGCTTGCAATCATCCACTACTGGACATAGGCCTCTCTGAACGCCACAACATTCTGTCCTCTGCCTTCCTCATCCAGCCACTAATTGTCTAGGGTCAGTCCAGCTGGCTGGAGGGTGTCCCACGCTATGTTGTCGATTCAAACTTTACGAGAGTGAAGAGTTATGCGAGTGTATCAGTATCTCTAAACAAATTATGAAGAAATTATAAAAGCATTTAGCATTACGTACGGATTTGCATAACCAAACTTATAACACTTCTCAAGTCCCGTAGTAAGTTAAGAAATGTTGGCGCTATGTTTACTTTAAATACAAAAAGTCTAGACAGCATACTTATTTAGTAGCTATGCGTTTATTACCTTCACCACTTTAGTATTCACACAGTGAACCTAAGTAGTTATTTACTACTTAGGTTCACTGTGTGAATACTAAAGTGGTGAAGGTAATAAACGCACAGCCTTCTTTGCCAAATCATTGTGCTAAGTGTATTTATACTGCTAGGCCCATTTTAAGGGGGATTACCCTATGTATGTATGACTGTACAGTCAGCAAAAAAGATTAGTATACCTCCTAAGCGAATGATTAATGAGTTGATGAATATTTTATCGATACAAACTATGAAAGTCAGAAGCTCTATTGATTATTCCTCAACTCATATTTTATGTATTTATTTATAAACACTTTATTGTATAATAATAGAAACAGTTACAAAAATGGACTTAAAAGTAGTGAGTATATACAGAGGCGGGCTTATTGCCAAGAAGCAATTTCTTCCAACCAACCTTTGTTTGGTACAAACTTTTTGCAATTTTCTTTGGTTGAGTTTACTTAATTAAACGATAACAGTAAGCAACATGAAAACAATTAAACCATCTATAAATACCATACAGGAAATACGTTGAACATAATTATCCTTACTAATATTATAAATGCTAAAGTAACTGTGTCTGTCTGTCTGTCTGTCTGTCTGTTACTCTTTCACGCCAAAACTACTGAACGGATTTGAATGAAATTTGGTATACATATGGTCTAGACCCTGAGAAAGAACATAGGCTACTTTTTATCCCGGAATTCCCACGGGAAAACTTTTTAAGGCGAAGCGAAGCGCGCGGGGACAGCTAGTTATAAATAAAAAACAAAAAGTTCTAAAACCGTGCGCTACAGAACTGTTATAAAATAATAGCGGGTTTTTACAATACAAGTGTGGAATTCCAAACGGCCAGACATGGGTTTTGTCGTGTGCCACTATGATATAATATATTATGGCAACACAGGTTATATTTATAGATATTATGTGTGATTTATCTATCTGTGTGTATACAGGGTGTTGGAAAATTGGTATACTAAGCCGAAACCTGCGTGTGCAGCATGTTATATCTAAGCCCGAAACTGAAATCGTTTCGCGAATTTTGAAATTCTGATTTTAGTTTTGGGCTTAGATATACCATGCTCCACATGTAGGTTTCGGCTTAGTATACCCTTTTTGCAACACTCTGTATATTATGGCAACATGTTATGGTTATATTTATAGATGTCTTTGTGTATATCAACACTAACACACTATACTGAGATTAAAGATGATAATATTACGTGTTTTGACCTCAAGGTCATTTTGCGTTGTAAAGAATGGCATGTGTTTTACTATGGCGAGGTATAGAGTATAAACAGAATACAACTTCATAACCATAGCTCGGACAAAACAAGATGCAATATTATGTACTAGTTAACATGAAACGTTACATAATAGTTATGTATACCTACAAGATGAAATTTTATCAATCGCTTCAAGATAGATTTGCTAGCTGACGATCTGGTCTGCGCTTGTGGTTGTCGTTGTCTTTACATTTGGAATTTGCGAACTATACAAACTAATTGAAATGGGCATCTTATATCCGTATTCGTATACCTACCGTTACCGTTCCTATTCACTATAACTTAGGGGTTAAAGTATGCACCTTTCTTTTCGAATTATATCCTACATCAACATTAAATTTGCCGCTCACTTCAATCAACTAGTTAAGTAACCGTGTGACTCTTAGATTACCAATATACGAACTAGATGACACTCCAGTGCAAAAGAAACGTCCCGACAAATAACACCCCACTTCTACCACTGAGCTCTTGTTTTCAATTAGTTCGGTAAGATGTTTTGTGACTTTATTCATTGGTACTGACAGTACTCGGAAACAAAAAGCAGTCAGTTTTTGCCTTTGTTTTTGTATTCCATCTTGTTTGTATATTGTACCCTATCTTGTACGTATATTGTTAATCTCAGAGCAACCGTGTAACTGGAATCGACTATACGGCGGATCTGACTCACTATGAATACTTTCTTTACTTCTTTTGCTTACTTATGAAACGAGTTCTCAAGTGGCCGATACTTGTTTCTAGACATATAGGGGGCGGTTCTGAAGCAACCGTTTTTTTCATTCAGTGCCGGTTGAATTGCAAAAAAAAAACTTATAATCGGTCTTATTTAGTTCATTACTAGAGTTCAAACAATAAACTGTAAATATAATGCTTCAGAATCGTGTGTTATGATTGTAAGATTTTGTTTTGGTGAGTATTTTGTGTGATATTCACATTCCCCGATTGGAAGAAAGTTAGTGTTACATCTCGGGAAATCAGAAACCATTAATGTCTGGCGTAAGATTGGGACAATGGCGCCTTATCGAATTAAAAAAATAAGGAACATCAACTCACCCATACAAAGTCTTCATATCCAGCTTGGCAACATTCAGACACATATTCTTTCTAGATTCCGCATCTAACTTTATAAAATGCCGCTTCAAAACATCCTTCCCCGACTCTCTATTCGTCTTACAACAATCCCGTTTCGAGAACTCCGAGGACAACTCATTCTGCATATCCTTGTACCACTTCATTGTAAACGACGAGTTAGATTTCGCCCGTTCCCTCTTCGGCTTCTCAACCCCTTCTTCATCAGTCATAACACAGCTGGGTATATGCTCTTCGAAGTTGAAGGTATTCTCCTCATCATAGGAGTCGCTTTTGCCAGGCGACGGGAAGTGGTTTGACGACGGTGGCGAGTTGGTATAAGGCGAGATGTTTCTGTAAGGCGATGAGTAAAAGGATTGGTTCGGGGAATTCGGGATTGGAGAGAAGACATGCTCATTCGACATCGGAGGCGTAAGCAAAGAGGACGCATTAAACTCGTCTATTAAAGTCGGAACTTCAGCAAAATCCGTGATAAACGTATCATCGATCGGGTACGAATTATAGACAGCTTCTTCTGTCTGATTAGGTACCTCTGCGAAGTTGCTCAAAACCTCTTCTGTTATTTCAGGCATCACCGTTTCGGGCGCAACATCCTGTCTGATATTGTTCAGGAGATTGACCAGATCGTTACTGTCGAAAGATTTCTCCACGAAGAGTTTTTCCACGGTTGTTTGCAGGTCGTCAGTCGGGAGGGTGTGGGCTTGGATTGCCCCCTCGATGTCTTGTAGTAAGTCGTCCTGTGAGGATGGCTCATCGTAGCTTGGGTTCACGTTTAGGGTGCCCCCAGAGAGGATGTGTCGATTTACCTGCGGGACAAAAAATCTTGGTGTTAGATGTGGCTTTCTAAGACTTGTGCTGTTCTATGGCTGGATCTTTGAAGTTTTACGATAGTCTTACACTCACGAGCAATGAAAAAGTTCCAGTGAGAAAATCATCAAATTACTTCTTAACGGAAAAAGCTAGCTTAATAACGCCATCTGCAATATTAAAATGCATTTAACAGAGCATCAGACATTACCAAACAAAAACGTAAATATTGAGTTAAATTTTTAATTAAGTAAATGTTTCTATAAAATTGAGGATATTTATTATTAATTACCATAAAATGAAAATATTTTTAAGTGCCGTGACAGTAATCCATAATTTTCCTCTGCTCCTTACGTCAGTTCCAGTGGTTTTACGTTATTCATGCGTTTTGGATGCGTAATGTAACCACAAGAAGTTTGCCTAACTCATGCACCCTTCCACCTTATCTAACTGTAACTGTGCCACCGGCATTTACAACTAGTCATGTGTTAACCGGCGAGGGAAAACAGGAGTGTTATAAGTTTAACGTGTCTGTGCTAGCCTAGCTCCTAAACGGCTGATCCGATTTTCAATATGTATAATTTTCCGACAGTTTTTGGTAAATTGAAGTACCTACCCGATGGGTTAATAATGACGTCAATTTCTGGAATACATACGAGAACATCATAGTTTATGTGCTGAATTGCTGATACACCGCGTGTTAAATGTTTAAACAGATTTAGTCTCGTCGTTAAATTGTTTACGCACATCGAGATTACGGGAAATACATGTGTTATTGCGCTGAATTATTCGGTATCGAATGTTGTGGTGGTGAGTGACCCTGACTCCTGTGCCGAAGGTCCAGGGTTCGATGCCCAGCCGGGGCAGATATTTGTACTCCGGCCTTGGGTGTCTATCTATGTGTCTGTGTAGGTTTATCGGCTGTCCGATACCCATATTACAGGCTCGGCCTAGCTTGGGATCGGATGGCCGTGTGTGAGATGTCCCACATAATAATATTATTATTATTATCTGTGGAGACCACGAACTGACAAGCGTAGCGTGAGACGCCATCGACCTGGTTGCCTGTTACTCTAGAACTTGTCGTTAAACTTAAAAGCATACGATCCAACATTCAACACTAAAAACATAACTATTGAACGGCTAACCTGATTTTGAAAAATCCTGGTTTAGCCGTACATGGGAGCTACGCTATCATAGACAGGTACACACACACAGATACACAGGTGACGTTAAACTCATAAAAACCCTTTATTTCGTAGAGGGTAAAAAAATAATTGCATCGATGGTTCACCTTGGACGGCCGACCGAATGGCGTAGTGGTTAGTGACCCTGACTACTGAGCCGATGGTCCCGGGTTCGATTCCCGGCTGGGGCAGATATTTGTTTAAACACAGATATTTGTTCTCAGGTCTTGGATGTGCCCGTAAAATGGCAATAGGCCCGCCCCCTATTACATTGGGACTAACATTCTGGCGAAAAGTGGGTGCAGCAATGCACCTCTGCCTACCCCGCAAGGGAGTGCATTAGTACAAGGCGTGAGTGCGTGTGTGTGGTTCACCTTGGAAGCTTTTAGTTATCGCATGACTAGTATCCTTACTAATATTATAAATGCGAAAGTAACTGTGTCTGTCTGTCTGTTACTCTTTCACGCCAAAACTACTGAACGGATTTGAATGAAATTTGGTATACATATGGTATAGACCCTGGGAAAGAACATAGGCTACTTTTTATCCCGGAATTCCCACGGGAAAACTTTTTAAGGCGAAGCGAAGCTCGCGGGAACAGCTAGTTTAAAATAAATACTAAGTAGCAATCCAATAAGTGCAGAATATTTGGCCTTCAGAATAAAATGAAAGGTGTACATAAGAATACATACTGTACATGTTTACATACAGGGTGTCTATACATCTATGTATCATCATCAGCCAATAATCATCCACTGCTGGACATAGGCCTCTCCCAAGGAGCGCCACAACACTCGGTCCTCGGCCTTCCTCATCCAACCACTACCCGCCACCCGCCTAAGGTCGTCAGTCCAGCGGGCAGGAGGGCGTCCCACGCTGCGTTTGCCTGTTCGTGGTCTCCACTCGAGAACTCGTCTACCCCAACGGTTATCGGTTCTTCGGCAGATATGACCAGTCCACTGTCACTTCAGCTTGCATATTTTGACAGCTATGTCGGTAACCTTAGTCCTCTGACGGATAACCTCATTTCTGATACGATTCATCAGAGAAACCCCAAGCATAGCTCTCTCCATAGCACGCTGAGCGACTTTAAATCGGTGGACCAGTCCTACCGTCAGTGTACATCTATGTATGTATAATAGATATTATATTACGTGTACATGATATCATCGTTAAATGACACAGACAATCTTATCATTATCAATTATAAACTTCGCGAGAAAGTAGAATACAATCAGTCAATATCAGAATCTTATTGATAACGCACAGCACAGGATATGACATGAGGCCAAATTATTCGTCATTATCATATTTATAACGATTTCATCAGTATCATTTAAATCAAGTGCAAGGAGCGGTGGTAGCTCAGTCGGGTAAGCGCCCGCTTCTCACGCCAGAGATGCGGGTTCGAATCCCGGCGCTGACATGTACCAATGAGTTCTTTTCTGAATTTAAGTACAATGTATACCATCGCTCTTACGGTGAAGGAAAACATCGTGAGGAAACCTGCATATCTAGATTTAGCACATCTAGATATGTCAACCCACCAACCCGCAGTGGACCAGCGTGGTGGAGAAATGGTCCAAGCTTAGGAAGGCAGTTTAGACCTTGGGGATATGCACAACGGTTCCATTCGAGAGAGCCAGGTGCAGGTACTTACACCCCTACAAAGAATAGAATAGAATTGGTTTACTGTCAAACCGTTTTAAGTTCAACCTATAAATAACAACTATTATTGTGCCAATGAATAAAGTTGCAAATCTTCTAACCAAAATAATTCAAAACAAGATCTCAGTTATAGAAGTGGTGTGTTTATTGTTCGAGGCGTTTCTTTTGCACTATTGTTCGTTTATTTTTAATCTAAGCACCCGAGCATGTATTATGTTACTAGCTGTCCCCGCGCGCTTCGCTTCGCCTTAAAAAGTTTTCCCGTGGGAATTCCGGGATAAAAAGTAGCCTATGTTCTTTCCCAGGGTTTAGACCATATGTATACCAAGTTTCATTCAAATCCGTCCAGTGGTTTTGGCGTGAAAGAGTAACAGACAGACAGACAGACAGACAGGCACAGTTACTTTCGCATTTATAATATTAGTATAGTATATAGTATTATGTTATTAAATTAATTTCAATTCAAATTGACAAAAGAGTTAAATTTAATTGGATTTATTAATTGGTCTTTTCTAGGGCATACGTGACTCTAAATGGTGATAATTTTAATGGGTTGTGGCGTGGCGGCGTTAATAGTAACAATGTAATTTGTTTTACGTTAAAAGTATAACTAATATCATTTGTTATTTCGATTGAAATTGGTATTGACAAAAGAGCCGCGAGCACAGGATTCGAAACCTCCGTTTACGTTGCGTATCGTCAAATGTCACTGTCAAAATGTAAGGCAAATTTGTTAGTTCCATAAGTGGCATTTGTTTTTTCCATGTTAGGTGGAATTTCACCAAACGCTAAACGTATTTAGTAGCCTGTCATACCTCTGTCAGTTAGTACAAAATGTATTTAAAATTTGATTTAAATACGTTTAGCGTTTGGTTAAAGCGCCCCTTCGTGTAGATTCGAAAATAGTATCGAATCCTATGCTCGCGCCTCTGTTGCCCGAGCACAGGATTCGAAACCTCCGTTTACGTTGCGTATCGTCAACTGTCACTGTCAAAATGTAAGGCAAATTTGTTAGTTCCATAAGTGGCATTTGTTTTTTCCATGTTAGGTGGAATTTCACCAAACGCTAAACGTATTTAGTAGCCTGTCATACGTCTGTCAGTTAGTACAAAATGTATTTAAAATTTGATTTAAATACGTATAGCGTTTGGTAAAAGTGACCCTTCGAGTAGATTCGAAAATAGTATCGAAACTTGTGCTCACGACTCTGTTTTTTTTCCATATGTATGTGTAGATTCGAAAATAGTATCGAATCCTGTGCTCGCGGCTCTGAGTTCCTATCACGTCACGAACCATTTCTATACAATCGAACTGGTATCGATAAATAATCTCAAATACTTACTATGAAAAAAAATACATCAGCTCTTCTAGAAGAGATTAAAAAACTACTTAATATTTTTGACCTTTAATTGATTCGTGTCGAATGTGGGCCAGCTTGATGGACTTGGCCTAAACCCTTCCTTCATTGGAAGGAGACCCGTGCCCCAGCAGTGGGGACGTGATGGGTCGTGATGTGATGATAAAAGAATTTATTTTTGTTCGTTCGCCTTTGTACTTTAGTACCTATTGTGTATGGATGTAATTTCTAACATTGATGTGTTACATTATCTCTTACTATTCTTCAGGCTACCATTTCATAAAAAACTCTTATATTTTATCCGTTACAAAGTTGTCGGTCTGTACCGCTTTCACTTTAAATCTGACAGGACTTGACAGGAGCTGTCATTTATATTGAGATTGGTTAGTCCAGTGCTATGAAAGTCAAAGTGACAGTGATAGATAGTTCAATTTATACTATCTGAACCAAGGAACATGTATTGTTTTTATATAACATGCAGAGAGGTCATATCTGAACCTTTGCACCTCTTACTGATACGATAAGATCCATAAGGGTAATCCCAAACATCCTAACTAATATTATAAATGCGAAAGTAACTGTGTCTGTCTGTTACTCTTTCACACCAAAACTACTGAACGGATTTCGATGACATTTGGTATACACATGGTCTAGACCATGAGAAAGAACATAGGCTACTTTTAATCCCGGAATTCCCGCGGGAAAACTTTTTAAGTCGAAGCGCGTTAATCTCGCGGGAACAGCTAGTAGATAATAATAATACACCCACGAGCAATGAAATAGTTCCAGTGACTTTTCCGTTTAGCACCAAATTACTGCTAAACGGAAAAGACTAGCTTAGTGACGCCGTCTGCAGAATATTGAAGTATATTTTAACAGCGCATCAGAATATTACCAACTGTGTTATTTTTTAAAATAAATGTTGTAAAAATTTCAGCCATTTATTTTTTCATTGCTCGTAAGTGTAAATATGCAAACGTCTATTAATAAATTATAGAGCGGTGGTGGCGTTATGGATAAGGTCTCGTCCTCTCAATCGAGAGGCCGTGGGTTCAAATCCTGGCCTGTACCAATGAATTCTTTCAATTGTGTTTTCAATTAAGGAGTTTAAGTACAATAATACCACGTGCTCTTACGGTGATGGAAAACATCGTGCGGAAACCTGCACATCTAGATTTTAGATGTGTATCCTACTTAAGTGCATTGTAGGTACTTATTCCAAAACGGGGATATGGTTTCGCAACCTATCACGTGAGTAGAAATATGCTACAAAAAGTGGGTAGCTACCCCGGCGATTATAGTAGTGAGTGCATATCCATGTTGTCGTCCTAAGGCATATCCATATATACTATTAATAAATTGCCACTTACATGCTGGTACGGATGCATCGCCGTTCTGTCAAACTGGTTCCTCAGTGGGCCGCGCGTCAGAAATACTCTCTGCGCTTTCTTATCTCTCTTCCTCCCATCACCAATCTCCAACACTTGGAGATCATCGGCCACATCATCTACCGCCTTATCTTCATCGTCTTTTTCCGAATATCCACTGTCAGTTGAAGACACCGAATCATTACGGTTATCCGTTTTGAAAGACTTCGAATCGTCATCTTTTGTTTTCGTAGAGTCTTCGCAGTCGTCGAGTATTAAGTCATTTGTTTTTACGCAAATTGATTCTATGCAGACTTCTGCGATTTCTGAGTCGATGTTGTCGTTTGGTTTCGGCTTTTTGGGTTTCTGGTTAGATTTTTCATTTGCAGGTTTGATTTCTACTTCTGTGAAAACGTCTTGTGCATTGTCGATGTCAGTTTTGATCGTGTTTTTGTTCTCATCTAGTTTAAGATCTCCTGTTTTAATACATATTTCTGCTAAGTCATCGTTTACATATTTGTCTTCAACGATTTTATTGTTTTTAGCCTTTTCCATAAGCGCTGTAACTGAGGTTACATTAATTGGCGCCTTTTTAAGGATTTTAACATTGTCACTGTCACTACATTCCTCTTCCACATTATCTTTTTCAGTTTTATTCTTGTGAAAGAGAGAGTGGATGCCTTTTTTCAGCTTTTTCAGGTATGATTTTTGTTTTTCGTCGGCCATTGTTGTGTGTTTCGATAGTGCCGCCATATTGTTAAAGGAAGACGCAGTCATCGAACATATTTATCTGAAACAATGGAGAATCATGTTAAAATTATGTTATAAGGCGTTTTGTATTAGAATCTACTTAAGATTAGAGGCAGTCACAATAGAATCTTCTGGTCCTCTTATACATAGAGAATATCGATGAAAAACAAGAGTGTTTAAGGCTTTTTGAGAGCGCCCATGTTCAGCTATGCAATTTAGCTCCAGACGAAAGCGAATGATGCCGTTGGATGGAGTGTAACGTTGACAGTTATTGATATTTAGTGCCCCTTGCACCAACAAATTAAATCTAGATTTAGTGTCAAATGTCGATTTAAGAAACGTCAGTCCATATAAAATTTGACACTAAATCGAGATTTAACACTAAATCTAGATTTAATATGTTGGTGCAAGTGGCCCTTAGTGATCATCTGTCGTTGTGCTAGTGTTGCAAACAATCGTTCGCTTTTGCTTTCATCTAGAGAGAATTTATAATGAATAACCCTATAGTGAGGACTTAGAGTTTTTACTGTTGTATAGTTTGTTTGTGCTGTTATCCATGTTGGTTGAAAATAAATATTTTTTTAAGTCGCTGATGATGATGATAAGAGAAGCTTTATAGATATTGGTCTGCAAGAGACGAAGGTAAATAGGCTTTTTTTCGGGTAGGTGTGAAAATAAGCTCACATTAAAATTTAATAAACTTTTATATTAAAATTACTCAAAAGTATAAATAAAATAATTAGTTGCAATATTATGAAAGAATAACCTTAAATACCTGCCAGAAATCATTATCTCCCTAATTGAAGCAACATTTCCTGCACTTCCTCACATAAACAATAAGTTAACCTCAAAACTAAGAAATGGAGAACATCAAGGAGTCTATTGCTGAAATGATGGGCCAGCTGAACGTGCGAATGGCCAGCTTCGAAGCACAAATGAACAAGGCTCCTGCATCTCCCTCAGCTACTGGACTGGCAACTGAGTTTGCGGCCTTCAGGAGCTTCACGGTGTCTGCATTCAACATGCTCCAGAAGCAGGTCGAAATGCTGGCAAGGGGCATGGATCACTTGGACATGCGCAGCCGCCGGAAGATCTTGCTTGTCCATGGGATTCCGGAGGCCAAGAAGGAGGATGTAGCGAGCACAGCTGTCCGGGTGATTGCACAGCACGTCGCGGGTCCTGAGCTCTTCTGCACAGACGACATTGCTCGCAGCCACAGGATGGGACGCATAGGTGACAAGCCAAGGCCCATTCTTGTAAAATTCAAGGATCTGGCACTGCGAAACAACGTGTGGTTCGCGAAGGCGAAGTTGAAGGGCAGTGGAGTCACGCTATCAGAGTTCCTGACCAAGCCGCGCCACGAAGCTTTCATGCAGGCTCGGCAGCGGGTCGGCGTGAAGCAGTGCTGGACGCGGGACGGCTGCGTGGTGGTGCTGGGCGCTGACGGGAAGCAGCATCGCATCGTGTCGCTCGCCGAGCTGGACCAGGTGTGTCCGCCGGCGAGCCTGAACTCCGGTGTGGTGGCACCAAAGGCCAGCGGCAGCAAAGCGCCGGATGCCTCATCGAGCTCTGGCAGAGCGAAGCGTACGGTCTCGAAAAAGTAGCGTATGTTAGGTCCATTTTTCTTTGTCGCCTTGCTGCTCTTCGAAACGATTTGCGTACCCTACATTTCCGTTTTTATTTTATTTAATTAAGTAATTTAGATTCAGTTTCGCTTCAAATTTGTTTTTCTTAAACGTCACGTCCACAGAGTACGTAATGTCACGTCAGTCAGTAGCATTAAAATTTTTGACAGTTGACGTTACCCGTGACATATTTGTCTGTGCATCTGTGATCTGTGTGTATAAACTTTTTTTTTTTCTTATTGTGTCTTGTTTGTCATTTCATTTAGTTGCGTTTGGAAATTGCTTCTATTTATATTTATTTTTTCCTGACAACTGGCAGGTGGAATGATAATTATAAAACAACTTGATTTTGTCTATCTATTTAAACATTATAATTTTAATATATATACATATATATTTATATTATTTATTTTATAAAGCATATTAAATGAGTTCTGATGGTTCTGATCACAATAAAACTTGTAGCAGTGGTAGTGAGATCCTGTTCGATTGTGTGTCCTCTTCTGATGATGAGTTAAACAGTATTGACAGCTTCCATAGTATCCCCTCTTTATCTGACAACCTTAACACTATTTTTTCCGATGTCCCAAAAAATTTCAACGTAGTTCACATAAACGCACAAAGTATTCCGGCACATTACTCTGAATTATTAGCTTCTTTCGATACAAAAAATATTCATGCCATTCTAGTTTCAGAGACATGGTTAAAACCGTGTCTGCCAACAACGTCCTATTCATTGCCAGGTTTCATCCTAGTGCGCAATGATCGTATTGGTAGTCGCGGTGGAGGAGTTGCAATCTACCTTCGCTCTCATATACCATATTCCGTGGTTAGTATGTCAGCTCAGCCTCCACCAGACAATGCCGGAGAGCATCTTATTTTAGAGATCACACTATCTCAAAATAAGACATTGCTTGGGGTGTACTATAATCACTCAATGTATAATCATTTCGTGAATTCCTTTGAAAAACTGCTTGAAAATTATTTTCCTGTCTATAAGCATATGATTATTATGGGTGATTTTAACACCTGCCTGCTGAAAAACGACGTGCGATCCTCTTCCTTCATGTCAGTAACACAGGCTAGCAATATGACTTTACTTCCCCTAGGTGCTACCCACCATTTCCCTAATTGTGTCCCTACTCTCCTAGATTTAATACTAGTTTCGTCTCCAAGTCATGTTGCCAAACACGGACAATGTGGGGCTGATGGCTTTTCCTATCATGACCTCATTTATTTATCATACAAAATTCGCCCCCCTAAGGCTAAACCTAGAACTCTCCTTCAACGCAATTTTGGTGGCATGGTTCTGGAAAACCTTCGCAGTGATGCGCGGGCTGCAGCTTGGGACGAGGTTTTTAATGCTGATACGGTGGATGAGAAGGTATCAGTGTTTAATTCTCTTATCATGCAGCTGTATGACGTCCATGCGCCCGTCAGATCCGTCAGGATGAAGCATTTCCCGGCACCATGGTTGACTGACGAAATCAAGATCATTATTAATCGGAAGGTTGCAGCAAAGTCCAAATTTAAATCTCGACCTACTGACCTTAATAGGGACAAATATACTGCGCTACGTAATCACTGCAATAAGGTGTGTAGGGACGCACAACGACGCCATATTCATGAATCAATTCAAAACGGTGATCCAGCCAAAGTCTGGAATTTCCTCAGGTCACTCGGAGTTGGTAAATCCCGCTCTCAAACTATTCCTAAAGATCTAGACTTAAACCTTCTTAACCAACATTTTACATCGTCAGTAGCCATGGATAGTGCAACTAAACTTAGAACATTGAACAATCTTTCTACTATACCAACTCCTGACTTTTCCGAATTCAACTTTAGCCATTTTACTGATTGTGACATTGAGAGAAGTATACTTGCCATCACTTCTAACGCTGTCGGTAGTGACAGCATAAGTCGGAACATGGTACTCCCTATCCTGGACATAATCCTTCCCGTCATATCCCACATATTAAATTTTTCCATCTCCTCTAATACGTTCCCATCCTCTTGGAAAGACGCTCAAGTAACTCCTTTGCCCAAAAAAGCCAACCCATCCTTTTCAGACTATCGCCCTATTTCCATCCTTCCTTTCCTTTCCAAAGTCCTCGAACGTCTCGTCCATCACCAGCTGAACAGGTTCTTAGTGCAGAATAATCTCATGAATCCTTACCAATCTGGATTCCGCCCAGGACACAGCACGGTAACGGCATTAGTAAAAATCACGGACGACGTTCGCCAGGGTATGGAGAACGGAGAGCTGACTGTGCTGTCGCTACTTGACTTCAGCAATGCTTTCAACACAGTGGATTTCGATATCCTCTTGGGGGTATTACGTTCTCTCAATGTATCTCCAACGGTAATTGACTGGTTTCATAGTTACTTGCACGGGCGCCGGCAGCGAATCCGTATTGAAGAGTCCTACTCTGTTTGGTGTAGTACTACGGCTGGTGTCCCGCAAGGTGGCGTGTTGTCTCCTCTTCTCTTCGCAATATTCATAAATAGTATATCCAACAACATTTCTTCTTCCTACCACCTTTATGCAGATGATCTACAAATTTATAACCATGCTCCAATTTCCGACCTCCCAGTTGCCATACATAAAACCAACACTGACTTGGAGTATATACTGGCGTGGAGTCAAAATTACGGTTTGAAAGTCAACCCAAACAAAACGCAGGTCATTATATTAGGCAGCCCCAGATTCAGCTCATTTGTTGACTACAATGCCCTCCCTCCAATAGTTTTTGATGGTGTCCACATACCTTGGAGTAAACAGGTGAAAAACTTGGGGGTCTACATGGACAATGCTATGACCTGGAAGACTCAGCTTGACGAGGTCAGTCGGAAGGTGTTCGCTTCTGCAGGATCACTCCGCAGACTGCGAAATTTCTTGCCCACAGCCACCAAAATTGTGCTTTCTCAATCCCTACTTCTTCCTATTCTAGATTATGCCGACTCATGTTATCCCGATCTTACCGAAGAGCAACTTAACAAACTTGAGCGCCTCCAGAATGTCTGTATACGGTTTATATTTGGTTTACGCAAGTATGACCATGTTTCAGAGTATCGCGCTAAGCTCAAGTGGCTCCCCATTCGCCTTCGCCGGAATACTCACATTCTTTCACTTCTTTACTCAATACTGTTTAACCCAGCGTACCCCGATTATCTCAAAGAGCGATTTCACTTTCGACATGAATCCCACAGCCGGGGTTTGCGTTCCTCACAAAACCTACGGCTGAATATTCCACCCCATACTACAAAATTCTTCAGTGACTCCTTCACCATACAAGCAATCACTTTATGGAACGATCTCCCACTTAGTATACGGAAAGCACCGTCATTGGCCTCATTCAAAAGGATGTTAAAAGACCATTTCCTCGGCTCTTGAATGAAGATCACTATATCCTCTTTAATATGCTTATTATTATATATAAGTAACGTGGTATGTATTTTATTATATATTAATATATATTTTAATATATTATATATTATGATGCTAGGTATATAAATTATATATGTAAATATATTGTAGGTAGTATATGTATTGGTATATTAAATATTTATGATATATTCTTTATTCCTAGTACACTTTACCCTTCTTTACATCTAAATATCCTTCCACCCAAAGGTTGTCTGGAAGAAATCGCTTTAAGCGATAAGACCGCCATTTGTACATATGTGTTAGATTAAGTTTTGTATTGTTGTCCATATTTTTGTGTGCAAATAAAGAATATCGTATCGTATCGTATCGTATCGTATCGTAAATAGTAAAACCAACAATCTATACATACATATGTATATTGTTTCGTTAATAATTCATTCAGTACATTCATTCAGTGGATTCATTCAATCGTTCATTCATGTCATGTATTCATTCATTCAATTTACTCATATTATTGTGGCTAGCTCGATACTGTGACCTTACAATAAACCTCTGTTTAAAGTCTAATTTCTTTAATATCAGTAACATATCCTAACGAAAATACAGTCCAGAATTCACACTGACCTGTATACATGCATCATTTTCATTCTTTTCTTCTACTGGTAGACTCAGTAAGTCTACTTAAAACAACGTCTAAGATAGATAGCCCATTCTCAGAATCAGGCAATCAATTAATTTGTCTTTGCTTCTCCACCACTTGAGATAACAATTCGGCCAAGAAACGGGGTCACAACCGCAAAGCAAGAGTTGGCAGACGTAATAGTTTTATTTATAGAAAAACAAAGATATTCCTTCCTGCACCCTGCAGTGATGACGTTTTAATTATTACGGAGAAACATAGTACAGTTTCACTGGATATTTAGCATTTACAGTCGTCGAAATATAATAGGCCCGTTTGGACAGCTACACAAATTTGTTATTTACTCTGGATTTCTTGATGAAATACATAAAAAGGCTTATTATTTAACTGCCGAAAGAAAAAAGAACTTTGAAAGCACCAAAAGTTACTTAGGCCCCCTTGCACCAACATATTAAATCTGTGGGACGTGATTGGGCCATAATGATGGATTTGGGGGTTCTCTCATTCAGGAATACGATACCACACATAGTACTAAGGCATGCAATACCGTAATACCGGTATTGCGTAATACCGGGATCCCGGACAAAATCCACGCTTTTTTCAATACCGGTATTGAAAGTTAATACCGGTATTGAAGTAATACCGGAATCGGTATTTTTTTAGGCTATAAATCAAGCGATTAAGATATAGTTAGCCTTGTGCTCCTATATAATATGAAAGTGCACTTGTTTTCAACCGTTACATGCGGTTTTTGGCCTTTGGTTTGGAAACCTACTAGTTGTCCATGCGTTCTAAAATTTTAACTCTAATACTCAATTCTCGTAAAAAATATTACATAATACAGAATGTGACTTTTTTCTTGTTGTATTTTGCCCTATACGACCTTTAGACAAAATATAGGCCATTTATAACAAGGAAGTCTAATACCGGTATTAATACCGGGATCCCGGTATTGAGTTCTAATACCGAAACTCAATACCGGTATTGAAAATATTACCGGTATTGCATGCCCTACATAGTACTGAAGCACATTGAGCTATTAACAGCTTTAATGAATTTACTAAAATGTAAATTGTGTAGAGTGGTAGTGGTAGCTGTCTTTATAGCCCAACTAGCTGTTCCCGTGGGAATTCCGGGATAAAAAGTAGCCTATGTTCTTTCCCAGGGTCTAGACCATATGTATACCAAATTTCATTCGAATCCCTTCAGTAGTTTTGGCGTGAAAGAGTAACAGACAGACAGACAGACAGACAGACAGACAGACAGACACAGTTACTTTCGCATTTATAATATTAGTAAGGATAGTAAGGATACAGCTACCTTACCAACACCCATAAACACACAAGCAATATAAAATCGCATTGCTAACCTGTCAAATCTGACGTAACTTGTATTGTACAGTGTCACAAACTTATCTGTTCCGGTGAGAGCGAACTAAATTGATCCATATCTCATTATTTACTAATGAATTATATATTGATGTAGATTAGATGGGTTTATTGAAACCACAAGAGCGAATTACAACTACTGGCAAACTTAAAACCTTATAGAATGAAGAAATATTACACATTTACGTGAGCTGTCACCGGAACAGATAAGTTTGTGGCACTATATCTGAATCTGAGAAATGTTTGACAGATGAGCGTTAATGGACAACATTTCATTTTCTTTACCCTATATTTTTATTAGTTATTCGGAAAGTTTATAGAAAATTAGTGGACCCGTATTTTTTTATTTTGTATATAAATCAATTTTTGCATGTTATTTTTAACTTTAAAGTTAATCATTTTAAAACCGGAAGTGACGTCACATATTAGGCTCAATTTTTATTTTTGTCTATTGCCTGAGTTTCGAAAAAAAACATAAATGACACTGACAAGTGACATTTAAACTTTGTTTACATGCCAACCAACAAATGGGTCATTTTCAAATGACTTTGATATTTCTAATGATGGAAAGTAGGTAAACTTATCATGTAAAAAATAAGCAGAAGCATTTTTTCAGCTGTGTAGGCGGTGGCATGCTCTGGGACATATTATATAGAGGTCATCTCTTAATAATAAATAAAATAATAGTCAGAAAATGTCAGAACAGAATGAATGAAAATGACCCAAATAAACAACAACGTCACGATAAAACGTCAACGTCAATCAAAAATGAAAGTGACAGTTACTTTGTTTTTAAATCTATAGGCTTTGATCATTAAAATGCATCGCACCTGATGCATGACGTCATCAGCACTTTTTTACTATTTTATGATTTTCTCGAAAATGATACATCCAAAAAATACAAAAACATTTTTTTTGTGGTCTTTAGAGCTAAATCTCGAAATGGTTTTCGATTTGTAGCAGCTTTAGTTTTTTGAAATGTTGTCCATTAGCGATGATGTTTAAGTGCCAATTTCTCCATAGTCGGTTAGAGCATAACCAGGGAGTATGGTTGACTTTTGACACATCTGTCATGAATTTTATATGGAGGTGACGTTTAATTTATAAATTAATCCCTGTCGGTTAGATAACCGACTATGGAGAAATTGGCACTTAAGATTATTGATTGCTAATGTGTCGGTGGCTGAACGGTAGCTGTGTTGGGCTATAAATCTACCCCCTTATTCATAAAAAAGTTACTGAACGGATTAACTAATGAACTGTTCTGTCCCTCTCTGACAGAGAACAATTTGTTCTTTGACAGAGAGTGACAAAACAGTTCAATAGCTAATCCGTCCAGTAACTTTTTTATGAATAAGGGGGCTATAATACACATATGGCATGAAAACTTCGCAAGCAGGTTCTATGTACTTGAATTGCATTTTATGGAGACGAATTCGCCAAACCTGATTGACCAATTCAGGGCCTCAAGTCTGCTAATGGATGGCGGCTCAATGCTGTGTCGTCTGAATGGTTTTCCGACTTTAGGTATCTGTTTTCTCTTGGTTAGTGAATCCCAGTAGTGCAATATGAAACACTTAACACTAATTACTGTTTATTAACGTTAGTTCTTTAAAAAAGATGAAATAAATATTTCCTAAAACGCAGATAATGAATACCTACAGTGCGAAACCCATGCCGCCGACACACAACTGTGCCGCCATTCCTTAGCCGTCTTGGGGCCCAGGTCAAAGGCAGCCACTTGACACGCAGATTCATTGAGCTATCAATACACTACGAATTCGTTTTAAGGAATGGCCGTGGTGGCCTCCGTCAAGAATTCTAACTAACCAAACAATTAAAAAGTTCCAGCGACTTAGCACAATGCACGGCAAAGGCTTTAATGACGCGGGCTGTAAAATTTGAAACTAAAAAAAAAAAAAAAAACGCACTCACGCCTTGTACTAATGTACTCCCTTGCGGGGTAGGCAGAGGTGCATTGCTGCACCCACTTTTCGCCAGAGTGTTATGTTAGTCCCAATGTAATAGGGGGCGGGCCTATTGCCATTTTACGGGCATATCCAAGACCCGAGAACAAATATATGTGTTTAAACAAATATCTGCCCCAGCCGGGAATCGAACCCGGGACCATCGGCTCAGTAGTCAGGTCACTAACCACTACGCCATTCGGTCGTCTGAAAAATTTTAACTAATTATGATAAAAAAAAATGGGATATGGTTCGCAACCAATCACGTGACTACAAATGTGCTGCGAAAAGTGACTGACTACCCCTTCGGGGATTACAGTCGTGAGTGGATATTATGTACTAGGTTAGGTAGTCTGTCTGTCTGTCTGTTACTCTTTCACGCCAAAACTACTCAACGGATTTGAATGAAATTTGGTATACATACGGTCTAGACCCTGGGAAAGAACATAGGCTACTTTTTATCCCGGAATTCCCACGGGAAAACTTTTTAAGGCGAAGCGAAGCTCGCGGGAACAGCTAGTTTATAATATTAGTTAGGATGTAAATTGGGATTATTGGGGGTCGCCTTTTGTGAGTGGAACTTTTTCATTGCTTGCGCGTGTATCGTGAATAATATCCCTTCGGGAAGGATTTGGTCCAGCGACAAATGACCTTTTCTTGCCCTAAAATATTTTACTACAAGTCGTTTTGATAAAAGCTTTATATTCTACTAAGCTACAGTACGACTAAATGCTATTGAGGAACAGAAAATATATGTAGACGTGAACTGTCAGCTCATCCATACAAATAAATAAGCTTCTTGGAATTCTGTGAATATAATATACTAGCTGTTCCCGCGCGCTTCGCTTCGCCTTAAAAAGTTTTCCCGTGGGAATTCCGGGATAAAAAGTAGCCTATGTTCTTTCCCAGGGTCTAGACCGTATGTATACCAAATTTCATTCAAATCCGTTCAGTAGTTTTGACGTGAAAGAGTAACAGACAGACAGACAGACAGACACAGTTACTTTCGCATTTATAATATTAGTTAGGATCTTACAGACACACTGTAAGAAATGCAAAAAATCTAATGTGATTTGCCTGAAGCAAATTGTTGGGAGGGATAAATACTCAATCACGGTTGATTATTTAATTTATTTATTTATTATTCGTTTTAATGTGTGATAGTTAAGTACCTACTTCGTTTTAACGAAATATATTATGGCTCATCACTCATCATGGACCAATCATTTCACAAAAAGACATTCTGGCCTTTCACAATAGGTCAGGTAATCCAACTGCAAATCCACTGAACTTAGGGCTCTACAAGGGGCAACATCACTATCATATATCTGTCTAGTCTAATATAAAAAAACTGTTATTTTCAAAAAAGGCGACTTAGCTCAGAAAAATGCACATTAAGTATAATATTTAAATATGAGTCATATTACAACCCACATTAGGAAACTTGCAACCCAAAGTTTATCTTAACGAGGCGAGAAATTCACCGATCTTGGCATCGCGTCAAGAGTCAAGACGCTACAATGTTTAGATCTCAGATTCACAGGTTGTGATGCGCACGAGCAGAACAGCCCCCCTACTCTTGAAAGGCAATGTATTGCGTCTGTCTTGCGTTCTCAACATTAAATAAATCATAACTTCTTTCAAAATAAATTTTACAAAAAGTGAAAATACATAAATGTTCATTAAGATAAGGCATTTTTTTTAGAACCTATCAGTAAGAACAAAGTACCCAGAATGTACAATTTATTTTAGATTTCGGCCGAATAAGCTTTTTTTGGCCGTTTTGTAAGTTAACTTCTAAATTGTAGGCATTATATTTTTGTTTCTAGGTTCTCCAAATAGGCATTA